>NC_090927.1:191744063-192369063 GCF_040938575.1 Ambystoma mexicanum | reverse complement strand
AAGATGGTCTGATGCTGAGAGGATGGCAGATTGTCATACCTTGCGCCCTCGTTCCCAATGTACTGGACCTAGCTCACAAAGGACACCAGGGCACGGCCAAAACAAAGGGATGCTTGCGAACCAAGGTATGGTTCCCGGACCTAGATGGACACGTGGACAAATATGTATATCTATGTGTTCCATGTCAGGCTGCCAGCCCTGCCGACAGGGGACCCACAATACGATTGATGGAAAGAACCAAGCAGCCGTGGGTAACCCTGCACGTGGACTTTGGACCCATGGGGCGGGGCAGGTATTTTCTGGCCGTGGTAGACCATTGGTCCCGGTACCTGGAGATTGAACTGGTGGATTCTACGGCCTGCGATCATACCATACCAGCTCTGGAGAAGATTTTTACCACCCATGGGTTCCCATACGAACTGTGCTCGGACAACGGCCCGCCGTTCCAGGGTCAGCAGTTTGCTAATACATGGAGGACCGGGGCATCAAACATCGAAAAGTGACACCCCTCTGGCCAAGGGCCAACGGTGAAGCCGAGAGGTTCATGTGTACTTTGAACAAAATATTTTGAATATCTCTGAATGGGGGAGGGGAGCTACATCAGAACTTGTTTGAATTCCTCAGGGAGTACAGGTCAACACCACACCAGTCCAACGGAGTTGCACCTGCGGAGGCATTGTTTAAGTGTTCTCCCAGAGGTCTCATACCTGAGGTGGAGGGAAGAGAACCAGGTGTAATATACAACGACAGAGTTCGAGAAGAATGCAGGTGCGGAATGACAAAGAGAGCAAAAGGAGAAATCTGCAAGACAAGGTCATTTCCTTAGGAGGAGACACAGTGTTAGTGCGAAACAGACATCCTGAGGGGAAGATGTCCTTTAAGTACGAACCCCAGCCCATGGGGGTTACACATGTCAAGGGATCCATGATAACTGTGGCTGATGGACATGGAACTGTGACACGGAACGTGTCGTATTTCAAAAAAATTGAGGGCGGTCCGTCAGAAGGAAGCCAGGGAACCAACGAGCAGGGGGAAGCCAGCAAGGCCTCGACGACCAAAGGGTACGATGCTGGAGGGGACCCCCCCACCAGTGAACTCGCCACAGCTGGCCCAGGACGACAGCCGGAGATACCCGAACAGGGTAGCGAGGAGGCGTCCAGCCCGCTTCCAGGACTGTGTTATGGACAACGATGCCTGAGCAACTGCAATAGTAATACAATGTGACCCACGTTGGGTCGTTGCACAATGTTATGTTATTGTTCTGTTTTCGTTTAAAGAAAAGGAGGAATGTTACGGAGTGTACGTAAGGTTTGTAGGCATGCGCGAGCCTCTTTCCGGCTCACGCATGTGAGTTAAATAAAACAGAACCCGAAGTTGTCTTTCGCAGCCGGGACCCTGAACTGCATAGACGTGTCCCTGTGTTATTACAAGAGGTGCTCGTGTGAGTTTACGGGTGGCCTGGGGCAAATCCTAGAAACCAACACCTACCACAACAGAAGTGAGACAATAGCTGTAGAGCCAGAGAGTCGCCTGCAGCGTTTCTAGATCGTGACATTTATTTTAAGCCTTGTTAGCAATGTTACATATTTTCAGTGGCTTTCATTAAGTCACTTGAAGTATGACATTCTTTGAAAGGTGTGCATATATACACATGCCCTTTCCCGGTGGAGTCTATTAATTGCTTACCCGCAAGCCGACCGTACCCTGATTTGTCAGATATACCTTTGATCTGTTGTTGCCTGAGCCTCATGGGTGTAGGGACGATCTTGCCCGGCCTCCCAAGTCCAACAACACTTGCAGGGTGTTGGCTGTTTTAGACATGTCTAGGAAGCTCGTCACCTGTCTTAAGCCGCTGCTCAAAAACTTGTGAATTGTAAACAAGCATGTGAAAGTCGAATAATCCATTTCAGCTAAATCACACATGCAACAGCCCCACTCTGGAGCCGCCAATGGACGTTGGCCTCCAGTTCCGAGCCACATACTCAGTCCAGTGTGGGTAATGCAAAGGAAATCAAATGCATGCCTTTTGCTCCAGAAAATACATTATATTTCTCTTTTAGGGCAGTTCTCAAAGATAACATCACTGCGGAACAGTCTGATATCCTTGGTGTTGGAGCTTTGGGTTATGGTTAGAAAACACCAGAACCATTACAGTGGAGTTTATAAGGGGAGGAAGGCTAGCTCGGGGGCAACGCGTTTGTCTTGGAAGCAAGACAACAAAGCACAACACAGGTTTGAATCATGCTTGTCTTGGAAGCAAGACAACACAGCACAACACTGTTTTGAATCCCGATCCCACGCTTAGAAACCACTCGCTGGTATTAAGCTTGTTATAAATGAACTATAAAATAAATAAATATAAAGGCCACAGCATCACGAGGTGGCCATCACTGGAAGTTGGCACATTTCATTTTTTTCGTTTTTTTTTTTGTCAAGTCTTTATAAACCCACCATAACTTTGCTGGTGTGTGCTAGATACGCATGTGCAAAGGCAATAGTTTTAGCTTTGTAAACGTAGATAAATAATCTGTGTCTGTGTTTGTGCAGATAGGTCTTTCCAGCTATTTAACAAAGCTAGTCTTTTTTAATGACCCCCCCCCTCTATCCCCCTGGTCCCAGTCAGAGAGAGAAACATTGCCACTTCCAACACATTTTGCAAAGGCTCTTACAGAAGGCAAGAGCACAGGCCACAGGCCTGTAGGGACCTGTCCTCCACTGCAGGACCACAGACAGCACTTTAGATCTAATGATATCTCTTCACTCGGAGCATATCATGTTTTCTATTTCTATGGGACATGAAGAATTTGTTAAAAAAAACATTACAAATAATAGTTTCAAAGTCATCATGTCTTGGGTCCTGCAGGCGAGGGTGGACACCCGTGGGCTGTGGGGATGTTTTGGCGAGGGATAAAGATAGACCAATGAGAGGCAGTCTCTGCATCACAGAGCAGCTGATAGCCACCAGGGTCCTTCTGAGACATACCTCTAATACCTGTGGAGAGAGCTGAACCCTTTCTGGCCTGACTTATAAATACTCTGCAAGGACATGTCAAAGTATTGTCAATCACACTGGCAGCTTTTGCCAACTTATTTCATCCACCGCCCAATTCAAAACACCTGTTTGCTTGCTTCCCTATTAAAAAAAAAAATCTCTACTACTATTGAGGCAGCAATGGTGAAAATAGTGAACGCTGCCATCTTCCTATTTGTAACGTATCCTTCTTCAGACATTTATTTTACTTTACTTGATTCCTGATAATTGGGTTGCATTCTCTTAACCCTTTAATAGCAAATGCTCTGTAGGTTTGATGATTGAAGGCAATGATAATGATGTGTTATTTATATAGCGCTTACGCCTAAGCACTTTACAGAGAACATATATGTGTACAATATCACCCAACCAAAGATGGTGCTCCTTTTTCAACCTTCGGAAGGGTGAAAGGCTGAGTTGGACTTGCCAGGATTCGAACCTGTGACCTCCAGATAACAAACAGATCGCAGCAGCGAGCGCTTCACCCACTGACCTATCTTACCAGTTTATTTCAGAGGTGAAGTGTTCATTTATTTATTTATTTATTTATTTATTTATTTATTGTTTGCTTGTTAGGTGCTTATACAGCAAGTAAAATACTGTTTCAAAGCTGTTTCAATACTGTGTTTACTCCTATTCCCCAACCGTTTGCATACTATAATGGTATTGTAAATTGACACGTTTAGGAGAACCGACCCCCAATTACCATATGGACGCGTGCGTTGTGATGAAGCAACACTGTTTTTGAAATTCATTCATAATATCTTTTTGATGGCCACCCCCCCCCCAACTCCTTTGAAAACAAAGGAAATTACGTCACATGCCTTTTGATCGCGCTTCATTCATAAGAAGGGACTTCGATCCCAAAGGATTTGCCCAGTAGAACATCTCAGGAAATAAAAGAAAAACAATGAGTTCGGAATTGCTACAAAATATTACACTCGCACAGAAGCAGATAAACGCCAAAACCATGTGGTCCCCAAAAGCAGAGGCACTGCAAGGGAGGGGCTTGGGGATATAGTCCTGGGTCTTTTGGTTGTTGCCCCGGATAAAAGCTCAGGGCCTACAACCAAAAGGCTAGCTAGCCCAGAGTCCCGACAGTCCCGACATTTGCGTAGCCCCGGATCTTTTCCAGACCTAGCAACACCCCTGCTCAAAAGCCTCACCTTCTACAAATTAGTGTGCAACACAATGTCTACTGATCTGTTCTTTACTGGTTCTTGTGCTGCAGGGGGGGGAATGTTGTGCCTGTCCCTACCCGCCACCGATGGTTTATGGAGAATCAGGAAACAGCTACATGAATGTTCAGTGTCTCAGGATCATAGATGCTGCCTGGATAACCATAAAGTCATGATTGGGTCCTCTATAACCCCTAAAATGACATCCACAATAGTATGTTTAAGCCTTAGCCAGCCACAGGGGTGAAAGTCCTTGGCATTTGGTGCACGCAAAAGCCTGACTTAATGGCCCCAAGTAAGTGAGGGCACTGACGGAGGACTTTGGTGCAACGGAAATTACTGCCGGAAATCACACACAAACCCCCCGCCCCCATCCCTCCCGGCAGGTAGCAAGGCTTTTAGTGCCAGGGGCAGGGGATCATGTCTGTGCCCAAATACGAGAAAGAATTTGGTGGCGACTGGTGGCGTGCAGCGTTTTTAGGGTAACCATGCAGTGGTTAGCTAGAATGACGTGGATTGGATGCAATAGCGCAGAAAGTGTCAGGGGGGCATGGGATGGGAGGATCAAGGGCTACAGAGAAAGCACAGCAGGGGAGTTTGTGTGGTGCATCATGGGAGAAGGGGAGGCCAGAATGGGCGGTGGCTGGAGAACGTTAACGCCAGAACTGTCAGAGTTGGATGTGGGTCAGTCTGATGGCCACATAAAGGCCTAGTGCAAGCAACTGTGGATGAGGGAGAGGAGACGCCAAGAGCCAGATGAGAAAAGACAAGGGAAGAGCGAGACATTCAATGACATTCTGCTGGCACGGCCATGCAGGAATGAGGATTTTAAGCACACCGGCTGTTGGTGCCCATCATTTGGTTACAATTCTCTTTCCGAATTGGATGAGTCAGTCAGAATGTTCCACAATGGACAGTTATTAGGAACTGTTTTCTCCAACTGGGACTATGAAAATTCAGAGTATTGTCTAAGATGTAAAACTGTTACTGAAACACTAGCCCATTTTACGTTTTTGTGCCTGTTATATTCCTCTGCCAGTGGATCAAACCAATTTGAAGGGTAAATGGAGGGTGTCTTGTGCTTTCTAAAATACTATAGCTCAAATATCAATGCCTATGCCAGCTACCTTTTTACACACTGCGCTTTTAATAAGATCTTTGGTTTTAGCCAAATAATGTTTTATGTTTTTTACATTCAATATGTACAGGGAGGATGGCAAAATGTATATTAGGCAGTTATTTATGAACTTATCGTTTGAACCTGGTACCATGGCCATAGCTGCATAAAATGCATGAGATGTGTTTATTCTTTTTTTGTATGTTGTTCAATGTTATTGAAAATGAACTGATATTATGAATTTGCATTATTGCACTTTTGCACTTTAATGGCTTTTAGCTGAAAATAGTCTTTGCTGAATTGCATTGTATGCTCCAATGAGCAGGCATTCCACATAAAACATCATATTTGGCTCACCATCATCACCATCTTTCGTAACACTACATTACCATCACTAACAGGGTTTTTCATTTGTTCAAAATTCAATTGCGTAACTTAGAGAACCTAAAGTCCGGCCAATTTTGTGTCCAAAACTGAACTTTTGGAGCAGATGTCTAAAACCTTTGTCATAGCCCAAAACATCTTGAGGCGGACAGGTTGCGGACTCCTATAATGGGTAAATAATAGATCCTGAAGACAGGGCCGACCTTAGGCATGGCCAGTCTGTGATGTTGCCCAGAGCCCCATGCTTATGTGGGCCCTGCAGGCAGCCGCTAAAACATGTTCACCAAAGGAACAGAGATTGCATCTAAGAAGTGCAGGGGTTCCAGGCCAGATGCTTTCTTTTGCACCTATCCCAGTGAGGCCGTGCTAAAACCTCCCAACCCCCTATAATGCTCTGGTGACCGATAGCATGATCACTCCCCACCCTACACCCACCTTCATGGTGGCCACACAGATGCTGCACTGCAGGCCTCATTGGAGCCTCACAAATATTCTACTACCTTGTTTTCACACAGCATTTAAAGTGGAAGCAATTTATGAGTTATTGTTCATTAATTAAGAATTGTTTTGGACAAGACGCTCTTAATGTTTCAGTGATTAGAACTGCAAAAGGGGAATTTTTATTCTGAAAGCACCTATAAACGAACAGTTAGCTGCCCAAATCTATGCCGCAACCCAGAAAATTAAAATATGTTACACCAAAGAAGTTTTAAAGTATTTTCCTTATGTACATGTGTTCTTATTTGACACTCCAAAAAGTGTTCATTTATTGTACAATTGAAGACGGAGGTCCAAGAATGGCCCTCGTGACCCCTGACTCACAGCGGAAAGGAAATGAAATGACAGATGTACATCACTCTTACGCCCTTCATCACCATCGTCAATGCATCGCAGATATGAGAAACGTTACTCACTCTGACCACCATTCAAAGCTTACCCGATGGACAATAAGGAGGAGAGAGGGTTGCCATTGTTCGAACAAGTTGACGGACTATAACCTCGAAAAGCTAACTGACATCACGACATAGGTGCACATGGACATGAAGCATTTAGGCATCCATGCACGAAGCTACACAAACGCTCATTAGTTTATTACTACTAGACATGAAACAGTGCGTATGACTCATGCAGCTAAAGGACTGACACACACACACACACACGCACACATATGCTTTGCTAAGCAGAAACAGCTAGATGCAAAGAATACATATATCCAGCTTGAACATGCTTAACTGTGACTAACACAGAAGGCTATAAGAATACAGATGGAAGACATAGGTGAACTCAGTGAATGGGGCAGGTGAGACAGACTTTGAATACATGGAGAAGATAACAGCCTGATTCACCTAAAGACAGACAGAGTGTCCATTACAGGCACGGTGCACATCCTAGCCAAGGACGAGCAGCGACGGAAAGTTTTTAGTTTACCCAGGCGATAATACACCTGCAAGGAATGTAGCTTAAAATCCTAATAATTGCAAGCAGGAGTGCTCCATTTCGTGGTCCCTACACTTGTTTCATGGAAGAACAGGACAATGCCTAATCACTCAAGGCAGATGGGGGAAAGATGTTTGCATCGAACCAGAGGTGGAAAGATACAACCACTACACAGGTTCAAAGCTGGATGTACTCTCTCAGGGCTCAGGCGATCAGAGATGGGAACATACAACACCTTCATGATCGTTCCCATTGCCTTGAAAAGGTTCACTCTGCCTAGTAGCTGTCCAAGGTCCCAAGGCTGGGAAGAGAAGTTCTGTCCAATCCTTAGCTACCTTTCACGTTAAGGAACACTATGCTGCAGAGGCCAATCTGTTAACCTGCAACTTTGTATTGGCTACATTTAGAGGCGGCCCTAGGAGGAGCCACCAGATATGGCGGTCCAATAACCAAACTAACCCCTATGTGTTATATATATCGTTTTTATAAACTGACCAATCTCCTTCAATGATAGGTGTTGGGGAATGCAACTCGTTCTTGTGATGTCATGTATGGTAAAACGGTGTGACACACGTTTGGAGGACGAGAGCTCTGGGAACGACATGTTGTTCTAGTGTGAACCCTGTCATTTTGTTTGATAATATAGACAGTAAACTTTGACCTATGGTTGAGTCTTCTGATCTTGCGGCTGGGATTTTCTTGGGACCCAAGTTCCCTCTTGCTGGTAATCGGGGTAACTGCTAAGAGTGCCCCTCCCACTCCTTTGCACAATGTCACATTTTCTGCAAATCCTATATGAAGCATGCCTTTGTGAAACAATAAAAACAGTCAGGTTACCTTTGCAAACCTTTGCTTTTTTTATGAGTGAGTAAATCTTGAAAGTACGTTTACCGAGCTCACAGGCCATTCGTTTGTTTGGCTGCTGAATTGCATTCTGGTATTCGTAGTCTTCCCTACCAGATGTAAGGGAAGTAATGCTACAATTATACTCTTGTTTGCAGGCCATATTAATGTAAGAATGTATATATTTGCGTGAGTACTTTATCTATACTTGTGGCTTTTGGGGCCAAAAGTGTGGATGGGAAAGGAGGAGAGGGCAAGTGAACCCTCGTGTTTTCCCAGATCCAGGGATTATGGAAGAGATGTTGGTGGCCTGGAGACTGGAGAGCTAGTTTTCCTTCGTCCTGGCCTGCGCTGATCTTGTTGCGGGTAGCATGGCAATGCGTTCATCCAAGATGAGCCACACAGCCACACAGGTTCAAATCCCGGGTCTGCGCTTAGAAACCTCTTCGGTATTAAGCGCGTTATAAAAAAAACAATTAGAATTATAACATTCGAGGACCCCTGGCCTCCTGAAGCCTTCCCTGGTAAACTGGCTATGCTCTGATTGCAATTATAAGGCAGACCTGCAGTGGGGGCACTTTGCCCTGTTTGCCCCGGGCACAAGCCTTGCAAGATGTCCTTCCAGGAGACATACTTCAGGAATGTAGCTCACCTTGCGTAAAAAAAAAATATATAAAAAGCATTGCTCGGAGATAACGTTTCTTTTGATAGTCAAAATATTCCTCTAGTGTTCTTAAATTAAAAGCACAATCTTGATTTTGACAATGTGTGCCAATATATAGACCTTGCCATTAAGAACATTTTATTACAGCTAGCAAAACACAATTACAATTCTTTGGGAATCCATTCCATAGTCAGATGGTGTTACAAACCAAAGTTGCAAAAAGAACTATGTTGCAAAGACTATTCCTATGAACGACACCTGGGAATGTGTACAAGTACCTACATTGCAGACAGAGTTTAAATCCCAGCGCGCAAATCATTTATTCTCACTGTGCTGTATGTGGCAGAATTAGAAGTCCCTAAAAGCGATTCAGCTCACGCTGCACCACTAGTCCAACAAAACAGTCGCACACATGCTATCGCCACGTATGTCATAATAAGAGTGGCCATTGGTAGTGGACATCACAAAGTGGTTTTGTCTCTTGACTTACTTCTGGCAACTTCTTTTAAGGTAACTTCCCACAATCCCCTTGAGTTTCAAAGACTCGTTATGTGACGTCATTGTCTGGGATGTCACTACCTATGCAAGGTAAGAGCCCATGCCCATCTCTTTGCACCCAAGGACATACAGATTCTATGCTCGGACATGACTAAAGAGACATGCATGCCCCTGTTTCCAGGTCCTCCATTCCATTGGGCAGGAGTCTGCAACCTGCAACTCGCTTGATGTTTTGGAATACACATCCCATGATCCCGCTCCATTGACTATTCTAGTGAGGGCTGATGGGAGTTGTAGTCAAAGTCATCTGGGGAGCCAATGGCTGCAGATTCCTGCCATATGGAATAAACTTGACTTCGTTTATCTTCACACCTGAGACCAGTCAATATCGCTGAGTAACTGACTGGTACAGATTTCACCTGTTGACAGGAACTGACAATTGGAGTCCATTTATTTTGCATGCGCAAACAGTTTTCATCTGCAGTGTTTCAACTTACAACTGCATCAGATTACTTTTTGCGGGAAAGTGTTTGTTTTCAGTGGTTTGAATTACTGTGTGGGGCCATGGGCAGTCAGGCCGAGAAACGAGATGGCACAAGGCGAGGAGGGACTGAGGCCTGCTTGCATCCAGAATGTAATGTTTAGGTCCATCCATGCGGCTTGCAGTCAGTCCTGCCTTTTACGTTAGCGCTGCTTGCATGCTGGGACTTGTAGTTCGTTTTTTCCCCTCCAATATAAGTATGTACCCTACAAGTCCTAGATGCCAAGTGCTGTTCGGTAAAAATCCAGAACTGGAAAAAGATGGCCATGGTCTTATAGGCCAGCTACATGTTTAATATTGTAAAGAAGTTTGTTGAGATTTAAAGCAGCACAGACAAAATGTTTAAGGGGACGTGTTGTTCACGGTTGCAGGCCCTTAGCAGTTGAAGGCATTAGGAAGGCAGCAATCCCACCCGGTTCACATTTGAAGTCACTTCTTAGGTGTTAATACTGATTTTGGAACGATAATGGGTGTTGGAGTGATTGGCACATTTTGGATTCAGGAAAATAATAGTTGGGTATTTTGTTTTTTTAGAAATCAGAGGGATCAAGGTTCACCAGCAAGTAATATTTGCGATGCACACGAAGCTCTATTTTCTTCTTACATCTGTATAGAACCTGAGGTTCGAGTCCCAGCAAGGCCGTTTCAACCCATATTTCTCAAGCTGCTAAACTGAATACTAACGACTTGGGCAATTACAGCTATCAATACAGCGCCTAGAAAGCAGCATCCGGCATAAAGTGCTGTATATTGCAGACACGGTGGTAGAAACAAAAGCAGACAATGTTTTATATATTTGAAAACCTATTCATACAACACAATACAATGAACATTCATAGTTAGCATTTTAGATGTTGCCGTTCTGTGTCCCTTTTTAAGTATGGATAACAAAAGTGTGTCAATTAATGTGTTATTTAAAGAGCACACTGTCCCCTCCAAGGAGGGCTACAGGTTATGCCCACTTGCAACCTGCTATGCTGGCTGAAACTCCAACACTGGCTCCTGGCATCTTGGATACTTGACAGCAATGGGTAGGTTAGCTCGGTGGGTTAAGCACAGTGTGACAGGATGACTCGACGTTAGCGAGACAGCGCTATACATCGCTATTCAGTCAGCAAACAAAGCACCCTGCACGTTGTTGACAACGTTAACACCAGTCGCACACATTGCAACCAGTGCCAAGGTCTTAGTGAAAGGAAACCCCGGGCCTTGGAAGTGGTGTCCTGGAAATACGGAGCTACACCAACCACTGCCAGGATCGGTTGGCAACGGTGCAAGTTCATACCATAGGCTTGAATGTCAACTCAGCTTTTCATCCTCAGGTGGTTGATAAAATGAGTACCTTTTGGTCGGGCTATGTAAGACCTGGCATCCAAGCGCCAGTGGAATACTCGGTTATGTAAGAGTGCTGTGCACGTGGTTATTATTAAACATTAATATTGTCACCACAACCACACGATGACGACAACGAGGGTGTGGAGCCTCTGTACAGGGAATGGGCGCCCGGCGATGGCATGTCCCATGTGCCTCCAGACTGCCAGCCGATGCCCCCTCTCACATCCTACAGAGGGGTAGGACTTTGAACCCCCGGCGCCGCAACTTCCGCATTTTGTTGAAAATCTCAGAATATCAGCTATCTAGGAAGGACTTTTTTTAATGGGATGTTAACCGGATGTCACCGCAGTTGAACGAGATGGCCCGGGACCCCCTGAAATCCCGCATTGTTACCACCTAACAACCCCTCCCCCTCCAAGCAGCGCACAGAATACACGCCGAACCCCAAAAGCTGCCCTTTCCCCCGCCACATCCCATAAGACTACCAATTGCACAGTGTCATGCAGAAGCCATGGCAGCTTGAACCCAAGGAAAGGGGCTGTACTTTTCTGTCACGTGGGAGTTTTCAGAACACCAGAACAATCCCCCCCAGCCCCTTCTCGGGTGGGGGGGAGTGATCACCTGTGGGTGCTGAGCCTGCCCCCCTGTGGGTGCTGTGGCAGCTATCATATGTTTGCCAAGTGTTTCTCCTCACCGCTGCCGGCCACAGGGTGAAGCCTGCCTGGCATAGGGGGGCGTCTGCTCCCCTGTGGCGGGTGTGCCAGCTAACCTGTGCTTGTCACGGTCCACCCGCTCCCCGGTGGGTGCTGCGCCTGATCCTGTGGGTGCTGTGGCAGCTATCCTATGTTTGCCGCAGTGTTTCTCCTCACCTCTGGCGGCCACAGGGGGAAGCCTGCCTGGCATAGGGGGGCGTCTGCTCCCCTGTGGCGGGTGTGCGAGCTAACCTGTGCTTGTCACGGTCCACCCGCTCCCCGGTAGTTGCTAACTTGCTTCAACACACATAGGATGTGATCCCGTGGCTGTCAGTTCGCCTTCTCACCTGTGGCCGCGGTATCCGCGCTCCCGTGGCCCCCGCGGGTGCCCCGTCACCTGTGCCCCCTTCTGGCGCCCGGTGGCTACTCCCAGCCTTCCACGGGAGCCGCCGTTTGCACCTCAGGAGTCCTGCGTGCCCGCCGCTCTCCGGCTCCCTCCCAGGCTGGTGCCAGCCCTTTGCACACCCACAGGCACTGCTGGCAGGCCACTTCCTCGTTCGAGGCTTTGACAGCTGCGGCCATTGAGCAGCGTAACGAACCAGAAAAAAGTCTGACGAGCCCTGGGTCCCACTCGGCATACCCAACATTCCAGAGAAAAGCGAGCGCAGGTGAAGTTACTGGTTAAGCTGCATGCCCGAAATGTCTCCACGTTTGCCCGCGAGAGGAGCGAAAAGTAAACAGAAACTGCATTTCTCTACTTTTCAACCCGGGTACATCTTCCAAAAACCTCAAAGAGAGCGTGAACTAGATGGCTGTCTGTCACGGGACACCCACATTTCCCAGCCATGGAATTTTTTTTTTATTTTATTTTTAATGTGATACAGTTTTTTAAACAAACACTTTACACATAAATCAAAAAATAAATTCTTATTACAATAATGTGAAACAACAACTTAGAATAGAGCAACCAATTATAGAATGTGGAACTAGAAGAAGAAATATATTTAAAATATTCACTTGCATTTCATTGTTACAAATTTCATGGGTCACAAGCACCTTTAAGTTTTCAGATAACTTCGTATGACAACTCGTTTCCTACTGTTATTTACCAGGAGGTTGGCCTGTCCACCTGTTACAGGTTTCAAGTTTTAAATTTCGAGTTTTCCCTTAACCATATACCATACTCTATATAAAGCCAGATGTAGACTAGGATTCAAAGTATTGATACATATATTCCAGAAGTCTTTAGATTTGATATGGTCAAGATTATGTACATATCTACTGTAGTGTTTTATATAAATTAAGCTTAATCTAGGGCATAATGTGAGGACATGTCTCGCAGTTTCAAGTGAGGCTTTGTTCCTACAAATCCTACAGAAACGCTCAATTTTGGGGATGGCCCGTTGTGGGCCCAACCCCGTTAGAGTAGGAAGGTGGTTGATACGTAGAAGTAATAGAAAACGTCTCAGATTATTCGAAGGGCAAAGGTTTAAATATCTTTGAGCCCTTCTAAAAGTGTATAATACATGAGATGTGAACCCATAGCAGTGAAGACTCGCAAGATGTCTAAAATTATTCTACCAATCCCAGATTTTAAGACGTTCGGCCATTTGGGCCTTCAGATGTTCATAATTATCTCCCCAGTTAGGGATCCATTCGATCATCTCAAATAATACAGTCATTTCTCTCACAAAATAGACCTGCTTATTCCCAACAATGTCTTAATTTACCGTCCTCAGGAGAGGAATAATCGGGGTGACCTGCACCTTAATGTAAATTTCTGCTCTTTTCTTTAATACCAGAGCTTTTAAGGAAGTTAAGCCCAACTCTAATCTTAGAATTGCCATTGGAATTCCCTGTGGCAGACCCAGCAGCTTACGCCAAAAACGACCCTCCAGTACCTGAAGCCAATCCAGATCTAAGTGGACTAGAGCTTCCAGCCCATAGGTTACCATAGGAATTAGGCACTGGATATAGAGTTGGCGAGCTGCCCACACAGAGTATCCACTTTTATTGCGCGAGAACTGACATATCATGGAAGTTAATTGTGCTGCTTTTATTTTATGGGCTTGAACTCAGGAATGGAAATTTCTCTTACAATCAAATTCAACTCCCAGATATTTATAACAGTTGGTATATTGTATTTCCTGTCCTCTTACTATCATTCTGGGGCGGTTCACTTTGCCATGACTATACAGGATCAATTCAGTTTTCGTTTGGTTAATTGTGAGTTCGTTCTCCTCCGCATAATCCCAGAGCCGCTTAGCCGAGCGTAAAATGCCACTGAATGTGTGGTCGAAAATGACCACATCATCCGCATAGGCCAGGACTAAGCAGTGCTGAGCACCAACTTTAGGAGTGCAATTACTCACAATTCCCAAATACCCAGGGATATCTGAGACGAACAAATTATATAATAAGGGCGCAGTGACACATCCCTGTTTCACTCCTCTAGTTTGCTCTACCACCCTAGTAGTAGATCCACTTCCGTCCAGCCTCAATTGTACAGAAGTGTTATGATGTAATAATTGTAGATAATAGAGCAATCCTTCAGGGCACGCCAGGCTCCTAAGCTTCCTCCATAACTTCTCTCTATTCACCGTATCAAACGCAGCCTTAAAATCAATATATAAGGCATACAGAGGCAGGTTATTAGGGGATAAGGCTTTATCTCTGAGGCTATTCATAATATAAAGATTCTGGACAGTAGAATAACCGACTCTGAATTCACTTTGGTAGCGGTCCAGAATCCCTTCTTTCTCTGCCCAGAACTGTAATTTCTGCAATAATAAGGAGGCAAATAATTTGCCAGAACAATCTAACATGGAGAGCAAACGATAATTACCAGGATCCGACCTGTTACCTTTTTTAAATACCGGCACTAAGATTGCTCTTTGCCATGTCTCTGGAATTATCCCGTCCTTTAGGACTTTTTCAAAAAGAATTTTCAGAAAATTAGCCCAGAAGACTGGATTACTCTTCATAAGAAGATTGGAAAGACCGTTTGGGCCCGGGGTTCGAGAGGCTTTAAGTTTGGTAATCTTGTCTATCAGATCTTCCAAATGAACAGGGAACAACCCAGGGGCATGGTAAGCAGTAGCACATATTGCAGGATGAGCTACCGTCGTGCCATTGCGTGTCTCCAGGAAGTTAACCCATTCCTCGGCATCAATTGGGTTAATCTGGGGGGTTACCCTATTCCCCCTAGCTTCTCCCAGAAGTGCCCAGATGTTCCGGGCATTTCTTGAACAAATAGTTCTCACAGTTTTTTGCCAATTAGCCAATTTCTGCAATCTTTTCCAGTATTTTAACCATGTCCTATATCTGTTTTTTACCTCTCTAACCTTGGTATGTATATCTGTGATAGGGTATGTATTGGTTCTAATTCTACGTATATCCCTTCTGAGGGTCCGTTTAGCATCCCGAATTGTCTTATCATAGACCTCAGTCACGCCCCGTTCTTTAATGACAAATGATGATTTCCTTGTTACATATTTAGCTGTGAAATTATAGATCCATCCTTCTAGGTCTTCAGCTGTACACTTGACAAACTTAGTATAATAATCATTATTCCACTCACCACAATCGTGACAAGCTTTCAATATATTTTTCTCAGACCAAATTAATCGCGAACAGGCATGGTTAACCAGCAGGTTTCCTACCGCTATTCTTGGGGGAAGATCAACAGCACAATCTAAACTCAGACTTAAGCCTCTGTGATCACTCCAATCGTTATCTATAATTACCATGTCATTAACTAAGGATGCCACCTCAGGGCTGATGAAACAGTAATCTAGGGTGCGACAAGCAACACCTGCTCTCCAGGTGAAATGTCCCGGGCGGTCACTCATCGTTCGACCGTTCAGGCATTCCAATTCCCAGCTTTTCATAAAACACAACCACTTCTCACCTTCAACGTCGCTGAGATCTTGAGACATGAGGGGGTGCGGGTATAAACGCTTATTATTAGTCGTTCCTCCACCCCCTTTCATAGAGCAATTAAAATCCCCAGCGAGGACAATGAAACTATTTTGACATTCATTAGTCCACTCGACAAAAAGATCATGCAGTTTGTCTTGTATTTGATCGCTCTTTGATGCATCGTAGGGGTTATAAATGTTAACCAGCAAAATTTTAGTCCAGTTATTCTTAAAGGGGATAACCACCTCCACCGCATTGATGTTATCCTCTGAATCGGTAGCTATTTCTCTGGATGTTATAGATTTTCTTACCCCTATAATCAGTCCCCCATAAGGTCTCCCCACCGGACCTTTTTTGGCATGGGTCTGGTACAATTTATAACCATCTATTATGATTGGTGCAATGCTGTCACGTTAGGATTAGTGGTGCATAAAGGTTCCACACAAGAGAAATCCTCAGATCTAATGAGTCTTAATTGGGGTATTAAGTGGAGTTTCTCAAACATAGCTGTACGAGGTAGCCATTTATCACGACATTGCTGATTTAGGTTCTTCACAATGCAGATCTTATTTTCCTCTCTGTTCTCTTCCCTCTCAGGTACCTGAGTATCCCTTGCAGAGTCTGTACTTTCAAATGAACTGTTAGAATTGTTCCGTTGAGGAGTGGAAAATTGATTAACTGCAGAATGATTGTCTATAAGAATGGAGTCTTGGCTCGCATTACTCACAGCTGAGATTTCTTTAGCTTTCTCCTCTAATATCCAGCTAGTGAGTGTACCCCGGCCTTTATTTCGATTGTTCTTTCTTTTGAGTGCCCTTTTTTTAGCCTTTTTAGATTTCTGCTGGGGAATTGCTGTATCAGGGAGTGGGGATGCCGTCTCTGCAGGGACATTTCTTAGGGCTGCTCTTTTTGCCATTCTGCGCTGTTTCTTAGTCAGATGGATAGTTTCTTCGGATGTGGGTTGTTTAGCCTCCTCAGTATTAGGTGGCTCAGCCGGCATCTCGGGCTCCTTTGCCACTGCAGGCGTTCCTTCGTATTCTACATCCGGAGTGGAAAGATTCAGCTGTAGAACTGTGTTCACATGTATTATCCCACATAATTTAAGGAGAATTTTTAGTGCAAATTGAAGGGAAACTAAGGAGGCCTGTATCTCGGTAATAGCTACCGAGTTAAGCTGAGATAGCTCGTAAGATTGGTCAGCCTTGGTTTGCCCCTGCTCGTCTGAATCAATCAAAAGGTTTGGTGATTCAGATAAACGACCAGAACATATAGTTCTCGGTGAGGAACTCGCGGGTTGCAAAACTTGTGCCTCCACTGTGATACGTGTAGCTTTCCTGGCTGTCCCCATCACAGTAGTCCCTTGTTCTTCAGAATTAGGTGGAGGAGCCATAGATTTCTGTATGGACAGACATAAGTCTAATAATGAATTATTATCGATGTCGTCAAAGATCGTAGTGTCCAATGGTCGACTTCCATTATGTGCTGCCGGTACCCTCTCCTCAGTTTGATCGTTAATACATGCAGGAAGGATTTTTTTAAATAGCTCTGGAATGGTGGCTCCCCCATTAGCTGGGAATTTTAAACTCTCTCCCCCAATATCATTGCTAGTAGGCATATGGGGATGGTTTGTCCTACCTTTTCTCAGGTTATAAGACGCTTTCGCCCCACTTGTTTTAGGAGGCATATAGACTTAATTTAAAGTCCTAATAGAGAGGTTAAAAATATATAACCGGGGGAGAGAGAGTGTTTCACACAGAACAAATTACTCAATAGTCAATTACGTGGAGTGGTAGAGCAGAATACCTATATTGCTAGATTATCGAGATCGCCTTTGGGATCAAAGGAGATTATATTCTCCCACAGTCTCCCATATACTATACAAGTGTAATAGAGCGCGGCTTATAGTACCTGTGGGTGGCAAATATCCTCGCCGAGCTGATCAGGCGTGGGATACGAACTCCAGATGGCACAGCTGAATATGGCGCCCCAGCGCCGAACAGCCGCACAACAGCCAATGGGCTTTTCACCATCGGGCTTAACGCCGCAAGGGTGGATGTCAGTGGGCTTTGAAGCTCAGATAGATCACGTGATAGGTCACGTGCTGCGTGCAAGCCCCGCCTCCTCTGGGCTGCGTGCAATGTCCTGCACCTGCAAGAGCCCCGTCTCAGCTCGCAGTGCAGGTCAGGTCAGGAAATATAAAAACGAACGTTCTTTCCACATAGAAATGCACTTTTCCTTGAACAGATACGCGCCGCTCGGGCGGATGTCAGTGTGCTTTGAAGCTCAGATAGATCACGTGATAGGTCACATGCTGCGTTCAAGCCCCGCCTCCTCTGGGCTGCGTTCAATGTCCTGCACCTGCAAGAGCCCCGTCTCAGCTCGCAGTGCAGGTCAGGTCAGGAAATATAAAAACGAACGTTCTTTCCACATAGAAATGCACTTTTCCTTGAACAGATATATATACAGATATTTCCTTCCCCCTCAAATCACTTTCTGGTATCACCGCTGCCACAGGTAAGGCACGCGACGCCAGGTACGTGCAATAGTAGTGCCGCTTTATTGTCCCTGGTCCTCCAAGCACCTGGGTTGGGTACAAGAGACACACATTTAGATGGTTGCTAAAATACAGCAAAAACTGGTCCCACCCACATCCCTTAGCCAGCTCTCCCTCAAACTGCCTGGACCAACGGTCCACTCCAGCACTTGAATACTCACTCCCGTCACCACAACATTCCACGCTATGACATCAGCCCAGTCCACTAACCCCAAGACCAGGCGACCACATCTCTCCCCCCATTACTCAGGGACGTCCTTTCACCAAAATGCCAGGGGTAGCGGAAGTCACATCACATGACCCTTGACCTCTGATGACATCACAGGCAGTGATGCCTTTTGACCCCACCCCAAAATGGCATCCGGGGAAGCGATGTTACCCAACCGTTTACCCCTTGATAAAACAGGAAGTGGCATCACATAGCATTGTTTCTAAGTACACTACGAAAAATATGTTTTTATTTATTTATATTTATATAGCACGCAAACAGCCCAAGGGCATTGAGGCGCTGTTACGTACAAGAGCTTAGTTACAAGGGAACAGGAATAGTAACATTCAATGGCACATTCTGAGTACTACTACAAGGCATAATACTGATATTAAGACTGGTACAATTGGTCATAACATTCCTGCATATGCAATGGGTCAAATGAGAGGTCTTCAAACTGGTGTGACGCACCTTATGTAAAGAGTGTGGTTTTTATGGCTTTGCGGAAGGCGTTGAGGGAGGCCTCACCTCGGATAGTGGGAGGTAGGGTGTTCCAGTGAGTGGGTGCGAGGTATGGGAAGCTGGATCCGTCCGCTCTGGCTCTTTTTACTAGTGGCACAGAGAGCATGTTGGTATAGGGTGATCTGGTTGGCCTTGTAGAGGCGATGAGGTGGATCCTTTGAGAGAGGAAAGCAGGAGCAGTGAGGTGAATGCACTTGTGGGTGAGTGTCAGAGCTTTGAAGACGATCCTTGCCTTTATTGGGAGCCAGTGGGCTAGTTTTCTTGTCTCCGAAATGTGTTCTCTTTTGGCAATGCCTTGGGCAGCCCAGAGAGAACTATTCTGCATGACTTGTAGCCTCTCTAGGTTTTTATTGGAAGTGCCTAGAAAGAGTACATTGCAGTAGTCAAGCCTGGAACCAGTGATGGCTCTGGCTATGTTTGTACAGTTCTCTTTGGAGAGAAAAGGCCTGACTGCGTTGATTAGTTTAGCATGATATGCAGCTGCGGAGGCTATTGTGTTGACTTGTCTATCCATCGATAGGTTGGAATCCAGGTAGACTCCGAGAGTTTTGACTGATTCTGAGACAGGTATTTTGATGGAGTCGATGGTGAAATGACTGAATTGGGAGTCTAGATTTTTTAACGTGTCGGGGGAGCCTACCAGGAGGAGTTCAGTCTTGTCGGAGTTGAGGCATAGTCCATTGTCTGCCATCCAGGCTTGGATGGTGTTGTAGAGGTTGTTGAGGGTCAAGGAGTCAGTGTCATAGTTACCGGTGAGTTTGAGGAGGATCTGCGTGTCGTCGGCATAGTTAGTGTAGGAAATGCCCATAGCGTCAAGGATGAGGAAAAGGGGTCGTGTGAAGATGTTGTAGAGGGTGGGTGAGAGGCAGGAGCCTTGGGGCACACCACAGAGTATGATGGTTGGTGAGGAGGAGGCTAGGTCAGAGAATACTTGCATGGTTCTGTCCTTTAGGAAGGAGGTGATCCATGCTGTGGCATCAGGGGAGAATTTGGCAGTTGAGGAGAGGTGGTGGCATAGATGTTGTTATCCACCAGGTCGAAAGCCGCGGATAGGTCAAGAAGTAGGAGGAGCGCTGGTTTGTCCATGTCTCTGGCATCATCCATCTGGTTTTTCAGGTCAAGTAGGGCGGTTTCAGTCCTGTCTCTGGGGCGGAAGCCAGATTGGTGGAGTCCTAGAAGATTGTTCTCTTCAATGAAGTGTTGGACCTGCAGGTAGGCTGCTTTGTCCAATATTTTGAGGAGGAATGGGACAGTGGTGATAGGTCTATAATTGTTGGGGGAGGTGGGGTCGAGGGTTGGTTTTTTTAGGAGAGGGTGGACCCAGGCTTCCTTGAGGGAGGCAGGGACTTTCCCTGTGGCAAAGGAGGCTTTTACAAAGGCTGAAAGGAAGGGAGCTAGCGCTTTAGTGCAGTCCTTGATAATGGAGGCTGGGCATGCATCATCTTTGCAGTTAGAGGGTTTGATGTTCCTCATTATGTTGATGATGTCTTTCTCCTGAGTTGGTTTGAAGGAAAAGGGTTGGGGGGATCCGGGGCTGGTGGTGGGACAGGGATGTGCGTATTGGGTAGGCCTTGTTTAGTGGCTAGTATTTTATTTTGGAGAAGGCTCAATTTAGTTTGCATGGCTGTTTGTATATCATCATACCAAGCTTTGTCTTTGGTGAAGTTCTGGGGGGGCGGGAGTGGGTGTCTCTAGATCACTGAAAATGGCAAAGATTTCTTTGGTGCTAGATCGGGCTTCAGAGATTCAGGATTCAAAAGATTTGGCCTTAGCTTGGGTGATTGCCTTCTTATATTTAGTGGAGTGGGCTTTAAAGATCAACTTGTCTTTGTCAGAGTGGGACGTTTGCCACTGTGTAAGAGCAGCCTTCTTCTCGTTGCGGAGAGAGAGGAGGTCCGGGGTGAACCAGGAGTTGGAGTGGGTGGTGGGTTTGGACTTACGAGGTTTGAGTGGGGCAATGGAGTTAATAGCTGCTTTGAGGGCAACATCGTATGTTGTTGCAAGTGTTTCTGGGTCTGTGGAGAAAGGGGGTCTGAAGGCTGGGCCTTGGAGGAAGGGCAGTAGCCTATCCTTAGTGAGCTGGCGGGAGCTTCTAGCGAGGCAGGGTGGCAGCGGTTGGGGTGAAAGGGTGGAGGAGCTAGTGGTGAGGATGCTAAAGGTGATGATATGGTGGTCAGACCATGGGGTGGGAGTGTTTCCAGTGATGATGAGTGGGCAGTTATGCTGCGCGATCCAGTCGAGAGTTCTGTCCTGGGTGTGAGTTGGGTTAAAGATGGTGTTCTTGTAGCCTAGAGCCTTGAGGGCTGAGTCCAAGGATTTGGCTGCTCGGTCCTTACTGTCCAGAAGACCTAGGTTAACGTCCCCCAGGAGAATGGCTTTTGATTGTTTTTTGAGGTTGTCAGAGAGGAGGTGGATGAGAGAGGCTTGGAAGTCTCCTGTTGGGCCTGGAGGGTGGTAGACAGTGTGAACCGCAATAGTACAGTGGGGGGAAAGGTTGATTTTGACTTGAAGGTAGTCACAGTTGTTGTGAAAGGATTTCTCTACCTTTCTGATGGGGATGCAGTCTTTGGCAATAATTGCTACACCTCCACCTTTAGAGAGGCGATCTTTCCTAGTGATGGAGTAGTGATGGAGTATCCAGGGGGTAGTGTGAGGGCGAGCGCTGGGCCGGAGGCCTCATGTAGCTATGTTTCTGAGATCATGAGCAGATCGAGGTCATGGGTGGTTACAACATCAATGTAACTTCATATACATTTCATACAAGAATGGATCACCATATGTATCAACAGAAAAAAAACATGCTATAACTGCAACTTGTGAAAAGCAAAATACATAGTCCGAAATGGATGCTTATTCTACTCTAAATGCTTTTTGGAGGATTTTGTCTGCATTGTGAATTTGAGGTGTTGAAGAACAGACTAAACCAGTGACTCACTTCCTGAATTGTGGCTGAAATAAACCTTTAATGAGTCTAGCAATTGTTTAGAATTCCAGAAAGACAAATTATTTGTTATTCCTATTCATTCTTATTTAGGCGAGGGTCACTACTCAAAGTGTTACACTTGTGTAACCCCCTGTTTTTTTAAGAAGCCTGAACAAGAAATCCAGCCACTCCAGAAACAAAGATGCATATGGCATTGACGATAGCCCAGGAGCTTCAATTTGTAAAAGAAAAAGTTTTTAAATTTTTTAAATATTTGTTTAGGGGTGGCAAGGGAGACCACAAGGGTTAGCAAGGGAGACCTCAGGGGTAGCAAGGGAGACCTCCCTGGCAACCTCTAAATGACGTCCCTGCCATTACTGTTACAACAACCATGAGAACGAAACACCACAGATGACCAGCACTGGAAGACCACTTTGTCCCACAAACACCACACGCCACAAACACCTCCATACAAAGTGGCTGCCAATGTAGGAAAACGCCTAGGAGCCGAAAGACCCAAAGCGAACCACAAATACCAAACCAGGACCCACAACATGGGAAATGCCAAGACAACAGTAGCCACCAAGAAAATGTGAAACAAAAAGATGAAACTACACATCTGGGCATGAAATTAGGTGTGAGATAACCAGATGAAAACAACACCTCACACAAGCAGCTACAGCTAAATGCCAAAAGGCAAAAATGCTCACAACCAGAATACCACGCAGTGAGCTGCCCCAAACCGAAACTCGCACAGACTGTTACCAAACCAACCCCACTCCCTCCTATACCGACCAAAAACAGGAGCAACAACAGGAAAAAGTGCCCACCAAAATTACTAAAGGAATCACCAACAATAGACAAACATCCTTTTTCCCTGGGCTGCCCCCCATGGCCTCAGACCTGTCACATCCACGCAAAAACTTTGCTTTTCCCCAAGCAAAAATGACAACCTAACATACCTACGTGACATTTTTAGCACAGGCTGTATTATACATTTATTTATGATTTTACCTTTTTGATTGAGTTGGTGATGTTTTTGCACAGGTTGAATTACAAATTCAGGTATGATTCTTTTTTTACTGTTTGTTGTTCACTTATTGTTCACTTTCTGCACATGCATCTTCTTAACTTAAGAGTGCTTGATTTGTTTTTTTCTTGTTTTTTTACTTATTGAATTTTATATTGAAAATTAGAATAAATTGAGAAACACTAGGCTCTTCTCTTTTTCCTTTTTATCTACTTCTTTTGATTACTATTCAGCTCCGGAGGGAAACTAAGTATGGATATCTGTGATACCAAATGAAAATATATACTGGATTAAATCCATGATTTAGGTTAGAATCATTCTCTACAGCTTTTTGGATTTGTACGTTTTTTTTCCCACAACATATACACATCACAATACAAATAAACAGGCTTTGCAACCTAGACATATCCCAAAACCAACCTGCCTAACTACCATTGGTAAGTCTCGAGGCCACAATACACAACAAACTGCATAACAAAAATGACAACAGGCATCCCCCTGCACACCAATATTCTACTTCCCTTGTACCCCGACGTTGACCGTGCTGGAATCTACAAACCAGGCCCACAAATCTGGATCCAGGTGCTTCAAATTTGTGAAAATACATTCACATATCGAACACACAACACCATAACACCAGTCTGCCTTTAAGCACTCCCTGCAACCCTCGGGTACTTAATTTTCCGCTGTGCTCGCCTCACTGCCGTGAGAACACAATCTCTTCTCCTCGCCTCGCTGATCCTGAGGTCCCGTTGCCGGCTCCACCCCTTCCCTTTTGCAACA
Organism: Ambystoma mexicanum; assembly: GCF_040938575.1. Lineage (NCBI taxonomy): Eukaryota > Metazoa > Chordata > Amphibia > Caudata > Ambystomatidae > Ambystoma > Ambystoma mexicanum. The sequence continues at coordinate 192,345,402 of NC_090927.1, read as the reverse complement.
CGAAACACTCCATGCCGCACCATTAGAAATAGTGTAGGGGTTAGTCCGTCATCCGTGTACGTGGAACCGAACGCAGTCACTTCACCCGCTCCCAAATGTAGTGTAGCCGCACACATCATCATTGTCTCGTCAGCCAGGGATGATAACAGAGCTCCATGGTGTCCCATATAAGTCTCTGCCCAAGACTGCTGAAAAGCCTGTATGCCGTTCGAGGCCACACTACGTATCGGGCTCCAGTTCTCCACACCTCTGACACACTCCCAACCCAGGAGCTGCTCTGTCGATCGCCGCCCTTTATCCTCGACAGACACCATCCATTTCGGCACTGATGGACCCCACCAACCGCTGTCTCCTGGTGCAGCCATCAACAGAGACAAGCACTGGGAAAATGCACTGTCTGGCCTGTGAATCCTCCTCTAGTCTTCACTGCTCACAGCTCCTTGTCATGGACTGCACCGCCCAGCGCCCTGGGTCTGTCTGATTTGGCCCCCAACCACTCACCAGCCCTTCAGCCACTGCATTGCCCGGCTTGCAACAGTTGTGGACCTGGCACCATGCCTACTGGCTCCTGTCTCCTGGGTGTGGGGTGACCTCCTCAGGGGGACAATTTCTCCTCCGCCGCCCCCGCTGCCCCTAGCAGTACTATGTCTTGTAGAGGAGCAGGTAGATGCTATTTCACCAGTTCCCACCACCTCACCGCCATCATTTTGGAGCAGTCGCAGAAAAGCAATAAATGGGAACTCCTGTATTGTTCCCATACCGCATTGAGTGTATGAGAGACGGTATGCACTCAGACAGCCATACAGAATGTACCCTCACACTGAAAGTGTGGAAGGATTTTGCATAGAAGAATGCTACATGGAAGGATGTTGTCTGCCAAGATGTTATAGTGTATTAATGAATATTATGGACGGATGTTAAAGTGAAATCTGACAAAGACAAAGTGATGTCACAAAGAAGATATATGAACCTATGCTGAAACGATATGAAAATACTTAGAAGTAACGATGGAACTAAAGTACAGAGAGTAACATGTACCTAAAGCTAAAATAATCATGGATCTAAAGAAGATCATTGTCAAAATGCAGACATGCATTTCCAAGAGTCAAGCAAGCATTGCCAAGAGTCAAGCAAGCACTGCCAAAGGTCAAGCAGATATTATTAAGTATTACTGAAAGAAATGAATGGTTGTGAAAAGAAAACTTGTATGAAAGTGCAAAGTACAATGAAACATGGAAAAGGGGTGCCAGACACTTTGTACAAAAGAACTGAAACAGTGAATACCTTTCCTAGGGGGTGTGGGGGGGTTAACTGGGAAGCTTATGATGGCTTGTGCAAAAGAACCGAAACAGTGATGAAGTTTCCTAGCAGGAGAGTGTACTGGGAAGCTTATGTTGGTCTTTGCAAGTAAAATCTAGTAAACAAGGGGATGGAGGCAAAACACCAAGTGATAAAGCATCAAGAGGATGTGAAATGAGAAGAAGTCAAGCATCATTGTGAAGCTGAAACCAGGGCAAGGTGCCTATGAAGCAGACACAAGTAAGGCGTGTCAGTTACGTGACCTGTAATGGGTGAATAATTGCGCCTAGACCGAGTACACCCACCAAAAGGAAAAGCCACCTAAGTCACCCACAAGCTTGTGATTGAATAAAGGAAAACTGATGTGAACTGACATTAAGGAACTGAACGTCAGAAGAGCTAGGAAGTATCTCATGGAATTGTGTTGTTTTGGAAAGCTGAGAGACTTGAAAGCACAGGGAAGGGAACCCACTGTTTTTGTAACGCGAACCATTTTGAACCTTGGGAAGGGAGCTTTTCCAACCAAGAGCCGGAGGAAGCTCTGAACTTTTGTTTGAACATTTCTCATTTTGAGGCTGACTTTCCTGCACATTGTATACAAGTAGATGTGAAGGCAAGTATAGGTTTTGGACACAGACAGACATTTACTTTGGACTTCCTGACACAAGACTATCATTACTTTAATTTAGTAAAGGAAATCCCACCTTAGCATAGGGCAAGTTAGGCTTTTTCCCAACCTTCCTTTTAGTTAATAAATGTTTATAGCCCAAACTTTGAGTTGTCTGTGTCTACTTCATGATACCTTCACAACTTGCATGTATACTGTGTTCTCAAAATACATCAGTGAATCCTTCTCAGAATATGTGTGTGCGGCTTTCTTTAGAAATTAGTGTGTTACTCCCGGTCTATACCTGTGTGTGTGAGAGACTTCCTACACAGCTATGTATGCAGCTTTAAATTCACGTGTGTGTGTGTGTGTGTGTGTGCACTGTTTTCAATCTATTTGTGTGTGCAACTGTCGATCTATGGATGCATGTACATATTTTAGTGTATCTGCACATAGTTTTCAGCCTGCATGGGATTTTGGGCTAGAGTTGTAACCTTCCACAGTAAGATGTACAATTTCCAAAAAAACAACCCTTCAACATTACACAATGGTCTATTTGTGCATTTAAAGATACAGAACTGCATGGAGTTAACACTCAAACATCTAAACTGTGACTATGGCCTCCCTGGCAGCATTAATGCATTATATCTCTCAGACAACAGTGTGTCGCGACTCACACTATGATCCAAAATGATTTTGCACAGCCTTAAGTCACTAATTATGTTTTAAATAGTAGTTCATTTTACAAAGGCAATTCTTCATTAAAGTGGCTTCAAAATGCATTCAGTTTTAAATGTTGTTTCTCAATACAAAGTACATTGGGTTTTAAAGAAATAACATCTCACTTTGTGTTCAATATAACTAGAAGAACACAAGGCATTTAAATACCAGCACATGTGTTCTTGTTCTGAGATTTCATTCTCCTGGATTCTTCTTGCCCTCTATTTTCCCAGATTTATCCCGGGTAATCTATATGGACACTTTGTGGTTTATTGCTGTTTAATTACTTTTTTTCTTATTTTGGAGAATCAGTAGCAGACTCAGTCAGCATGGGATCATTCCTTCAGCAAACACTCTTTTCAAGTGGCTATATGGAAACCAATTTCCAAACATAGACTGGTCATCCTTCTCTCAATGGGCTGGTCTCCAATTTGCGTGGGGCCAGTCCTTCAAATAATATTATTATAATCTCCAGTTCATTCCAAAAATCCTCAATGTTCATCTCCCCATATGCCATAATAATCCTAATTTTATGAACAGGCAAATATATATAGATATATATATATATATTGTTTAACTCCTCCCAGATCTTGTCAGAGGTGTGATTTTCCTTGTCCCATGAGTCAGCAAACGTTGAAGAAATGCTCATGTTATTTGTGGGCCTTAATTTTGTATTAAAACTTTAATAAAATCTATGTCATTGCAATCTAGATGTCAGAGCACACAGGCATTTGAATGATCAAGCTCAGATCACATTTGGAGGAGCTATGTGTTTTTGCCATTTTTCACATATTGTTGAAGTGCCACAATGTATATTGCTTTACATCATTTGGTAGATATTACTCCCATCTACAACATGTAAAAATGTTGTGTTGATCCAAGCTTGCAACGCATTGCAGTGATTACTTTAATGATGAATCTTTTGATTTAAGATTTTCCGGATTACTTTCTATTCGTGTTGCTAGTGTGGAGCTGCTGACTTTTTCCTACAGGCTGCTGTGGTGATGCATTCCCTGCATAATCCTTTTGCATGCAATCTATGTATGGTGAAGTAGAATGTCTTCTCGCTGTGTATAGAATTCAATAACCTTTCCTTTGACCTATGATAATGGAGTTTTTATGGGTAGCCTGGAGTTTATTGAATTATGACAAACCCTTTGAAGCCGAGAACCCAAGGTGAGCCATCTGTTGTTCTTTCCAAGCTGGCCTTCAGAACCTGCATGTACTTAACCAAAGGCCTTTGTGTGTGCTCTTTGTTATATTGTGTATAGTTTACCCTTTACATCGTTCATGCTTGCCTAAGGGGCCAGCGATGTCCCATCATCCCAAATAGAACATCGTACTTGGTCATCACTAGAACTTAGAGGCTCAAGAATGTTTATGTGAGAATTTGCTGCCAGTTGAGTGGCTCGCCAAGGAAGGGAGCTGCAGCCTGTTATGTGAGCTCTCAATAAAGGCTCTGTTACAAGGAAGAGTGACTTATCTTGCTTTATAATATTGGTGACGAATGACCACTGCCCAGGTTGCAGCTGACATAGGTAGGGTCTGGATTGGAATCACAGAGAAAATGTCTGAGACCTGTGACTGAGAGGCTGCGTGCAGTATTGAGCAACAGCAAGAATGCCCAAGACCCACCGGTGAGAGGCACAGTGAAGTTTTGCGCTACGGCGGGTTAAGTGGGTGCCCATCAACACTTTTTCACAGCGAGTGGATAACCGTATCTGCAGAGTCTACCACTCCATGTGAAGTGTGTGTGTGTGTGTGTGTGTGTGTGTCATAGCGGGCAGACCGGCAGGTCAGTGAGGAAACGAGGGGCTGCAACTGAATCCCCGTGATCCAAGCTGGCATTGCCTGATGAGGGTAGGTCCCTTTGGTGACATTTAGGGCATGCGCATGCAAATATAAACCCTCCGGCAGATGGAAGAAGGAATGCAAGGTTCAACATGACAACCTCTGCACTCAAGCGTCTGTTAGAGTGAACGCCATTTTAAAGTCAGACGGCATCATGACCTTACCCACTGCACGCCATGTCGAGGTCAGACAGATTCCAAAATTAGAGAAATAAAATGTATTAAGCAGAGACAAAACACTCACCAACTTCAAGTAACTAGTGGGATTAAGCCAGATTGTTGAGGATTACAGATAGGTATTCCAAAAAAAGGAAAAGGGAAGACAAGCATTTCAACAAAAAAAAGATAACAATCAAGCCTTAATCAAAGCACCTTCGGTAAGCAAGCGCAACAGTCATGGCAAATACACCAGTACCAGCATTTTGTATTTCTCAAGGATGTGGTGAGCCGATGATCAGATGGAAGGAATGGAAAGACGTTTTTTGAAATTTACCCTGGCAGTATATTGACCGAATTACTTCATTGATATGAAAGATGCCCTACTGTTTCACTGTTTAGGGCATGGTGGCATGAGGTGCTGAAAAAGCTACCTGAACCAAACCGAAGAAGAAGGACATTAAGCTGAGTGCATTCAATATTAGTGTACTGAAACTTGACAAGCACTTTGAGGTTAAAGAGAACAAAATATTGGCAAGGTACAGATTTGCGGCAAGAAGCACAAAAAAGGTAAAACCATAGAATCATTTCTAACAGTGTTCAGGGGTTTGGCTGTAAAGTGTCAATTCAAGCCTTGCTGTAGAGAAGAGCATCTGAGGGATCAACTCATGATAAAAGGGAGAGACACCGACAATGGAAAAAAGAGCCCAGAGAGATCAGAGACCAGTCTTGTGAAGGGAGAGAAGTCAGTTAACAGATTTCCAGGAAAAGGAAGAGTTTTTAACAGAGACAAAAACATAGACAATGAGTGGAGGTTCCAAGGAAAAGGGAGAGGCTTTCAAGTACATAATAGAGGAACTCGTATACCCGAAATCACCAGTGGATGTTACAGATGCAGCAATACTGACCATTTTGCCAGGGACAGAGAATGTATTACAAGATTTGAGGAGTGCAGATGATGTGGAAGGAGGGACAGACATCTAAATGTTGCAGATTCTGGGGTGTTGAAGTGGGCAACGTTGAAGTTGATGGTGTGAATGATGATGAAGTTCACGAGGGACTCAATATCATAAAAGTGATAGATGCTGACAATGCAGTTAATGAGATAACGGTCAAGAAACCTAGAACCATAATTGTGGTAAATGAAACTGGCATGGGAATGTTGGTGGATAATGGGGCAAACTATGCGTTTAACAGCAGGAAATCATGGCAAGATAGTCTGAAAAGTTGTATATTAAAGGAGGCAAAGGTAAAAGCAAATGCATATGGTGAAAACCCAATCACCATAATTGGGGAGTTGGATGCTCGGATAACCTCCAAAGGGAAAAGAGTCAATTCCAAGGTGTATGTAACAAATGTTGGAGGAAACCTGCTTTCTTGGATCTGTCAAACAGCCCTAGGAATGAAATTAGACCCCAATCGAGATGAGCAAGTGTATAATGGATGTAATCATGTAGACAAAGAATCCAAGGAAGAAATGGACGGTGATGGTGAAAAGAGTGATAAAAATGCAATAGAAATGGGCTCCCAAAGTTTTTCAAAGTGGAGTGGAGTGTTTGACTACGTTTGTTCATAAGATAAAACTAATGAAAAATGCAATGCTGTTTGCTGCAAAAGTCAGGCTAGTACCTTTAGCATGTATAAAGGAAGTTGAAATAGAAATTGAGAGAATGTTGAAAGATGGTATAATTGAGAAGGCAGAGGCTTCAGAATGGGTTTGCCCCCATGTAATTCTCAAAAAAGCGAATGGCACAATTCGGTTGTCTATAGATCTCAGAGAGGTTAATAGGAACGTCATTACTAAAAGATTTCCATGACCAAAGATAGATGAAATTATCACTGATCTCAATGGTTCCAAAGTATATTCCTTATTGGATCTACGCTCTGCATACCATCAAATAAAAAGGAATCCTGCATCTTATGACATACAAATCTCCCCATTTCGCATGTTGAGAGGGAGGAGAGCAGCGTCCACACCAGTGCCACCATGAATGGCCAGAGCAAGAGAAGACGACGAAGTAGACATGTCGGAAGTAGTATAGAGAATAGAGAATAGCAAAGCACGCATGAAAAGGTGGAGTGACAGAAGGAGAAGGACAAAACAAGGTTGGGATGTAAAAGAAGGAGATTGGATCAAAGTACGTTTACCGACCAAAGACCAAATGACAGGTTCAAGGTTCAGCAGACTCATAAAAGTGATTCACAGAGGAACCAACCATGTCCGCACCGAGGATGGCCTCACATGGAACATGGAGAGAGTAGCCATGTTCGAAAAGAGTCGTGAGGGAGAAAAGACCCACGAAGGACCCAAAACCTGTGAGGGACAGGACAGAGGGACTGTGAGAGAACAAGAGCCGTAGACAGGTAGAAGAGAGGTCGAGGAGGAGAAGTTGAAGAAGACGCACCCATGGTCGTTCAGGAAACCGATCAAAAGCTGGACGCTTCCAACCAAGAAGGATACAATGCATTTTTATTTTTTGCCCCATTTCACACTGATAGGAGGGCCTGTCACTGTGAAATACACTTGGAGCACCCTCGAGGGTGCTGGTAGCCTGTAATAAATGAGTGCCAGGAGCAGACACCTAACATGAATGCATTTAAGTGCGCTGGCCATCACATGGTTGCGCTACTGTTCAGTCACGCCTGTCCTGCCATTGTCACCTTTGAGAATAAGGGGACCTGTGCAGGTGCATTCTGAAATGGAAGCAAATAAAAAAGAACGTCCTCTACACTTTTTCATTTGCACTAAATTCTGCAGTACAACTCCTAGCATTCTCACCCGTCTGTGAGGAATGTATTGATCTTGTGCAATCCTGAAAGTTCAAATGCATATTCATACATTCGTATGCCTTTTCAGAAGATCGCCCAGTGTTTTAAACACTCATTACAGAGATTTGCGTCCATATGCCAGAACACAGTACAGCATTCCAGCAAGGCAGATCAGCCTTTCCAATGTCTGAGTTTGATACACGTGCGTGTACTTATACTGTCTTCGCCACAAATCATTGTACCTCATTAGATAGCGCTAGCGATTAAAAGTAACATAGCATCAGTATGAAGCAGGTCTAGAGCTTGATTCCGCTAGGACCCCAAGAGCATAAAGGATTCGTCGGGAAAGGCGATTCGGTAGAGTATGGAATCAAAGTGTTGAGACTCATAACCGGGCTTTGCCAGATGACGATACAGTGATCCTGAGCAAATCATCTTGTCTCACTATGTAGTCATCTGCACCTTACATGAGAAGGCTTGCCTTCTCACATACTGGTGCCATTGTTGAGCCCACATCTTGATATTTCTTTTGAATAAGGCTGTTTGAGTGAAGGGGTTATATACAGATATGACCTGACCAAATGTCACCAGCCTCTGGTGAGAATATGTTTTGGTGCACTTATTTATCACAAGAAATTGGTTGCTTCCTTATACAATTTCAAAGGTACTTCTGCACATCACAAATAACAGTCAAGAAGTATTTGTGCTGGGTGTAATCAAAGCTTCAAAATACAATAGAAATTCTGGTAGTTGTATAGCCACATGGAAAACATGGATCTTAAATCATTCTCCTCTTGCATAACATGCCTCTATAATGTTTTATTATTACATTTTCTCAAGTCTGGTTATTATGTGATTGTTGTATACTTTTCATATCAGTTCTTCAAAAACAGTATTATTTTAGTTCATGAAAGTCAAAGATTTGTAAATAATTGTACCTTGCTCTATGATAAGAACAGAGATACAATGGGCCTCATTCCGAGTCGGGCGGTAAGGGTTAACGGTCACCGGTAACGAGACCGGTGCCATTAAACCATTATCGCCCTACTACGAGTTCTCTTTGCGGGTCCCGTCCTTAACGCCTGCTTTAGCTTTAGCAGGCGTTAAGGACGGGACCCGCAAAGGGACTCCGGGGTCAATAACGGTACCATAATTTACGGTACCGTTATTGCCGCCTTCCCCCTTCCCATTGAGCCCTATGGGGGCTCAAATGGGAATGGGGAATGGCCCTGGTGAATGGGGAATTACCGGTCCCTCCGACCTCGGAATGGACCGGTAATTACTCCATTCACACAGGCCGGAGTTTGGACGAGTTCGGAGGCAGCCATGACGCAAATAGCGGCAAGGTTACCTCCGAAACTCGGAATGAGGCCCAATGTGTCAAATGAAGAAATTGCAGATTGGCTCAAATCCTAGCTTCACCTCATAACCAACGTCTGTGATCCTGGACAATTAATTTAATCTTGTGATTCCTAACCGGTCAGAATTGGATTGTCATTCTCTAAATATTTCAGGTTCTCTGCCCCTAAAAGTGATTTAGTTCTCAGGCTATGCTCTTCACAAAAAACCTCACTCATGGTTTAATTATCTATAGTGTTGCTTCATGTATAATAATAGTAAAATAATATATTGCACACTGCAAAGTGATTCGTTTCTTTGGTGACTAATATAAATACAGCTTGAAAAATCCCTCTTCTACCTTTCTGGTAGCTTTTAATTTATATCCTCCATCTCTACATACAATGGTATGTGTGCATTTTATTGCTTCCAATCTGTCTGCATGTTTGACCACCTTTACATTCTGCTAATATGAGTCCTCTCTCTACATACTACTGATCTGTGTCCTGCATCTAAAACGAAACCCTCGTTGTGGCTGCTATTTTTAGTTTTGGGTATTAGGTGGAAATAAAACACCATCTATATTTGAAACGGCTGCATTGAAGTACAGCAAGAAGGGAGATGTGATGTGAGAAGGGGTACACAGTCTGCCTGTGTGTGATCTTTTTTTACCCACCCTATGACTGCCTTTGGCCATGCCAAACCGTTAGGCAATTCCCACCCACTACTGGCCCCTCCCCGCCCAAAACACATCCTCCTAGTATCTCTTTGAGTTAGCCTTATCAAGCTGAAACATACATTTGTAGCCTGCCAGTGTTATTTCTAAACAGTCTGACAGTTAATTACCCAAATTCAGCTGCAAATGTGTTACTGGTGCAATAAACATGTTGTTACATTGCACCGAAGCTCTGTAACAAACCATCACTGGCAAAAGCACCAGTTTTGGCTTGTGTATAGTTGTTAAATAGAACTTGTCTAGAACAGCTAACACATGCCCAGGTACTCACACCATTTGGCATCTATTGCCATCTTATGGCCAGGTGGTACTATTATGGCAGTGCTTGGCAAATGCCCACCTCATGGCTACCCAAAAGCCAAAAGCTGCCCTTGAAATGCCACTTGTTTATTATTTTGGTTCCAGTAAGCCTGAAGAGGGTAAGGGGACTGGAAGGGAGTACCCACGCATATGTTGATCACATAGGTGGCATGACCAGAGATTCTGGATTCCTGCATTTCTTTGGTTCGGGGGCGGGGGGAGGCAAAGGCGTCTATGCTGCGGCTCCAAACATTCCTACAGATGGCCCTGCCAGGGAGTTCCCTAGAGGTACAAGGTAACACAAGTTAGTCATTAAGACACTTCCTGGTAAACCATTATCTGTGAGAAGTGGGAGGAGGAAGGTGCCTGTGACAGCACGGTGGGGAGCTCAGTTGACAGCCGAGGGAGAGAGGTGATACCTAGCGGTCGGTCCCCAGTTATGTACATCCAGCTAGGATGAAAGTAGGATTGCTTGGACAACAGGATCAGGCCCATGAGACATAGATCCAAAGTAAGATGTGATCCTGCTGTCCTATCTGGGAGATGCTGTGGTCCTACCAGCAACAAAGCTCGAAACTGCAACAAGAGTGCTTGCTTTACCTCAGAGACACCACCCAGCCCTGGCCACAGGAAGACGTCCTCTGGGAACTGTGATAACCTCCAATAAGGATGGGTTGTGTATAAGAGACTCTGAGTGACAGTGGGACTTGTCATGTCATTTAAACCTTTTTCCCATCTCGTCAAATCTGGGCAGATGGAGTACGACACCCATGGACCCTCCTAGCAGAGAGGTTGTCTACGAAGGCTCCTTGGGGAAACAAGCAAGCCCCATTGGCAAGACTCATTTTCACATGAGAGGGAACTTGTGAGAGAATTGTCGTTCTATTAAAAGATTCCAAACCAAAGACTTGTCCTAGTCCCACAGAAGAGTGTTTTTAGGGGGACATGTAACTAGGGTTCTTGGTTTGTTTATTCATTTTTAACCCATAAGGTAAGCACTTTATCATACTGAGAGCTTCTTTTGTGGAACTTCAAATCAAGAGCTAAGTTTTAAAAATGGCCATTTTGTGGTCGTGGTTTCCATGACAGGCCCTTTCCTGGTGAAGTTTGGCACAAATTCTGTGTGTGTCCCGTTGTCTGAGGAAGAAGGGCACGCATTATCCGTGCACCCTTGTCCCTGTGGGAATGTGTCAAAAATGATCTGTGTGCTTCTTTCCCTTTGAAAGTGCAGCAAGAATTATGTGGGAACTCTCCTGTGGAAGTATAGCGGTAGAGGTTTAACGGCGCCGGTAGAGCTGCCGGCGCCGTTAACCCTCTACCGCCTCATTACGAGGTCTGCTCGCGGGTCCCGCAAAGGACGTCTGGTAAAACCAGGCGTCCTTAGCGGGACCCGCTAGCAGACCAGGATGCTAACAACGGGCCCGTCATTAACAGGCCCGTTGTTAGTGTCCTCCCCATTCCCATTGAGCCCTATGGGAGCTCAAGTGGGAATGGGGATGTACCGGGTCCGGGTCCCGGGAAAGGGAATTACCAGGCCCTCCAAGGTCAGAATTGCCTCTTTCATTGAACCCGGTACCCGGTATGGGGGTAGCCATGCCGCTAAAAGCAGCATGGCTACCTCCATACTCGTAATGAGGCCCAATGTGTGCCTGTGTCTCACGCAGCTCACTCAGAGGTATAGCTCAGCAGAAGAATGTCTCACGGTGTGTGGTACATTATGATCGTTAATACACAAAATGGGGCAGACGTGTTACTTCAGGCTCTGAGGCATTATCAACACTGTTACACCTCATATCTTTAGTCATCTGCTGCACCTCCACCACAGTATCATTTAATATGCGGAGCCGGATCTAGTAGTATAAATGAAAACAGGAGCTCCAACCCTGATGGAGGTCCTCGTCCAGTTCAACTATGATTAGATGCTGGCTTTGTAAAAGCCCCAATACCTTGCAATATAGCCTGCTGCAATATGGTGCTCATAAACCTTGATGACTTAGACATGAGGTTCAGAGAAGCTTCTTCTGAGGTTTGAGACACAATTAGTGAGGGGGGACTGCCAGGTGACAGACTTCTTACTGGCTGTTGGGGATGCTCTACTGTTACTTAACCTTCATACTTCTCTGTAAGCAAATGTTTTTGCAAACACCTCTCTATTACAACCTTGCAAATTGTAACTGTTGCTTCTCAATGTGTCATCCTAATCGCCACGATCTGCAAGGCATCCACTTTCATCTTAAAGCAAGGCACGAGGAAAATTGGCAAAATATATTCAATATTTTCTTTGATGTATTATGTGCGTAAATCATTATGAAGAATTATCATAATTTGACTGACTAGCTGCACAATTTCAGATTCGCCTCTGTTTTCTTGTTCCACTGCCCTTTTGCACAGGTCAGTTTCTAACAAGTACACCAATGTCTGTACCTGACTAAGTGATACAGAGCTATGGCTAACACGGTGTGTGATTCCCTTAAAGGGTTGTCTCACAGAACAGACATTGGGCCTCATTACGACCCGTGCGGTAACCATGGCGCTAGTAGCGCCATGGTTGCAGCCGATATTTTACTGATTCCGCCATGGTGAATGGCGGAATTACCGCCCCATTCCAAGGTTGGCGGGGCGGTAATTCCCCATTCACCATTGGCCCTTCTCCATTCCCATTTTTGCCCCCATAGGGCTCAATGGAAATGGGGAAGGCGGTAGTTACGGTACTGAAAATTGCGATACCGTAATTACCTCCAAGGTCCCTTTGCAGGTCCAATCCTTAACGGCTGGTAAAACCAGCCGTTAAGGTAGGGACCCGCAAAGGGACCTCGTAATTAGGTGGTAAGGGGTTAACGGCACGCCACCAATTACGGCGCCGTTAACCCCTTACCGCCTGGGTCGTAATGAGGCCCATTGCATTGTGCAAGAGCTGCCTTGAGCTTGTGTGAAAAAAGGCCAGTCCAGCTCTCAAATGTGATTGTAGCCCTAGTCAGTTACGGCACTGGTTTCCTCCAACGGGCGATCAAGCATATGCAATGCTTAATTCCAGCGAGTTGGCACAGACATTTTCAGATGGTGGTTTTGAAGCGTCAAATGCATATGAAACACTTGCAAAGCATTTCTAACATTGTATGACCAGCTAAAAGAAGAGCAGATAATGGGCCTCATTCCGATCCAGGCGGTAAGTTACCGCCTGGGTCGTACCTTTACCACCATGGCGTAAACTATGTTTACGCCATGGTGGTTGGCGGACTTACCGCCCCATTCCGAGGTTGGCGGGGCGGTAAGTCCCCAATCCCCATTTACCCTTCCCCATTCCCATTTTTGCCCCATAGGGCATAATGGGAGTGGGGAAGGCGTTAATTACGCCACCGTAAATTACGGTGGCGTAATTAACATCAAGGTCCCTTAGCGCCATGGATTTTAACACCTGCTAAAAGCAGGTGTTAAAACCTCCATGGCGCTAAGGGACCTCGGAATCAGGCGGTAAGGGTCGGCACTGTTTACGCCGCCGTAAACCCCTTACCGCCTGAGTCGGAATGAGGCCCAATGTGTGCCATGGCCTGCATATCACGGACACAGACGCAATCACTGACAAAACAATTGACCACAAGGTGTAGAGCTTGTGCAACGCCTGCAACATGCATTGTGTTCCTAGGCCATGGGACAGAAATGTAATTGGAGTCATGGCCCTCATTCCGAGGATAGTGCTAGTCATGGCGCTATTAGCGCCATGAATAGAACCATGAGCGGTACCGTGTCTGCCCTGGTTCAATGGGGACTTACCGGTCTAGTCCGACCTTTGCGGGAACGGTAAGTCTCCATTGAAAATGTCAATCCCCATTCCCATTTGAGCCCCCATAGGGCTCAATGGGAATGGGGAGGGTGCCAATAACAGTACCGTAAATGACGGTACCGTTATTACCTCTGAAGTCCCTTTGCGGGTCCCGTCCATAACGCCTGGTAAAACCAGGCATTGAGGAAGGACCCGCAAAGGGACCTCGGAATAGGGCGCAAAGGGATTACCGGCACCGGTGTCATTACCGGTGCCCGGTATCCCTTTGCGCCCGGGTTATAATGACCCCAATTGTCACAAAGCCCTGGCATATCTTGTGCGGTTTTGGCCACTATGCCACCACCTGCTTCACTTTTTTTCAGATGTCTGTGTCTGTATCGATTGTGCTATCAAAGACTTGCAGGCAAAACGTGGCTTGTTGATGGATAGCATGCTCCTGCTGTGGTGACCACTATTTCTTGCCAGTGTTGCCACTTAAAGGGAAGTTGGTCCAGTGTGCCATACAGCTATGTAGTCAGTGCTTTGGCCGCTCCTCTACATATCCAAATGATGTGGACATTCTTACGCACCAACCCGCCCAATGTCTTTCTCACCCCCCGAAAACTGCATCACAAAGCTCATTTGTAGCTTAGTGTACAAATTAATGCCCACTTGGAATTTGAAGGTGGACATCCGCTCTTCTTATCAGCTCCTTAAAACCTTTGTTTTCAACAAAGGCATATGGAAAGAGGTCAACTGCCATCATGATTTCCAGTGTGGCATTCAGCAGCTGTACTTGAATCAAGATTGGTTCCAAAGACATATGTGTGCTCCTATGACCACTGTGACTGGGCTGGTGAACAGAAACTGGGCCTCATTATGAATGTGGCGGTCACAGTATGAACAGTGCTGGTAAGGCACCGGCACCATTCATACCAGACCTCCGCATTACGAGGTCTTACCTGGCGGGCTGTGCCGCACCCGCGAGCTGAACTCGTGAATGCACCGGCACCGTTATCAACGGTGCTGGTGTAACCATGCTCCCCACCCCCATTCTGTCCTATTGGGCGGAATGGGGATCAGGAGCCCGGCATTACCGGCACCTGCAAATGGGCAATTACCGGCCCATTCAACTAGTAATGGGCCGGTTATTGCCCAATCGCGGGTGGCGGTGCCGGTAGCGAGCATGGCGGTAGCCGTGCCTAGTATACAGGCACGGCAATCGTTATGCTCGTAATGAGGCCCACTGTCCCAATGCTGCTACTATGGCTTTCCTGTTGGATGAACACTTCTCCCAATTCTGATGTCAGAGCTTGGGGTAGTGCCAGCATGCTGTAGTGTGTTTGCTGGTCTGAAGTATATGTTGGTCTATTGCCTAACATCAATGAGGCGCACAGAATATTCCTTGGCTTCCCACAAGCTGCAGTTTTCTGGCACAATATGCAGATGTCAAGGTGCAACTCCTGTCCCCGAGCAAAGAAATTCCAAATGGAGGAGGCAACCAGAGATATGGTGGCCGGTAAGATGCAGAGGGGTTGTAGGTCAACTGGTCGAATCTAAATGGTCGACAGGACAAATGGTCGAGACCAAAAGGTCGACAGGTCAAATGATCGAATTTTTATTTTATTCTTTTCACATTTTTTTTTTGTTTTTTTGGGGGGGTCCCCCCAACCCCTTTTTTTTCTAAAACCCCCTTTTTTCCCTAAACGAAAACCTAAAAAATATATATAACTAAAATAAAATTCGATCATTTGTCCTGTTGACCAAATTGTGTCGACCATTTGTCTGTCGACCATTTGAATAGACACCATGCAGAGGGTCTGCAGGTGTCGCAGGTTGTGTGCCGGCCTGGTTGTTGCTGCCGTGGCCTCATGAAGATATACCTCACTGACACCCCTGGTACCCTTGGGTGTTGGAGAGAGAGTGGATGTATGGTTTTTAAATATTTGTACTGTGAAAGCATGCACGCCGAGGTTGCTTCCTCCTCCATATGGCTCAATGATAAAGCTTGGGCTGACCTCAGTAAAATCATTTACATTGATTATCTTACAAAAAGGGGTGGTACAGCTAATGTCTTGGTCATCATCACCCTCATAAGATTCATGAAACACCAGAGGGATGTCCTCTTTCTCTACAGAGGTCACAAAGTTCATCTGCTGCCTTATCACAATGAACGCCTACACTAAAATTGTGACTTGCACACAGGTGTGTGCTATTGGGGAATATTCTACATAGTGTATTTCAGAGGGGTACCTCTCGCATGCACACTGCCATTACACGCAGCTGGCCTGCAGTAGAGCTCAGATTGCTCTTTGCTGTCCCCTTGATCAGCATGTCCAAGTAGGGAACCAGTTCCTGGCTGCACTCAGAGGAAAGTAAGATAAGTGTAGGCTGACAGTGTTAATACTAAGTTGTGCCACATGCTGGTCTGCCTCTATCCCTTAACAAAGAATATCATCGGTGAACTTGAGCCATCATCTTACATGCTCCATGGACTCAAGAAGACCTGCTTTTCTGGCCCGCGTCGGCTCCCACCTGCCACACACACGTTAACATGATACAGAAGCAGCAGCCCCTCAATGTAGTATTATTGAGAGAAATAGCAATAATATAGGGTTTATAGCTCCATTTATGGGCAGCGGTGTAGTTGTTTTGTGCGAAAAATGTGGATGTTGTTTTGGCAATACCGACTATACACAAGCAGGGTCAAGGACCATCACATGTAGTCATTGTTTCATCTCGGTATGTACCTGACAAGGTGCCGCAACTCGCTCTCCCCCTCTCTCTTCCTCTGTCTCTCTCGTTGTAGCCCTGGAATGTTCAGGTTAATGTACCTCTTAGGGAAAGACAAAGGGCCTCATCAGAAGTGGGCGGTGCAGTAGAAATGCAGTATTGATACCGTTACAGCTGCATTACCGCACTGCCCAATCAAGAGTTTGGGGGAAAGCTTGAGCTGGAGGTGACTGCGCCGGCTTTCCTCCCATTTTCACTGCAATTACCATTGCTGCAGTAATTGTGCTGTAAATGCCCCATTGAGTCCTATGTATTTATTTAAAAATGGTGTTTTACGCCAACCCTGCCACTTGTGACGCAGAGTTAATACTGCCGGACCAAGCGGCGGTGACAGCAATTGCACTGGGTGGTATTCCGGGGGATTTACTGCCAGGATACCGGCCAACTCCTGATGAGGCCCTTGAAATAACCTGCAGATCCTGTACGGGAGAAGGAAATTCACATCTGTGTCATGGTTGTCTTCTCACTGTGTTCAATGACGTCCGATTCATGTCCTCCCACCATTGATGCCATCAGTCAAACCATCCTGCTCTCCGAACTCTCAGAAGTAGGAATTGGAGGCTCTGCACTCAGATGCATGTGATCCTCATTCTTGGCAGTGCCGGCCCCAGGTCTGCCAGCGCCCTGTGTGAGATTTCTGCGCCACCCTCTTCCCACACCTCCGGCCCACCCTCCCCAACATTCGGACCACACCGGGGCGGCGCGGGCTGAGTCGCGGGGCTGCCACATGTGTCCTGAGTCCGTCATTCTGTATGGGCTGGAGTTGGCAGCGAGCACTGTCCGTCATCTCTGAAAATTGGAGCCCGTCAGGCCCTACACATGCAAATACTGGTGGCGCTCGGCTGAACCCATCCTACCTCAAATGCACAAGAGCAGGGGTCTCAGCTCTGTTGTTCGGCTGAACTGAGCCCCCTATTGTTCCTGTAAAGTGTGTTTAGAGGCTGCGCTCACTGCGGCGTGATTCTTTAATAAGCGCTGGGCCAGACCTATACTTAAGTAGCTTCCAGCTCAGTGTCATGTAAACTTAGTTAAGTTTACATGACACTGAGCTGGAGGCAAGGCACCTTTTCTTTGCTGCACCGGGGAGCGCCCTTGTGTGGCCGTCTCCGCCCCACCTCCCCCGAGTGCACCTTGAGCCAGTGCTGACTCTTGGACTGGTAGAAGTAAATGTCTTCTTTTCCAAATGTGATGTTTTTTCGGTACAAATGTTTCATTGATAAAGTTTTTGTTATAACAATTTCCGATTAGATCACATGGAACCGGCATTAGTTAAAATGTTATTTCATCCTTTCATTCATTTCTTCTGTATTTAACTTCCATTATCGTAGCTCTTGCTCTGTGTTATCTGGATTCTATGTGCAGTGTATTTCCCGGATTATTCAAAGAGCTTCTCAGTTTCGTATTAGAAAGTCCAAAGTTCCATGGCGTGCCTGTTCCACACATAGCACATTCTGAGTTCATCTCGCTGGCATGACGTCATCTGCTCTTGCTCGTGGCAAAATGTTGCATTTAAATCTCTCTTCATGGCACACGGAACCTTTCATGGCATGGGTCCCACTTTTCTCTGGCAAGCTAAGGGGGCTAACCCCCTTTTTGTATCTTGAGGTCTTCCTGCACTTTCTTTTTGATCATTAAAAAATGCAAAAGGGCAGCTCCAGTGAAGGTCCCCTTCTCGTATGATTTTAGGGCTCTTAATGACCAATCACTTTTCAGAAAATTGTGATTTTATTTATGTATGTATGTGTTTATTTTGACATTTGTAGAGCACATCCAACCCGAAGGCATCTGGGCGCTGGTTACAGTAAAAACAAGATACAGGCAGACAGTGCTGTTGCTTGAGCCCCTGAATGTTTACAATCATAGTAGGACATTGTAGCTTAACAGGATTAATGTTCTTGCATGAAAAGTCATGTTTTGAGGCCTTTGCAGAAGGGCCAGAAGGATGATTTAGATTTTAGCGATAGCGGGAGGGCGATAGCGGGAGGGCGTGCCAGTGTTTTACAGCCACCACTGGGAAGCTGCGACCCCCTGCTTTTTGCAATTTGAATCTGGGGATGGAGAGGGGATGTGAGTAGGCGACCCGGGTGGGTCTGCTGGATTGTGATTTCGTGAATTTTCTAGATAAGTATCTAGGAGAAGTGTTTGATACGTTAACTATATTGTTTTGAACAGGATCCATTCGCGAAAGGGCAGCCAGTGCGCATTCCGTCTCGCCAGATAAATGTGTTATTTCTTTGCAATGTTCAATGCTGTTCTTAGTGCATTACCAACACATCGGGCCTCAATACACAGATGGCGATAAGGATTTACTGGTACCGGTAAAATACCGGTACCGGTAAATCCTTACCGCCTTACTACGAGGTCCCTTTGCGGGTTGGGGGATTTAACGCCTGCTTTTTGCAGGCGTTAAAAACCAACCCGCAAATCGACCCAGGGAGCTAATTACGGTACCGCAATTTGCAGTACCGTAATTAGTGCCTTCCCCATTCCCATTGAGCCCTATGGGGCAAAAATGGGAATGGGGAAGGGCAATTGTGGAAGGACGAATTACCGCCCCGCCAACCTTGGAATGGGGCAGTAATTCCCCTTTCCGCCAAGGCGGTGCCGGTATTTTACTGGCATGAACCATGGTGCTAATAACGCCATGGTTCTCCGCCATCCGTGCAATGAGGCCCATCGTGTGCCATACATAATGAATGGTTGCTCATTGCAGTAGCTAAGGTTCTTTAGTGTCAAGAGGTCACACAATGGATGCGTATTATAAGAATTTAATAGAATGATAACGATGTGTCATGTATATAGCACTTTTGCCAAAATGCTGTACATAGAACTTTTTTACATACGTTATCACCCAACCAAAGTTGGTACTCATTTATCGATCTCAGAAGACTGAAAGGCTGAGTTAGTGACCTGCAGATCACATATAGATCGCAACCGGAAGTGTTCAACCCGCTGAGCTATCTTACCAGCATGACACATTGCCTGACCCGCTGCTCTATTCCTCCAAGCTCTTTTCCCTCCTCTTTCTCACACCAACATTGAAGCAACCTAAGGACAGAGATCAGCATTTTATAAGCAATCAACATTGCAGAACAAACAAAATGGTTTACTTTACGCAGACATATATAAGACATATATAAGGAAGAACCTACAAAGGTGGCAGAGAGCTGGAAAAGCTGCAAATGGTAAACCACTGCCCTCACACTCGTTCCTTCAGTGGAAACTATGGACCGGTCCCCAATATGACACATACATCTCTTCATGGGCACTGCAATAATGTTCAAACCTGAATCCTGGTGAATGGCTTGCTTGGAAGGAAGGGTATACCTTGCTAATCCTCTGTGCAAAGGAAGAACATGGTTGGTAAGAAATGACACGTGCAGTACCTTTTACAAGGCTGTTTGCTAACGACTAAACCTTGTAAAATAAGTTCAGCCAAACCATGGATCACTACATTTCAAAAGCATTTCCGGTCCACCGCACTTGTCGAACTTTCGCAAAAGATCCGGCAATCGAGTTCAGGCCGCAATATATAAGGGACTTGCTTTTTGTAGTGTGGGATGGGAACGCAGGATGCAGGAGCCGGTAAGTACTAAAGTAGAAGAGCTTGATTAAGTTACAGGGTATAAAGTATGAAGGAGGGAGAAAGAACAGGTAAAGACATCCTTCCAGCTATGACTCCCATCCTGAATGACCAACTGCCCTTCCTGGACCTCTCTGTGCCTACAATGCCGGTCCGATAGCACAGCGAGTAGAGCGCTCGCTTTGACATCTGTACAGAGCCTGCTGACGCAGGTTTGAATCCCAGCAGGGCAAACTCTGCCATTCATCCTTCTGAGGTTGATAAACGAACACCACACACCATGGGTAATAATAAGCAGCGCTCAGATGCTTGAGGGTTCGTAGCGCTATATAAATGCTCCATTATTATAATGCTCCAGCGCCTCTCCCTCTACTAGGTCTTTGATCGGTTCCATGTGTTAATATCGCCATATTCTTGCAGTGATATTAAGCCATGGAACCTGCGGGTGACACCCCCGCAACCCCATCATTTTTTTAATGGAGCGAGGGACACCCCTGCCTCCCCCGGTCCCAATAACTCCGTAAACTAGCCCCACTAATAATATCGCCTATGGCCTTATCCCACGACCATATATATGGCGATATTCTTGGTGGGGATAATATTACCCGATATCCTTTGATCTTGAAATTACCATTTGACGATGAAAGCCTGTCTTACCAATGTATGCAAGGCGGCTGGACAGTGCATCTTCCCGCTTCTGTACAGCCCCTCCTGAAATGCGTAGGTCACCTTTGAGAATAAGGTGGCCTGCGCATTTCAGCAATCAGCGCTAATGAAAAAACGCATCCTCTGGGCTTTTTTCATTTGCGCTCACTTTGGGGAACCTTGTTTATATGTCTATGATTATTTGAAAGCATGTAGTGTTTCATGTTTCAGGTTTATTATTTATTTATTTATTTTTGGGATGCACCTATGAGGAGTTTGTGTTTTCTTTACTCCTCTGTGGAGGTGCCCTGTAGAACAATGTTGCCAGGGTAAACATGCAGGTCCTGCTCTGCTTTCCCATCGGCATCGTAGACACCACGCCTGTTTATCTGACTACCAATGCCAGCTGCTCTGGTGCCAATATTAACAGGACCTGACACATAGGGCACCCTGGCTGGTTCCTTCAGGGAAGCAATGCCAGGGTGTTGCAATTCTGTTGGCAAATGTGCGGGCCTTAGATTTAGGAAATAACACCATGACGGATTGAACGAATGTTCAAATATACCAAACCAGGGCAAGCCTCCCTCTAACAGTCAGAAGCTGGACAAAAATGCCCAATGGAGTCCACAGGACATGGCAAAAATGTCCTGATGTGTCCGCTGTGACCAGAAAAGTCTCACTAGTTTAGTTTAGTTTCTTATATAGCGTGCCTAACCCAAGGGTATCTGGGCGCATTAACTTATAAATACAACAAGAGTTACATACATGGAGCACAGACCTCATGTTACAGTGCCAGAGGTCAAATATATAAATACAGTGCGAGATAGGCAGATAGCATGAGTTACAAGACAAGATAGCATGCCTAGACAAGCAGGAGAGTAACATTGACATTGAAATGAATGCAGAAGCAAAAAATCAGGGTGGCAAATGCTTAGAATTGATAATCTAGTCATGCACACGAATCTAAAGGGGTGGCGTACACATAGTGTTTCATAACTAGGCACGGACAATCAAGCCGAGTGGCACGCCCCTAGTGTTACATATCTAGACGCGGACAGCAAATGGCCTGACGGACTACTATTCCCAGTGAACATGACAGCAAGCAGGATTTTCAGACGGGTCGACATACTCCCTATTGTTTTTAATTTGGGAGTGACTTCATCCATTATGGATAAAAAAAAGTAATTCTCATTCACAAGTAATTTTAGACAAGAAAACATATTTAAACTCTGAAAAAGATATCTGTTTGTCATTCATGTGTCTTTGCAAGTGGTAATTCCAGAGAATTAAAGATTACTATCTACCTTAAAGTTCCTCTTGGGATGCGGCAGTAGTAATATTATAGCTCCTCCCTCTGGCACCGCTCTAGCAGTAGTAATATTATAGCTCCTCCCTCTGGCACCGCTCTAGCAGTAGTAATATTATAGCTCCTCCCTCTGGCACCGCTCCACTTGCGTCACTGATCTGAACATGTCCATGGAGAACTGTGAGTGGATGCAGCGGGCAGGCCTCCAGGTGTACCTTCCTATTTTATGTTGGAAGTACCATGGCCTCCATTTATTATTGAGAGTATTTGTCTATTTTTGGGGAGTCAAAAGGCCTGGTGTACTGTTCACAGTATCTGTAGGACTGCCCATGAGTATACGTAATCAATAACATTATCTATATGGGCATCACAAAGATCATTGGAAGCAAGAGTCATTGGCTCATTGCAGGAATTTCTGCTACTTCAAGCATAAATATTGATTCGCTCAACATCAAAATCCTCAGTGCATTAGTCTTCAATAAGAATCTAATGAATGACTTCTCTGAATAGAAAACATTCTCAGATCATCTATTAGAGATCATTTAGAAAATAATGTTCCTCGTTACATAGATACTGTGAACCTGCTACCTCTTCCTTTTGTTTGCCTTCATTGCCCCAGCGCTTCTCCCTCTATTAAGTCTTTGATCTTGATATTACCATCTGACGATGAGGTACTGATCGCCAGCATGAAGCTTTGTCTCCACCTGCAGGCAGCACAGGTGGACATGTAGGGATGAGCTACTCATGAAAAGTGAGGCTGAGGTGCATGTGTGCATTATCTTATCGGTGCATTTAAATACATTCACTACTAACATTTGTAAGGGATCAAGAAGAAGACTCAGACACAGTGGAATGTTAAGTGTTGGTTATACACTTTTATTTGTCAAAATAAGAAGAGGGGTTGGGAACATCCTGTCTATTCCTAACTCTATGAGGGGTTTCCCTGCATCAACAAGACTATGGATGGTCTGTATCAGGATGTTAAATAAAGCATCCCCAGTCCTGTGTCCAAAACCCTAAACTGACCCGTACACGCTAAACTAAATACAAGGTGAAATGGGGATTTCTCTGAGCTACAGACCTATAGCTTACTCTTGAAGTTCCTAACCTAAAGGTTTAAAGTGCAGAAAAGGAAGAATGTTCCACCAGTTAAAGGCGGTTCCCTTCCCCTAGAATTCTTCTAATGGCTTCAAATATTATTTGATCACAGTTCCAGTGTATCCAAGGGGAAGACTCTTCCCTTGGATCTTCTACAAAACACACACTTCTCTTGAATTACAACTATCCTTAAGGGGTCGGTTTTTCCCTTTTCCATTTTATCACTTTTCCATGATTCCAAAAATGGGTTCTGACCCTATGCTTTTCTTGATCCTTCTCCTCTCCCTGGTATACTCTCCTGCCAGGGTATTGTAGATTTTTCTAAGAAAGGAGTATGGATCGTCCCTCTGATTACTGTTCCACACTTTCAAGGTTGGGGTTCTTAACACCTTTGTCTCTTCTCACTTCTTCTTTCACCCTGGTTTACTCTCCTGGCAGGGTGCCACAGCATTCTATCTGGATGAGAGTCCCAGACGCACTGTTTGCCTGGTTCACTATTGTGCAATAGCTTCTTTGCTTTCATTTCACTTTCCTTTGTAACCATGAAACAACACTTCTCTCGTATTGTGTCACTGATGTTTTCTTCACAAGCTTTGTCTCGATTGCACTGTCTATACTCTGTCAAGGGTTTTGACCCATGTTGAATTATTAAACTGGGTAGATGTGGGATGAGCTGTCGCCGCCCATCATTCTATCCCAGAACAAAACTAAATCAATAGACTGGGTAGATGTGGGGATGAGCCGTCGCCGCCCATCATTCTATCCCAGAACCCGGAGAACCGCGCATTTTTGCGCACAACAAAATGGTCCCCTGACCTGCCACCCACCAGTGCGAGCGTGATGGGCCAGGAGTGCCATGGGTGAAATGTGTGCCAAAGGAAAAACAGCAGTGCCGGTTAGCTCAGAAAGCGCTTTGAAATCACCTTTGTTTCTCTGAAATGCAAGCTAAAAATGCCTATTTTAAACATTGCAAGATATTCAAAAATCTCACTGAACACCAGCAGACAGTTGGCAGAATGTATTCTTGTGTGCATACAAAATCTGGAAAGATGAAGAGCCCAAAACGATGTTTATAACAAAACTGGCCGAGCTGTGGATGTCAGCAGCTGAAGTGAAATTGGACTGAAAGACACTAAAATCTAAATGTTTAAAATAAATGAGTGACCTATTGTTGAGTGTCACATAGTTTACAACTGTTAAATGTCATAGTTTTGAACTTAGAATCAGCGTTCTAGCTGCATGTGTAAAAGTTGTAAGTTTGATTTGGATGAAGAAAAACTGGGAACCAAAGTGACATTTAGCTGAAGCCTGGCATGAAGAGAGTGAATTCTGCCCGGCAACTACCCCTGACAGGAGTTGCAACTTGATCAGCAGCTGTGTTCCCAGGCCTGGCTGCATTCTGCTGCCCATGCCAAAAGGAGATGACACCTCCCTGATTGAATCAGGGGAGGAGCACCTGGGGACTGCAGGAAACTAAACAAAGCACTGTCCTTGGTCCAGGCAAAGGTTAAATTAGGGGGGTCGTAAATGGATTCCTCTTGGAAGGAAACGGGGAGGGGCACTGCATCTGTGAGCAAGCTGAGCTTGAGGGAAGTGGATAAACCAGAAATTCCACCATGTGCTTTGGAAAACCACACCCCTCGGGGCCAGAGCATAATTTAAAAAAGATGGATAATTCATAGTGCGGACTTGTAAAAATTATATAAATAACATCATCATTCTTGTGATTTTTCTGTGCACATTTTAAGAGGTGTTAGGACTCTGTGGGGATAGTAGCGGAAAAAAGGTTGTTACTCCAAATGTATGCATGTTAAAAATCTGATACTTTATCATCTGAAACCCATATCCCTGGTGCACATTTGTGTAAAATCTGGAAAGGTTTAGAGGTCGTTATCTGGATGAAAAGGGCAGAATTCTGTCATAAGTGGGCACGACATCTTACAAAGACAGGGATCGGATGGTTTGGTGCTACAGAAAATATGTTAACTGGACAGATAATATTAGAAAAATGGTACATAGATAAATATGTATTTGGATCAGAAATAGATTTGTGTGCAATTTGACAAGGGGAGGATCCTCTGACCATAAACCTACCTCATCACTCTGACTCACAACCCAGTTCCCCCAATCAAGGGAGAGAGGAGGAACTGGCCAATGATAAGTTGAGAGGGTTGGGCATGCAGAATGAGCCGACCCACACACTTTCTAAACACATAGAAGGAGACTGTGCAGGACAGGTAGGGATATTCAATTTCCATTTCCTTGCGGAGCACGCTGACAGACGACTTCACATACAGAGATCCAGACTTTAAATCCATCAATCTCCAGAGACCAGACCCAGACCAGATCGCTGAGAGCTGACCCAGATCAATGTGAGCAGAACCAGAGAACCAGTACCCAGTGGCGAGAGAACCGCAGCCAATCCTGACCCGGTCCGTGACGAAGTCGCATCGCTGTCCAAAATAATAGTGTGAGTACTCAGGCAGAACTGTGCAAAAACAATCTCTTAGTTTAAAATAATCTAATTCAAACTATTTTAACCTATTGAGAACTGCATCATAGAAAGCGTGTCCCTTCTTTTGATTCAAAGATGCAAAACTGTCATCTGTCATTCTGAACATTAAAATTTCATTTCGAGAATCTACCTTCACAAAATCATCCGTATCTCCGGAACCGTTTGTCCTAGGAACAAAATGTAACTTTTATTTTAAAGCTGAGATTCTAACGAGCCCTAAACCGACTTGCTACTCCTTATAGCGCCTCCGTAATTGCGCTCGACGCACACGACTAAATTGCCGCGATTTGACATTTTGCTTCATTCCAGCCACATGTAAAAACATTTGTCTTTTGCTTTCCTTTGCTGAAATTCGCTTGCAACCTGACAATCATTCATAGAGCATTGCTAAAGTGATCCTGAACTAATTTAAAGTAGCTATCACCCACCCTGAACCTCCTATAGGGAATTAAAAGCAATTTGAGTATATTTTTCACTTCATTGCCACCACATTTAAAAGGATTTTGCCTGTGTTTAAAATCATACCTGTTTTCCTCTAAGCTCGCTGGGGGGAACTGGAACTTTGTATTGCATTTGTGTGTATTCCTGAGAATTGTGTGTGATACTTCCATCTCCTTACATTGCATAGGGGGGGAGTGAATTGTCAAAGAAAAAGTGATCACATTATCTTTTGTTGAAATCATATCAAGTTTATTTCTGTACTGCCTTTTATTCATCTTTCCATCTCCTTGAAACCATAAAGCATTCTCTGATAACTTATTCCCCTGTTCCTAGTCATAAGTCATCAGAACCGTGCTATTGTAGGATTACCTATTGCTGATTACTGCTCATATTCAAAAGTGTGATATCAATTATTAATTTATTATAAAGGTGCGATATATATATAGATTGTTGAATTCTCAAATAAACCTTTTAAATTTGCAAAACAAACTTACTTCTTGGCTCAGTGGGGTCATGGGGATTCTAAGAGAGGGGTGTTATATAAGGGTTGTCATCCAGAGTACACGAACTGGACATAAAAATATATAAATAAGGGCTTCCTTGGGCATCCCAGACCAGGCACTGACTTAGTGGGATTGCTTGATTGGAGTCATTTAACAACTCAGGTGTTCAACAAAGTTTGCTTATGTATTAATTCTGCTACCTTCACTTGGATTTTCTAGAATGTTTGTATCAATTCTACTGTCTTTACTTAGGTTGTTCTCAATGTTTGTGTACTTATCAATTACACTGCCTTCATTTAGGCTTCTTGCAATGTTCATCTCAATTCTATTGCCTTGACCTAGGCATTACACAATGTTTGGATCTGTAGCAATTACACAGCCTTCTTCATTTTTTGCTCTCTCGCATTGGGTGCAGTACATGGTATTTGCTCTGAATCCTTCTGGGAACACACATACTCTCCCTGGGCTTACCAGTGTTTCTCAGCGTCTTCAGCATTCAGTGCATTTCTCAATCATCCTCGCTTCTATCCCGCTGACGGGCAGTGCCTTCCGTGAGCTGCCTCATTCCTGCTTGGCCTCCCTCTGTGTTTGGCAGGTCCAGTTGCCTCTGACAGGAAAGCAGCAAACTTCTCCCGACTGGGTTTCCTTGCACGCCGTAACCATCATCTTCTGTGCTGCGTTTTGCACTCCGCTTACCCCAGGTGTCCCAAACAGCGTCAGAACAAGTTGGATGTAGTTGCAGGCTCCGTCTCTCTCTCTCTCTCTCTCTCGCCACTTGCTCAGCTGTGACCATTTTAAATTTCCCGGTCTTACTTAGAAGTTTACAATGCCTTGAACGCACTGTTGGTGTGCCGTGTTTGGTCATCCCTATTACTCCATCCCTCTTCCTCGTCTCAGTGAGAATTCAATATCTACTTTACAATAAGACATACAGGAATGTGGTATAAATCTTTGGGTGTTACTAGGAGTTACTAATGAAGGGAGTTTAAGTTTGCTATTCTCTTGCCTCCCAGGAGTTTGTCTTCCCCTATGTGGTCCTCCCGCAGACAGTCACTCCCTGGATCAGAGTCAGGTAGCTTCTGCCTTTCCATGGACACGTAGGAGAAACTTCCCTCGAGAGAATCAGTGATGATGTTACTAGATTCGTCACATACCTTTCCCCTAATGCTGCTGGTTTCTTCTATATCTATTGGAAAACAGGAAATGTAGTCTACATTTCCTCGATCTACTCCTTTCCTGTGTTGAACAGTAAAACAATGAGGTTGTAAAACTAGTAAACAGCGCATTACTCAGGCATTAATATACTTCTGGAGACTGATCCAAGTTGGAGGAGAATGGTCTGTGACCAGTCAGAACTTCATTCCCGTAGGGTGATATCGCAAATAAGTCATAACCAATGCTTAATTTGTGTAGTGTTTCCCAGGGCTCAGCCCTGGCACTTATTTCTGAGCCCTTGCACTTATTTTTCAGCCCAGTTTCATTAAGTTGTGATATTTTGGCAATTTTATTATTTTAATAGTCAGTCTTAGTAACACAACAAGCCACAACAGTGTGGCCTAGGTTGGACCGTCATGCCTTATTATCCATTTTCATGAATAACAATGAATTGGAAGGTAACAATGCTGGTCGTACATGCTAGCCATTCCTGCACACCGCTCGACTCAGCGTGCATGACATTGGTGCAAATCCTCTACCTCAATAACCAGTAGCGCTGCCACAGCAGAATGGGTTGGCAAAAACAGGATAGTCACCAGTCAGTAGCCCCAACACAGGGACAAGGTCAGTGAAAAGGCCAGTGTCGAAGAGGAGTGCCTGTCATGAGTGACAACTTCTACAAGAAGACCTTACTGCAGTGTTCGACAAGAAATGTCATGAGTCCAGTAATTATTTGGCCTGTGTTTGTCGATCAATTACCCATAGGAGGAAAGCATGTTTGCTCTTTTGTCTGTGGTTAGATGGTCAATATTTTCCACTTGCCATTGATAGAATTAGAGCAAAATGGTAACGATCATGTGTTTTAGACTCAGATCATTAATCACCTTCAATTAACTAGTAGGATTTGCATCTTTTAACAAAAATATGTTGACACTGTATGGAGCAGGCGTGGGTGGTACCCACCCCGGTGTGTCACAGTCGTACTAAAAAAGATTTAGGCCATGGCTGTTATTTTCTTACAAATTAAGCACTGCCCACAGCCAATTTAATAGTTAATGGCTTAAGTTCTATTGTGTCGTAGTTCCTCTCTCTATCATATTCCTAGGAGAGGACTGCTCCCAGACCAACTTACAATGCATCCGTCTGCAGGACTAACTAAAATTAGC
This sequence comes from Ambystoma mexicanum, assembly GCF_040938575.1. NCBI lineage: Eukaryota > Metazoa > Chordata > Amphibia > Caudata > Ambystomatidae > Ambystoma > Ambystoma mexicanum. Next base: position 192,316,662 of record NC_090927.1, on the reverse strand, counting down.
AGCCGTCAGAATGGGTTCGCTACAAAGGACCTGCTTGAGGGTAGAGAAACAGGATATTTGGCCATGTTCATTCTCGATAGAGAGGCTCCCAGGCGTTTGTATGAATATCTAAGCATGGCCTTCCTTTCAAAAAACTACCATCAATTCAAGTTCACGCATTCCTTCATCACATTGGGGACTACTCCATATTCTTCTCTGTAAGTTCTAATGTGTGGAAAATGATAAACCATATGCAGCAATTCCAGTTCCACAGCCCCTTTGTAGTGCCAGACTGCTTTAGTATGTGGGGGCTTTACCTTGTCTTTTCTTATCTGTGTCCGAGTAAAGTGAACAATTTAGTTTGTTTTGCAATGCAGGTTGACTATAAAATACTTAAGTTATGTCCATAGAGTGCTTCAACGTGCTTGCAGGAGGGCATTAAGTGTGATCACGATGATCCATAAAGGCACTACTCCCCTTCCCAACCCGGACCAGGGGCGGCTAAACAACTGGTAGACGGAAGTAAAGAGTAGAGAGGAGAGATGAGTGGAGAGTAGCAGACAATAGAGGGCAGGGAGAAGAGTAGGGGGAGATGATCGGAGGGAGAATGTGAGAGCTAATATGACATTGGGCGGAAGACTTCTGAAGACCAGAGGGATAGACGAGGACTGAGAGGGAGGGAGAGAGAGAATAGAGGGAGAGGAGGAGCGAGTGAAATAGTAAGAGCACAGGAAAGGAAGGGAAGAACATCGGGCAGAGGAATATGAGGGCATGGAAGAGGAAGCCTGAGTGACTACTGAGCAGTTGGAGGGCACCATTTCCCATTGTGAGATCCAGATATCCCTGGTAGATCGAGAAGAATGTATTAATCTACTGAACAAAACAACCAAGGCTAATAGTCCAGTAATTGTCCTGAGAGAGTTTAATTTATGGCTAAAAATCTGAATGACACACATACCATTTCTTTACTTTCTATACTTAAATCCATCGGCTTTACCCAGTCCTGGTTCCCACACATAAAGCTGGTCACACCCTTGTTTGGGTTTTGGGCCATCATATTACCATTTCTGATATGGACATTGTCCAGTGCCCCTGGTCAGATCGCCACCAAGTGATTTTTAATTTTGCTCCCACGGCCTGCTTAATCTCCCAGAAAGTGACTCCCCGACAATACGTCTCTGCTAGAAATTTTAAGAAACATACTCCCTAATTGCTCTCCTCTCATCTATTAAGTGAATTGAGACCCGTGTACTCATTCACAAAATCCGATGACCTGGCTAGTCATCCTACTGATACACTCAAGCATGTCATTGACAACCTTGCACCCAAATAATCCTGGCTAGTTAAAATCAAAACCAACACACATTCTTGGTTTGATGATTCCATTACCATTCTACAACGTGATAAACGCAAGGCAGAGAGAGACTGGAGGAAAACTCCTACTCCCCTGCTCCACCCTGCCTATACATGATTAGCAGCCATCCTTAAACAAGCTATTATTACTGCAAAATTCCGATAACTACAATATCAGGATCGCCAGTGCAAAATCTAACTCGTGCAAATTATTTACAATTCTAAAGGAATTTGAAGGCAAATCTCAATCGGCCACCATTATACAAAAGGATGCCGATTGGTGTTAGCTGATACATAATGATCTCAATTTAAAAAATCTTGGGGCATAAAAAAACGATTGATTTCCAGGTAGATCAAATTTAGCATATTACATCAAGTCAGTCAAATGCGCTAAATATGCATACACAGCTTGTTAATAAGGGCCCAGTACAGACACCTTTTTATTTCATGCCCCCTTCTGAGGACCAAATATGCAAGATTGTAGCCAACATGAGTGATTGCTGTCCATCTAGCCTTCTTAAGGGCTGCATCGGTCACTCGTCTCGTTAATATGTCATTTGAGGAAGCCAATGTGCCCATGGCCCTTAAGGAGTCATGGGTAACTCCGTTACTGAAAAAGAGTATTTTGGACCTGCATAACCCAAAAAACTATCGACCAATTACAAATGTGCCTTTCATGTTAAACATCTTGGATTGGGTAGCCTATTTACAACTGCAAGAACACTTGGAAAAGTGACCACCTTCTTAATCCCAAGCAGTCTGGCTTTAGGGCCAAATATGGCACTGAGACAGCACTATTGGATCTCAAGTCAAGCGTTGTGGGCATTGTGGTCAGGGGTGAACCAGCACTCCTTATGCTGCACGTTCTGAATACTCACAAGGCATAGTAGGCTTGTCATTTATTTTTCCCCTCCACAGTATTTAATATCTTTATGTTTACTAATGTCTCTCATTCCCATGTCCGCTCCCTGTTACCCTGTGGGCGCTTTGAAACAGAATTTACCTTCTGTATAAGCACCTAAAAAGCAAAGAATAAATAAATAAATACTCGATCTATCTGCAGCGTTTCACCTGATTGATCATTCTCGATTGGTTGCTAGACTGGTCAATCAGGCACACTGTTCCCAGTTATCCTTGCAGTGGATGGCATCCTTTCATGGTCCTAGATAGGCACGAGTGGCACTGGATAATGCTCGTTCCACCCCTGCACTTGGCACCTGCGGTGTGCCGCAGGGTTCTTGGATCTCGCCCACATTATTCAATGTGTACACCATGCCTCTTATTACAGTTGTTGAAGACCTGCGTGTCCAGTTTTCCAGCTATGATGATGAACCAGGTCATAATTGAACTATTAGGAAACCATTTTAGGGACACTAAGCCATCAATACCATCTATCAAACTATTCAGGCTTGGATGGCAACCAACTCACTTGCCCTGAATACTGAAAGAACAGAACATCTGATCATTGCTTTCGGGAATCAATTTAAAAAACTGGGCCCCAACTATGACAGTTTCTTCATAGCTGACAATAAAATTAAAGTTGCTAGATCAGTTAAGACCCTGGGCATCACATTGGTTGCCAAACCTACCATGAAGCCACAGTCGCCCATGTTAAAGCCACGTGTAGTTACGTGATTAAACTTCTGATTCATATGCAACCGTATATTACTATAAAAAACAAGTCTTTGCTTGCTACGGCACTGGTTAACTCACTTCTTGACTACGATAACAGCCTGTTAGCCAGTACTACAAAAGCAAATGTTCACACATTGAAAACATCACAGAACAACACTGTTAGAATTGTGTTTGGCCTTTCCCGTAGAGATCATGTTTCAGTGGCCAGACAGAAAGTTCACTGGCTACCTGTGAAACAGCGAGTCATGCACAAGATTCTCTCTTTGACCTACAAGTGTCACAATACTGATGCACCCCAGTATCTCTCCGATTGGTTATCCCCCTGCAGGGTGGGTCGTTCATTGCGTTATTATGACTCCTCTAAACTTGCACATTCCAGTTTTAAACCTTCAGGCTTTGGCTAAGCTATGTTTGATGTACAGGCCCCCCCCTCGCCAGGAATGGGCTTCTTAGTCACTTAAGGCAGGCTAATTGCATTGCTGATTTTAAGAAGGGAGTCAAAACCCACTTGTTAAAGCTTGGCCATGATTAATTCCATGATTGTCCTCCCTCCTTCGCTCTATGGTTTTTTGTATGTCTGTCATGTTTGGTTTTCTGTTCACTCTGAGGCTCTTGGGCGATTTAGCGTGTTATAAAAATGTAATTGAATCAAAATCAAATCAAACCCCGGAGTGAGTGAGATAGATAAAGCTGCGGCCTTTAGGCCCTCACTATAGGTAGTGTTCTAAACAGTAGGGGTTACTGATACCTTGTTGTCGATGCTGGGCTACGGATGTGAGAAGCCCAAGGGGGATGAGCGAAGGACCGGCTTCAGTGCGTCCTCCTATCCCGGCATCCGAAGAGTCGGTGTCTACTTTTGAACTGTGTGCAGTACAAACCTTTGAACGCTCGCTTGAAGCATTGACATCCTTTGCACCATTTGTGACAATTGATACACATATACGGTATCGCGTCGTTTCATCGACAGTCATTTTTACGACTGGCTTTTTAATGTGTACAAAATTACAAAAAATGGAAACAAATTTTTTGGGGGGTGGGAAAGGGCAGATAAGGGGTTGGGAGGGTAGGGAATAGGTACAAATAGGTGAGGGAGGGGTATTGGGGGGAGTTAACCCCCCAAAATTGTATGAATTGTTTCATAGATTTCTACACGCTTAAAAGGCATTCGTGGTAATGTAGAATGATGAAAGAACATAGAACCCACATATACATTCATACAGACACAGTGATTTATTTCATACAAAAATCGATTACAAATGATTGTACACTCTCAATTCATTCCCAGTTTCAAGACTACCTTGAGTGATTCCCAACACCAACTAAATGAAAATTAATCAGGATTCAGACCGCGCAAACCTTGGTGACTGTGCGATAAGAAATTAAATAGTATACTTTATTCACCTTTGTTCCACTTATTTTTTTAATAAATAAGGTGACAAACCATATCAGACATAAGGTGCTTTAAGGCAGCCATTTAAAGGTATTCCAAACTGTTTCTATAGAAGCAGCATATGGTGTATAGGGTAAGCAGGCAATGACACAATAGTGCTCACGATTCTGTTGTGTGTAATGATGCCATCAAAACAAGCAATACTTTAAATAGCCGGTCCCTCTCAAAATATCACCATAAGGCAAGAAATAGAGCCTGGGGATCTTCTACTTTAAAATATAGCACTAATTGGATTTAAGGGTTGGGATGTTTACCTTGTAGACTACATGTGATAAAATGACACTGTCAGTCTGCTTCTATGCGCTTTCTTTTAACACAATTTGGCTGATGCGTAATGTACAGAAATAGCAGAAAATAAATGAATTGATACTGCTGTTTCCTTCAGAAATTGGGGATCAAATATCAATTGATATAGTAAATAAGCTATTGTGAACTATCAACAGTGTAATCATGTAGACATTGGTTTAGTCATTCAATAATGTTGGGGCCCTATCTTCACCCCACCGATATGTAGATGCCCAAGTGGTGGAAAATAATTAAATCACCACCAGAGTCCAGTAGAACCTCTAAATCCTAACTAAGAAGCAACATTTGGATGGTCACAAGGTTCATTTATGGAATGAGGGGGGTCTACAAATTATCTGTCCACCTGTAAGCTATCATTAAATTGACAGCACAAGACAATAGACTTTAAAATTAGTAATTTGCTCTGCATATAGTACAGCGGTAGCTACACTAGACATATGTTTGGCTTCTAAAATTAGAGAATTAAAAGGGTGAAAACAGTGCCCCCAGAAAATTATAAATATATATTGTGCCAATCTAATGAAAGGTGAAAAAGAAAAAATAGCTTAACACAGTCAGACAGTTACATGACTTTATTTGTCTGATGTTTTGTAATAGGTTGGAAGAATTTGTGGTGCATTACAAATACAATGTGGTAATAGGTTTCCATATAAGCATTGAATGGACCTGACCAGTTGAGGTCAAAAAGTAAGAATCAGTTTCTGAAACCAGTTGGAATTTTGATGAAACTTGTTTTTAGATTATGTGCATGTTACATTTTGACAAGCATGTGTCATATATGTGTTTACTGTTTTGTTCGATTGTTTTGCAATATCACATTTGAATGACATGTAGGGCCTTGGTTCGATTTGGAAACTTCATGTTGAGTATACAAAAATATCTAGTATGCAGTGAAACATCTCAGTAGTTTCACATTTTTGGTGTGGGTCTGTTTTTTTAAAAAGAGATGGAAATTAAGCCCAGTCTAGTTTTCAGTTATAATCAGCACAAATATTATTTGAGAGTACTCTTGTTGTTTTGACTTAATCAAACGCAATTTATTTTTACAATTTTTCATAAATTAGAAGCACAGATATCATCGCATCATTATCTCATTATTTACAATGTGAATTAGAGGAAAGAAATTACCCATCAAGGGACATAACATTATTTGTGAAGAGACACGGGACAAAGTGACACACACATGAAATCTAATGACAATAGTTAGACTGGCTGTGTTTTTGGAAAAGTAAAAAAACAGACACATTAAATTGTGGAGTGGTCGACACAGGGACACAACACTGCGTTTCGGCAGACTTGGATGTACCGCCTTCCTTGGGACAGGGAACCCAGTATTTCCAGGATTCCCAGTGACCCAGGATTGCAGGATTTCGGGAGGTAGGTGCTATGGATGCGACCTTTTGGTCTTCTTGTGAAGAATGGCTTCTCTAAGTTTTTTCAGAGAGCTTTTGAATCATTCTTCAACACAGAGGTAGACCTGTGAGCAAGTAAATGGCTGCCGCTACATAAACCTGGCATCCAGTAGAGGTCACCAAAGGAAGAAACACAGTTGGAGAACTGAAGAGCTGCATCAGTCAGCAATGCTTTTTTTTAGGAGCAGACCTTTTTTCTTTTGGGAGAGGGGACAGCATAGAGTGTCTACTTTGGAGAGTTATGGCGGTGGCCAGATTGAAATGTGTGAAGATGGGGCGAATTGGGAACCAGTTCACTGGAGAAGGCAGCTCGCGTTGCAGGATGAGAACATGTAACAATGTATACAGTTGCACTTGTACCACATATGTAAATCAAATGTATGCACCGTCAATTGACTGCTTTGTCAAAAAGCAAAATAAATATATCTTTTGATAACAATGTTCCAAAGTATGTATTTGTCCGGAAAAAAAACAACACACTGACCAGAATGAGTTATGGGCAAATAGTTACACTTAGATTTCATTTAAATTCATGGGACTAGTGTTACATGCACCCCTAGGCAACATCTTGGAAAGTATCTTTGTTTTTTGTATTTTTATTACACTACTATAGTGCTTGACGCCTAAGCGCTGAACAAAGTAATGAGCAGTACAAATCACAGGAGCAGACAGTCAAAAAACCACCAGAACAATGAGTGAAAAGGTGAGTTTAAAGACCGGGCTTGAAAATAGAAAAAGAGGATATGGAAAGCAAAGGAAGAGAGTTCCAATTCTTAGGAGCAAGAAAAACAAAGGAACGGAAACGTGAGGAAGCACATGGGGCACAAGGAGCAGTTCAAGGAAAGGGAGATTCAGAATGGAGTGAGGGAGCATAAGAGTAGAAAGAGATTATTGTTATTGTTATATAACTTTTATAATGCGCAACTCGCCCAAAGGCCTCAGTGCGCAGCAAGACAGAGGAGAGTCAGAGCCAGAGAGACATCACTAAGAAAGGAACTATCTCATCATTCAAGTTAAAGAGAAACGTTTTAAGAGATCTTTTAAATGAGGATAATTCAGAACAAAGATGAAAAGATGTGGGGAGAAGATTCCACAGACGAGGACAATGGAAACCAAAGTGGAGAGATAGGGAGGAGCAAGATCATAGAGACATTTAAAGACAATGCAGAGAAAATTAAAGAGTACATGATTTTCAAAAGAAAGCCAATGCAAAGAGTGCAGAGAGGTAGAAATAGCGTTAAATAAAGTTATCCATGCACATCATCCATGAACCAAGCTGAATTGCCTAACTCACAGGTAAACCATTATTCTCTCTTTTTTTTCTCAAAGTTTCATCATCCACAAGCTAAGCTGTCCGTCTAAGCTAACCACCCAAACTGACTACCTAAAGGGTAATCCTTACACAAAACAGAAAACCACACAAATACAACATAAAGCAGATCATTTCCTCCCCCCATATTTGCCATATTTACACTCCGTGGTCTGCTGAAGCCCCTCGGACACGACTCTCCCACTATCTGCCACTCTGTCATCTGGTCTGCTAGGTGTCCCACTGGAAGTGCGCAGGAATTCCCTCCAAAGGCGTCTCCTGATGGCTTCTTCTCTTTCTCCCACGTGTGGACTTGGGTGTCGGTTCTCACAGGTCACAGCACAGGCCCTCAGGTATGCAGCAGGATGAGGCGGTTAATGCCGAAAGACCATAGCAACGAGCCCTCTGCTACTTCTTGTAAAGGAGTGGCAGGGGCTCTTTACCAGCAGAGAGACACTACGGCCCATCAAAATTGCCCATCGCAAGAGCGGAAGACACAGCCATAGGACAAAGTTTACTGTCTTTATTATGTAACAAAAGGACAGGGCTCACACTAGAAAAACATACATTCTCCAGAGCTCTCGTTTTATGAGTGTGTGTCACCAAATTGTATCCCAGAGTGATGCCACAAAACCAATTTCTTTCCCCCGAAACCTATTGGGCATGCAGATTGGTCAATTTAGGTGAAACATAAATGTATTCTATAAGTGTTAGTTCTACTATTGGTTAGCCATATCTGGTGGCTCTTCCTTGGACCACCTCTACATGTAACAATCTACAAAGTCGCAGGGTCGTGGGGTGACTATTGGCTCCTGCAACATATTATGTCTTCACGTGAAAGGTGGCTTTGTATTGGGCAGAATGTGCCAGCCCTGGGATCCTGGACAGTTACCAGACTGGGTGTACCTTCGCAAGGAAATGGGAATGAAGGTGCTCCATCAATGGGACTGGATCCAGAAATATGATCATTGCATAAAATATATAGATTTTAATACCAAGATATTTGGTATTAAACGCATTGATCAAGTGGCTGGATAGCTTTTGAAATTTCCTTCGGCGAAAATTCAGAACAAGTTCTTGCGTTTAAGGATGAACTTTTGGCCTACGAGGGAAGTGCTAGTCAGGCGTAAGATTATTCCTTCCGATGCAAATTTTTGTCGGTTCTGTGAATCTCATAGTGTGAGAGAAACTCTGCAACATGTGATAATATCTTGCCCCAAGTTGAAGGATATTCGGGCTAAACATTTTGTAAACTTGTTGAATTTGCATATGGAACGGGATGAAATTGAGACATGGAGCATTTTATTTAATACAAAAAAGGTAGCAGGCGCCCCTCTCTCTCGAAGGCTCAGCTTCACCTCACTGATGATGCCCAACAAGGCTGAAACACGTGTATGGGGTTGCTGATGGTACTCTTGTTCAAAGAGGAATTGCCATAGCATTTCGGTGCTGGACTGCCCTTGTGGGTGGGACAAAGACTGATATGCAAATGGATATTTCCCATCTCTGAAGGTACAGTGAGCAAAAAGCAATGGCTGCGAACTCTCAATGTGGTTAATAACCACTGAACAGGTTATCATGCCTTGTTCTTTCGAGAGAGGGGCGCCTGCTACCTTTTTTGCATTTTATTTAATAGTACCAGATTCTCGGTCATAAAGGCCTTGGTACATTTTTTGGAAATTATTTTACCTAGTGAAATCCATTTACAATCAATTTGAACCATGAATATACTTGTAAATACCTGCTGTTATGCACATGGGAAATTATTTGAGTTGCATTAGACTTCAAGTTTTATAAATTGTGTATATTACCTTTTTTTTTTGTCTTTTAAATTGCTCTTTTGTCTCTTGTCATGTTCCAAACTGGAACTGTTTATTTGTTTTTATCCCGTTATTATATAGTTTTGAAAAGTTGATTGATTTCAGCTGTATCAAAATAAAAATAAAAATAAAAAAAGAAGGTGCTGTGTGTTCCCTAATGTTGCCATCTCTGTTCACCTAAGTCTGAGAGAGTACAATCAGTTGTTAATTATTGACCAACACTTGTATCTTTCCACCTCTGGTTTGATGGGAACAGCTTCTCTCTGTCTACCTTGAGTGAATAGGCATTGTCTTGCTCTGCTAGGTCAGGTGGGTTGAGACCACGAAAGGGAGCTCTCGTGCTTGTAATTATGAGGATTTTAGCCTGAATTTCTTGCAAGTGATGTATTGTCTTGGTAAATGGGAACTTTTCATCTACGCTCATCCAAAACCATTTACCCATCTCCCTTCCCTAAATCTGTAATTTCTGCCAACTGTAGAATCATGTCCATGATGTTACCATGCTGTATGTTTGTTTTCCTTTGTGTTAACACCTCATCTGTCCCAACCAGTGCAAGTCCTCACACCAGAAAACCTTTGGTAGGAGATATTACGGACCATCCCACTGAACACCACTATTGTTGGTATTCTTCACCGCGGTTGGCCATCTGCACCACTCCTCCCAGGGAGGCTATGGGAACCCTGATGGACTCGCTGCTATCTGGATTCTGTAGCTAGGGTTCATACAATGTCTCTTGCCCCAAAGAGTTCTTATCGGGTTTGCCCCATAGATAGCATGGACCCCGACAACGCTACTTGCAAGTCACCAGAAGTTCGACTCCACAATTATCTCTCACTTCCTTCCAAGATGGCGTCCTTGTTCTGACTCAAGGCCCCCCTCAAGAAGACTGCTGCCATATTCTAATACAGATCATGTGTCTAAGTCAGGGGGATGGAACTGTAAATATTGCAACACTGACGAATGCTGCTTCTGTCTAGGTAATTAGCATTTTGTTTATTCTTCAAGTTCGGTTGAAAGATTTGTCGACTACTACATTCCGCTATAGATTCTCCTCTTGCCAGGAACTCTTCATTTGGATTATTGGCGGTTCACACTCTAGAGAGAGTGGAAGGAAGGGTCGCCTTATATCCTATAGTCTGTAATATTATCTTCTCCTCTTACACAGTTCCAGACCCCCGTTACCAAGAATCCCTACGAGGCGTGCTATAATCTGCCACCTACACCTGTCAGGGCATAACCCGGTAGGGTTATCACTGTTCCTCCGGGTTCACCTGAATAGGGGCGGGGGGACCTGAACCTCTTAACCTGCTCATCTGGCTCATATTACCTAACTGTTGCGCGGTGTCCCTCTATGAATGAGCGGGATGCCTGTATTGTGATTTGTGGTGTTCTGCCTTAAGTCGAGTAGAACTGATGTGGGAAGCAAAGGGCCCCTTCCTCCCTTCTATTTTCCTAACTGGGAGCTAAAGGTTGTAAGGTATATAGCTCTGATCTTCTAAAGCCTGAGAGGTCGGGAAAAAGAGACACACTCTTAAGGGCTTGTGATTATTGTAACTTTGTCACAACCTGTAAACACTCTCCGGATGAAAAGGGCCACTTGGCGAGTTTCGAGAGGCATTTAATGATTAAGAAATATACTTAGCTAGCTCCGGCAACAAGGCATTCCTGCATCTTAATCTCAAAAACTGATTAACAGACTAGAAATCTTTGATGCAAAACGTTATGAGATATAAATAGACAGAGGATGAACAAAACAGCAAACAGGACAACCCTGCCCCAGCTACAATGGTCAGGATGGTGACTCTCCAGGGTATCGGTTGTGCTTTGACTGAACTTAACAATTGAAAGTGTCTCACTGGGAAATGATGAGTGTTCCAACAAAAGGTTTTCAGTTAATTCGGGGCTGGGTTCTCCCCAGCAGATTAGCGCAACAACAAGTGAACTAATCGTCTCGACCTTAAAGGAGTTCCCACACACCTCTTCTATGTTTATGAGGGAAGCCTCTTCCTGAGCCTCAGCCCTAGACTCGAGTATTGGAAAGAAATCTGTACTTCTGCGCCTATGACACCAAGGGTCATAGTCACAGAATGACAGGAAGCAGCATCCCCAAAGCCCCAACAGTGTTCTCAATATGTCCTTCACTAACCCCCTCTTTTTCAGGGTTTCGTTTCTTCTGCTACCTCTTTCCCCAGTGTTTCAGCTCGTCTTGTTCCCCCACTCCACCTCAGTGTACTCCTTTGTAGTTGAGGGTCAACTCCCTTCTCCCTCTTGCTACTATTTCTCTACCTCTATTAATAAATATGGCATCTCCCTCCTCCTTAAAAATACTTCCCTAACACCCTACTTCTTTCGCTTCCTTGATGTTGGACCACTCCTCCCCTTGATTTCCATCTACCACCTTCTCCTCTCCTTCTCTTTCCCATTGTTTCTCCACTCCTTCATTGATTTTAACAACTCCTCCGCTAACTACTTACTTCTTTGCTCTGTCTATTTTTCCTTTAATTTCCACTTCACATTGTTGGCTTCTCAGTCTAGCTGTTTATTCTCCTTCCCTCTTTCTTTCGCCATCTCTTTTGGCAACCCCTCTGTATCAGTCAGGGTTATCCAGTCATCTATTGCCTCTCCCACCTTCTTCACCCATTTGGGCACCTTCCTCTTCTTACTCCAGGGGCTCCTTCTCATTCCCATCTTTGGACCACCTTTCACAGCTTTCCAGTTTTCTCTAGTTCAATACTCCCATCTCTACCTCTTCCTTACCTTCAACTTCCTCTTTTGTTCCAACCTTCCTCTTAGACTTTATCCCCCTCCAAATGTCCCTTCTTCTCTCGTCTCTTCTGCCAGTCCTCTGGGCCACTCTATTGCAAGCTTATGGCCTTTTTCCTTCACAGCCCCATTGGTCTCTCTTTTCCAGCCTGATGGCTCTCCTGATTTCCTACATCCAGAGTGTGTCTTTCCTCAGCTTTCCAGGCTTCCCCTGCAGCCTTCTGACTCCTTCCCTAGCCTTCTTGGTCTCTCTTCCAGGTCTCCTGTCCAATGCTCTCTCCAGGCTCTATGACCACTCCTCCTGTCTCAAACTCTTGCACTAACTCTTTTTCCCTTTCAAACCAGCTTCAAATAAGCCGTTTCTCTGAATACATCTTTTCATCAATCCATTCCAGTTTAGTGTCACTCGAATCTATTATATCCAGGTGGGCACCATCTTGGGTTGCTTCTCTTTCCCTCATCTTCTGCAGCGGTGAGGTCTTGTGGCTGACCTCGTCTTGCAGGATGTCTGCTCCCAAGATGTTTGGTGTCAGACATTAGCAATGAACTATCTGGGACTCAAGGGCATTGCCCTTCTCAGGACCATCATGGCTGTCCCTGATCAGTGTGTTCAGAACACTGCCTCCTTCATTGATCGTGTTTCCTGAAGGTTTAATCTTTTTTAAGATCTTGTGGCTCCTCGATCAGGGGCAAATGATGAGGAAGATGAAAAACAGACTTTTCAGGCCGTAGTGTTCCTGAGAATGTGTCAAAATTGATCACTACAGGACACTCTAGTTCATATGCCTTGTCACTCAGGTGAAATTAGTATTAGTAAGAGACTGTGAACTGCACCCCAACCTAGAGAGTTACCAAATCCCCTCCTTTGCTCTTAAACCAGAATGCTGCAGTCAGAAACCAGAGCATCTAATTATGCCCAATTTTTCTTTCTTGTGTTTTAGTTCTATTGAACTTTTCACAAATATATATATACAATTATGTCATACAAAATTACACTGACATATATAATTAATTTCGTTAGAATAAATTACAATTTAAAATCTCAGATATTTTCAATATCATTTCTCATATGTTTTCATTATCCTTTTACAACCTTGTTTTACTTTTGGGATATGGCTTGATATTTTAGTAAGGCTTAGTCATCTTTAAGAATTTTTTACTCAAATATTTGTCCTACTGTAATAAAGGTGATTGCACGTTTTAGGCTACGTCCCCCGATTCCATTTACCCAAAATTGGTTTTCAGATATTTCATTTAGCTCTTTTGCCCAATTAATCTTCAGACGCCCAACTGGCTACATGAAAGACACATGCATCAGCTTGAAACTCCCCTGGAATGTCACTGTTGTATGCTTATTATGCTTAGGCAAACATAGTGTAAAACTAGCATTTCAAGACTCATTGTTGATCAAAAGACAGATGATGGGGGCAGGTTTTGGAACAAGATCTTCCTAATGCACGTGAAATGGAGAACTTTCAGCCCTTTAAGACGAGGTAGCAATACTCTGAGATGAATGGGAATGCAGAGATTACTCAAAACATCAATAATCCAAACGACTCAGAAAGTAGGCAAACTGATAACTGTTTTAATGTCAATTATCTAAAACAGGGAGTACAACGAACGTCATCGGACATATCATAGCAAGATCTCAATGAACTTGACAAAAAAGCACTCTTTTATACTAAAATCTCATCATAGGTGACGTGCAACCTGCGTATTACTAACATCATCCTACGTGGCAAACTACAAAACCTACTTTCAAGAGTGATTGGGTCTAATGGAATATCTAAGTATACAATCCATACACGTCTAATGGGTGTGAGAAGGGTGATAGATTTCTTAGCATCAGGTGGGGCAACTAAGCCATTCCCTCAAAACAGGCCACTATGAACGTCACTAAATACACAACAACCCATTAGTTACTTAACTATAGGGCTCTTGATCATGCGGCCCTCCATCATTGGCTGATTTCTAACCTCCCGCAGCCCTCCTCCATCCACGCTAGCAGCACGCAGGCCAGACTACCAGGTGCTTGGTGAGCTGGTCATAACCATAGCTTCTCACCAATTAGAACATCATCCATCATCACCTCTGTGGTCGGTTGTTAATTAGAGCCTTTGAACTTGTCCTTGGGAGTGTTCTTTTACTCTGGAAGATACAGGGGAGTAGAGGCGCGCTCTGCCCTCATGCATAGGTGTGACCATCATGCTCATCCAAGTCCTTCTCCTCACATGACTAGAGACCATGAAATTGCGTTTTCAGTGTATTAAAAAGACTATTTTCCAATGAGCCTCTGACGTCTTCTTTGTTCTCTCCAAGCTCCTGTTCATTCCTTCACAAGATTGTAACACATTTCTGTTCCTTCCAGCCGGAAACAACCTTGGCTTCTTGGCTCATCCAACCTCGCCTTTCTGAAATTTGCCTGTAATTCACTTACTTTCTTACTGCGACACATTTGGAAAAGAACGTTTTTCATTCTTTTGTCCGGCTCTGCTATAATGCGTGGTGGAAGACTCCATTCCTTACTCGTACTTCATACACATATTTATATATTGCGCTTGCCACAATCTACTTTACTATAAAGCTAGTCTCATGAAAATTTTGTCTGCTTGCATTACTTTGCATCTGTACACGTGTGAATTGACTTTAATAATTTCATTGTTTCTTCAGCAAAAGACTCTTCATCTTGAGCCCAATATGTTGCTTATCTTTGATACGTTTTTGATGCCTTATAGAATATCCACATTACCTCGTCCCTGCATCTTTTCTAAGTACGTCAGCTCGACTCTTGCATGACGTCACCAATCTGCTCTCTCGTGCATTCGTCTTTTTCCATCTTGGTTTTCATTCAAATAGCCATCATACCGTCTTGGATGGAGGTATGGTTTTCTCAACGGGAACCTTGCCTCCAGGAGTCTCTTGGGTATGGGCACTTTCCCTGGTGCTTCTCAAGTTTCACACTCTGGTACCCAACATATAAGCAATATGGGCGAGGTGGGGGTACTTAGCTCCTTCTCTACACTACCCCCTCTGGGCGATTCATCAACCACTCTTTCCTCCTCCTTCACATCCAGACATCCTTGAATGAAGAAATGCTTCTTCGGGACCCATATCTTTATGACACCCTCAGGCATCCAGCTGTCTTCACATGCTCATCCTTATTCCAGGTCATAAGCATACACTGTCCACTTGGACTGCAGTAGATCCATCTTCCCACATACTTCCTATGGTCCTTTGGATACAGGAATTTTGTTCCCTCAGGTGCATGGATACTGGCCTTTACAAAGTCGCTGATTTCTTCATCTGTCAAGTCTTTGAATTTCCATCCTGATTCAAAGTTGATCATGGTCTTCATCCGTATGGCTTTCTTTGCAGTCTTCCTGCATTGAGGGTTTATTATCTTGATCACACAGAATCCTAGCAACACTAACAAGATCAGTGGTCCAAGGAATTTGAACATATCTGCCATCCATTGCGAAATACAAGAAAAGAGTGATACAAACCAGCTGTCATCAGCAATGTCTTCTACTTCTTCTATCATCTGGCCGTGCTGTTTTGTTAGCATTCCTATGGCCTCTGTCAATGTGCCATTCTCGTCATCATGAGAAGGTATGATTGTGCAAAACATGGAGAATCATGATGCACAAACACCTCCATCCATAGCCATAATCATATCCAGGACGTATCTGTTCTGAAGAGTCATCAGTCTTACAGCTCTCAATTCTTCCTTGATAGCATTGAATCCCTTTATGGTCATGTTGATCGTCTACAGCATTGCCATCTGGTAATCTGCAGCCATTTGATATTTGCTCCAACCTGGATTCTCGGCATGAAGATCATCATAAATACTCACCAAGTCTGGCTGAACAGTCTTTGCTCATAGGGAATAGAGTCAAAAGCTTCTATTGACTTGTCTGAAAAATAGTTCTCCCTCTTCATTCTACGTATCAGCTCCACAGATCTCTTCTTCCTCAGGTGAGCATCTGCTTTTGGGAAACTGTCAATGTTCAAATCACTTTTTGGAATCACTAATGCTGGAACATGAACATTCACCAAGGTGCATATTCCACCTCAGTCTTCGGGTAGCTTCATGTAAGCCTTGGCTCTGCATGCCCAATAGTGATCCATGATCACTGCTGTTGCGATGTTCATTCCTGTTGCTTCAAAGATTTGGCTGCATTTCTGATTCTCTCCAACTTTTCTGGTGCCATTTTTCCGAAGCACACCTTCGCACTCTTCAAAGACACTATCTGCAAAGATCCTCCACTGTCTTCGACCCAAGTCAATAGTTTAGCAACTATCACCCACAGTGACTTGCATTCCACTTGTGCATTCCACACAGTCGATTCAGGGCGATTAGTTATTATCCAGGCTCTGCAGATGACTACTCCTTCTTCCCATCCATCTGGTGATAACACTGATCCCCAGACCTGCATTTGGCCTCTGTTTTTCCATATGCGAATATCTTCAGCACTCTTTCCTTGACTCTCAAGTCTTCGGTTTACTTCCCATCCGATTCGTGCTCCTTTCACTCCAGGCTCTTTATACATGATTCTTGGTATGCGCCCTATTTCTTTTCTTTGTAAACTGGGCATAATCATCTTCATCTGGATCTGTCTTTTCAGTTGCCCATTTGAGAACTGGCCTCTTGTACGACAGAATGCAAGGTGTGATAGACAATGTGCAGTCAAATGTCTACCTCTATTGCTATAAAGATTTGAGACTTTCCCATACTATAAGGCAGGAATGCACATACAAATCATTCCTCCTTCGAGGTACTCCTTCCCACTTCTTTCATATTCTGATACCATATGTTATTCCCCAAATGTGCTGTACCATCCAGGTAATCATTTAACTTGTGATCAGTCCCCCTAATGCTTCTTTTAGGCCTAATCTTTCTCTCATAAGCCTCGGTGATCAAATCATGAAGGATCTCAGTGTATGTTCTTCTTACTGGACCAATTCTAGTATCATTTGTCAGTAAGCTAGGTGCTACCTGTGTGGGAGAGAGTTCTAGAAGCCTTCGCCTACTTTGATGCCATCTCCTAGCAGCGGCAAATGAAGGACATAGAGATTCTACTAAATCCTCTGTATGCAACCTTTCCTTAAAAGGAAGCCCTGGCTTTCTTGTCTCAGGCTTAGCTTCCTGCACATGTGCCTTTATAGAAGGGATAATCACATAAGGTCTCGGGCGTCTAGTAGTTGCCACACCTCTACCTTCCTTGGGCACAAGATGAACAAGGCTTTTTGCTTTATTGGGATCAAAATAATACACATTCCATACTGTACGCAAAATAAGCACCACTACGAACAAAATGCATGAATACATCAAATACAAGTATGTCCACTTCTTGCAGCAATGCCCTCTTGCCCATCATGGTCGTCTGTCGATGTCAGTCACTACGTTGGTACTACTGCTGCCTCCCATTTTACTCTTTTCATGGGAGGAAAAAATTACATTTATTGGGACAACATCATACAGTACTCAGGAAGCTCTTCAATCTTCTCTACAAGCTCCTCGATGAGCTGGCTGATTACCAGACGATTCACTGGATTTCTGATATACACAAAAACATAATCTTTTCTCTATACACATTGTGGATATTTCTCCAGCAGGTAGTAGAAGACAAAAGAAAGTATGTTCTCTGCGTCCAAACTCAGAAGCTTCATTTGGGTTCTCAGTGTCCTCTCACAATAACGATTCACCTGCACAACAATGTCTCTTAACAATTGATTCAGCGATGCATTATTGTTTGGGACTCTCAGAAAGGTCCGGACAAAAGTCGATCATCCAACGAGATGTGGGCATTCCTCTATAAGATAACAGAAGACCATACCAACCACTCTCAGCACATTGTCCTCAGATAGGGGCATCTGTTCTGTTTTTCGAACGATACTCATGAAGCTGGAGCATTTGCTCTATAATAGCCGCAAGCAGTCTCCTCACGATTGGGCCATTTTTAGAATCTTGCAGAAAACTTTGTACGTCAAAAGTTCTTCCCACGAGTGAAGGATAAGAGCACAAAATGTAGATAGATATAGCAAGAACGGTCCGGTGTGCATTGCCATTGGGTACCAACATGGGCACCTCCGAAGAGTCTTTCAATGGGAAAGTTATCTATCAGGGTCCCAGTCGTCGAAAAGGGGAGCTCTTCCAATTAGGCAAACTCTCCGTCTCAATGAAGACGTAAAAATGTCTTAGTCCAATATCAGCAAGCTCCTGTGGCTCAAGAACAAATAATCTTCCTTAACTCTCTTCTTTTGTAGCTTAAAGGAAAGGCCTGCAACAAGCCATAGTCCACTGTACTCCTTTTATTTATTTAACTGCTTCTGTGTCCTTCTTCCTCATCATTGACCTAGTCAGCACATGCTGAGGTTCTTCCCTGATGTATACTTTCGTTGGGGGTGTGGGTGACAGGGGTTCTCCAGTGTAGATCTTTGTGTCACCAAGGAAGATCCAAGCACGTCTGCCTTGTACTTTGACTGCAGACGGTGTGACGTCTCCCACAATGAAAGGCCCGTTGAAGCGCGGTTCATGCCATTCCTCGTAAAGTTGTGAATCAGAATTTCATCTCCAGGAAAGAGTTTTGGAAGACACAGTCCTTTAACTTTAACTCTGGTCGTTGGATCATCTTCTTCTGTGTTCTGTGCTGCCCTACAACCCTGTCGCTTGAGCTGATCTGAAATGACAGAGATACTTGCAGTCATAGATATAAGATACCCACGTAGCTCCTTTCGTAACAATTCTGTGGTTGACTGGGCATCACTTCTAGTTCTAGATAGAGGTGTGCGGGGTATCCTCATTCACCTCCCTTTCACTATTTCATGGGGGGTGAGATGATGGTCTGACCCTGGTTGATTTCTCAGCGCATATAATGCCAGTGGTAGGCAATGAAACCATCCAGTCTTCAGGGTGAGCTTCAATTTGGCTATTCTTTCCTTAAGCAAGCCATTGAGTCTCTCAGAGATCTCATTTGCTTGCGGGTGATAAGCAGACGAGAACGTATGTTTTATGCTAAGTAACAAGCTTATATGCTCAAAAACTTCATTAACAAAAGGATGGCCATTTTTGGATCTTAATACTTCACATATTCCCCATCTAGGAAACACTTCTCATGCTAGAGATTTAGCAGCACAGGTGGCATCTGGGTGAGTACACAGTCCAGCTTTGATCCACCTCGAAAAGGAACAAACTACTACAATCATGTATCTGTATCCATTACAGACTTCCAGCATGTCGACATAGTCGATATGTAAATGCTCAAAGGGGCCATTAGGCCTCAGAATAACTTCTCTAATTGCACGCAGTGTGTGCCCATTGGTAAAAAAGTAATTACATCATCTGTGCATGCAATACGTTTAGCTTCCTCATCTGCCTTTTGATTTCCATGTGAAATAAAATCTGCTCCCTTAGTGTGTGCGGCGCATTTAACCACTGTGATAGCTACTGGGAGTTGCAGCACTTTAATTAGTCGATCCAATAAAGCTGCGAGTTGCACTGGAGTGCCTCTGCTTGGAGGTAGCCCCTCATTTTCCAAAGTGCTAACCCTGCATGCAATGCCGCCGTCACATAGGCGGAGTCACTGTACACCGTTACTTCCTGGTCGGCATGTTTCTCGAGCGTGACAATCAGCGCCACTAATTCTGCAGCCTGTGACAAAAAGTGAGACGGTAGTTGTACACTCACCAATACTTCAAATTCTCCATTAGCCGTGTGCCTTACCACAGAGGCATCTGTGTATCTTTGCCCATCATTCTGATCAATTAGTGAAGAACCGTCAATAAAGAGAATCTCCCCAGCAGCCAATGCATTCTCTTTTATCCTCGAGAGCTCATCATAGAATTCTTCATAATTCGAGCAATCATGTGCCTGTTCACCTTCTGCCAGTGGTTCTGCTACAAACATGGCAGGGTTCACAAACTCACATCTAACTACTTTAATTGCTGGATTCAATATGACTACCTCATAGGCCGAAGCCCTTTGAGATGTCAATGTACCTTTAGGTTTCTCCAAAATAGCAAACAATGCATGTTCAACAAATAACGTCATAGACCATCCCGTTACTATGCTGGCAGCCATCTCAATGGCAAAAGCGGCAGCTGCCAAAGATGGTTCGCACAAAAAATGACCCCCCATTACTGGATCTAAGGTTCCAGTGTAATAAGCCAGGGGCTTGTACTCCAACGTGGTCCTCTGCGTAAGCACAGCTGTGATCACTGTACCATTCGAATGAGAGAATAAAAAGAATTCCTTCGCATAGTTGAGGATCCCTAAAACTGGGCCTGTGCAGATTGCCTTTTTCAACTCATCAAACCCTTCTTCCATTTCCTCAGTCCAGATAATTCTGTCCTCATTCACTTGTGCTTTCCTTAAAGCTTGCAACAGGGGCCTAAAATATGTACTGTAATCAAAGACGCAAGCTCTGACATAATTACAAAGTCGCAAATATTTCTGCATATGCTTTATCGTGTGTGGCTTTGCTGTTTTCAAAATAGCCTCACCCCTTTCTGGAGTAATCTTCTTTCCGTCATTTGAGATTAACTGCCCTATATACAGCACTTCCTCCTGACAGTACTGTAATTTCTCCTTGTCTACTTTATATCCTTTTTCTCCAAGGATAATCATTAGTTGAATTGAATCATGTCTGCACCTATCCTCTGTGGGGCTACAGACCAATATATCATCTACGTAGTGTAATACAACACTTTCTAAGTTAATATTGCTCAAAAAGTCCATCTGCAGGACTCTATTGAAAGAGGCAAGCAAGTACTTTTCAATTTAGTCTCTCTAAACGTAAATGACGTCAAATCCTGTAAAGCTTTATGCAATGGGATTGAGAAAAATGCATTTTTCAAGTCAATCACAGTGAAATACCGTGCCTCAACATGGATATAACATAAGATCGTCGCAGGATTAGGAACTAGAGGGAACTCAGCCTCTAAAATCTGGTTAATCGGTCTTAAATCTTGAATTAGAAGCCACAACCCTACTTTCAATTTCTTAATCGGATAAACTGCAGTATTACACTGTGACTCTGACGTCACTAAGATACCTTGTTCCATCATGGCAGATATCGTCTTAAAAATACCTTTGTTCACCTCTTGAGACATAGGATACCGTCCTGCTCAAGGTAAAATTGCTCCTGGTTTCAATTTAATTTTTACTTCTCCAACCCCGTTCAAAAGGCCTACGCCATATTGGCCTGTGGTCCATAATGAAATTGGCACTTTCACCATGTCTTCAAAAAAATACTCGGGACGTTTCCTCACTACCATCATTTTCTTTTTTTAAAGTTTTTATTTTTGCCGGCAGAGGTACAAAAGGCACACACAAAGGGCAACAGATGTATACAGCAGTTACATCGTAGAGCAGCACAACAATTAAGATACAGCAATCACAGCATGTACATCATAGCAGTACCTGAGGAGGAGCAACAGTAGGGCTTCATCCAGTGGGGTCAGAGCCCGGCGGGGCAGGGGACAAACCGGACACGGGAGTGTCCGCGCTTAGGTTGTTAAGATAAGTGTTGAATTCACCCCAAATATTCTTGGGGCGAGATAGGGTGGGGAGCGTAGTCAAATAATCTTCCTCACAATTCCGTGACCAGGTGAGTAAACGGAGCCACTTGTGGAAGGTCGGGGGAGAGGGGCATTCTGGAGTATACACTTTTTGGCGATCATACAACTTATGTTTAGAAATTTGGCCAGACGTCTGGAGCCATCAGTTTTCCAGGCCCCGAACAGAACCGCCAGGGGGTCAGGGTCAACCACGGTTTCAGTTATTGCAGAAAGTGTTTCCAATATGCTTTCCCAAAACCCAGACAGCTCCCTACAGGCCCAAAACATATGCAAATGGTCAGCTTCCTCCGCACCACACCGAGGGCACAAGGCAGCTGCGGTGCGGATGAACCTCGTGGTCCTACGTGGGGTGTAGTAGAGCCTGTTGAGGAGTTTGTACTGCATGGCGCGGTAGCGGAAGTTGAGGGAGACTTTTTTGGTGTGTAGACAAATTTCACCCCAGGCAACATCTGATATATCTAGGCCCAGTTTGTTTGCCCAATCGTTCCGCGCTCGGAGAGGTTGGATAGAGGCATTCTCCTGTAGGATCTTATATAGTGAGGAGACGACGCCGCAGGCGCTGTCAGAGTTGGCAATATAAGCAATTGCCGGATTTTCCGGGGGCTCATCTGGCAATGAGGGCCATGCAGTACGGAACGCTGCCCGTAGTCTATAGTATTGGAGGGTCTCTAAGGCGTATCTGGTGTGACCATGTTTCCATGTCTGGGGGTCGATAAATCTGCTTCGGGGTAAAAGTCGGACAGTGCCTGATATCCCAAGGCCCCCCAGTGTTGGGCTAAGGCAGTGTCATGTGTGGGTTCCAGGCCGGGAAAATCCCACACTAGGAGCCATTTATAGTAAGGGAAGGATTCGGGTGTTGGATACAGCAGACGTTTCCAGGCCCTAATGGTCACACCGACAGGGTCAGTAGGAGAGTCAGGTGTATAATGATGATGTTGTATAAGGAACATCATGTTGGTGTCGATAGTCGCAAGTCGCTCCAACTTGACATGCGGCCGTGTCGGGGAGCCAGGGTACCAGTGGGTGGCATGTTGGGCCTGGGCTGCGGTCCAGTAGAGAATCAAGACTTGAGCCGTGAGACCCCCCTGTTTATATGGGAGCACCATGTCCGTCCGCTTCTTGCACACTGTGCCGGAGTGCCATAGGAACTGCGCGCATAGTGTTTGTAGTTTGGTGAAGTATCCCTTCCCAGGCCATATAGGAACGTTACCGAAAGTGTAAAGAAGCTTGGGGAGCAAAATCATTTTAATGAGAGAGAGTCGACCCGCCATGGACAATGGGAGAGAGCGCCACCTCAACATTTTGGCCTCAACCGACTGTGCTACGGCAACATAATTGTCGGCAAGTAGAGTGGGTTTAGTCAAGGATATCTGCACACCTAAATATCTGATGCCGTTCGGGGACCATCGGAGGGGGTACTTGGTGGTGGGTTGGTGGGTAGATTTAGTAAGCGGAAAGATCTCTGACTT
This sequence comes from Ambystoma mexicanum, assembly GCF_040938575.1. NCBI lineage: Eukaryota > Metazoa > Chordata > Amphibia > Caudata > Ambystomatidae > Ambystoma > Ambystoma mexicanum. Next base: position 192,293,586 of record NC_090927.1, on the reverse strand, counting down.
TGAATAATTGATCATGAAGCCGGAGTACGTGCCGATGCGCGTGATATCCCTCAGTGTGGGATCCATGTGGGTTGTGGGCTCTCTGATGTACAATAGCACATCATCCGCATATAAGGAAATTATTTCGGGGTCATCTTTCAGCCTTATTCCCTTGCGGGCGTGGCATGCACGCACATAGTCCGCCATTGGCTCTATTGCGAGTGCAAAGAGAATCGGGGAGAAGGGGCAGCCCTGTCGGGTGCCCCTAAAAAGCGTGAAAGGGTCAGATGTCAAAGAATTGGCCCTTACCCGCGCCACAGAGGAGGCATATAGTAATTTGATAAACCCGATCATGTTTGGGCCAACGCCCATTGTCTCCAGCACCAACCACATGTAGCTCCACAAGACCATGTCAAAGGCCTTCTGAGCATCCAAGGTGACCGCCACAGCCTGGGCATCTTGAGCTATACGGGACATAACATTGAACAGTCTCCTGATGTTATGGGAGGTGGACCTACCGGGGACGAAGCCTGCCTGATCTTCATGGACTAAGTATGGCATGATAGGCAGAAAGCGGTTCGCTATGATCTTTGCAAAGATTTTGGTGTCGAGGTTCATAAGGGAAAGAGGTCTATAGGATCCGCACTCGTCTTCCGGTTTGCCAGACTTGAGCAAGACCGTGATGACAGCTTCACGCATGGAAGGAGGAAGGATAGAGACCCGGAGTGCTTCGTCCCAGACCTTGAGTAGTCTGGGGGCCAATATGGCCACGTGCTCTTGATAGAACTTGGCAGTGAGGCCGTCGGGCCCCGACGCCTTGCCCTTGGGCAGATTTGAGATGGCCGTCACTATCTCGTCAAGGTTGATCGGGGAGTCCAGCTGGTCGCGGGTGGCAGAGGATATTTCAGTGGTGGGAATCTGGGCAAGCAACTCTCGTATGTGTTGTTTGGTGTGTTCGTCAGGTTGGGAGTACAGGGACCTGTAGAACTCGATGAATACACCCAAGATCTGTTGATCCGCCCATTGTACATTGTCGAAACGATCTGGGTTTGGCCAAATTCCCCTCTCACCAACGTTGCTAGTGTTTTCCCCGGTCTATCCCCCTCGCCGTATTTCCTAGCGGCCTGTGGCCGGCTGAAGTATTGGATTTCGCGGGTGCGTTAGTGCGTTAAATGCTTGCAATTCCTCACTAATTTGGGCCAGTATGGCGGGGTCAGCCCCTGTGGAGCATTGCAGCTCCAGTTGCGTCAATTTGGCTTCGGAGCGACCGAGGGCCGCACAAATTGTTTTTAGTACACCAGCCTCCCGTGAGATGGACATTCCCCTGATATACACCTTAAAGGCATCCCACCGAACCACAGCTGAAGTGCCCTGAAGAGAGTTGCGCTCAAAGAAGGATTCGATGTCAGCCAGAATTTCGGCTCTGAACACAATATCCCTGACGGCCTCAGATTTGAATCGCCAGGTACTGAGTGTTGGGCCGGGCATACCTAGTTTCACCGATAGCGTAACTGGAGCGTGGTCTGATAATGTGCGGGGGAGGATCTGGGACCCCTTCACCCTGCCCATGGTTTCACTGGACACGAAGAACAGGTCTATTCTGGACGAACTGTCGTGCACAGACGAATACTAAGTGTACTCCCGGCCCTGAGGGTGTAGTGTCCTCCAGACATCGCGGATATTAAGTGTCCGCATGTGGCCGTGGAGCCTACGTGCAGCACTGGATAGGGCACGGGAGGCCGTGCCAGTTCTGTCCAGGACAGTGTCCAGAATGAGGTTCAGGTCTCCCCCCATATAGTCTGGATTCCTACATAGCCCAGCAGTATATTGGTCACCACATCAAAGAACTCAGGAGAGTCGACATTGGGGCAATATGTATTGACAAGTAAGTATTCTTTGTTCACCCGGGTGCAGTGCAGTATAACGTAGCGACCCTTAGGGTCTATGTAGCTCTTATGCAGTATAAATTTAATCGATTTATGAACCATTGTGAGGACGCCCCTGGATTGGGAGGAATAGGAAGTGAAGAATCTAGCGGGGCTCCATGACGGGGCCATGGTGCCCGGAATATGGGCGTTGGAGTGTGTCTCCTGTAGGAGTAGTACCTTGCAGCTATGCCTACTAGCGAAGGCCATGATCTTACGAGCCTTAGTGTGATTGCTTAATCCGCGGACGTTCAAGGACATTATGACGGTGGACATTTCAATGTCAGATACACCATCTCACAATGCACATGTCAGTGAACATCCCAGGTCCAGCAGTGGTGTGCGTTCCCAAGGTTGAAGACTGGAGTGCGCACGTGGTTTACCTCCGTGCGTGCCGAGGGACCTCGATTGCTGTTTTTATGTAACACCCCATTCCCACCCTCCACCCTCACCACCAACCCAAAATCAGCAGTGTGAACAAAACCCACCCTCAACAGTGCAGAGCTGGGCCGACCCCAACATGGCCCAGTCTGCCCAGAAGCCCAACTGGGGCTAGCCCACAACAAGGGCGCATCCAAGAACAGTGCAATCGCAGTGGGGTGCGCTATTGCCGTGTAGGAACACGCTTGGAACCAGCTGGTTCCGTTACAAAACAAACAGTGTTAGCGGTCATATTGTGAATGTCCCTGTTTTGCTCAATCGAGTGCGGGGGTCAACACAAGGAACATAGCGGTTCAGCAGCCTAGCAACCAGGTGTGACAGTGGAATGGTTCAGAAGGCAACAAGAGTGAATGCAGTCAATTAAGCAGAGCGGAAAGCATTTGCTCCATGGCAAGTGTGTGAGCGAGGCAAACAGACATGCGTAGAGGAGCGTTATACCGGAGTGGATACAGAAGCGCAACCAACCATGGGTGCGAGCAAACAGTGGTATGGATTGAACAGTATATGGTCGTAGCGGAGAAACAGCACAGACCAAGCATGGAGGTCAGTCATTGTTCATAGAGTCATCCTCAGGAGGTTGCAGGGGAACATGCGCCTCAATGAATTTCACCGCTTCAGATGGCACAGTGAAGAAATATAATTTGTTATTGAACGTGAACTTCAAGCGTGCAGGGAAAAGTAAGGCATAGGGGACGTTTCTTTCTCTAAGGAGTTTCTTCACTCCGAGGAACTGGCGGCGCTCCTGTTGAACTCCGGTTGAAAAGTCGGGGAAAATTCTGATCACCTGCGAGTCCATACGTAGCTCGCCCTTTTCCCGAGTGAGGCGGAGAATTAGGTCGCGATCTTTGAAGCTCAAAACCTTCGCAATGATGGGCCTCGGGAAGTCGCCAGGTTTAGGCCGCTGTGAGAGAGCCCTGTGGGCCCTTTCAATGGTGAAGAAGGGCGACATGGCTGGATTACCCAGTAGTTCCTTCAAAAGATTTTCGACTGCCGGTTCAAGTCTGCCCTTCACCGCATTCTCCAGGACACCAACGATGCGTATATTATTTCTGCGTGACCTAGATTCGAGGTCATCACATTTGGCTCTGACAGCCTTCATGTCCGCGACCAGGGTGGACACAGTGCCCTGGAGCGTGGCTATGTTGTCTTCGTTGGTTCCAATTCTGTTCTCCGCCTCCGTGATTCTCGTCCCCTGCTGGTCCAATTTGGCTCTGAGCGATGCTACATTGGCATTGATGTCTTCAAGCTTTTCATGAAAGGCTGCAAAGTTTCTAGCCATGGATTCCATGATTGATGTGAGGTCTGTGGTGGGTGCCTCAGCAGGGAGCGTGTCGATCACCTGATCGTCTGACGTGTGGGCCGAGTCGGACCTCGGGGTGGGTTTGGCGAATTTGTCCATGGCCCCGGCTTTATTAGTGTTCCTAGATCTGTTGGACATGGTAGCAGATGATATTAGGACGCTGAGTGCTCAGAGTGGGGACCAGGGTGAGCATGTTGAGAAGGCACGCCTCAAGCCCCACAATCGGGGGAGCACGGGTCAGTAAAGCAGAGCGCCAGACCACAATTGCGCATATGGTACGTGGGTGAAGGCGGCGGGATCCACAGCGTCAGGGGGGTGCGGAGCAGCTGCAATGATTGTGCAATCCTGTCACCCTGATGGACAAGGCCAGTATCTGAGCCAGCATCCGAGTAGGCGCGGCAAGAAGGACAGGTAGCGAGAGTGTAGGTACTGGTGTGCAGACAAGTGGAGCACGAAGCAGTAGAGGCAATGTTCAATGAAATTGCAGAGACAAACCAAAGCCGAACCAGAGCAGTTATGGCTAGTTGGCAGGCGGTGTAGCGCCATGAAGAGGGCAGCCTCTATGTCCAATGTCCGGGCATGGTTCAAAGTCCTCTTGAGGAAGGGCACATGCAGTCCTGTGCAAGGGGCCAGCGGGGGAGCAGTGGAGGATCAACGAGGGCAACACCAAGGAGACAAGCGGAGGCCCGCCGGGATGCAGGTCAACAGTGGCAGATATAGGCTGGAGCCTGAGTTGGCACTCCACGGGGGCGGCCCCGGGGTGAACAGTACGGAGAGCGGCTCCAGCTGGGGGTGGCAAATGGCAGTTGGGTGAGGGGATAATGCCGTTTCCAGCGCGCAGCAGCCAAAGCAGCCCCTCACCTGCAGCCCAGTCATCGAAGGGATGAATCTGCAGTTCTCCGGCAGGCTCACAGTCGAGCAAGGCAGGTCCAGGTATGGTGCTGAAGGCAGCCCCGGCTGCGGCGCCAGTGGCAGGCCAGAGCGGAGCCGTGCAGGGCCCGCCCTGGGCGCACCCGCTGGAGGATCCGTGTGAGGTGCAGAGAGGCGGTCTCGGGCACGGAACCCCAGGCGCTCCAGACGGCAGGTCCGGGTATGATACGGGCAGGCCGGAACAGAGCAATGAAGGGCCCAGCCTAGACTGCAAGTGTCAGGCCAGCGGGAGCGCCGCCCGACTCACGGCGTCTCCAGTGCGGGTCACGGGCGGCACGAGACCCGCGCCTCACAGGACCTGAGCCCCCGAGCCCGAGGGCCCAGCTTGCGGATTTAGTGGGCGGGTGGGCGGGTGGGCGGGCAGCAACAGTGAGACAGCCGGGCTGAGGAAAATGTTGCAGCGGGCGGGCGCACACCACCGCAGCACCGAGGGCATCGCACACGCCGAACTCCGGCTCCAGGGGTCCGATTCGTGCCCAAATTGCAGCGGCACGTAGCCCCAGTTGTGGAGGGGACAGGGGATCAAGAATCTGGACGCAGGGAAGCAGCAGACCGCAGATGTCGTCGGATATGCAGCGGAAACACACAGAGCTAATAAGCTAGGCAGCCATCTTGACGGCTGCTCAACAGCGCCCCCCACTACAATCATTTTCTGAGGGACCTCTCATCTGATGGCTTTTACCCAATAAGTAATATCCAGTTCTAGCTCAATTAATACTTTGTCATTGGCCGGGTGATCGCCAAACATATCCTGATCAGTTACATCAGTTTATCTGTAACCTTCCCCTATGGCAATACCTGCGCGCCATTGTCTGCCGTCATAATCAACTCCATCGAGCATAGCTACTTCTCCCCGTACTATAGCTGCTTCAATATCTAAAGGAAAGGCTCGTCCTTCCTCTTCATCCACAGGTATCATTGGCCTAAATAAAATTTCATCAAGGATCCTCACAGTTTTATCCACTAATCCTGGTAACCAAGTTAACAAACTTCGCACTCCATAGAGAAAAACTTCTGGTTCTAGTTGTATGGTTCACATGGCCATTCGTTCTGTAAATGCCTTGCTAATTTCACATACGTTTAAAAAATTGCATTCCTGGTGTGAACACACTATGCCCTCACCAGTAAATGAAATTGTCATATTCAACTTAGTAATTAAATCGCTAACTAAAATATTGACAGGTGTCTGTCTTCAATATAATAACGGCGCAGACATGTCACACTCTCCTATACAGATTGGCAAGTTTTCAGTAAACGGAACTCTACTTGTAGCTCCTGTGAAACTTTGAGTATTCATGGCATTTCCAGACACAGAAAATGTCCCCTCTCGTATACACGAGTGTGTTGCCCACGTGTCCACTAAAAACAAAAAAGATTTGCCCCCTATATTGATGTCAACCCTGGGTTCCTCTTGAGGATTAGGCGTCAACAATTGAATTGAACACATCAAGTCTCCCAGTGAGCTGTACTATTGTGGATACAATCTCTGCCCTGTACCTGTGAAGGGATTACCTTCATTGACATTGACAACCCCCTATCCTAGGAGTCATTAACTGTCCTGTACATGTGCTCTGCTGTATCTGCATGGGTGACTGTTGCAACTGCCCTTGTGGTGCATTTACTGCTGTCTACTGTACTTGAAAGCCTTGTTGCACTCTCAGCGCTGGTTGTAGCTGCGCTGTCTGATCCTGTACAAACCCATCTCCATTCTGCTGCGAATATGCAGGCGGGTTTGAAGTCCCCCCTCTTGAGAACTGCCCACTTTGCATGTATCCCTGACTTCTACACATGCGAGCAAGGTGCCCTGACATACCACACGTCCAACATATAGGAGGAAGTCCTCTAACTTGCCCCTTCTGCATGTTTTGATAATTATTCTGCAAGTTTTGAAACCAACCTTGATTATTCTGGAAGTTTCCTTGATTATTCAGGAAGCCTCTGCCTCAAAAGCCTTCCCTTCTTCTTTGAATAAATCCATTAATTCCTTGGTCGAACTGCCTTTGGTTATTCATTTGCAGCATATTTGCTACTTGTTGCGAACTTGGTTCGTCCCACTGGTCAACATTGCCCCTTCAATGCCATACTTAGATAACTTTTTCTGTACTCATTTTGCTTCTTCACCCTTTCTAGCATCGTCCCTCTTTCGTTTTTCCTCTTGCAGAAGCCTACAATAACGCGCAATTGTCAGCTGTATTTCCGAACATGGTTTTGCCTCCATGCCCACTAACTTCTTCAGCTGCTTCTGGCAGCCCTTGGCACAATATATGATAAAACACAGGGATAGATTTCCCCAAAGCTTCTCATGTCTCCAAGGCCCTAGCCTCTTGGAAATTCTGAATGTAAACAAGAGGATCATCCCCTTCCTGCATCTTTTTTGTCATTATAGCTCCCATATTGGGCATTTCTGGATATAATACTCTAAGCGCTTTCCAGAGTGCCGCCCTACAGTTATTGAACGGTGCTCTATCATCGATGAGGTAAGGCAAAGAGAAGATGCTGATGAGCAAGATAAAATAAATGGAGAAAGAGAAGAGCAGCTGATAGAGGAAAGGGTAAAAAGAAAGGCTAGACAGAGATGGAAACAACTGTACTAAGATGAGCAGCAGCGAGGAAGGGAAAAGGCGGAAGAACAGAGGAAATATGATAACAGACAGAGAGCAATTATGGAACGAGAAAAGATAGAAAGAAAAAGAGAAGAACAAGAGGAACAAAGATTAAGGGAGAAACGGATACAAAGGCAAAGAGATGAGGAGATATGGAGGGCGAATGAGACAACAGAACTGAAAAGAAAAGAGGAGGCAAAAGCAAGAGAGGAAGCAAGAAAGCGTAGAGAAATTGATGATGACTTAGAACAAAAGAGAAAGCAGCCAGCACGCAACATTGATCTTCTGGAAAAGGAACTAATGGATCCTGATCCAGTTGTATCATGGGAAGATTTAGGAGAGTTCTTCCCCACACAAGCTCCACTACCAGGTCCGTCTGGAGTAAATCTGGAGGACGAGTTTGACACTAGGAGTCTTGGGGACGCAATGGATAAAGTCTATCATGAGATGAGGGTAAAGAAGGATTTAAAAGGGAAGGGCAAGAACGATCGACTTGAGAGTACGCAGCTGTATGATAAAGAGGGAGGCTCATGTAGTTTTGAGCCTAAAGAGCTGTCTTCAGACAGACTCTGGATAGAGACGAAGAGGAAAGATGTTACACGAGTTGATGAAAGGAGATGTCAGATGAAGATGCGTAAGTCATCCATCGGGGAAAGGACGGTAGGTGGGTCTGAAGGATGTTTTTCTATGGATAAGGAAGTTAGATGGTCGTATTCAGGCCCCCCTATCTTTCGGGCGTCAAGTTGCTTGACGCGGCTGGGTCGACCTAGAGGGTGTTCCCATGGTGAGACGGGGGATTCGCCACCATATGTGAGCAGATTATGATCGTTGCCAGGTAGAAGGCAATGCGGAATCACTGTCCCTGGTTTGGAAAGATTAACTGAAGGGGACGAATGCGAGTTTGGGATTTCTTAGTTTCCTTTACTAGAAAAGGGTGGGGTCAGCTCACAGTATATACCATGGCCACAAATGGACAAGGAGAATTTGAGGTGCAAACTCCCGAGTTTAACTTCCGGTGCTTTGAAGTGTATACATGAGTTAGAGAAAATGACTGGAGGAAACACGTTAGCTATAGGGGACATTAATGGTCTTCTGATTGCCATTCTTGGAGAAAGAGCTGATGATGTTTAGTCAAGAGCAGGGTATTCTGGTGTTACTACTCTTACCATCGAGTTTGAGCAAAATCTGACCTCACATCCATTCATTCTGTAAAAGCGCTACCTCATCAGCCTTATCCTTTTCCCCTTTCCACCTTTTTATCTCTCGCCCTATATCTAAGGATGTACTTGGTCGATCACTTCTCTCTTTATTGCATCTCTCCTTGTCCTTGGGGACTTAGGGATTACATTTCTATCAGTATTTTGCTCCGGGCCCTCATCGCTGCTTTGTGCAGGTGACTCATATGCCGGGTTACTATACCCTGTTGCTGCCTTGAGCTCCCTTAGTGGGTACAGCCCTTCATCTTTCTTACTGTCGCCGTCTGCTTTGTGCGCGGCAGGTGGAGCGGAAGGCTCATCACCCCCTCTGTGCATACATTAAGTATCCAATCTATAGGACGCGGCTCTTCTCTCTCCACCTGGTACATTTTCCAGAGCTCTAAGCTCGCTAATCGTTTGTCTAACTTTTTTCCTGTGTACAAAGCATGCAAATATGTCATCATATGCTGCAAAACCGCTTTTGATAATGATTCCCCTTGTGGCCACAGCATAAAAATGTTCTCTGCCGTGCCCTTTACCCATTCTGCACTATACTGCTTGGGCGCGTGCTTCGGGAGCTGTTTACACAGATGCGTAAGTGGATTAATATCCTCCATTGTTGACTCGTCAGACTTGATGGTCAATACTTACCTGTTAATCTTTGCAATTTGATTCAAACAAATACTTTTTCAGAAACATAATACAATATGAGCTTGCACCAATCATTGCAGGCTCCAAACCCTTTATATCATGTTTATCTTATTTTTAATCTGTTTTCACTAAACACCATCAATTAAATTCCAATAAATTATCAACTTTTTCAACTCTCGTCTTTCCTTTCCGCATTTACCAATTCCTCTATATTTTTGTCACCATTACACAATCACATAAAGCAAACAGACAAACGGACATACTCGACTAGTCACTTATATCAGTCTATAATTCAAGACTCAACCTCTTCACAACTAAAAAATGCTCCGTTGAGTGTGATCTTCTGTCTTTAAACTGTTCTTTAAAACAAGTCAAGTTTGTCTCCTATGTCACCTGTAACAGGGCTGTAGGGAACAGATCCTGCTGACGTCCTTTAAAACTGAGTTAACTGGCTATATCCCACTGTGACGCTACTAGTCTCACAGGGTTCGTTGCTTGACACTCGTCATCTCAAGTCAACCTTCTTAAATTACTTGACACTCTTATCATCTCAAGTCAATTATCACCATTAAACTCAACATTCATTGGGCCTCATTACGACCTTGGCGCTAAGTGAGAAACGATGGCGGTAAATGGTTACCGCCATCGTTTTCCGCCAGGGACGATTATGACCCGTGACCGTTAACTACGATGCCATTAGCGCCATCGTAGTTAACGCTGCCGCTAACTGCACCAAGGGAGCGCGCACGCGACCTCCCACACCGTACTTAGCGCCATGGCGGTAAGGTACGCGAATGCCGACCCGAGCGGACATGCACCTAACGCCATCACCCAGGCCGTTAAGTACCTTACCGCCATGGTGCTAATTACGCCATCGCGAACCAACCGTAAAGGGACATGTAAAGTGAATGCAGCTGCCACAGGTGCACAGAAACAGCACAGGTGAAGGCAATACAGACTCAGGAAGTACAAAAAGTGCACACCCCACCCCTTCCCACACCCAGTCACACTCCACAATGATACCAATACGACTAGCAATGTTGGGGCTGGAGGACCTGATAGCAATGCGAGTGCTACAACTGCAGCAACAACAACAACAACAACAACAACAGGCTGCACGGAGGAGACGCAGGAGGAGAAGGAGGGCAAGGCAGGGCCAGCTAGCCCCACCAGCACAGCCAGTGGCACCACGCAGGCAGCCCCCAATCCCACGCATCAGAGCCAGTCCATTCAACCTCACTGCAGAGCAGATCCATACCCTGTACCTTTTGGACCGGGACACCATTACCGCCATCGTAGACATGACACACAACGACATCGTCAGCATGATAGAAAGTCCAACCGCCATCCCACCCCTACTGAAGGTAGTGTCTGTACTCCACTTCCTGGCCACAGGCACCTATCAGCACACAGTGGGGCACTTGCATGGAATCTCACAACCATTATACTCACGTACGCTCATCCAAGTGCTCGATGCCCTCCTCAAGCACACAGATGACCACATCTCATTACCACGGACTGCCCAGGAGATTGCAAACACCAAAGTGGGATTCCATGCACTAGCAGGCATACCTGGTTGCATTGGTGCCATCGACTGCACCCATGTGGAATTGGTTGTTCCACGTGCCATGGAGGTACCGTACCGCAACCGGAAACAGTACCACTCAATTAACGTGCAAATGGTCTGTGACTCCAACAAGATCAGCACACATTGTTGTGCCCGATTCCCCGGATCAACCCATGACGCAATGGACCCGAGGAACTCCACAATACCACGCTACATGGAGCGACATGCAGGCCCAAGATCCTGGCTACTCGGTGAGTCCAATGTCATGACCATGGAACTGTGAAGTGGGTAGGTGAATGACGTACCGATGCATACTCCACCTGGCTGAAAGGGGGGGGAATGATGCATACTCCACCTGGCTGAAAGGGGGGGGGGGAATGATGCATACTCCACCTGGCTGAAAGGGGGGGGGAATGATGCATACTCCACCTGGCTGTGAGTAGCAGAGAGAACGGAGACAGATGATACCCTAGAGCAACCCAGACTCCACCCAACGCCAGTAAAGCCAATACCCAATGTATGCAGCCCTCCCCTGTGAATGAGGTCGTGCCCCAACCATGACATAACCATCTGCATGTGCATTTTACCAAATCAGACCCCATTGCCAACAATGAAGAACACCTAAATGCACCAAACACCATCAACCGACAGGCCTGTCCCCCACAACTGACCACGAAGGAGGCACATGACGGACAGAAACATCAACACACCATTACACAGACAGCAGGGCCCCCAAAATGGCCCTGTCCACATCACCATCGCTCACTGGGGCCATGATGAGGCGCACAGAAATGTTGCAATGATGTGCACATTGCCATTACAGGACATGTGCCAGGCCAACTAACCAAACGGCATGAACGGACACAGTGGATGGGCACTCACAATGCACTCCACCCCACTGCATACATTGGGTGATGGCATGCAAGACAGGCCATGGGAGACATGAGCATATACTTGTTGCATTGTGTGAATTGATCAGTGCATGTAGGAGTGATCCAAAGTAACAGTTGGATACAAGCCATGGTGGCACATCATGTTTTTTGTCATACGTCATCACTGACACATACAATCTCGCCCAAATACAGGTGATGCAGGCTATCCCCTGAAGAGGTGGCTCCTTACACCAGTCCGGAACCCGCAGAACCAGCACGAGGAGGACTTCAACCGTGCACATACACGTACCCGTGTGGTCATAGAGCAAACATTTGGCCTATTGAAGGCACGGTTCCGATGCCTCAGCAGGTCTGGTGGTGCACTCCTGTACCGCCATGAGAAGGTGGCAAAGATCGTCATGTCATGTGTCATGCTACACAATATGTGCGTCAGACGGAATGTGCCCCTGCCCCCTGACGCAGAACTGCAACCACCTGACGATGAGGAGGGTGCAGATGGGGCGGCACCCTATGGAGGAGGCGATGCCCAGGAGGGGCGTGCAATGCGCCAAACTATCATCGACCACTGCTTCTAACACACACGGCTGGTGTGTACCACATGGAGACTGCACTTGGGCCACTGTGTGTTCCTGGGACATGCACACTGTGGACTGTACACCAATAAAGCACACATATGCAATAAAAATGTCGACACAATTCATTTTGGAGAAGCAAAAAGTGTATTTCGGAGATAACATGTCGTGGCACACCCCCTCCCCCCCCCCCCCCCTGAATACCCCAACACACCCACTCCCCCCTCCCCCCTCCCCCCTGAATACCCCAACACACCCACTCCCCCCTCCCCCCTCCCCCTGAATACCCCAACACCCCCTGTGATCAAGTGGCTGATGTATTATTGCACCGGGCAGGCACTATTGGCAGCCCCCTCTCCCAGACCCCGGGGCACCCCTGCCTGTGCTCCGCAGGGTCCTGCCTGATCGGCGGACGGGGCTGCTCGGGGTGGAACTGGCAGCGGAGGATGTGCTTGGCTGCTCAGTTGGATGCATGTCCCGAATTGAGCGTGCAAGCTCAGACAGCACGCGCCGCATGGCAGCAAGTTCGGCACAAATGTCCTTTGTGGAGGACTGCATGTCAGCCCTCAGGGTCTCGGAGGTTTGCACCATCGCTGCCCTCAGGGTCTCGGTGCTTTGCACCATTGCTGCCCTCAGGGTCTCGGTGCAGTGTTCCATTGATGCCCTTGCACCCCCACATTCCGTGACATGCTCATTAAGGAGCGAGGAGAGTTGCTGCTGGCAAGTTATGATCTCCTCCAGGCTCTGTTGTTCCCTCTGTGCCATGCCTATTGCCTGTGGTGTGTCCATGGGGCTGCTCCCCTCCTGCAGACTTACAACAGGGCTTGGGGGGGATGGCCAATCGTCATCATCGATTTGCACCTGTGTGGCATCCTCATGTGGGCTGCTTTGGGACAGGGTGGGGGATTGGAGGTGGGCAGTGGGGGGTCCCACATCAGTATCCTCTGCATCCCCTGCATCACTGTCTGAGCAAGCTGGTATGGCAGCAGTTACCCCCATAGTGCTGCTTCCTGCTGAACCTGTCCCCTCTGTGGGAACCATTTGGGGGATGTTTACTGCTTCTGCTGCAGCTACCTTGCTACCTGCTGGGGTGCCGGTCAGTGGCCTGTCCTGTTGTCTGGCACCGGCTTTTGGCTGCTGTGGTGTTTTTTTAGCTGCAGCAGAGGTGGAGGGTTGTAGTGTTGGCCCTGTGGTCCTGGCCCTCTTGACAGGTGTGGTGTCAGGTGTGTCCTCATCATCGGGTTCTGAGTTTGAGCCTGTGGTGGAGCAAAGGAGGAAGAGTGTTATTGATGGGTCTGCGTACATTGCGCGTGCATCGTGATGGATGACATCATTTGGGTTACTAGATGCGGCACATTTGAGGCAGGGGCATACAGGTTGTCTCACTTTTGCGTGGAAGTAGCATGGAGGTATGTGGGTGCCTGCAGTTAGGGTGTGCATACTGCATGCGTACTGGGTGGAGGTCAGATGTGGCTCTAGGCAGTGCCCTGCTGATGTGTTGCATTTACACTATAGGGTAACATTGGGCTTCACATGAATGGACTTCAGTGACTCTAGCATGGCTTCATTTGAGGCACCTACCTGCATCGCCTGATGCCGGTGCTCCTCGCTCCATCCCTCCTACCCCTTCAATGGACTCCATCCCGATTGTTGAGGCGCATATTTCTTCCCAGGGCTGTAGTTTGATTGGGGACTCAGATCCTCCCCCGGTCGCCATGCCCATGTTGCGGTTCGCCGAGAGGATGCTCCTGACGCGGAGCCGGAGATCGTCCCAGCGCTTCCGGCACTGCCTTGCGTTGCGGGGGACGGTCCCTACCGCACTAACCCGCTGGGCAACTAAGGCCCATATGGCCTTCTTCTTCACAATAGCCGGCCGGGTCATCTGTGTGGAAAAGACCACAGCGGAATTCTCCTGTAGGGTCTCAGCAAGTATGTTGAGCTCCTCCCTTGTGAACCGGTCTTGCCGCTGCCGGTCACAGGCTTTTCGGACAGATTTGGGCATTTTCGAGCAGGGAAATGGGTAGGTATTGGTTTTTGCAGGGTCTCAGGGTCAGATGTCGAGTGGTTGCGGAGGATGCCGATGGATTGTGTTTTTCAAGATGGCCGCCGTGCTCTTTCCCGTTCCGGCGCGATGGCGCTACTTCCGGTTCCGCTTATTTACGGTGACCGTAAAGTACGCTGACCGCTAATTACGGTCACCGCTAAGTACGGTGACCGCTAAGATGGATGGCGGAAGTGTACCTAGCGCGGCGGACGACGCCGGTGAGTGCCGTTTTGGGGTCATTTCCGCCATCGCGTACTTTACATTACCGCCATGGCGTAAAGCTCGTGCCCGATGGGTCGGAATGAGCCGCACTTTACGCCATCGGGCCAAGCCGTAAACGCTATTTACGCCATGGCGGTAATGTCCGATACTTACCGCCAAGGTCGTAATGAGGCCCATTGTCTCGAGTTGACCATCCCTTCCTCCCCACCATTACTCATTTGTCTCTATCCACTATCTTCCATTACTGCCCATTCACACTTTTGCCAACTCACTCAGTTTGTACCCACCATTTGCGTTATTTATTTTTCAGCTCTCGACCCTCGGGATCATCCGCCTCTTTTATTTGCCTCTTCAACCTTTTGTCCGATCAGCTTCCCATAGATGCCGTGAGGGGTTTCTGACTGTAAACAGGGGACCTGTCTACCCTAGCTTGCAAGCATTTGCATTTGTTCTAATCCACTATCTATAGGGAGCCTCACGTCCTTTCAGCCGAATGGCAGAGGGCGTTGATATTGCTGGGGACCTCAAAGCGTACTTATCTCGATAGACTTTTAACCATCCTCTCTCTGCTACCATGTGAACTGGAGAACTTCCAGCCCTCTAAGACAAGGTAGCAATACTCTGAGATGAATGGGGATGCAGATTTTACTCAAAACATCAATAATCAAAGCGACTCAGAAAGTAGGCAAAAAGATGACTGTTTTAATGTCAATTATCTAAAACAAGGAGTACAACGAATGTCATCGGACATATCATAGCAAGATCTCAACGAACCTCACAAAAAAGCACTCTTTTATAGAAAAACCTTGTCATAGGCGACATACAACCGGCGTATTACTAACGTCATCCTACGTGGCAAACTACAAAACCTACTAACAAGCGTGATTGGGTCTAAGGGAATATCTAAGTATACAATCCATACTCGTCTAATGGGCGTGAGAAAGGTGATAGGTTTCTTAACATCAGGTGGGGCAACTAAGCCCTTCCCTCAAAACAGGTCACTATGAACGTCACTAAATAGACGACGTCCCATTGGTTACTTAACTATAGGGCTCTTAATCATGCAGCCCTGTATCATTGGCTGATTTCTAACGTCTGTCAGCCCTCGTCCACCCACGCTAGCAGCACGCAGGCCAGACTGCCAGGTCCTTGACGAGCTGGTCATAACCATAGCTTCTCACCAATTAGAACATCATCCATCATCGCCTCAGTGGTCGGTTGTCAATTAGAGCCTTTGAACTTGTCCTTGGGAGTGTTCTTTTGCTCTGGAAAATCCAGGGGAGTAGAGGCGCGCTCTGCCCTCATGTGTAGGTGTGACCATCATGCTCGTCCAACTCCTTGTCCCCACGTGACTGGAGACCACGGATTGAGCTTTCAGTGTATTAAAAAGAGTATTTTCCAATGAGCCTCTGACGTCTTCTTTGTTCACTCCAAGCTCCTGAACAGGAGGTTTATTCCTTCACAAGATTGTAACAAATTTTTGTTCCTTCCAGCCGGAAACGACCTTGGCTTCTTGGCTCATTCAACCTCACCTTTCTGAAATTTTCCTGTAATTCATTTACTTTCTTACTGCAACACATTTGGAAAATAACTTTTTTCTTCTTTTGGTCCGGCTCTGCTATAAGGCATGGTGGAAGACTTCATTCCGTACTCGTACACTCGTACCTCATACACACACACATATATATATATATATATATATATATATATATATATATTGGCGCTTGCCGCAATCTATTTTACTATGAAGCTAGCCTCATGAAAACTTTGTCTGCTTGCGTTACTTTGCATCTGTACACGTGTGAATTGACTTTAATAATGTCATTGTTTCTTCAGCATAAGCCTCTTCATCTTAAGCCCAAGATGTTGCTTATCTTTGATACATTCTTGATGCCTTATAGAATATCTGCATTCCTTCGTCTCTGCATCTTTTCTAAGTATGTCAGCTCGACTCTTGCATGACGTCACCAATCTTCTCTCTCGTGCATTCGTCCTCCTCCTTCTGGTTTTTCATTCAGATTGCCATCATACCGTCTTGGATGCAGGTATGGTTTTCTAAACTGTAACCTTGCCTCCAGGATTCTCTTGAGTGTGGGCACTTCCCCTGATGCTGCTCGAGCTTTACACTCTGCTACCCAACATATAGGTAATATGGGTGAGGTGGTTGAGGTGGGGGCACTTAGCTCCTTCTCTACACACGTTCCGGGGAGAACTATCTGGCTTTTATGAAAAATGTGAAGTGGTATGAACCCCTTACTCTAATCCGCTCTCTCACCTCACACACAGACTCACAGTAATCATATTAGGTGGATTGTTAATCCGAGACTTAAACCTTACTCCTGTACATGTGGTCCGGTTATTCCCTGTTAGTGTCGATGTTTTTACTCCTTTGTTTGATTGACTGGCACACTAACCATTGACTGGCACACTATATTTCTTGGTTCAGTTTAGAGGATATCAGCCTTCCCACATCTCTGGTCACTTTCAGCAGGATCTTTCTTTGGCCAAATTACATACCCACCACATCAACACCATGAGTAGAAGAAAAAAAGAGTCCTAGTTTTTGATTTTGTAGCAGACGGCATCATGACATTACTGTAAAAATCATGCTCCATTGAAGTAATGTCAGGAAGGTTTTCCGGTTCCCAGTTGGTATGCAGAGTGATGACTTGAAACAACGGGCAGTGCCTTCTTAGCTATGAGGAGACACTGGGATTTTTCCCCAGCCCCTTGACTTCTCAGACCTTAGTGTTGTTGGAGATGTAGGAGGTCATTGGTGTTACCGACCTGCAAAGTTCCTGTTCACCTTGTGTGGAGAGAACACTTACACACCCACTTTTATCATGTCAAGTAGAATTGCAGTGGTTAACCCCCAGATTCCAACATGCCCTGCGGTAGACCTAGAAGGGGCCACGGTCAATGCTAATCTCATAGGACCTATCACCACCCATTTGTGTATTGTACTGTAAATTGGGCGCACTGGTATAGCATGGTGGGCAGCTGCCATTTCCATGGCAAAGAGTTTTTACCAACAGAATCTCTATCACAGCCCATTTTAGAATGGAGTAGGCAGGACCCAAAATGCAGTGTGTAGAGGTTAATGCTTCCTTCTGCAAAGATCAAAATAGGGCTTAAGTGGGTTCATCTATAGCGGGCCATTTGCAGTGGTAAAGGAGAGTGATATTCAACCCCACTAGATCATACTTATATGAAGGAAATTAATTGGTTACCAAACATCTTTTAGATCAAACTTCAAAGATCAAAAGAATGATAAAAATGAATTGAGAACGGGGCGTTTATCGGGAGCTTATTAAGAATTATATTTTTATGCTGCCTGCCATTTACCTGGGAAATGCTCACTGTTCATCACACAGAATATATGAATGCACACAAAGATTGATGTCCATTCATCGTTGTAAGTGTAAATCTTCGTTTTATGATTTGGAGTGCCATTCTGGATATACATGCAGTGTACATCCGATCCCAACACCCACCCCAAAAACACCTTGCCCACACAAATCCCCCGAAAAACCCTACCCACTCAAAATCCCCCAATAAACCCTACCCACTCAAAACCCCCCAAAAAACCCTACCCCATCTAAGTACACAACAGTATGCATCAGCGTGATCACCATGTCCATGCATTACTTCCGGGTACATCTGGACTTGGGGTCTGAGTCCTGGACCCTTGTTTCTGAGGAGACGGGTGGACCATCGCCTTGGTGTGCCTTCTAGTGAGCTCTCAGAGGGCGTGTTGGTGGATGAGGGCTCAGTACCCTGGGCACGGATGTAATGCAATATGAACTGCATGGCATGTGATAGGGATTGCGGCAGATGAGGCATCTGTGTGCTTGCGCACCCTCTGCCCAAGTGTCACCGTGGCAGAAGTTGCCTGTCTGAGTGTGTGTGCTATGCGGCTCGTGCTCCTCTGGATGGTATTGTGGATTTTGTGCATCTCTGTGTGTTGCTCACCAGCCACGGTGTGTATCTCCACCTGCTGACACTCGATGTGGTCCAGCTGTGCCCTTATTGCACGCAGGTTACCATCTGGCAGTGGTCGCAGGCTGTGTGGGCTCGGGGTATGGCTTGACTAAATCTAGGTCCCCGTTTGAGTCTGACTCCTTGAAAATATCCACATGCGATATCTGTCTGCAGCTATGTGGCGGGGGGGCTGGTGTGTGCACAGGCACTGTCCTGCGTCACGTGTGTACTCTCGCTGCCTGTGTTGTCGTAGGGCATGACACCAGTGTGTGCAGGTTGCATAGGTGGGCGCTGCGCTCGCAGTGCCACAGGTAGTGGTGTCAGTCTAGAAAAATGGATACCTATCATGATTAATGGCAAAACGTATTTTGGTGGCCGTGGGCCACCGTCTCATGCACGATACGATAGAAAAACAGGTTTCTGAGTTTACCAATGAACGGCCATTTTGATGTAACAAGGATCGCCATTTTGTTTTCTAACAATTGCTCATTGCTTCCTTTTCTTATTGCTTCGCAGCACATTTTCTGCTTACACTGCTCGACTGTTAATATTGTTGTCTGAACGTGAAAGGACAAGGCCGCAGGGCCGCGAGGCTAATAAGAGTTCATTGAAACACAACGTAGGCAGCGCCGGAAAGGAATGCCCGGCTCCCTCCCGAATATAGCCTTGAAGCAGAGCCGCAGGGCATTTAATCATTTCACAGCTGCCAGCCAGTCGCGTTATTTGGTAGAATATGTTAGAATAAAGCAGCTAAAGGCTTGAATTATGCTCTTCTAATGGCCCCCCTTTACCGAACCCTGTAGAGCGTGTTGGCTCCCAGGACACGAATAGCACCTCATAGATAGTGGAATGTGACTCTTCCCCCGTATGTAGCTCACTTCCAAGAACAGAAGCACTGTGTTCTGTTCAACAACTAAAAGATACCTCCGCACTTGCAGAATTGCATATTGTTACTAGAATAGATATTTGAGGGTGTCATAATTGTCGAAAGTGTCCATCATCACACCGAGTTCAAAGAAACCCAATAAGGGGGGGGTGTTAAACATGTCATAGCTGAGTGTATGATATGCATTTTGTATATATGTAACTGATGTACGTAATTCACTCTCTTGCGTCCCTCGAGGACTAAAGATACACGTCGCGGGGCGTGAGACCGAGTTGGCCAACTGAGACTATTTGCTTTGCAATAAACCCTAGCTTTGGGAATACAACCTTGTGTCTGGCGTATCTATCGTGTGTGGTGACTTGCCTTGTTTCCATAGACGTAAGGGACCCCTAGGGGCCCCTTTCAAGATGATGCCCAAACAGGGACCCTCCCCTACTTGTTCCATCATATATGTTGTAATTGAGTAAAGGCGTAGAACGGCGAGGACGGGACGATCGAGCCGGGATCAAGAGGTGTTCGGGGCGCCCTGTAGGAGAGATGAGAGATTCCTTTGCAGATCTGCACACATCTGATCCCTGATCGACGTACCCGGCTAGAGAACAAGGAGGCGAGGGTCCCGAAATGAGGCGGAAGCCAAGAAACACAGACACGACGTCATTGTTTGCGTCAGTATACAGACGACTTGTGTCCTGAAGGACAAATTGATTTATCAGGTGAGTCATTCCCCGATTCAAAGTAATACTGATATTGGTTGAGAGTTCACTTTGCAAAATCAAACGCCCTAGGTAAGGTTGATTAACCAGGGGGAAGGTTAAAACATGCCTGGGGTATTGTCCACCCTAGCAGGGTTTTTCCGCTGTGGTAGACAATCTTTGGAAGATGGCCAAATTACACCACCTCGGGGAACGCCGGCATATGAGATGTATGTGAAGTATGGAGTGGGTGCAAAAATATTCTGTGAGACTTGACATAGGCAAACCAGAAAGCAACAAGACCATCAGTGGCCGATTAATGGTAGTTTCGAGATAGCGAGAATAGATAACCTGGAAAGGGTGTTGATAAGAAAGAAAGCGCGTCCTGCAGCTTTTGATATTGTTAAAGACTGGAGAAGGGAAGCAATGCTCCGACTTAGAAGTAGAGCGAAGCATGCGCGCAGGCATAAATCGAAAGGTGAAGTAGCGGAGGAAAAAGAGGAGGAGGAGTGGACTGAGAGTCTAAGGAGGTCAGGTAGACGTGACCAGTTGAATATAGAAAAAATATATCCACAACGAGAATTGCATATAGCAGATGAATTGATAGAAAACATATTGATCCATACAAAACAAGGCCCAAGATCAGAAGCGAGGCCGAGCACGTCAGTAACTATTGCCCAAACCCTCCCGAAGCCCAAACTCTCCCTCCCGTAGCTCAAGCCCTCCCACAGCCACAGACCGCGCACGTAACACTTCCTATTAGCCAACCAGGCCCACAGCAGACACTCCCCGCTTCTGTTGTCCCATCCGCACCTCCCACCTTAGATACAGACTCTGTACCGTCCGTCCCTCCTGGGGTGAAATAGAAACCACGGGGGCGAGATACGGGACTGAACAAAGTAGATGCACGAGGGTAACTCGCAGTGCGATCAGCAAAGAAAGGAAGGTGGAATTACAGCAACAGGCAGAAATGTATATAGACGGGAATGATGGGACGACAACATTGGCTTCGATATATGACTTCCGAAGAAGCAACGAAAGACAGGTAGTGTTGGAATGTATGGGTGAATATTTGGTGGAGAGATGGAAACAGTTAATTGGGAAATTACCACCGCAGCGATTCTTAGATTTGAATGCATTAGCACGCTGTAGAGAGAGAGATGAAGAAGTGAGAGAACATGTATATGGACTTTTTGACTTAAAAATGAATTAGAAAATGATTACGCTGAAATGTTTACTGCACCTGGGTACAGGGGTAAGGATATTGGGAGAGATAGGAAGGGAATGCAGGGGTCACATAATGGATGGCAGCAGATACCATCGCCGGGGCAGAAGGCGATGGTGGACGAATTATTGTTGTTAAAACAAGTGGGGAAAGACTTGAAAGCATTCATACTGAAGACACGGGTGCTACTGCAGCAAGTACAAGGACATAATAGAGGGAGAGGGAATGCACAAGGAAGGAGTCATTCGAATATGCATGGGGGGCCATTGGGACCAAATCAGTGTGCGTACTGTAAGGAGGAAGGACACTGGCAAGCGCAATGTCCACATCTGCAGAATAGAAATGGGTCTGGTCAGAGAAGACAGCACAGAGGGCACCAATGAGCGAATGGACCAAATAGGAATAGTATGCAGCAGTACCACAATAATGGAGGTAATCAAAACCAAGCCCAAAACCAAAGTGCTCCTAACCAGAGTCAGGGTCAACAAAACCAACAGTACAATGGAAATCAGAGTGGGGGAAATATAGGGAAGAGTGGGAAAGTTTTCGATTCACAGCCAAATATGTATTACAGTAATAGTAATGATTACACATCGGACGATGTGTTATTTCCCCAATAGGACAGCCCATGACAGGGGTCGGAACCAGTGTCCATTCCCGTGAATCAGAGAGGACCCTACGTAGAAATGAGAGTCGGGAATGAGGAGCACCGCTTCCTTGTAGATACAGGAGCGCAAAAGTGTTCAATAGACCATCACTTGGTTCCGGATATACCACTGTCAGGGCAAAAAAATGTTTCCGTAGGGTTCGCAGGTACACCAGTCATAAACCCAGTGTTCCAACCAGTCCCAGTTACCATAGGACAATTCACTGAACATTGTCCTTTCTTTTTAACAGAAAATTGTGGGGAGAACCTGTTGGGATTAAATTTGTTGAAAAAGTTAGGTGCAGTTATACATTGCACGGCAGACGGGGCGATCCTGACGATTTGGCCACAGGATGTCCCTGTGTCAGAATTCATGTCTGAAACTTTACCAGGAGAGCTAAGTAAAGTGCCAACCTGCATATGGGCAATGCATGACAACGATGTAGGATGCTTGAAAATAGAGCCAGTAAAGATCCTTTTGAAAAAGGGTGTTACACTACCACAAATTCCCCAATACAGAATTTCGGCTGAAGGTGACAAAGGATTGAAGAGTATTGTTACAGATTTGGTGAAATTAGGGGTGATTGAAGAAATTGCAGGCAGTACATGCAACAGCCTGATTCTTCCAGTTTAAGAAAAAAGGAGGCAATGAAGTACCATATTGTTTCATAATTGATTTGCGCGCGCTGAACAAAGTAGTAGATCCACAATTTCCTTTAGTCCCAGATGTCACTACAATATTGACAATGATACCTGTCTCAGCAGAATACTTTAGCAGAGTTGATCTAAAAAATGCGTTCTTTAGCATTCCGGTGGACAAGGACAGTAGATATTTGTTCGCGTTCACATTAGGAGGACGATCATTTACATTTACGCGGATTCCGCAAGGATACACGGAAAGTCTGTGTATTTACAGTAGAGCATTGAAAGAGCAGCTAGACATGCTAGAATTACCAGTGGGTTGCATACTCTTGCAATATATAGATGATCTGTTGTTAGCTGCTGACACAGAAGATATTTGTAAAGAAAGCACTGTATTACTACTGTCACACCTAGCGGCACATGGCCATAAAGCTAGTTTGAAGAAGTTTCAATATAATCGAAAGGAGGTAGCTTATTTGGGCTACCTACTTTCGAAAGAGGTGAGAAGGCTAACGCCAGAACGCATAGAAAGTATTTCTTGTATGCCTATTCCAAAGACACAGAAAGGAGTCAGAGCCATAATAGGCATGGATTCGTATTGCCGACAATGGATCGGTAATTTTGCGTTAATTGGAAACCGATGGTGAATTTGACTAGAAAGGATGTGGTTATGCCTTTGGAGTGGGATGAGGAATGTCAGAGAGCGTTTGATCAATTGAAAACTGCATTATGTTCTGCTCCAGTTTTGGGCACACCGAATTATGAAAAGGTCTTTAGACAGTTTGGGTGTGAAAGTGAAGGATGTGCATTGGCAGTTCTGACACAGGAACAAGGTGGAAGAAATAGGCCGTGCAGCTTTTTCTCTTCCGCGCTGGACCCTGTAGCACGCGCACTACTATGATGTTTGCGAGCTGTCGCGGCAGCTGCTGTGTCGGTGAAACAAATGGAAGGGATGGTATTGGGGCATACTTTAATTCTGATGGTGCCACATGCCATAGACTTTCTATTAAATAGGACACAGACGCAACACCTCACCTCTGCTAGATTGACAAGATATGAGATTACAACTGCCTCCTATGCCATCACTACCCTAGAGAGCATTGTAGAAAGCAAAATAATCCCCTGCAATTCGGCCCAAGCCGCAGAGATCACAGCATTGACCAGAGCCTGCGAGATTTCTGAAAATTTAAATGTGAATATATATACTGATAGTCAGTATTCTTTTGGGGTGGTTCATAACTTTGGTCGACTCTGGGCTGAGAGAGGTTTCTTGACATCACATGGTGCCAGAATTCAACATGGCCCTTTGATTGTACGATTACTATCTGCACACTCACGTTTCCAAAACGTCTAGCAATAGTGAAATGCGAGGCACATAAAAAGGTAACATGCAAAGTAGGAAAGGGAAACGCGTTTGCAGACACAATTGCAAAACAAACTGCCACTAATTTAAATACTAAGATGATGACAGTCCAGACCGAGGAAGTACCCTGTATGATAGAAAATGGAATTGCCACTGTCAAAGAAATGCAGGCCGAAGCCAAGGCCGATGAAATACAAGGGTGGGAAAAGGGTTCTGCTGAGTTAGATCTAGAGGGTTGTTGGGTGGACAAGGGAACTAGAAACTGGATGTTGCCAAATTCTTATGTGAATGCAATGGTCACAATGGCCCAAAGCCCTACTCACATCTGTGCGAAAAAGATAATACAGCACCTATCTACAGTATGGCAGAATGTAAACATAAAGAAGAATGCAGAGAGGTTGGTGCAGAACTGTATCACGTGTTTACAACACAATGTAGGTAAGGGAACAGTGACTCCAATAGGCAGTTTTGGCCCGCCCTCTATGCCTTTTGAGGTAATCCATTTTGATTTCATAGAGATGGAGAGATGCCAAAACTTGAAATATGTCTTAGTGGTGATATGTGCATTCAGCAAGTGGGTGGAGGCATATCCCTTAAAAGATTGCACAGCAATAAGCACGGCAAAAGTAATGCTTAAAGAATATTTTTCCCGTTTTGGCTTGCCCCGTGCCCTATGGTCAGATAATGGTCCACATTTTGTGGGTGCAGTGGTGTTACAGATATGTGCAGGTCTTCAGATTGATAAGAGATTTCATAGTTCAAGGCATCCGAGTTCGGCCGGTCTTGTGGAGAAGCACAACGGGATCCTCAAGTCAAAAATAAGCAAGATATGTGCAGGAAGCAGGTTGAGTTGGGTGGATGCATTGCCCATAGCGCTATTATGCATGCGTACATCTGTACAGGCTAGAACTGGGCTCTCCCTGTACGAAATCGTAATGGGGAGGCCGGGATATGTTTGGTGCGCACCTCAGCCAAAACGACTTAGCGAGGTAGAACATCCTGTGCTTAGTACTTATTGTGGCCTTTTAATGCAGAAATTGCGTTTGATTCATCAGCAGGTGCAGGAGGCTCTACCAGTGAGATACACCGGTCTGGGGAACGCGCTGGAGCCAGGCGACTGGGTGCTGCTAAAGAATTTTGAAAGAAAATCATCGTTAGCACCCAGGTGGCGCGGCCCCTATCAAGTACTATTGGCAACGCAGACGGCGATACGGGTGGATGGACGGAAGTCGTGGATCCATGCCACCCATCCAAAAAAGATCCCAACTTTGCTAAAAGACTTGCCTGTCCCAGACGACCGGAAAGAGACAGCGGTCCCAGAAACGAAAGAAACTGTTGCCAGTAAGCTGCCACCAAATCTGTCCGAACGAGAAGTGAAACTCGAAACAAAGCCTGAAGCGATTGCTAAAAAGGGGGAAGGGCAAAGAGTGCCCCAATATTGCCCAACAGAATCTACATCACTGTTGGCTGACACAAAATCTGCATTGCAAATACCGGCAGACACTAAACGTGTACCCCTTTGGCGCCACCAGCACCAGCACTTGCCAGCACGCCAAAGACCGAATCTGCATCATTGGCGCGGCGCACACCAGCACCTGCAGTAGCGCCACAGGCTGACTCTGAGCGTGGATCTGGAAGTGCACCAGCACTGTTCACGGATCACACAATACCAGGAGTGAGGCGATATGATTTACGGCCTCGAAAGACAAAGTGATCCACAGTTCTTTGGTGCTTATGTTAACCTCTGGTTCTGCTCATGGACGGAGAAGGAACTAGAGGTGTAGAGGAGAGAAGAGTGAGAATTGTGCAGGGCGGACAATTCAAGATTCGCTGCTCCTCGGTTCGATCATAAAAAGTACATGTGTCCTGAACCAGAGCGGACAAGCTGGGCGCACATGGTACTAAGGCAATAGAGAACCGATCAAAAGTCCTCTGAGCAGTATGAGAAAGGACAAGTGATCTTGCCTAAAAACAAATAAGTAAATCCAGGCTATAAAGGACTGGCAGAACTGAACTGTGACAATTTTGTTGAACTTATTGACATCAGAACAAGTGCAACAAAGAGAGATATCCACGATGAACTCTAATAAGGAAGAAGAAGGACGATGAGAAACATGTCGGGACCGGTTTCAGCCTCCTCCTGCACCGCTGCTGAGAATAAGTTGATTGTAAAGACTGTAAGCTTAAGGAAAACGCATGGTAAAAAGAATTGTATGCTGGCACTGACAATAATCATGTGCTTCATGAGTGTGGTAGCACCAATAACGACAGCCTTAGAACTATGGTATATGGAATCGATACACCCATTGGGAAGGTTTTTTCCAATAGTTAATATATCCACTAATGAAAGCCCGGTTCAGGTGATTACTTATACCTTGTCCCCAGTGGAAGAAAGACACAGGGGAGGGTATGGGAACAATACGTTGTTATTGATTATGAATATGACACATGCAATTCTAAAGAAAACAAATTGCTGGGTATGTGCCCATTTACCGCAACATGCTGGGAAAGGAATAGGTTGGTATGTACAACCATTACCATTAAGTTCTGCATGTAGTGCATCTTTAGGTGCAATGTTCTATGGGAAATGGAATAAGAGTGGTACGGGTCAATTAGACAGAACAAACATGAATAAGTTTGAGGAAATAATGATGAGGCCTGTAGGTTGTTCCATATTCCATAAAGCACAAATAATGACCCCAGAGCCCACAAGGAAAAGTACGCGAAAAATAACACGACTAAATAGACAAGATAGATTGTCCCCACCAGTTAAAACATCTGTGATGACGTTTCGTGTAAGAACAGACGGGAACAAAGATGCAGTTCCCCTTGCTTACACGGTGAATTATAACCCAAGAACTGTCCCTTTTTGTCTAAAAAAGAAGGGCTCCTATTCAGTCGGAACATTTACTGGATGCATGAATACAGTGGTATTAAAATGGGAAATAGAACCAGTATATGTGGGAGATCCCGTTTATTTTATATGTGGAGAGAAATCATATCCTTGGTTGCCCAGAAACTGGGGGGGTACATGTTACCTAGGTCTACTGTTCCCAGGAGTGTTCCTCATAGAAACAGCAGACATGGCCAGCCTATCCAGATCTAGAACCAAAAAGAGTAGTGAAGGTGTTTTGATAGCGACTGACGTAGCAAAATCATTAATTCCATTCTTGTCCCAGATAGTGTACTCCTATAACATAAGGCAGCTGTCCAGAATATTAAAAGATACCATAAACACAATGACAGATATACTATTTAACATGACGTTGGAAGAAAAAGGAATTAGGTTGATGACAATGCAAAATAGAATGGCTCTCGATATGATCCTGGTTGATCGTGGGGGAATTTGAAAGATTGTGGGATTGGCGTGCAGTGTATTTGTACATGATTACTCACCTACGACTTTTGAAGCAATAAAGAAAATGCATGTCCTAAGCTCCGAACTCCCTACTGGAGAAGAGGGCTGGGGAATAGAGTCCTGGTTTTGGGGAATATTACGTTCTTGGGGATGGAAGTTGATCTCAATATTAGTAGTGGTGTTTGGAATATTCATAACGTGCTGCTGTTGCACACACTGCATACCGTTAGTTTGCACTGAGGTAACTGAGGGATGTATGCATATAATAACAAGAAGAAAACAAACTTATGGCCGGGATGACAGAGACACAGATGAAATGAAAACAGTGAAAGAATTAATGGCTATAGATATTAATGAAGATGTTGATGCTTATAGTAGTATGCAAAACTCACACGTAAGTACTTTAGACTTATCGTCATCAGAGGAGGATACAATAAATGAATGAGACGTTTGGCATAAGGCCAAAGGAGGGTTTGTCAGTCTAGAAAAATGAGTACCTCTCATGATTGATGGCAAAACGTATTTTGGTGGCCGTGGGCCAACCGTCTCATGCATGATACGATAGAAAAACAGGTTTCCGAGTTTACCAATGAACGGCATTTTGATGTAACAAGGGTCGCTATTTTGTTTTCTAACAATTGCTCATTGCTTTCTGTTCTTATTGCTTTGCAGCACATTTTCTGCTTACACTGCTTGACTGTTAATATTGTTGTCTGAACGTGAAAGGACAAGGCCGCAGGGCTGCAAGGCTAATAAGAGTTCATTGAAACACAACGTAGGCAGCGCCGGGAAGGAATGCCCGGCTCCCTCCCGAATGTTGCCTTGAAGCAGAGCCGCAGGGCATTTAATCATTTCACAGCTGCCAGCCAGTCTTGTTATATGGTAGAATATGTTAGAATAAAGCAGCTAAAGGCTTGAATTATGCTCTTCTTACGGCCCCCCTTTACCAAGCCCTGTAGAGCGTGTCAGCTCCGAGGACACGAATAGCACCTCATAGATAGCAAGGTCTGGAATGTGACTCTTCCCCCAAATGTAGCTAGAGATACACGTCATGGGGCCTGAGACCGAGTTGGCCAACTGAGACTATTTGCTTTGCAATAAACCCTAGCTTTGGGAATACAACCTTGTGTCTGGCGTATCTATCGTGTGTGGTGACTTGCCTTATTTCCATAGACGTAAGGGACCCCCAGGGGCCCCTTTCAGTGGTGGTGGCTGCGCTGGCTTTGCCACAGGTGGTGGTGGCTGGGCTGGCACTGCCTGGGGTGGTGTCTGGGCTGGCACAGCCTGTGGTGGTGGTGGCTGTGCTGGTGTCGCCCCACTGATATGCTGCCTGCTGCGTTCGGCAGTATGTCTGGCCTGCGCAGGTCTGGCACCTCCCCTGGGGAGTGCATGCAATTGTCCTGCCTCATCGCTGTCCGTGGAGTGGGTACCTGTTGGAGAGATGAGATGTGCTGTCAGCTGTTTACCACACATGAACTCAGTCATGCATTATACACATCACATGCAGTGTGGGCATTTGTGTTGCTGGTGACATATGTCTCACATGGGTCTTGTTGCTTAGGTGGAGGACCTTGCAGCAGTGGGGTTCATGGGGGAGGATGAGTACATGCAAGATGTGTGCAAAGTGTATGCCTGTGTTTCTATTGGGGTGGTACAGCTATCGAAGGGTGGACAGTGCGTTCCATGCCATGGGTCAGGCCACTTGTCTTTGTCTTTTTTCAGCACCCTGATGGTGAAGGCATGGTGGAGGCAAGCAAAAATGGGGGGTGCACATGTACATGCACTTGTACTTACTACCTTCTCCTTGTGTCCCTGCACCTGTGGAATCAGAAAATACAATATTAAGGCTTTTACACCATGCAAAGAGAAATACACGACACATGCTCGTAAAGATTCCCAGAATCTTTATTGCAATTCTGTACAGTTTACAAAACAAAGTACACAAATAGCTATTTGGCTGTCAATGCATAACAGGGACCACCAGCAGGGTTCAATGTGAGCAGTGAACAGGAATTGCTAGCTGGACTTCAGCGTATTTATACAGTTTTGTTATAACGATGTGCAGCCTCTTACAAGTTAATCATGTACTGGGCTAGGGTCGCGCCAGGTTCGTTCCTAATTTACATATCTCATGCATGCGGTTTACTTTTAATACATTCACTAACAAACACTATTATTCTCTAGGTTTAGCTTTACACTCTTTACACATTGCTTTAATACAGGTCAAACAGATGTTTCACATGTCGTGTTTAGATAGCGTTATTGTTCTTGTATACTTGTAGGTTAACATCGACGATTCAAGTAATCCCCTGATCCCGAGGTCAACAAAGGACAAGGTCTACATGACCCTAACATGTAGCCTGCAGGCAGGTTGGACATTAACTCTCCTACAGAGGTTGCAGAGGTTAAAGCAAGAACAAGAGAACACAGGCCGGCCATGTTAGGCCACAGCTTGACTTTGCACGATAAACTAAAATGGCGGCTTTAACCTAAAATAGAGGCTTGATTCACTTAAGGTCACGACCTTGCAATACGGATTTCCTCGCGAAGCGACTGGGCATAGGCCAACATATACAATGAGGACGAAACAATATTATATCAGTTCTAACACACCGACCTCGGCATCTCCAATGCGCTTAATCCCCTCCATGTGCAGGATGCTGCTCAGGTGCTCCTCGGGCCTCCACCTGTAGCTGCGCACTCCCACCTGTGCTTTGCAATGGATGAGTGCACCTTGGCCTTGAGGTCGTCCCACCTCTTGTGGCAATCCTTTCTCCTCTGGAAGTTGGTCCGGACAGCTGTGACGTTGGCCACCACCTTACCTCATATGGCGCTCTTCCTCTGGCAAGTTGTCTTGCACTGCCTTGCTCCAAACGTCTCCTCAGCATACTGCAGCACAGTCTCAACCAGGGCTGTCAGTTCAGCTTCTGCAAACTAAGGTTTGCGTTGGCGTAGGTCCTTGCCTGGGATGCTGTGTTCCTGGGACATGTTTTTCAGGCGTTTCTGTGCCTGGATGGCTGCAGATTGCAGTGGATTGATGTGGATTTTGTTTTTTGTAATGGCTTATGGCCTACTTCCGGTTTTCGCTGCATTTAAGGTTCCGGCGCCAGTATTACCTCCAATCTGCCATTTTTTTTGGCGGAAGCGGTAGGGACGCCATGTCGTGTCTTCAAATGCCAGATGCTTTCTCTATTCATCCGTTGATACCGGCAATACGGTAATAACGATTCCGGCATGGGTTTGTGTGTGCAGCCCTGTACTCGTAGTACGGCAGGGAGTCCGCCTCATGCGCAGCTGGAAACACTAATACCAGATTGCCGGTATTAACAGATTTTTAATGGGTAACTCAAAATGAGGCCCAAAGTCTGCAAATTGGACCTTGCCTCCGTACCCACAATTTGAACTTGGAAGATGGGATTGGTTCCGAAAATCTATAACAATAAGTGTTGCCCCAAAAAAACATGGGCGGATCTGGAGCAAATGGGAAAAGTGGGAGTGGGGCCGCAGTCGATGGAAATGGCATGAAGCGCGGCAAAGGGAGAGGGGAATTGGTGACCTTTATTAATGTGTTTGCCTATCTTAATCCATGTGTTATTGTTTTAAATTGTGTTTTTATGTATGTGTTATATATGAAAATGTTTCTAAAAACATCAGGTGGCCAGGCACAGACATAGATGGTTGTACAGCAGCAAGAGGAAACTCAGGGAAGCCGGACCAACCCTACCAGCTGGAATTCTAGTCTCATTGCCAGGGAGACGGGCTGGCCAAAAATGCCCTTAGTCTGCGGCATTATCATAAACAGCTACATATCCATGGACACAGCCAGTGCTCGTGGGTTGCTGCAATCTAGACAACCTGTTCTCTGGGCACGCTGCCAGTGACATCCCCAATGACGGGATTCTGAGAGCATGATGGGCCCAGATGGGATCAGAGCTCGACCACACCAGTTGTCACACATCCAGTAGAATTCCAGAGCAGGGCTAGCCATGGGTTTAATCCAAATGAAAGAGAAATAAATTAGAAGTTCTAAGTTCTTCGTCCTTATTTTTATTCTGTGGGTGCAGTGATAATTGGATCCATAAGGGCATTCGACAGTGTGTTGGCCCTGTCAACAGCTGCCTCTCACTTATCTGAAAAGGCATGTTTCCAACATGGAATATCCCTGAACCCAGTGCACGACTCTACATGAATGAGATCCCCTCATAGTGTTACTGGGAATGTACATGGGTTAATTTGTGTCTGGCACCAATCTGCAGATATTAAAACAATGTTGTTGTTATCCACATCTGGAACCAGGCCTGTCATCGGACTGTCAGATAATAGGAGATATTTTAAGTAGTAATATCAAGGAAAGTAAACAGTAAAAAGGCTTTAGTTTCCTGGCTCTCTGTCTCGGTTGGAAGGCCTGTCCGCAGAGTTGGAAAGACGTGCTGCTTTGTTGTGTGCTTATAATGGTTTGGCTCGCTCCTCGTTCAATGTGGAACAGATCTCGCGTTATGGCTAGTTGTGCCTGCATTGTGAAATCTGTCAGTGTAATTATACACTTATGGAAACCACAACCAGGTTTCAACACCGTCGCATTTGCCAACATTTTCAAATGTAAACATTCAGGGTATTAGCAATAGATGCATATTGGGGACACTTTAAATGTTCCAGGGGATCATGGTTAGTGGTTAGTGTGGACCAAGCCTCATGAACCAATCAACTTTCCCCGTCACAGGTTAAATTCTTTACTTCCCAAATCATGGTATAGCCCACTTCTTCTGCCTGCTAGCTATTGAAGATAATATGAAAAGAGACAGCAACAGACACAAGAAGCACATTCAAGATTTTGGATAGAGATAGTAACATATGAATAATGAGGGCTGTAAAAGAAATGGCCAAAGTAGAAGGAAGAGCAGCCGAGCAGCTTTTGTGAGAAGGTCACATAGCAGATCCCTTCCTGTAGGGCTCTGAGGTTCAGAAGGGCTCTCTGTGGACCTGGCACTCACCCTATTAGGCAGTTATCACTCATTTCCATCCTTCACTCATGACCACATAGATTTCAGGGAAAAAGGGAATCTGAACTCAATTTCCCACAATGCACTAACAGCACTTAATAAAATATGAAACATGGAATTCTGCAAGGGGCATGAGGAGGGAAATAAACCTTTCCACTCTGGAAAAAGGAAGTCCTCAGGGGCAGAACAGTCTCTAACCCGTATTGGAGTGTTCCCTAGAGGATGAGAAAATACTATGCAAAACACGCCATTGCAGAAAATGCCAGGCATTGAGCACAAGGCTTTGTGAAAACACACATGCCCTGGATTCTCTAATGCAGTGAGACCAGATCAGGACAGAAGACTTCCAGGCATGTCCCCCATTATGCATCATTCCATCAGACCAAAAACCTGTAGTGGATCCCACATTTCCCAAAATGGATCCAGAAAGGGAAAAGACACAGAAAAACCCTAAAACAACATTAGAGGCCCATTCCCACCAAAGAATGTACAGGCATGGGAAATACACAACTCTCCATCATGTAACATTGGAGTCCCATTCTTTGAAGGGAATGTACAGGCATTGGAAATACACAACTCTGTATCATGTAACATTGGAGGCCTGTTCCCTCTAGGGAATGTACCGGCATGGGGAATACACAACTCTCCATCATGTAACATTGGAGGTCCGTTCCCTCCAGGGAATGTACAGGCATGGGGAATACACAACTCTCCATCATGTAACATTGGAGGTCCGTTCCCTCCAGGGAATGTACAGGCATGGGGAATACACAACTCTCCATCATGTAACATTGGAGGTCCGTTCCCTCCAGGGAATGTACGGGCATGGGGAATACACAACTCCCCACCATGTAACACTGGAGGCCTGTTCCCTACAGGGAATGTACAGGCATGGGGAATACACAACTCCCCACCATGTAGCATTGGAGGCCTGTTCCCTCCAGGGAATGTACAGGCATGGGGAATACACAACTCCACACCATGTAACATTGGAGGCCTGTTCCCTACAGGGAATTTGTAGGCATGTGGAGTACAGAACACTCCATCATGTAACTTTGGAGGCCTGTTCTCTCCAGGGAATTTACAGGCATGGGAAATACACAGCGCGCCATCAGTTAAGAGTAAAGCTTGCAGTGAGAAGCACATGCTTTCCTTATGTACTTATTAAACATTCAGGAAAGATACTACCTTCTTCCCTCGATCAAATGGACGCGAAGAGAGGATAAACCGTCAATCTGATGCCGCCATCACCCCTAAAGAGTGGAGTGTTACTGGCTACACCCATTTAGCAGCAGGTATTGCTTGACATGATGATTGGCGAAAACACCGCTATGGGTTACTCAGCATTACTTAAGGAACAATTCCGTCTGATCGAATACTATGTGGACCTGCCCCAGGCCCCCTGCAATGGGAATTGATGTTAAAGCAACCTGCAAGAAAATGCTTCCCCATGAGATGGCCACCCCCACTACCATGGTGACCAGCCTGAGTACTTAGAGGAAAAACAAATGGTCCCTGGCGCTGCTGGTAAGTGTAGTGTCCGGGCGCTGTCTCGTGCCCTGCTCCAGTGTGCCGTGGTAGAGTGTTGAGTGCATGCGTCGAAGGTGGAATGCTGTCGGCGTGGAGCAGGGAGAGAGACGGTTGATGAGAGAGGGAGCTGTGAGGACGAGACCTGAACAAAAACATTCAAGGTGATACATTTCCTCTACCAATCATTTTCGAGATGTTGAATTGCATAGAAGGGTCAGACTTGGTCACCACATTGGATTTGTCTAACGCCTATCATCAGATGAACCGCGTGGAAGATAGCAGAGATTTGACTGCCTTCATCACTCCGTTTGGGATGTACTGTTACTGGAAAATGCGTCAGCTTCTGCCATTTTCCAAAGAGCGATGACCCAAGCATTGAAAGTATTGAAGGCAACTTTAGTATGCCAGGATGATATTATTATGTTTGGCAAAGGAGAGGAAGAGCATGATGGGAGGTTGAAAGAGGTGTTGCGCAGGTTGGGTCACAAAGGTTTAAAATTGGAGAAGAGCAAGTCTATGTTTAAAGAACATGAGGTTGAATATTTGGGTCATGTGGTGAGTGGTAGGGGGTATAGGCTGAAGGTTGATGACATGGAGGCTATTAAGAGTGTCCCTGATCCCAAGAACAAGGTCGAATTGAGGCTGTTCTTACATTTATGCTAATTCCACAGTGGCTGAATCGGTGTCCTTGGCCCTTATGCATCTTCGGGGCCTTGACTTCCCACACCAATTCTTCCCAGCTCCTGTCTTTCCTCAGCACTTTGCATCTGCACACCCTCCACTCTGGAGACTCGCACTTACACCTCCCTCACTTGGCCCAGGCAGTGTAGCACTCTACATTCCTAGCACTTCATCTTTGGCTCACCCATGGGCTCAGCCTCCCCAGCACTAAGCTCTCTTCCCTCTTCCTTTCTGCATTTGCACGTTCTGAATACTCACAATCATAGTAGGTTCGTCACCCTCCCTCTTCCCCCTCTGCTCTTAAATATTGTGTCGAAATGTTGTAATGTATTTCCCACTCTCCCCCCGCCCCCTGCCCTGTGGGCGCTTTGAAACACTATAATCTTACTGTATAAGCACCTAACAATCAAACAATAAATAAACAATAAATAAATACTACAGCTGATTTATGAGAAAGTTTGCAAGTTTGATGGAACCAATGAGGAAACTCCTTAAGAAAGAAAACAAATTTGAGTGGCGTGACGAGTGCGGACGTGCAGTAAAACATATAACGACCATTATATGTGAAACTTTGGATTTGGAAGATTTTGTGACTGGCAAGAAGACTAACATTACTGTGGATGCTAGTGGGATTGGTGTAGGGGCTGTGCTGTCCCAAGAGGTTGATGGTCATGAGAGAGTGATTTGCCATGCGTCTAGAGCAGTGACTGAATTTGAAAGCAGGTACTTTGTGATTGAACGAGAACTATTGGCATGTGTTTGGGGAGTGAATTACTTCAGGAAGTATGTGTGGGGGAACAAGTTTGCCATCCATGCTGATCACAAGCAATTAGTGGAAATGCTGATGATGAAGAGAATGTGCAAAGCGACACCTAGGCGGGTGAAGTTCAGTTTAAGATTGCAAGACTATGATTTCATTTGTAGTATGTCCCTGGAGTAAAGAATACAGTGGACGATTCTCGGTCCTTTCGATTTACCTTCGAAGCCAGGAGGAGAAGGTCAAGATGAGGATGTGGGCATGGTTGCTGTAGTGTTGGAGGCCATTCCCAAGGAGAGATGGGTTGAAGAGCTTCAGGAGGATGGAGTTTTGAGCAGAGTTGTAGCCTACACTGTGAAGGGATGGCCCAGTAAGAGCATGTTAGAAGATTCTTATCAACCTTTTTGGGAGGTTACGGAGGAGTGTTCTGTTGAGGGGGATTTGTTGTTAAGTGGGGATAAGTTGATACCACCTGAGAGTTTGAGGGAAGGACTTATTGAGAGAGTGCATCAGGGCCAACCTGGAGTGGCAAGTACCAATCGGAAACCTCAGATCCAAATATTGGTGGCCGGGAATGGATGTCAAAGTTGAGAGGTTTGTAAGCGGTTTGTTCATGAGGAGAGGAAATTACTGACGGGCCCATTGGTCAGTACTCAACCCCCGAGAACTTGTAATACTGGATAGCTGCACCGTGTGAGGACAGGGTGCAGGATTCACATACTCCACCACATCTCAAAAATCAGGACTCAGTAAATTGGCAAAGGGAAGTCCGTTTAATGATACATACATCAGCATATGGAAATCAGCAGCATTGCGAACATCTGTCTCGCTCCGACTTCCTCGAACTTCAGTCGAACAGCCGTTTTTATAGGCTACACTCGTCATCATTGATGTCTAATTCTACAAAAAATCATCAGCCAATATAATTCATTGGGAAAGGTAACTTAAGTATAGGTGTTATATCTGTATATGTCAATAGAGCATGCAGATTGGTTAACTCTTATTTGGTGGGCGTCTACGCCCATCCCTCTACATCACACGCGATGGACGTCACTATGAGTACGACGTCCTATTGGTTACAGTGTTTATAGGACCCTAGATAACATGGTCCATTGTGATTGGGCAAGTTACACCCCTAACCATAAATCTCCACTTTAATTAGCAGCAAACAGGCTGGACACCCAGGTGCCTAGAGTCCCAAGATTCACCCTGCCTCCCTTCCATCAAACAGTGGTTTTAGGGCGATGTGTCACTTAGTTGGCTAAGGAAGGCCTCGACTCTAGTCTCTTATCAGGAAAAGCTATGGCACCCCTTGGATCTGGGTGACATCAGACGGTGGTACATCTTCACGCCTGGCTGGTCACGTGTTGGTTCACCGTGAATCTGCTTCAGTTTCCAGCTTTTCGTGTATTTAATTCTCGATGTAGCTCAACCACCTGCCCGGGCCTCCTTATCTTGACCTTCAAAGATCAGACTGGTATGCTCTGAAGTTTCGATTCTCCTTAGCTGAAACTCGCCTCCCTCTCTTGGGTTGACCTTGATTTCCCAGGCCTGAGCCATCATTGTTGAGTTTCGATTCCGCTCTTTCCCCTGGCTTGGACTTTGATATGAAACCCGACCAGTTAGGCCTTGGGTGACCGGGCGGACTTCTGCTTTTACAAAATGGAGTTGCACGTGTACATTGTGCCTTCTTGAGGTAGATATATGGTTGGCGCTTGCTGCTCTATCTTCTACTAAGCATTGCAAGCAGTATCGATTTCTTAGCATCTTGCGTTTCAAGCCTATCTACACACGTTTAACAGGTTTGATTCTTTCATCTTGGTTCTTTCGCTATGACGTTTCTTACGTTTTAACATTGTGTTGTCCTTCGTGTCTCTTGCACCTGTTTTCGTGGATACACGCGTTCGCGTGTTGCCTTTTCTCATGCATTAGTCTGTCTAGGCCCTCTTCTCATCATCGTTTGCCTTCTATCAGGGTTCTTTGTGTCTCCTCATGGACAGTCTGTAAATACTCATCATTTCGTATCAGTGGCTGGTATGGTTGTCTAATTGGGTACCGTGCTGCCCAGGGCTGTCTGCTTAGTGGCATTTCAACAGGTACTGATCTTCTAATGTACACAGGGCAGAGGCCCATTGCAGCTCTCTGGTGGTTCAGTTGCTCCTCATACGTCACATACCTTGGCAAGTATTTTACTGGCAATTCGCAATGGGGGGCAGGGGTGCAGGCCATATCTGGGACCTCCTCTACATTTCCCCCTCTGGTCGGTTCATCGACCACTTCTGCTTCCTCCTTTATATTTAGTTTCTTTGTTTGTGTCTTGTTCATCGTCTTCCGGGTTTACACAACATGGCGTGAATGCATGCAATTTTGGTGTCCATATCTTTATCACCCCTTTTAAGCTTCCTGTTGTTTTCACATGCTCATCTTTGTTCCAGGTCATCAGCTGGCATTGTCCATTTGGACTGCAATAAATCCATTTTCCTTCATACCTTCTTCGTTTCTTGGGATAAATTAATTTTGTTCCCTCTGGTGCAAATTCACTGGCCTTCACGAAGTCCTTTATCTCTTCATCTGT
This sequence comes from Ambystoma mexicanum, assembly GCF_040938575.1. Taxonomy (NCBI): domain Eukaryota; kingdom Metazoa; phylum Chordata; class Amphibia; order Caudata; family Ambystomatidae; genus Ambystoma; species Ambystoma mexicanum. The sequence continues at coordinate 192,255,927 of NC_090927.1, read as the reverse complement.
CAGGTCTCTGGGCTTCCAACCTGGCTCGATATCGACCATCATTTTCATCCCAATGGCCATCTTTGCAGTTTTCTGGGACTGTGTGATGAGTATCTTGATAACACAGAATTCTAGCAGCACTGTAGCTAGTAAGGCTCCCAGAAACTTGAATATGTCAGCCATCAATTGCGGGACCCAGGAGAATATGTTCCCAAACTAGCTGTCATCGTCCACTTCATCTGTTTCCTCAGTCATCTGGTTCTTTAGGCTTGTCCGCATGCCTATGCCCTTGGTGAGGGTTCCATTTTCCTCATTGTGCGATGGTATAAATGTGCAACACGATTCTCCGATTTTTGCACAAACACCTCCATCCATCGCTGTAATCATGTCAAGCACATACCTGTTCTGGAGAGTCATCAGGCAGACTGCTCTTAGTTCTTCTTTAATCACATTGAATCCTTTTATGGTGGTATTGATGGTCTGCAGTAATTCCCATCTGGTTATCTGCAACCATTTGGTATTTGCACTAACTTGGATATGCGGCAAGAGTATTGTTGTGAATATGGATGAGGTTAGGCTAAACAGCCTGTGTTCGTAGGGAATGGCATGAAATGCATCCTCTGATTTGGTGGAGAAGTAATTTTCTCTCTTCATCCTCGACATTAACTTCACAGACCTCCTTTTCCTCAGGTGGGCATCTGCTTTTGGGAAGCTGTCCAAATTCAGTTCATTTTTTGGAATCACCAGTGCCGGAACATGGACGTTCACCAGTGTGCATATGCGTCCCCAGTTCCTTGGTAGCCTCATGTATGCCTTGGATCCACATGCCCATTAATGGTCCATCAGGACTGTGGTTCCTTGCATTATCCCTCGGGCTTCATATATGCATCCGCAGTTTTGATTCTCCCCCATCTTCCTTGTGCCATTACTTCTGAAGCACAGTTTCAGGTTTTCCAGTGGTACTATTTGCAGGGGTCCTCCTCTGTCTTCGACCCATGTTAGCAGCTTCACCAATCTTGGCCACAATGGTTTGCATAGTCTTTGTGAATTTTCTATTGCTTCTTGGCAGGCTCTAAGGACCATCCAGGCTCGGCAGATCACAACCCCTTCTTCCCATCCATTTGGGGACACTACTGACCCCAGATCTGCACTTCTTCAGCTGTTTTCCCTTGCACATTCAGTCTTGGGTTTATTTCCCATCTTATTCCTGATCCTTTCACGTCAGGGTTCTCATATCTAATCACATGATTCTTGGTGTGCGCCCTGTTTCTTGTTTTGATGTCCTGAACAAAAACGTCTTCATCAGGGAAATCCTTTTCGTTGGCCCATATCAGGGAGGCGTCTCTCCCCATCAACTGCCCTCTGGTGTTGCACATTGCTACGTGTGACATGCAGTGTGCAATGGGGACATCAACTTCTATCGCCACAAAGATTTTGGACTTGCCCATGCTGTATGGCAGGAGTGCACAGACGGAACATTCCCCTTCTGATTGCCTCCTTCCAACTTCCTTCATGTGTTGGTACCAAATGTTGTTTCCTAGATGGGCTGTGCTGTCCAAGTAATCATTTAGTTTGTTGTTGGTTTCATATGGGCATCTCTTGATTCTTAACGTTTTTCTGTAATTGGCTATCACTATGTCTCTGACTGCATCTGTACTGCTCTTCCGTCCGGGTAGGCTTTCGGGTATTATCCTTGGTGGGGCAGGTTTCATTTCCTCCCGTGCAGTAATAGGGGGATGTTTTGCATTTCTTTTCCTTCCCTCATGCATTCTTTTGTAGACCTCCTCCCACTACTATTGGCTCGTCACCTTCTCAATGCGTGGTGGCATTGTAGGCCTGATGCTTATTTCTGGCGTTGAAGCAGGCATGCTCGTTATTACAGTTTCTGTGGTTTTCTTGCTCAGCTCCTCATGTAGCTTCTTTGCTCTAAGTATGAGCGGGAACACATATTCGACCAACGCATGTGTTTTCTCAGTAAGTTCCTTCGTGGCTTCTTCCGGTTCTTTGAGGACTTCTGTCTGGCTCCTCTTGTTTACTTCCACAATTTTCGGGAGCCGGTCGTTCCTTATTCAGTTTCTCTTTTACAGTTGATTTGGTCTGAGCTCCCGTAGCCATTGACACTTGCCCTTGTTCATGTGCACTCAGTGTGTGGGTGCGTGCCTTGGATAGTGCTATGTTATCATTCATTCCGAGCTGACCCTGTCTCCAGCTTTTCTCATCATTCATAACCTCAACCGTGTAGCTGTCACTATTTATTATATTCAGTTTCAGTTTGTTTGCTTTACCACCAGCATTTCTATGAACAGCGATGCCGATATATGGTCTGGGTGCTTTTGTGGGACCCAGATATTCGTTATCTGGTAGATGCACAAACAATGGGACACTCTGTGCACCAATAAAAATTGCAGTTCTGATAGTTAGATACAAAAACACAATAATAATCACTATGCATATACATATAATGGCTTTAAACGATTGCTTGCAGCATCTCCTTCCAGGGAAGCGGGGCGCCCCTATGCGGGTGGAAAAACTAGCTTACTGTTCTGGGCCCACATGCCGATCACATCCATAGTCAATAGTTTATTTCCTTTCTTACTTTGATCTCGATTGCTCAAAATGTTCAGCAAATACTAAAGTGACGAGTATTATTCAAATGTCCCCCTTATGGGTGTAACCAGTAGTCTCGAGATATGTGGCACAGTACCATTTAGCTAGACTATGGAGAAAGGTTAGACTACCGTCTTTATCATATCATTTTCATTTAGCATTTCTGTAATAAATACAGTCCTAGGGAACCCCTCCAATTCACCATGGCCCTGAGGACATGCAAGAATCTGTTCGCAATGACACCATGAAGAGATGGATTAGCTACACATCACACAATAATAAAATGTCGAAAAAATTAAAATAAAAAAAAAATAAAAGTGAACATATGAGAAGATAGCAAGAAATAAGAAAGATGTTCAAAATGGAAAACACGATGGTGAAATTCTTGTGTCTGTTCCTTTCAATTGGTCATTCATTGACACGTTGAAGAGTAGTGTCTCTCTCCTCCATCTGCGCCATGGCAGAAATATGATGAAAAATAGAAGAAAAATACAAAAATAAAATAAAAATAAAAATGAAATACGAACACGATATGGTTACCCTTGTTTCCGCTCTTCTCAATCTGTCCTATATTAGCAGAATGGAGAACTTTGTCCTTGTTTTCTTACTCTGTCCTCGGCGGAAGGAAGATGAAGAGTTTTATCGTGGATCCCCCCCTCCTCCCCCCAAGGCTCTCCTCAGCAATGGATGACCATAATTGCTTCTCAGCTGCGAGATGATAGCTCTCAGGAGCCTGTTGAGTTGCGCGTTTTTTGCTGGGTCACTGAGGAAGGTGGGCAGGTCGACAGTGATGGGTCTACCCACTAGTTCTGGAAAGTTCTCAATGAGGTGGAAGAAGACTCGGAATGCGTATCGGCTGTCTTCTGCTGTCAACGACATTCACTCTTACTTTCTGGCCTGTAGATCACAGGCCCTTTTTTGTGCCATGAACAGCCTTTGTACTTCTATCAATCTGTCCCTCGGCGAACCGTCTCACAGGAATCTCCTTAGGAATTCTCGCTGGAAGTTGGCCAATTCTACTTGGAGCATGATCCCGTGGAGAAGAGTATTCATGTGTAGGAAATTGACTCGATCTCTGAGGAAAGTGACAACATCAACATCAGCAGGTCTTCCCACCATTTCTGGATAGTCTGTGACTAGTCTAGTCTGGACATTGTCGGCTAGCTGCGTGTCTGCAGGGGACATGGACATTTGCTTTGTTTTGCTGGGTCCTGATCACAAGTCTTTCTTTTGTCGTGAGCAGTTTTTGCACTTTCCTGCTGCGTGCATTGCTACCACATGGTTCAGTTTATACCACACTTGGTTCAAAAAGTAATTGTTTCGGGGATCTCTGATGAAAGTCAGTGTATCTGTGGTTCTCCCGACAAGCCCTGGGCACTCCTCTATGATTCGGAAGAATAATGTATACGTTATTTCATCAATGATCACTTGGGGTGGGTGCATTAGTCTCCTGTTCACTGTGCTCGGGCAACTCGGAGAAGACCTCTGTGATTACAGTAGTTGCCTGATTTCCTTATTTTCTGGATCTTGAATGTATTCTGTGACACTTGTTCCTCTCCCTATGAGTGACATGTATGTTAGGAGCACGAGCTGAAAGTAGGTGAGTACATCCCACTTGAGACTTCTGACGGGATGTACCATAAGTTCTGTGCACAAAGTCTTGGTACTGGATGCTTTAGAATAATGTTTTTTGGTTCTCAGAAATGTCTTATTTTACTACTTATCAGAGTCTTAGAGTTCATGTTCAATGCTTTGTGTGGTTCAACGTGTTCGAGTTACGAGTGTCACTGTGGTTTCGGAATATATGATTCTCCTTTTTTACCCTGCACTTTTGGCTGCACAGAGTGTTCGTTTGCTTGGTTTTGTCTCTTTCTGTGCATAAAGGAAAAGTTAAGTGTGGACATGATTTTCACAAACGGGCTCTTTTCTTTTCTTCTCTGCTCATGCGTCCTTCTACCTTGCCATAGATCTTGTCTGCACGTGCTGAGGTCCTTCCCTGTTGTCTGTAGATTCCTCGGAGGTGGATGCAGTAGGAGTGCTCTCTCCTATAAACGGTTTGATGTCGTTTAAGAAGATCCAGGCTCTTCTTCCCCCGAGCTTGACAGCGGATGGGCTGCAGTCCTCTACGATGAAAGGGCCATTAAACCTTGGCTCGTCCCATTTTTTCCTTGTAAAATTCTGTACAAGGACGCTGTTGCCAGGGAAGACAAGGGGCGCACGAAGGTTGTGAGCTGCGCCTGTATCAGCACTGTCTGTTGTGGTTTGTGCTGTGCTGTTCCCTTTACGACATCGCTGCAGCTGGCCTGAAATGACAAAGGCGCTGGAACTGAGACAGTCAAGGTAATCCTTCATCTCTGCTCCGAGAACCTCCCTAGAAGGCTGGGCATCACATCTAGCCCTGTCTTGGTGGGTAAGAGGGGTCCTCATACTTCTACCAGTAACAATTTTGTGCGGCGTAAGATGATGGTCGGAGCCTTGTTGGTCCCGAAGAGCATACAATGCCAATAGTAGACAGTGCAACCATCCCTTCTTTAATGTGAGCTTCAACTTGGCAATTCTCTCGTTTAACAGGCCATTGAGCCGCTCACATATCCCATTTCCCTCTGGGTGATACACCGATGAGAACTTGTGCTTTATACCAAGCAACAAGCTAATCTGCTCAAACACTGTGTTTACAAAATAAGGCCCATTATCTGATCTCATTACCTCGCACACCCCTCACCTAGGGAACCCTTCCCTCACCAGAAATTTTGTGGCACAGGCTGCATCAGGGTGTGTACAGGGACCTGCTTGTATCCATCTTGAGAAAGGATACATCACCACAATTAAATACCTGTATCCATTACACACCTAAATCATGTTGACATAATCGATATGTAGGTGCTGGAACGGTCCATTAGGTCTGGGAAAGATTCCTCTCACTACTCTTAATATGTGCCCAGAGGTGAATTGCTGACAAAGTATGCAGCTGACCATAAAGAATGCGACATGCTCTGCTAAATTCGGCGTGAACCAGTCTTCTGCGAGCGTTGCCGCAAGATTTTCTTTTCACATGTGTAAGGGGTAGTGGAGCTGTTCTAACGCTACCTTTAGAAGGGTGACAGGCATTACTGGTTTACCAGTGCTGCCTTGCCTCCACAATCCGTCAGAGGGGGTTAAAGAACGCCCTTGACACTTCCATACATTTTTCTCCTCCTTAGGTGCCTCCCTTGGAGCTCCATTAACTCAGTCTGCCCCACATTGCTATAGGCTTCTAGTGTGGCTCGCACTACCATCATTCATTCATGGGTACGTGCCACCTCCACGTCCATGATTGTTTAATTCTTGGATGCCATGCGCTTGGCTTCCGTGTCCGCTTCATGGTTTCCAAGTGACACAAAATGTGTCCCCGTGGTGTGAGTGGAGCATTTCACGACCGCTATGCACACTGGGAGCTGTAGTGCTTTCATCAGCCTATTCAATAAGTCTGCATGTTGCACTGGCGTGCTGTCTGCTAGGAAGTAACCCCTCCTTTTCCATCGTGCTAAAACTGCGTGCACGGTGGAAGTCACATAGGCAGAATCACTGTACACAGTCACTTCCTGATCTGCATGAATTTCAATGGCAAGTATCAGTGCCACCAGTTCTGCAGCTTGGGCTGAATAGTGAGAGGGTATTCACGCACTGACGAGTACCTGAAACTATCCATTCACCAGGTGTTTCACCACAGCTACGCCTGTATACCTTTGTCCGTCTTCTTGGTCGATTCTAGAAGACCTGTCAATGAAGACGACCTCCCCACTTGGCAGGGCATTTTCCTTTACCCTTGGGATTTCATCATAGAATTCTTCATAGTTTGCACAGTCATGGACTGGTTCACCCTCAGTTACTGGTTCTATTATGAACGTTGCAGGGTTCACCGTTTTACATCGAACTGTTTTGATCGATGGATTAGAGATGATCACCTCATGGGCGGATGCTCTCTGTGATGTCAATGTGCCTTTTGGCTTCTCCAATATGGCGAACAGTGAGTGCTCGACATACAATGTCATGGAGCACCCCATAACAATGGAAGACGCCTTCTCGATGGCAAATGCGGCGGCAGCCAGATTTTGTTTGCATAGGAAGTAGCCCCTCATAACCGGGTCCAGACTCCCGCTGTAATACGCTAGAGGTTTGCACCCCAGCGATGTACTTTGAGCAAGTACTGCCGTCATAAAATTGCCATCGGTATGTGAGAACAGATAGAATTCTTCTGCATAATTAGGGATCCCAAGAACTGGGGCCTTACAAATTGCCCCTGTGAGTTCTGAAAAACCCTATTCCATTGCCTCAGTCCACTCGATTTCTTCCTTTGTCGCTTGGGCCTTCTTCAGGGCCTGAAGCAAGGGCTTGGTGTACGAGCTGTAGTCAAAGACCCAGGCTCAGACATAATTGCACAGGCCCAAAATGCTTTGCATTTGCTTGATCGTGCACGGCTTGGCCGTGTTCACGATGGCTTCAGCCCTTTCTGGGGTTATCTTTTACCCTTCATGAGAGATTTGTTGCCCTATGTACAGCACTTCCTGGTGACAGTATTGCAACTTTTCTTTATCAACTTTGTACCCCTTCTCAGCTAGTATCGTTAGTAGCTGGACAGAGTCACTACTGCATTGCTCCTCAGTGGTGCTGCAGATCAGAATATCATCTACATACTGCAAAACAACACTGTCTACCGCAATATTGCTTAGGTTCATTTGCAGGACTCTGTTAAAAATGCATGGGGACTCACAATACCCCTGCGGCAGCCTCGTGCTTTTCAGGCACATTTGCCTGAACGTAAACGATGTCCAGTCTTGCGAGCCACGGTGCAACGGAATTGAGAAAAAAGCATTTTTCAAATCAATCACTGTGAAATATTTTGCCTCAGTGGGTATGTTGTACAAAATTGTAGACGCGTTAGGGACTAGAGGGAATTCGGCTTCGACAATGTGTTTTAATGCCCTTAAATCCTGGATTAAACGCCAAGACCCGCCCTTCGATTTCATCACCGTGTTACAGGGTGATTCTGATGTCACTAGGATGCCCTGTTCCATCATGGCGGAAATTGTCTTCGCGATCCCTTCATCTGCTTTTCTGGACATGGGATACTGTTGCGCTCTTGGTAGGATCGCTCCTGGCTTTAGTTTGATTTTCACCTCTCCCGCCCCCTATAGCTAAGGTGACTCCCCCAGTCATCTTTTCTAACTCGTGTATCCATTTCCCAGCCCCCGATGTCAGCATTGGAAGCTTATTTTTTAAGTTTTCTTGGTCCATGTGTGGCCCTGAAATGTATTGTGGCCTCACTCCCCTTTTTTCTAGCAGTGGGAATTGAAAGGCACAATCTTCCTTTTCCTCCACTCCTCCCGTCTACTGGTGGGGCAGTATTACCACCTTGCCGTCTACCCGGCAATGCCCTTAATCTGCCTGTATAGGTGGATGCTGGCTCCCCCTTCTGATCGCGGGGTGTTCCCTCACGTTTGCCATGTACCTTGGTAGGCTTCAATGTCCTAGGTTCAGATTCACCGGCGTCGGACCATCGTACCCCTTGGTCTCGAGGGAGCAGCTTTTCACATCGCCTCTCTTCCTGTTCCTCATCCTCTGTATCCCCACCGGAGTCAGACTCTGAATATTCCCAGTTTACACAACTTCTTGCATCATCTTCGTTCTGTCCCATTTCTAGTCTATCTAGGGACAGTCCCCTACTCCCACTATTTCAAGTGACATCCTCAGTGTCACATAGCTGAGTGCTCTGTAAGCGCTCGTCTTCCCTTTCCCATTGGGAAATTAGTTCCAGCCCCATTTCATCACAGATTTTATCAATGGTTTCAATGCTTCTGGTATCAAAGTCATCGTCAATATTTATCCCGCTTGTACCTGGTACCGCATCGCTTGCAGGAAAGAATTCTTCTATGTCTTCCCATTCTACTGTAGGATTGGGTTTAACGACTACCCACTCCAAATACTCAAGATCTCGTGCCCTTTGTCTGCGTTTTCATTCCAATTCCTCATCTATCTCCTTTTGCTTTTTTGCATCTTCTCTAGCCTTATCTACTTCTCTCATTCGTTCATTTCTAAGTTCCTTTGCCTTTCTACTCTCCTCGTCTTCCCGCTTTTTCACCTTCCTTTTGTGCACTCTCCTTTCTCCCTCCAACTTCAACATGTTGGAGCCTGTATTTTTCATAGGCTGCATACTGTGTGTGACTGAGCGGTATTCCTTGCTCTTCGCGATATAGTTGTTCACGCCTTAATCTATCCTTCTTTCTCGTCCTTTCATCCCTTGCTTCTTTCTCCTTTCTTTGCTCTTCGTCGTGCCTTCCTCTCGTCCGCACATCAGCACTTCCCTTTCCTTCTAGCTTTAATAGTATCTGTCCTCCCATCCATTCGTCTTTTGCGAATGCTGTCTCATCACTTCCTTTCCGCTTCTTTCCCCCTCTCTCTTTATTGAGAGGTGCACTAGCCTGTGCCCGATCCTTACTACTATCGCCGCGCCTCTCCTTGTCCCTCGGGACTGTGGAGGCCAAATCAATCTCTTGCTCCAGTTCTTTAGTTTCCTCACTACTACATGTAGGTGACTCATATGCGGGGTTACTTTATCCTGTGGCTGCTTTGAGTTCTCATAACGGGTAAAGACCCTCTGATTTGCTTCCCTCCATGACTGGTTCTGGCGGGGCTGGTGGCGCGCTAGGCGTCTCACACCCCTCCGTACATACATTTAATATCCAGTCTGCAGGTGGTTCTTCTTCCTTTGTTTGCTCAAACATCTTCCAAAGCTCGAGAACAGCAAGGCGTTTCTCAAGCTTCTTGCTAGTATATGTGGCATGTAGGAAGGTCGTCATGTGCTGTAAAACAGCCTTGGACAAAGACCCATTCTGGGGCCAAGGCATAAAAATCTTATTGGCAGTACCCTTAACCCATTCCTGGCTATATTTCTTCAGTTTGATTGCATGTTTGGGCAGTTGCTTGCACAAGTGTGCAAGTGGGGTAACCTCTTCCATTTTTTAACTTCGACACCAACAATATTCACACAATCTTTTAATCTTCCCACTAGTATGAGCGAGCACCACAACCGCAAGCTCCAATCCACTTCTTCCCGCCAACATTTATACTATCAATTAACTCAAAAGAAACCATCAATTCACTGGCGATTCCCTCTTAGGTACAGAATCGCGTAAGGCCAAAATGCATTTCAATCAATCACCAATACAATTGATGTACATTTAACATGCAGTAAGACACATATGACGGACACTTGACAGACTAGACAGATACCAGCTGGTCATACATGTACCTGCCTTCTAATTAATACCCCACCATGGGATTTGAATGAACCCTGTTAATTCCGTCTTTAAACGTAATCGTAGCCTACATAGTCCCCCCTCTGTGGGCTCTGGGTTCATGTTCCTTCTGACCACTCTTTAAAGCACAGGAACAAGGCGAAATCTCGTTTTACTCTCGGGTGTCCCTTTCGGTATTCTTTTACGTTTTAGCTCAGGTGCCCCCCTGGTATTCTTTTACGTTCTAGCTCAGGTGCCCCCCTGGTATTCCTCTTTATATATGTTTTTTCTTTTTATACTCAAGTAATTAACCCTTTAAATATATACCATCTACTCTACCTCTAGCTACTTTATTTTTCTCCGCCACCCTCTGTTACCTTTCCCCTACATGCTGTAATGCCTATGAGACATTTTCCAAAGTAACAAGTTTCATTGTTTCCCTCACCGATTTCCTCTCTGGAACTTCAGGATCACCGCCCCTTCATCTTCCCGCTTTTAACGTTTCCGTCCGATCCGCTGCCCATGGCAATGAGAAGGGTTATGCTTGGAAAGGCGGGTTCCTTCAGACCCACTGCAGATTTTTTGAAATTCTTTACTCTATCATTGTCCACGGGGAGCTTCTCGGCCTACTCAGCCGGAATTGCGAAAGGACTCGTGATGTAACCAAAGGCCCAGAGTTACTTCGTGCCGTTGGTCTAAGGGTGTCTTATAACTATATTAATCGATTATCAATTATCGATGGCCTAAACCATCCTCACGCTTCCAAGTGTTCATGAGGAGAGTAAATTACTGACAGGCCCATTGGTCAGTACTCAACCCCCGAGAACGTGTAATAGATGCACCGTGTGAGGACAGGGTGCAGGATTCACATCTCAAAAATCAGGACTCAGTAAGTTGGCAAAGGGAAGTCCGTTTAATGATACATACATCAGCATATGGAAATCAGCAGCATTGCGAAAACCTGTCTCGCTCCGACTTCCTCGAACCTCAGTGGAACAGCCGTTTTTATAGGCTAAACTCGTCATCATTGACATCTAATTCTACAAAAAATCATCACGCAATATAATTGGTTGGGAAAGGTAACTTAAGTACAGGTGTTATATCTGTATATGACAATAGAGCATGCGGATTGGTTAACTCTTATCTGGTGGGCATCTACGCCCATCCCTCTACATCACACGCGATGGATGTCACTATGAGTACGACATCCTATTGGTTACAGTGTCTATAGGACCATAGATTACATGGTCCATTGTGATTGGGCAAGTTACACCCCTAACCATAAATCTCCACTATAATTAGCAGCAAGCAGGCTGGACACCCAGGTGCCTAGTGTCCCAAGATTCCCCCTGCCTCCCTTCAATCAATCAGTGGTTTTAGGGCGGTGTGTCAATTAGTTGGCTAAGGAAGTCCTCGACTGTAGTCTCTTATCAGGAAAAGTTATGGCATCCCTTGGATCTGGGTGACATCAGACCGTGGTACATCTTTGCGCCTGGCTGGTCCCGTGTTGGTTCACCGTGAATCTACTTCAGTTTCCAGCTTTTCATGTATTTAATTCTCCATGTAGCTCCACCACCTGCCTGGGCCTCCTTCTCTTGACCTTCACAGAGCAGGCTGGTATGCTCTGACCTTCACAGAGCAGGCTGGTATGCTTTCCTTAGCTGAAGCTCACCTCCCTCTCTTAGTTTGACCTCGATTTCCCAGGCTTGAGCCATCCTTGTTGAGTTTCGATTCTGCTCTTTCCCCTGGCTTAAGCTTGGATATGAAACCCGACCAGTTAGGCCTTAGCCGCCTGGGTGTAGTTCTGCTTTTACAAAATGGAGTCGCACGTGTACATTGTGCCTTCTTGAGGTAGATATATGGTTGGCGATGCCGCTCTATCTTCTACTAAGCATTGCAAGCAGTATTGATTTCTTAGCATCTTGCGTTTCAAGCCTATCTACACACGCTATGACGTTTCTTACGTTTTAACATTGTGTTGTCCTTCGTGTCTCTTGCACCTGTTTTCGTGGATACATGCATTCGCGTGTTGCCTTTTCTCATGCGTTAGTCTGTCCAGGCACTCTTCTCTTCATCGTTTGCCTTCCATCAGGGCTCTTTGTGTCTCCTCATGGACAGTCTGTAAATACTCATCGTTTCGTATCAGCGGCTGGTATGGTTGTCTGAATGGGTACTGTGCTGCCCAGGGCTGTCTGCTTATTGGCATTTCAACAGGTACTGATCTTCTAATGTACACAGGGCAGAGGCCCAATGCGGCTCTCTGTTGGTTCAGTTGCTCCTCATACGTCACATACCTTTGCAAGTATTTTACTGGCAATTCGCAATGGGGGGCAGGGGTGCAGGCGATATCTGGGACCTCCTCTACAGGTTTCTTGTCGTGCAAAAACTCTGATAAGAGTTGTAAAGTGCACAAGTCAGAAGAGGGGGTGATGGACCGGCCAGAGGAACCTTGGGAGCAAATGGGTGTTGAAATTGTTGGTCCTTACAGTAATCTTGGGAAAGAGTAGAGGTTTTTGATTGTAATGGTGGACTACTGCTCTAAATGAGTTGAGGCCAACCTAGTGCGCAAGGTGAGCATGAGTGTTGTCATAATGTTCTCACCGTTTGACTCATACTGATTTGTTTCCTTGGTTTTTGGAAATGGATTTATGTTTTGTACGAATGTGTATTAGATACTGTTAGGTTTTGATCTGCCCCTGTCCATTCTCTGAATATGTGTTGGTGCTGTACTGAGTGTGTTGTGGAATGTTTGGACAGGACCTTGCATGAGTGTTCCACTGCGCATGGGGGTTCTAAGGAAAAGAGTTGGGACCTGACACTGAATGGAAGAGGGTGCCGGTGGATGTCTCCCCCTGCCTATGTCACCTACCTTTCTGCCCTTATATACTTGCCCTGAGACTGAACCCAGTAAGGACGTATAAAATCAACGAGCGGCTCCACCTGTGTATATTTTGACTCCCAAACTTTAAACTTAACATTGGCGACGAGGATTTATATCTGGGAACGTCCAATGGTGAGAGTGAGCATTATAAGTTTGGAAAGCTGCACTTCAGGAGAAGGAGTCCACTGACAGAAGGCACATGCAGCAAGAAAAGGAGGCAGAACACCAGAGGAGTAGGAGACATCCACCGGCCACCCCAAGCTGTCCCTTGGCCATAGGGTGAGTGTGCCCCGTTTGCCAAAGCCGGCAATAGACTGCGCCTAGTATTAATTTCATGGGGGCTGGCGCTTGCACCTTAAGGGGCGGTGAACTGTAACGGACCCATATGGCCTTAGTACTAACCCCGTTAGACAGCGTTATGGTGCGGGAATTACCCTGAGAGGAAGCGCTATTTACTGCATGTGAGATCTGGCCTGGGGAATGGTCTCTTACCCTGAATGAAGGGCAGCACGGGAGCTTGCAAGTGTGCCAAATGCCAGCAAGGTTTGACTTGTGGCGGTCCCAGCACTCTACTAGAGAAATAAAGCAGGGCGGCCGGTGCTCTCCGTACATGGAACAAGATGCCAATGCACTGGCACGTACCTCCTCCTTGTTTGCTACCTTGATGTTGGGCCGTGGAGCGTGCGGTCCGGGTAGCCGTTTCCTCAGCGTGCTCTGTGTGGCGCTTGGTGGCGCCTCTTGAGGTTGCTCTTCTGGGCGGCCTTGGTGTGGCGGTTGGAGCGGAGCTCTCTGTCCGTGGCCGCTCACTCTGGCCTAATGGTGGCGTCACACTCCTGCTGGGGGTATCAGTGATCGTTGCCAGGCATAGATTGTTTGTGCCAGCATTCCAGGACCAGGAAGCGCAGTGAGCGCATCACAAAGAGATTGATTAGGGTCAGAGAAAAGGACCTTCCAACGTGGGATACGTGCTTTACTTCCGTGCTTAGACGGAAACACAACATTGGACATTTAGTGTTCCGCCAGCCACAGTGAACTGTATAATCTATTTATTCATGTACTGCATCAGAACTGGAACTTTGTCTACAGGAATATACAGGACGTGCAGCTTGAGGCGCAGGATCTTTTATTTATTTTTTTTTTTCCAGGAATTTTGGCGTCAAGTTTAAAAAAAAAAAAAGGGGATGTCAAATGAAGTACTTATGTCGGCGCTGGAACTGCTACAAATACAAGTGACGGATTTGTTTGAAGGTCGGCGAAGACAACGTCTACAGTCAAGTTAACTGGCGAACCCAGACATGCAGTGATTTGCAACAATCTTGGAGGAACTGCGTTTTGAACTTAAGTACCGGGAGTTATTTATGGGTGTCGCAGTGATTTTAACAAATCTTATGGTCAACCCATTTATTGATTGAGTATTTGCCACTGCTGGTGGAGATGTTGTTTTTTGGTGAATTGATATATTGCATCCCAGACTGAATTGTCACATGTGTTAACTTTGCAATTTTTTTTTCCAGAAACTTATCAGTGGGGCTCTGAGGACTTTAATGCTTGGATTTGGGAGGCGTTTATTTTTGTATTGCATTATTTCCACTTTTGGGTCTGATCCGTTCCACTGATATGTTAAGGGAAGGGCAGAGTAATGTAACAATTTGAAGTGGCATTATGATGTGTGAGAGTCTGGTTTGGGAGATATGTGACATGGTTTGGCACATCAGGTGTCAGCAGTCTGGCATAGTAAGTGCCATTGGTTAGGCTTGGATTATGCCATGGTTGGCATATTCGATGCCATTGGTTTGGCATAGGTTGTGCCATTGTTGGCATATTAGTTGCTATTGGTTTGGCATAGGTTGTGTATTAGTGCACAAGAAGTGCCGTTTGTTCGGCATAGTTGGGCCACAGTTTGCTTTGGTGATGCCATTGTTTTAGCATAAGTAGCTACACAAGTTGCATTGTCGATGCTTTTGGTTTGGTGCATGATGTGCACATGACGTCACTGATTGGGCGTTAGCAGTACATTTGAAGTGCACAATTTATGCCTTTGGTCTGGCATAGGATGTGCATTGGAGTTGCATACGAGATGTGTGCATGCCATTATGGGTTTGTGCTAGGCGCAATGTTGTGTAACACATCAATAGTAATGTGTTATGTGTCAAATTGACCCATGAAAGGGAAATGTAAATGAATTACTTGTCATGCATGGTATGTTAACAAACTATTTTTTCCACAGGTACACACAGATGAAATGTTTGTTTAACCAATTAATATCTTTGCCACATGTACACACAGTATCTCTCTACAGGCTTGAATTATGGTTCTATTCCGGGCGCATATTTTGTGTTAATGTTCATCATATTTAATGCAGAATTCGAGGCTGTGTGGAGGTGTGAGTGGAGTTGGTTAGGGGTTGCGTGCACTGGACAAGGGTCAGTCATGTTGTTAAATGTGGAAAACTGTTGATGGGGATAGTCCCGTGAGCTTATTTGTTTGCGGAACAAATTTACTCCTGGCGCGTGTGGTAGGTTTTGAAGGTGTGTGTGCACACCTTGTAGTTGGAATTTGGATGATTAGATTGTTTGCATGTAACATGGTGGTTATGGTTGCCTGGTGAATGAGGGCTGGTTCCCTGTTATTTGATGTCTGTGGTGGGGCCCGCTGCAGAGTTGGTGTTTGTCTATGGTTGGTGCTTAGCTGTTTTGAGCTAGAGTAAGGTAAAGTGAGGATAGCAAATTTTGCTCTGAGCAGTAGCTTGGTAAGTCAGATTTGTATTGAAGAGGATTTGTCGGACCTGACCGCTGTGGTCAGTATCGATTTGTTGTGTTCAGAGCAATGTTGCATCTTCTCCCTGTGTTTTATCCTGTTGTTGTCTGGTTATATAGGTTTTGATCTGCCCCTGTCCATTCTCTGAGTATGTGTTGGTGCTGTACTGAGTGTGTTGTGGAATGTTTGGACAAGACCTTGCATGAGTGTTCACCTGCGCATGGGGGTTCTAAGGAAAAGAGTTGGGACCTGGCACTGAATGGAAGAAGGGGCCGGTGGATGTCTCCCCCTGCATATGTTACCTACCTTTCTGCCCTTATATACTTGCCCTGAGATTGAACCCAGTAAAGACGTATGAAACTCACGAGCGGCTCCACCTGTGTATATTTTGACTCCCAAACTTTAAACATAACAGATACCATTAAAATATGTCATTTCTTTAATATTCTATGGTACCCTTGTCTACATTAGCTATATTAGCTATATAAGTGTTTGATTATGGCTCTTTGATGCCCCTGTGTGTTAGGACGGGTAGCTGGTTTGTGGCATTTTTGGTGTTACATAATTATCACATGGTCCACAATATCTCACCATCCGTTTTACTTGGGAGTACTTTCCCGGCCACCAATACCTCTCTCTAACTTTCATTTTTGTTATTAATTTTTGTTGTAGTAATTCCATGGTGTCCTGCTGGGTAATGTGTCCCCTTAGTTCTGCCGGAGGTATAGCCTTAAATCCCTTCATCAACCAATCTCCTTCTTCTGCAAATTCTTCCTTAACCACATAATATCTCCTATAAGCTTCAGCCAGGTCGTTCTTATCTGGCCACCCCTTTTTGACCAAATCAGCAACCGTGTTAAGAATGGTATGATCATCATACATGCTTTATTCGACAATTAGTCATTAGCAATGCATCACAACAAAATATCACATAGATAAAACCCCAATATATCTAAAATATACAACAATCACATGATACGAATGACAATACATTTGATAAATAACAAGGCAATTAATCGTAGCTAAGATTAAAATAAAACATCCATAAAAGCACAATGAATAGTGTTATAAAATAAACCTAAAATCGTGAACTTAACACAATGCTTTGTTCAGCTCCTATTTAATATGCTTTACCAGTTGGCTCCGTCGTAGCCATGCACGGTGTACAAATGTTGCTACGAAAAGTACGTCATTGATATTATTAGTTGATTGACACAATAAAACTGCCTCCAAGGGGCAAGTAATAGAAGCTATCCTAAATAGTAGTCATACATACTTTCTTCTCAAGTCAACAAGTTTAACACAAAACAGCAGAAAATGCATTGTAGTCTCAGAGCTCAGATTACGCAGCGGACAGCTTTGGGAAGATTGATCTTTCCAGCATTTCATAAATTTAGCAGTCTTTAGAGTACCTGTTCTTAGCTCCAAGAACAGTCTGCATGCATAGGCCGGCGTTTTTAGGTTTAGTTAGCTCTCAAAACGTTGCCCGGTTTAAGGCACAAGTAATTAAGGCCTAGCTTTAATTTTAAACAACCATCAATAGATGTTTCACAACATCTATTCAATATCTCTGCCTTGGGGCAGACTTCACTTCTTCTCTCACAGAGGTATTTATATATTCTGGTTTGTACCAGATAGCTTCTATGCCCAAGCGTTTCAGCTGATTTTTGACATGTTTTACCCATGGCAGTGACACCCCCGTCCGATGAATTTAGTATGACTAGGGTTGCATCTCGGAACGTCATTAGGTCCGGAGATGTCCACAATCTTATCCAATAGAAAATCAGCTTCCATGCTAACTGAGTGTTAATTGAATGGAATTCACATTCCATCTGCAGGAATACATCCGGGAAGCTCTTCGGGAGGGGCAACCCATTTTTAAGAACTTATTCTCAATATTCTCAAGTTAATGTCCATTGCAATACCCCACAATTCCCCACCATACAGTGCAGCCGGGACAGATTGGGTGTTATAAATATTAAGGGCTGGGGAAAGTGCCCTTTGACCATGTTTAACATAAAATGTCCTCACCCCTCCACTATTTCTAGCCAAGACAGCCTTTTGATATGTTCATCTGCAATGGCCAAGTACCACCTCCTGCAAATCTGACCCCCAGGTAGTCAAACTATGGAACTTGTTCCAATTCAATCTCTTCAATATTTACAGAACATACGCATGGTTTGGTTTTTGTTGGTCTTAAAACCATGACCTTCGTTTTTGGTTTATTTAACTTCAAGCTAAAGTGAGAGAAATTGTCAACAAAACATTTTAGACTACACCTAAGCCCCATTGGGAGGTTCCCAATAATATGGCGTCATCCCCAAAAAATAATGCCGGGATGACGTTGTTACCAATTCTCGGCAGATCAAGGATGCCATTCATACAGTTTTCCAGTAGGTCCAAAATTACTTAATTTATGTAGAGGGAAAACAGGAGTGGCGCAAGAACGCAACCTTGGCGTATGCCTCTATCCACCTTAAACTCTTCAGTACATGATCCAGCTGTTCCCCACCTCAACACTGCTGTGTTTTTACGATAAAGTTGCTGTATTGCAGTTACCAAAATTGCAGGTACACCCTGCTTGATATAAATCTGCCATAACAGGTCCCTGGGCACCAAGTCAAAGGCAGTCTGGAGGTCCATAAACACAGCATAAACTTGCATTCTTTTTAAAACAGTAGATTTTTGGAGGACCAAGAACAAGTGAAAACACTGGTCTATAGGCCTACCCCTGTACGAAAACTCACTTGAAGATGGTAAACTAGATCCTTTGAGGTCACCCATTGTTGCAGGTGATCTAAAATCAGCTTGGCATATAGTTTACCGGCACCATCCAGCAAATAAATAGTCATGTAATAACTTGGCCGAACTTTATCACATTTTTTTATGTATAGGCATGATCAATGCTTCACGGCAAGATTCTGGAACTTGCTTTAGATTGATGATTGATATAATTTTAGCAGATCCGGTGCCCAGACAACTGTCTCCTCTTTCATCGTGTCCACAGGGATCCCATCGGGGCCTGGGGCTTTGTGCCTTTTTGCATTTGAGATTGCACGTTTCACCTCATCTAGTGATATTTCTACACTCTTGCCCCTCCATCACATCCCCTTTCTTACTTACGTCCTCCACAATCTAATCACAGCCATACAACCCTGAATAATGGCTCAACCAATCTTCAGGTGGGATAACTGAGTATAAATTGTTGTCATGAGTTTTCATATTGTCCGAGACAAGGGAGCAGAACGTTTTAGAATCTCGCGCAACAGTTGCCTCCTTAAGTTCTTCCCACTTAAGTTTATGAATTTCTGCAGTTGTGTAGTTCCTCCTTATCGACTTTACCCTCCTTGGCAAGGCAATGAAGTAATGCTCTCTTTGACAATCTGCCTGCATCATCGAACCAAGGTCATCTTTCTTTCTTGTTCCTTTTGGCAACACTTTCCAGCTTAATAAAGTAGGGCGCTAGACCCTTCACCAAGCGGTCATATGATACCATAACCTTCCTCTCACCAGCTTGAGCGTCGCAAATATATCACTTTCCCTCTGCTCTTCCCAATTTTGATAATTTAATGCATTAAAAAAATACTTGTTCCTCGCTTATTTCTGTTTCCACTTGGTCATCTTTGTCCCAGGATTATTGATCAATTTCTGGAGCAGGTGATGGCATTCTCGACAGGAAATCTGCTACACAGTTGCTCTTCCTATGTAAATATACTACTTTTTTTTTTTAATTGTTTAATCAAAATAAGATTTTACAATACATTATTTCTTTCAGCATTTCATCAGACGATCATCGCAAAACAGGACTTTAATACTTTTGCACAGTTTTGTTGAGACCGTAACAGGCTTCGACGTTGTATTTCAGTTCAGCTGAATGCATTGGGCTAGAGACTATTTATCTGCTTGGTGACCGCCTTTGTCATTTAGTAGATTGGTCTCAATGTGTTCGATCATTTTGGCCAATGCAATTTGCAATGTAGTTTTCTCACCTCCTATCAATTGGCACCACCATGTGTTTTCTTCGGCCAAGATGTCAAAGCCTGCCATTCGTAATAGATATTGTTGCCTGATGGCAGTTGTGGCTGGACAAATCATGATCAGGTGCCTTAAAGTTTCTTTTGATGATAAGGATCGTGTTTACGAAAGCAGTAGCCATTAGTTGATGTCTGTCCTCGAATATGCAGAATCTCATTTGTTTTGAATAAATTCAGCCGTGCTCGTAAAATTAAGTTTCGTGCCTGTCTGCTTGGGCATTGATTTACATAGTTTTGCAACTCATTTCTTTTTAATGTGTTGCTAGGTAGATGGAGAGTGAGTTTTAGTTTTGCGGCACTGTCTATCGTAGAGGACCAATCATTGTCTTTTATTTTCCTTAAAATTTTGCATGGGTTAGTTATGAGTTCTTCCTCATTTGACGCGATATTATTTAGGACCACTTGATTTTGCTCTTGCCAGGTATTTAGCATGTTACAATTTCTGCTGTCCATTTCCCATTTTAACAACCTAAAAACTTCATTATCATGGGCCATTCGACATTTTCTGTACAACATAATGGAATTACAGAGCACTGTTATTCTAGTGATAACAGACTTAGTTCTCGTCTGATGGCTGGCCCTGGTGTTGAATTTGGTGGATGCAGCGCTGTGCGCCAAAACAGTGCCTCTAACTTGGGCCATAGTTGTGTTGGTATCGTGGGCATTGCTTCAACGCCATATGTGACTGTCGGGACCACCTTCATTTTGTAGAAATTGATCGTTGGAACCAAGGAAAATTTTTCTAATTTGCCATCGATGACTTTGGCTTGGGCAGCTAGTTTTTTGATCTTTGAGTAAAGTTCTGCCTGCATGGCGGTTTCTTTTCCTGAGCTGTCCATAATCACTCCTAGGTATTTGAATTGGGCAACGGTCTCAATGCTGGTTTCTCCCAGGTGCCATTTGAAGTTGGTTTTTTGTTTTTTCTCACAGTTTTGGAGAATCATAACCTTCGTTTTGCTCGTATTAATTTCAAGGTAATTTTTTGTAGCATACACTTGAAGAGAACTGAGTTTCCGCTGGAGCCCTATTTCTGTCTGATCAAAAATTGTCAGGTCATCTGCATACAAGAGATGACCGATCTGTCGTGGACCCAATTTTGGTGGAAAGGCCTGGTTGTGTGTTTTATGCATTTGATGTCGCTGATATAAGTGAGAAAGAGTGCTGATGCCAGCGGGCACCCTTGTTTTACACCTCGTCTACTACTTTACAATTGTAAACTAACAATCTCAAACCTGATCTAGCAATTGTGGGGGTGGCCTTTGACATCCCTTGAACAATCAAAATTTCTACCAATGGTTTATGACATATGATATATGATACTTCATTTATAACGTGCCTGTACAGAAGTGTTTCTGGGTGCCACAAGACAAGGGAGGGGAGGCAGAGGGAAGACAAGACAAACATTCTTACTAGTCCTTGTGACTTTTCGATCATGCAAGTGCGAAACGAGAGGTGAAGGGGGAAGGGAGAGGGGGAATTGGAAGGGAGAGGGTACGGGGAAGTGCAGTCAGGGCCAATAAGGCTCTGGGTAAGTGCAACTAGGGCAGCGCAGCTCTGGGTAAGTGCAGACAGCAGGGAGGCTGTGCAGGTTACATATTACAGCCACTCTTGTACAGTAGGCAAGGCAGCAGTGCAAGGAGGACTAGTCGTAGAGGAGCCTAGTACCCAGTGAGACTCTGAGGGTACCAAGCAACCAGTCGGCGCATCCGACAAAAAGGTTATCAGGGGAGTGAGAGAGAGAAGACAGAGGAGAAAAAGAAGGTTTTTAGCTGCTTCCGAAACTTCAGGTGGTCTGGCTGAGGTCTGAGAGGGGCATGGAGGCTGTGCCAAAGGAAGGCTCCTGCAGAGGAGAGAGATCTACCCCCCACTTTCTGTCTGGAGAAGCATCTGACCCTTAGAGAATTAGAGGTAGCTGAGCGCAGGGCTCGAGAAGGAATGTACTTAGGCTGAGAGAGTTGAATGTAGTGTAGGCCATGGCCCCAGAAGGCCTTGTGGGTGAAGCAGAGGGCCTTGAACTTGATCCTTGCTGCCACCGGGAGCGAGTGGAGAGATTTCATGGCTGGAGATTGTTGGTGGAGCACCAATCCTGTATCGCGGCTAGACAGTCAGGACTGAGTGAGACAGGAGGGGCAGCTGAGGGAAGCCTGAAATAGAGCTCAGTGTCATCCACATAACATTGAAAGTTGGAGAAGGTGGAGATCAGGTGCGCCAAAGGGCCAGATAGACATTGAAGAGCCAGGGTAAGAGGATCGAGCCCTGGGGGACACCACATGTTGAGAGAGTGGTGGTGGAGAGGAAGGACCCGAGTTGGACCTGGGAGGGTCGGTCCAAGAGGAAGGAGGTCAGCTACGCCAGAGCTTGATCCTTGATGGCCAGGTTCTCACGAAGTCAATTGATCAGGGTGGAGTGATTGACTGTGTTGAAAACAGAAGAAAGGTCAAGGCGAATGAGTAAAGAAGGAGGGCTAGAGTCAATATTAGATATCAGATCTTCACGGGTGTTCAGGAGAGCAGTTTCTGTGCTTCTGGCTGCTCTGAAGCCAACATTTTCAGGAGTTTGCCCAGGAAAAGAGTGATAGAAATCGGGTGATAGTTTGCTGGATAGGTAGGATTGGCAGAAGGCTTTTTGTTGGAGGGGATGAACACGCAAGTGCTTGAGGGGAAAGATCTACTGGCAAAAGAGTGAAGGGCTGGAGCGAGGGTGTCAATGTGGTCCTTGATGATTCTGGAAGAGCAGGGGAGCAACTGTATAGAAAAAACTTTCATAGATCAGACTTTTCTTGAAACATCGTCAGGTGTCGCTAGAGAGGAGGAGAAAGGAAGAGGAGAGGGATAGGTGGCCAAAGGGATCCTGAGAGTGGCAGAGGCAGAGGAAGAGGAAAGTGAGGAGAGTATGTCCTGAGATTTAGTGGTGAAATGAGAAGCCAGCACGGAGCTGAGCCTGATCCGTCTTTGTGATACATTTTTCTCCCCAAATATACTGATGGCAATGTTCTGCTCCACAGCATTATCCCGGGAGGATAGCTCAGCGGCAGCGTGCGCGTCTTGGAAGCAAGACGACACGAAGCAACACAGGTAAGATCCCCGGGTCCGCGCTTAGAAACCTCTGGGTGTTTAAGCGCGTTATAAATACGTAACTAAGACAAAAAAAACACAATAACACAACTAAGAAAAACAAACAATTCCTGTAACAGCGCCTCAATGCCTGCGGGCTTTATGAGCGCTTTATAAATGTAAAAAATAAAATAAAAATAAAAATAAACAATATGCCTACATCTCTCTTTCGATAACAGAATAATGTGTCTCAGTCTCACTGACTGCTCTGGATGCAAATGTTATTAATCTTTCCCTATCTCCTTCGATTTGGGACAGCACAGCCCCCTACCCCTTGCAACTTGCATATATCGTAATTATAGATTGCTTCCCTTGCAGAAATCCTCCTAAACAAGTGCTTCAAATATGCCTCTTTTTACTTACCTCACAGTTTGTTTGTGTCTCTCATATTGCACAAACTTCACATTCTTTTTCATCAATTCTCTCAATGTTTGCATGATCTCAGCAAATACCTTAATAAACTTATTGTGATATTCAGCTAATCCTAAAAATGAGTGTAATTCTTCCATGTTCATCAGCAACTGTGCTTCTTCAACTGCCTTCATCGGATTTTCCTTTGTCGTGCATCCTCCTTTTGCAAATGTATATCCTAGGGGATTGCATCTTCTCTGTGAAATGTACATTTACTATGTTTCACTGTTAACCCTTTCTCCTCCAATTTCCTTAACACTTTGCACAATCTTTAATCATGGTGCCATTTCTCTCGTCCGTACACTAATTTTTCATCTTGAAATGCCTTTACACCTTCCATATCACCTATCATGTGAGACATTTGTCTTGAAGATATGATTCAGGTGTGTTACTAGTTAGTTCCTTTATTACAGTTTCCAGGTAAATTCATAATATACAGGAGAGGAAAACACTGGCTCCTGACACCAAGCATACATGTCTCCAAGTGTCTCAGGTGGAATGCCAGTGACATAACATTCTCTCACTCATCTATACACTTGCTCACATTCCAACACTCTCCCTGACCTAATGTATTCAAACTAGCATGAATCCATACAGCAAATCACTTCACAACACAATTAGCGTTCAAAATATCATAGCTGTGGATGCTAACCCAAAGAGCATCTTCAAATAACAATACATCCCAAGTGGAGTGATAAAAGTAGTGCACACATTTGGTGCAATTGGATCTGATGGTAAGCTGCCTTTAAGTATATCTTTGAGAACGTATCAGCATCTGTGCTTAGATTTAATATCTTAGAATTTACAGGAAATTGATATTTCCCTACTTTAATGGCCTTATTCAAATAAATCAAATCTACACACATTCTTATCTTACCATTAGACTTCCGAGTTACCACAATAGGAAACACCCACTCTAAAACTTCTGCTTCTTCTATTATACCCTCCCTATGTAATTGTTCTATTTCCTTCTTCACTTCTTCCCTCAGCGAGATGAGGATATGTCTTCCTGGGTGTGATACAAGTTCACCCCTAGCATTAGCTTTATTTTGTGGCTCGAAGGAACACGGTAGCAGAGAAGACTGGAGACCCAAGCGCTTATACAGTGAGGTGATATGCCAAATTAGGAATGCATTTGGTCAAGGACAAATCACAGCAGGTGAGTGCAACCAATTTTGCGGGGTTTACTGCTCAAACCACCATCATTAAGTAACCTATACAAACAATGATGCATTCACACTGCGCATATGTCCAAAACATTTTTGTTTAATGCTTAGTGGGATAAATTAAGTTGAATTCTAAGTCAGCCTGACAATTGTTTCGAGCAGAGCAACTGCTCTTCTTCTGAGGCTTATGCACTCTTCTATTCAGTCACATATCTATTGATATTAAAGGTGAGGGTAGAGTTGCACTTCTTTTGTCTATATCTCCTCGCTATGCAGTAAAGTAGATGTCTGAACAAAGCCTTTCCAATCCCTTCCCTGAAAACACATGGGAACAACACTTTTTCACCATTTTGTGGAATGGATTTGTCATTCTTCTGTACCTTGTTGGCTCCTCCTTCTACCACTATGGAAACTGAATGTCTGATTCAGCCTGATCCTCCCATCCTAGTACATTCACACCGATCTTTGCTAAATATACCTTGACTTCCACCATTTCTCCATTGAAGTCAACAAAGGCAAGTTTATATCCTATCATTTCAATCTTGGAACCTTCAAAGGCTCCTGGATTCCTAACGTTATACGTCTCCAAATCTGTATTGAGCAATACTCACACATTTCAAACCATCTTTCCTTCCTGATGATAATAATACTTTTCTTATATGTTTATGATGATATGCCTTGGACTATTGTTACTATGTGTACCTCCTATTTTTCTCCACCTTGCTCAAATCTGACTCTCTCTGAGTTATATGTGTTCATAAATCTCTTATTTCTACGTACTATCTCAAAATGTCCCTTTAGGCCACATGAGGAACATGTCTAGTTCAAAGGGAGGCAACGTTTTGAGCTGGTGTAGTGCCCCTCTGCTACAAGAAAGCACTTTCCCCTTTGAGGATCATTCTTGGTGTCCAAATACTCTTGTCGCTGGGGAATTTTCCAATCTTCTTGGGCTCCTCTTGCTTTCCCTTTACCCTTACCCAAACCTTCGTTCAATTATTTTAGTTTCACTGCTGCTATTTGTGATGTGGGCTTCTCCTTTCCCTTTATTACCTTGCAACACATTGTGGTCTGCTCATCTTTCTTCACTGTAGCTATTGTTTCCTCCCGAGTGGGGTTACCACTCATCCAAAGCCTTTCTTGTATTACGTTGATGTTCATGTGAATTATAATTTAATCTCTCATCAATTCATCTTGTGTTGCCCCACTCTTAAATTGCATGTCAATGAAAACTTCTTCAGAGCACTCATATATTCATCTACTGTTTCTTTACTGTCTTGCTTACGTGAATAGAAATAGTATCTGTTAACTGCAATGTTGGTTTTTGGATAGTAATATAGATGCAACTGTTGCAAAATATTCTCACATTCATTCCTTCCTTTTCCCTTACCATCCATGAGGGGAGGTGTTTCCCCAAAAAAGTGGTGTCCCTCAAGACATAAGCAATGTAACAATAATGTATTTTTCTTATCTGCTGTTAGGGTCTTGTTTCTATTGTGCTGATTTAGTTTGTGAATACTCCTTCCATTCCGCCCATGGAATGGGCGGATCAACAGGCACTGTTAAAAAAGGTTGTGGTTGGTGCACTGTAGTTCCCTTTATTTACTTATTGTCTTGTTTATCACACTCTTCAATGTTACGTATTTGTTATTTCTATCGTTGTATTCAACTGTAAGTGTTGTCTACTGATACTCCTCATTAAATAGGGGTGCATTGTGGAGTTGATATACCGGGAATTAGTATAATAAAACCACAAAGTCAACTACACATGTACATTAGGCATTCCTATGAATTATAACATTATTCCCACCACATTCATATACAGAATAATAACATTAAAAAACAGTATTAGAATACATTATTTCGAAAAAATGTCTGGATGGAAAATGTTTATTTACTATAGTCCATCAAAATAAGTGTATCATTATGGCTCCAATAAACAAAAGATATAAACATAAGTACAATTAGTAGGTATCACTTGATAAACTGTACATAAAAACATGTTTGCCAATATATAAAATTCATAGCCCAATTAGGAGGTGTGCATCCCAAATCATCATTAGCTTTAGCTTGATGTGAAGTAAATCCATTGAATCTGTTCTTGGTTCAAAGGCAGGTGAATAGTTAGTCACCAAGTGACTACAGAAATAAAAAATATAAAGTGTGGGTAAGGAGCACTTATTATACACTAGAAGTGCCAACCATAAATTAGGGTATATTACAATGCAGATATGGACATTTTCCTACCTGAACAGTCTTAGTCTATGACCCACAATTCATATCATTCCAATGTTAAATTACTTCAATATGTACTCCTGGCGTGAGCTGTATGATGACATATCTCCTTTGAAGAAAGGGTATATAATTTACACATACAATGGCCATCTTATATGAGTATGCCAGACAGCGGACAAATACCTCCTGCATAAGAAAAGGCTGACCTCATAAGTATCCCCATTAAATTTGTAGTATAGCCTTAGATGGCCTCTAAGGGATATTTAATATATGGGTATACAAAGGTATGAATGATAAGGTTCCTGTATAAATAGGCATTTTCGATCTGTATAAAGTATCCCATCCACAAAGGAAACAACCTCCCTTCTGGATTGTGAAAGGATGACAATGATCTGGGATGGATGGATAACTGCATGTTTTCCATGTTTAAATGGAAACTGTGGGCCTTAGAAATATATATGACATCACTGCATGTGATAGGTCATTGCATAAGTTGACTATAATGTGTAAAGAATCAATTCCGTAATGCATGAGAATCATCTTATACAGAGTAGACGTCACCAGCTGTGTGACATCATCACTGCAATGCTAATAGAATGTATCTAATGTGCAAAGTAGTGTAGCAATGCACAAGAATGATCTTGTATGGGCCATCTTGGTGTGAAAATCTTTCCCACAGTTGGGTATAAAGACAGGGCACAAATCCAACACTGATATAAGTACCAAACAATGTTTTTAACAGGACAATTTGCCTCATTATAAGTGGGCGCGGTAACCGCCAAACTCGCTACCGGCCCCGGCACCCACGAATGGGTCATTGCCGGCCCATTACGAGATGAATGGGCTGGTAATTGCCCATTTGCGGGTGCCAGTATGGGCGGCCTCCCGATCCCCATTCTGCCCCAAAGGGCTGAAAAGTGGTCGGGAGCATGGTTGTTAATAACGGTGCCGGTGCAATCACTAGTTCTGCTTGAGGGTGCCGGTCTGCACGCCTGGTCAGACCATGCGTGCAGTCCGGCACCGGCAAGCAGAACACGTAATGTGGTGGAGAGGTAACAATGGTGCTGGTAGTTCGTAATGAGGCCCAATGTCCTAATCAATGCCTGCCTCTTTAACAATCTACAGACATATGTGATATAGTCCCATACAGATACACAATATAATTTTCATCACGTAGTACGTCTACGTGCAAACAAATAGACGCAGTATAGTACCACAAGGTTATGCACTATCATTTAGATCCCACAATGTCACTGTGTTCAAACAATATTAGGATAGTGTATAACTGTTAATTTCACTTACTACCATATCCTTGGCCCTACCTCTTGATCCTTCGTGGATTCATCCGCAGTCACTTGTTTTACTTTTCCTTTTTAATTTCTCTAAGAGGAAACATGAAACAAATGGTGGCATGCTGCTGTGTGCCTTCCTCTGATGTGTTTTGATTATTTCCAAGATGGCAGCATGTTTCCTTGCACAGCAATGTGTTTTTCGCTAGCATGCTCTGATTATGGTGATGGCAAGTTTCCTTAGGATGCACAGTGCTTTATTCTGGTACTTCATACACACCATGCACTAGTCCCACGTGTCAGTTGATTTGTTTCCCTTAGTTCATGTGTGTGCTCCCTGTGCTAGTCAAGATTCACACATTGCTGGCTCTATCCACGTGCCACCCTCGGTTGATGGCACCAATACTGCAGGACATTTGCTCTTCTTCCAGGCTAAATATGGTGCAGCTGTTGTTCCAGCAGGTTTGTGTCA
Organism: Ambystoma mexicanum; assembly: GCF_040938575.1. Classification (NCBI taxonomy): domain Eukaryota; kingdom Metazoa; phylum Chordata; class Amphibia; order Caudata; family Ambystomatidae; genus Ambystoma; species Ambystoma mexicanum. The sequence goes on along the minus strand of NC_090927.1, from coordinate 192,227,712 downwards.
CCAGCTTGTCACCAAATTGAAGAAAGAAAACAAACAAACAAACCCTGCTGACACCTCTCTGCGGGCTCTTGCCCCTCCCCTTCACCTTCCACTTCAACCATCTCTCTTCAAACCCACTTCTTGAACAATTCCTGACCAGAACTCTCTTACCAGTTTGACATTCCAATTACCCCTTTTACATTCCACAACTCATCAATACACCATCAAGAATGATTAAAAGATTGGTGGTAATGGGAAGCAACCATAATCAAATGAAATCCGCAAACCTTGACACAACAACAAAATGCGGGAAAAAGAGTCTTCATAGTCCTGCTTCCACATTCCCATAGAATCCACAGAGATGATGTGGACGTGAATGGGGGGCAGGTTGTGCAAGGTATCACAAGAAACAGACAGGGCACTCGAATCTCGGGTGAGGTTAGTTGGTAAATCTTTAATAGCAGGACTGAAGGGTGAATACTGAAATGAATAGCACACCATACCCAAATCTGTGTTACCCCACCCCTTTTTCCACAATTTGTATAGCTTTTCAGTTCATTGACTTCAATGCACACAATTGTAGATGTTATGACTTCACAAAGGAGGATGTCAGTCCTTTCAACCGGCACAATGGTCTTCTATGAGGCACAGGCAAACCTTGACAACCAAGCTCACCTTGTCTGGCAGAGGGACTGCCAGGACCCCCCTTGTTAATTTGCATAATTTAAGTTACCTTGGGTCTCACCCTAAGTTAATAGGGGATTCCAGACGTTGACCCCTTGCTCACTATTCTTAGAGAGTCACAGTTCCACCCTACTGATGAGGTCCAACCAGACCCGAAACATGTGTCTGGGGTTGCTGTTGGTACTCTTGTTCAGAGGAGAATTGCCTAGAATTTAGGTGCCTGACTGCCCCAGGGCAGGACAAAGACTGATATGTTTTGGATATTTCTCCTCTATGAAGGATAGTGAGCTAAAGAATCTGGGTAAGGCTTTCAGTAACCAGGACTAATGTCTGGCTGAGGGACTCCCATGACCCCCCCTTGCTAATTTTCATATGTTAATTAACTTTGGGTATCATCCTATGTTACTATGGACTTATGTCTTGCCGGGGGACTACCAGTACCACCATTGTTAATTTGCATAATTTAAGTAACTTTGGGTCTCACGCTAAATTACTAGGGGAATCCAGACATGGACCTCTTCTTCACTATTCTTAGAGAGGCACAGCTCCACCCAACTGATGAGGTCCATCCAGACCGAAACACTGTCTGGGGTTGCTGTTGGTACTCTTGTTCAGAGGGGAATTACCTAGCATTTCAGTGCTGGACTGCCCCAGGGCAGGACAAAAACGGATATGTTTTGGATATTTCTCCTCTGTGAAAGATAGTGAGCTAAAGAATCTGGGAAAGGCTCTTGTAACCAGGCTAATGTCTGGCAGAGGGACTCCAAGGACCCCCCTTGTTAATTTGCATAATTTAAGTAACGTTGGGTATCGCACTAAGTTACTAGGGGAATCCACACGTGGACCACTTGATCACTATTCTTAGAGAGGCACAGCTCCACCCTACTGATGAGGTCCAACCAGACTGAAACACGTGTCTGGGATTGCTGTTGGTACTCTTGTTTAGACAAGAATTGCCTAGCATTTCGGTGCTGGACCGCCCCAGGGCAGGACAAAGACTGATATGTTTTGGATATTTCTCCTCTGTGAAAGATGGTGAGCTAAAGAATCTGGGTAAGGCACTCGTAACCAGAACTAATGTCTGGCAGAGGGACTCCCCCAGGACCCCTCTTGTTAATTTGCATAATTTAAGTAACTTTGGGTGTCACCCTAAGTTACTAGGGGATATGTTTTGGATATTTCTCCTCTGTGAAATGCCGGTCCGATAGCACAGCGAGCAGAGAACTCTCTTTGACATCTGTGCAGAGCCTGCTGACACAGGTTCGAATCCGCTATTAAAAAATGCCAAATAATAAATAAATAAATATAGTGAGCTAAAGAATCTGGGTAAGGCTCTCATAACCAGGACTAATGCCTGGCAGGGGGACTCCCAGGACCCCCATTGTTAATTTCCATGATTTTAGTAACTTTGGGTCTCACCCTAAGTTACTACAGGAATCCAGGCGTAGACCCATTGCTCACTATTCTTAGAGAGGCACAGCTCCTCCCTACTGATGAGGTCCAACCAGACAAACACATGTCTGGGGTTGCTGTTGATACTCTTGTTCAGAGGAGAAATGCCTAGCATTTTGGTGCTGGACTACCCCAGGGCAGGACAAAGACTCATCTGTTTTGGATATTTCTCCTCTGTGAAAGATACTTAGCTAAACTATCTGGATAAGGCTCTCGTAACCAGGACTAATGTCTGGTAGAGGGACTCCCAGGACCCCCATTGTTAATTTCAATAATTCTAGTAACTTTGGGTCTCACCCTAAGTTACTTGGGGAATCCAGACATAGACCCCTTGCTCACTAGTCTTAGAGAGGCACAGCTCCACCCTACTGATGAGGTCTAACCAGACAGAAACATGTGTCTGGGGTTGCTGTTGGTACTCTTGTTCAGAGGAGAATTGCCTAGCATTTCGGTGCAGGACTGCCCCAGGGCAGGACAAAGACTGATATGTTTTGGATATTTCTCCTCTGTGAAAGATAGTGAGCTAAAGAATCTGGGTAAGGCTCTCCTAACCGGGACTAATGTCTGGCAGTGTCACACTTTGCCTGGAATCTCACCTGTTTATCTTTCGAAGTCTTGGTCTGGGGTTTTTCCTTCTTGTGGACAGCTCGGGTCTTGTAGAGACACGGTCGTGTATCCTCCATCGCCAGCGTGCAGGTGAAATCCGATCCAAGGTGAGTATGGGTTCAACTCCAGGAGGGATGAGGAAGATTTTGCAAAGTATCGGGAGGAGGGAAGCCAGGAAGGAACCAGGACACGTACAAAGGCGGTAAGGGATAAGCGATAAGGGCGGCAAGGCCCCAGGAAGGAGGAGCGCTAATAAGTAAGCTAAGGGAGAGAAGGGGGCTTGAACAAAACCTGGAAGGGAGAAGGTACTAAGCACAAGGGAAGTACGACCATACTTGCCGAAGTTCGGGAAGTTAGCGTTGAGACGTGCAGCACCACGGGTGTGTGTCTCTTTTCAAGGGACTGGCAAACTCCTGGAAACACTAGAGCAGTAGTGATGCACTAGCGTCGGCCATGTTGGATATACTTTCAGAAGGGATGTAGCAGTGTCTTATGGACCACGTAGTCCAAAAGGGACTGAAATGTTGAATCATGACAGCATGCCCCCTCTTAAACTGCGATCCTCCCGGTTTGTCCGGATGGGTCAAGTGGAACCGTCGTAGCAAGCGAGGGGCATTCATATTGGACATTGGTTGACAAGTACGTTCACTGGGTGGATATCCCTTCCATTCCACCAAATATTGTAGATGACCCCTTCTATATCTGGAGTCACAAATCCTGGAAACTTCAAATTCAACTTGTTCATTGTTGAGCACGGGGGTAGGTCGAGGAGCGGTCCTAGTGGTTTGTGAATAGGGTTTCAGCAAGGATGTATGAAAAACAGGATGGATCCTTTTCCAGGAGCCGGGTAATTGTAGTCTGAAGGCTACAGAGTTGATGATTTCTTTTATCGAAAAAGGCCCATAGAAACGTTGAGCCAACTTGTTGGGCCTTAAATGTCGAGGTCAGAGTCTGGAGGAAAGCCAGACATTATCACCGATGGTATATTTTGGACCTGGTGTTCTCCTGGTATCAGCATATTGTTTAACATCCATCCTGGCCTTTTCCAAATGTCCTTTCACATCCTTGTGTTCTGTGACCAAATGCTCTATCCAGGAATCGACTGATGGAACCGGGGTGGAGTGAGGCAGAACTGTAGGTAAGACAGATAGATGCAATCCTTGGGAACAAAAGAATGGACTGGTCTTAAAGGCAGCATGGTTGGAGTTAATGTAAGCAAATTCAGCCACGGGTATCAAGACAGACCAATCATCCTGTACTTTGGAGGCGAAACATCGTAGATATTGTTCGAGTGTTTGGTTGACTCGTTCTGTAATCCCATTGGTTTGAGGATGATACCCTGAAGATAAGGCACATTGAATGCCCAACATTTTGTATAGGTACTTCCAGAATTGTGAGATGTACTGAGGGCCCCGGTCAGAAATGATTTTAGAAGGGAGGCCATAAAGTCTGAAGATATGGCTTACGAAAATCCCTTTGAAAACAGAAGGCTAGGTAATTATAAAGATATTCCTATGGCTGAGTCCCTAGCCAAACACTTAAAAGACCCTAACTGTGAGTGATCTCGTACCAAATGGATGTGGGCCCTAGTTGGAGCTGCTGGGCCGACTACAAATGGTGTCGAGATCCTGTCCCTGTACTCTCTAAAACACTTTCCTGGTGTCTAGTAGGTGCACACAGAAGTAGAGATCGATATATTATATTTTAATCTGTCACCTCCATGGTGTGTGTCTTATCATTAAAAACAAAATAACTGTTTCTATGTCCAATAGAAAAGATTTTTTTAAAACAAAAAAAAGGAAATTCTTCCATCCAACAATGGTGAGAAAGGATACGTGTGGATAACTACGTGTGGATAACACTTTCCATTTCTTTTGTACACAAGCCCTCTATTTTCTTTTACAAGGGTATTGGAGTCTGGGTTATCAACCAGAGTGGGTCTGCAACCTTTGGCTCCCAGATGTGTTTGGACTACCATTCCCATCCGGCCTGTACAGCATAGTCAATGTCAGGAGATCATGGGAGTTGTAGTCCGAAACATCTGGAGAGCCACAGGTTGCAGACCCCTGAACCAGACCAATTAAACAGTCAACCGGTTTCAGCGGGATTTTCAATTAGCCGCTTTCTTCAGGCCGAATACCATTTGTAAATTCTTGTATTCTTATGTTTTCAACAATATCTTCAACACTGTGAAGAATTGGAGGTTGTCTTCTAGGGTCCACAATTTGATAGCAAGAAGCGATTCCTGATCCTATATGGACAAAGACAAGAGAGACAATGGGGACTACTGTCAGTCTCAAGTACTATCATAAAAAGCCTGTTAGAAACACATATTTCACTAGTGATTCTGTCTCTAATTGATGAAGAGACTCTCCTTACCCCTGTGGAAGAGTCCTAGGGATAGAGAAAGCGCTGTATGCTCAAAAGTATGGTGGTTCTCACTACGTCTAGAGGTCTTAATTGCATCTTGTTTTCTCTCCTTGCTTTAAGACCCTGTAATTCAAAAAGGGACATATGTGTACCCAAAGGTATGTATTGTCTACATGTCCACATCAAGCTTGTTCGTACACATTGGGTTTTTCATAAAGCAGGATTTTTTATATATAAATTGACCACATCTAAATGTGTGGTATTCTCATTTTTCTTGTCTATGGCATTTCATAAGGTGTCTCTCCCAGTGGGGGCAAACTGTGTTCCGTTTTTAGATCCGTGTAAAACTGGGTATCTATGTGGGCAGTGATGTATAGCTTCCCTCTGAGCGAAGCTCCTCTGTGGGTAGGTCTATAACATAAGCCATATACCATATCTCCGGACCGAGCATGGAAGTTAGTGCTTACCTCTATGGGTTGATTCAATCTGCCTGCGATCATCTGTTCCGGTACCGCGCCATCTCGTTCCCGAGGTTTGTTATATTGTGTGGGTGACAGGCACGTGATCATGGGTGCCGTGTCACATGATTGCTATCGCTTTTAATTTACCGGCTGAAGTCACTCTACTTCGGGCTCTTAGACTGTGTAGGGCCTGTGACCATATCTGCGCTTGTGCGGTAGTGTGCTGGAGAGCGAAGGCCAAAGGACTGTGGGTGATGTAGTACGTGAACGCCATGTCACGTGATTATGCGATCGCTTCTTGGTAAACAAACCGCCATGGCTTGTTCGAGTAAATCGACGACTTATGATTCCAACGAATCTATGCCTCTATAGGGCAGGATGCATGAATACCAACTGCCAAAGTTCTGGCTGCGTCTGTGTATCAATGCAATTCAGAGCCGGCCAAGAGGGTGCTTGGGAGTTGTAGTTCGGTTTTCATCTCGGGGCCAGGGAGGTTCAAAGAGTGGGACCATATATGTATAAGAGAGAGGATAAACCACAGATGGTATTGTAGCGTTATTTCCGCATATCTACATTAAAGAATTATAAAGTTACAAAGTTACAGATTAAAGAACTGCCAAAGTTTGCCAGCAAATCTCCTCATTGAGGCCTACCAGGTGGCTACGAGTCCTATATATCCACTGTTGTTCTCTTTTTAGAAGGAGGGCTGTAATGTTACCCCCTCTTTTAGGTACTTTTACTTTCTCTGTTATGGTCCATGTGAGGACATCTTCAGTATGATGTTTGTCAATGTAATGTACCACCATGGGGGCTGTTCTTTTTTGTGTCCTGATGTTAGAACGGTGTTCCCCTATACGTATCTTGATGGCCTTCGTTGTCATGCCGATGTATTTTTTGTTGCAGGGGCATTGTATAAGGTATACTACATTGGTAGTATTACAGTTAGTTAAACTCCTCTGTTCCCAAGGATACTTCCAGCCTATATCTATGGCTGTAGTGCGTCTTGTGTATTTACATACTGTACATGCTCCACATGGTGTATGGCCCTGGGGTCTAGGTGTATTCCAGAGAGTGTTGGTACCAGCGATGGTAGATGTTTCTTTATATGTGTGCACGAGTGTATCTCTGAGGTTCTTCCTTCTCCTTATTGCAAAGAGAGGTTCCGGCAGGGGTTTTTCTTCAATGTTGAGTATATGCCAAGCCTTCCGAATTTCTTTTTTCAAGCGATTGATTATGGGCGAATAACTAAATACTGCTGTAATGGTGTTGTCATCTCTCTTTCTTCTTCCGTGTTGGTTGAGAGTTATTTCTCTAGGTATATTTCTTGCCCTCTTTTTTGCTTGTTTGATAATTTTGTGCGGGTAATTTCTCTCTAGAAGGTTGTTGGAAAGCCTTGTTGCTTGTATGTCATATTCAACTCTCGTGGTGCAGTTTCTCCTAAATCGGAGGAACTGTCCGAAGGGTAAGTTCTCCTTCAGAGACCTCTGATGGAAGCTGTTGTAATCCAAGAGGGAATTTCTGTCAGTGGGTTTTTGAAAAACCGTGGTCTCAAAAATATGGCCTGTCTTAGTGATCTTTAGATCAAGGAACGTTGCTGCCGTTTTACTCGCCTCATACGTAAATTTGAGGAAAGGGTTGAGTCCATTGATCCACTACATAAAGTTGTTCAAAGTGGCGTTGTCTCCATCGAAAAGCAGAAAGACGTCGTCAATGTATCGACGCCAACTTACTATATTGGTTGTGAAAGGATTGGTCTCCGGGTATATGTGATTATCTTCAAAATTGGCAACGTATAGATTCGCTAACTTCGGTGCGAATGTTGCGCCCATAGCTGTTCCTGCTATCTGTTCGTAATAGCTCTCTTCATTCATGAAGTAATTTTTTGTAAGGGCTATTTCTGCCAATTGCATAATCAGTGTCACAGGCATGTCCAGTGTCATAGTTCGTAGCACACTTTCGATAACCCTCAATGTTTCTCCTTGGGGTATTTTAGAGTATAGAGACTCTATGTCCATAGTAACTATGTAGATATCTTCGCTCTCAAGGACAAGGTTGTCTAGATATACCAAGATCGCTGTGGTATCTTTGACATAAGAGCGCATTTTGCTAACTTCTGCTCTCAAAAAGAAGTCAGTGAACTGCGAAAGGGGTTCGAGAATGGATCCAATTCCAGATACAATGGGGCGTCCAGGTGTTGGGTGGACGCCTTTATGTATTTTAGGTAGTGCGTAGAAAGCGGGGCACCTAGGATGTTTTGGAGTCAAGAAGGCAGCTTCTTTAGTACTAATGTGGCCCTCTGCTTCCGCTTCTTCAATTATTGGATTGATGAGATTTCTAAGCCGCTCTGTCAGATCGCTTCCAAGTTTTCTGTATGTAGTCCGATCATCTACGAGAGCGTTGACCATTCTATTGTAATCTATCTTGTCCATGATGACAATAGCTCCCCCTTTGTCGGCAGGTTTTATGATTATATCTGTATTTGTTTTCAGTTCTTTCAGAGCCAGGTTTTCCATTCTGGTCATGTTATGAAATATTCCAGAATTGTCTTCTGCCTCAATTTCATCGAGTTTTTTAAGGATCAACTTTTCAAAGGTCTGTGATTCTACACTTATGCTCTGCGGTGGAGGATAATATGTTGATTTATTGTGTAGTCCAGTCACATCTGTGGGTATATTATGTTTGTCTTCAGTGAAAAATTGTTTGAGCCGAATCTTTCTCATCAATTGAGTAATTTCAATTCTTGTTTGGAAAGGATCATGGAGAGATGTAGGAACAAAAGAGAGGCCTTTCTGTAATACACTTAATTGCGTATTAGAGGGAGCAAAGGTGGATGAATTAACCACCAAGGATTTTTTCCTCATGTATTAAGGGTTGTATTGTGGGGCGGTGTTCTGTTGGTACCACACTTTCCCTCTGTTCCTGGTAGCCATGGGTGATTGGTTCGGCCACCATCCTCTGGCTCTGCCGCGTCCTCTTGGGGCCTGAAAACCCCGAGCATTTCCGCCTCTATTTTGTTGGTTGTCAAATCTGACGTTGCCACCGGTTCTGCCTGAGTCTTCGTCAGAGCTGCCACTGGAAAAATTCCAGTTGCCCGGTCGTGGTCTATTTCTTTGTTGTCTGCCTCTCGTAGACCCCGTGTTGGGAGCATTAGTGTTTTTTTCTGGTTCTTCATAGTACGCATCCATTGTACATGGGTACTTCTTCTCATGTGTAAATGCTGCAATATCTTTTTTAAGTTTAATCACCTTCTTGTTTAGGTTAAACTCTTTGAATCATTACAAAACAAGACACAATAACAACAAAAATGATTGTAGGTGATTACCTAAAGAGCATGGCAACTCTGGATGCAACGATAAAAGAGTTCAAAGAGTTTAACCTAAACAAGAAGGTGATTAAACTTAAAAAAGATATTGCAGCATTTACACATGAGAAGAAGTACCCATATACAACGGATGCGTACTATGAAGAACCAGAAAAAAACACTAATGCTCCCAACACGGGGTCTACGAGAGGCAGACAACAAAGAAATAGACCACGACCGGGCAACTGGAATGTTTCCAGTGGCAGCTCTGACGAAGACTCAGGAAGAACCGGTGGCAACGTCAGATTTGACAACCAACAAAATAGAGGCGGAAATGCTCGGGGTTTTCAGGCCCCAAGAGGACGCGGCAGAGCCAGAGGATGGTGGCCGAACCAATCACCCATGGCTACCACGAACAGAGGGAAAGGGTGGTACCAACAGAACACCGCCCCACAATACAACCCTTAATACCTGAGAAAAAATCCTTGGTGGTTAATTTATCCACCTTTGCTCCCTCTAATACGCAATTAAGTGTATTACAGAAAGGCCTCCCCTTTGTTCCTACATCTCTCCATGATCCTTTCCAAACAAGAATTGAAATTACTCAATTGATGAGAAAGATTCGGCTCAAACAATTTTTCACTGAAGACAAACATAATATACCCACAGATGTGACTGGACTACACAATAAATCAACATATTATCCTCCACCGCAGAGCATAAGTGTAGAATCACAGACCTTTGAAAAGTTGATCCTTAAAAAACTCGATGAAATTGAGGCAGAAGACAATTCTGGAATATTTCATAACATGACCAGAATGGAAAACCTGGCTCTGAAAGAACTGAAAACAAATACAGATATAATCATAAAACCTGCCGACAAAGGGGGAGCTATTGTCATCATGGACAAGATAGATTACAATAGAATGGTCAACGCTCTCATAGATGATCGGACTACATACAGAAAACTTGGAAGCGATCCGACAGAGCGGCTTAGAAATCTCATCAATCCAATAATTGAAGAAGCGGAAGCAGAGGGCCACATTAGTACTAAAGAAGCTGCTTTCTTGACTCCAAAACGTCCTAGGTGCCCCGCTTTCTACGCACTACCTAAAATACATAAAGGTGTCCTCCCAACACCTGGATGCCCCATTGTATCTGGAATTGGATCCATTCTCGAACCCCTTTCGCAGTTCACTGACTTCTTTTTGAGAGCAGAAGTTAGCAAAATGCGCTCTTATGTCAAAGATACCACAGCGATCTTGGTATATCTAGACAACCTTGTCCTTGAGAGCGAAGATATCTACATAGTTACTATGGACATAGAGTCTCTATACTCTAAAATACCCCAAGGAGAAACATTGAGGGTTATCGAAAGTGTGCTACGAACTATGACACTGGACATGCCTGTGACACTGATTATGCAATTGGCAGAAATAGCCCTTACAAAAAATTACTTCATGAATGAAGAGAGCTATTACGAACAGATAGCAGGAACAGCTAGGGGCGCAACATTCGCACCGATATTAGCAAATCTATACGTTGCCAATTTTGAAGATAATCACATATACCCGGAGACCAATCCTTTCACAACCAATATAATAAGTTGGCGTCGATACATTGACGACGTCTTTAAGCTTTTCGATCGAGACAACGCCACTTTGAACAACTTTATGGAGTGGATCAATGGACTCAACCCTTTCCTCAAATTTACGTATGAGGCAAGTAAAACTGCAGCGACGTTCCTTGATCAAAAGATCACTAAGACAGGCCATATTTTTGAGACCACGGTTTTTCAAAAACCCACTGACAGAAATTCCCTCTTGGATTACAACAGCTTCCATCAGAGGTCTCTGAAGGAGAACTTACCCTTTGGACAGTTCCTCCGATTTAGGAGAAACTGCACCACGAGAGTTGAATATGACATACAAGCAACAAGGCTTTCCAACAACCTTCTAGAGAGAAATTACCCGCACAAAATTATCAAACAAGCAAAAAAGAGGGCAAAAAATATACCTAGAGAACTAACTCTCAACCAACACGGAAGAAGAAAGAGAGATGACAACACCATTACAGCAGTATTTAGTTATTCGCCCATAATCAATCGCTTGAAAAAAGAAATTCGGAAGGCTTGGCATATACTCAACATTGAAGAAAAACCACTGCCGGAACCTCTCTTTGCAATAAGGAGAAGGAAGAACCTCAGAGATACACTTGTGCACACATATAAAGAAACATCTACCATCGCTGGTACCAACACTCTCTGGAATACACCTAGACCCCAGGGCCATACACCATGTGGAGCATGTACAGTATGTAAATACACACAACGCACTACAGCCATAGATATAGGCTGGAAGTATCCTTGGGAACAGAGGAGTTTAACTAACTGTAATACTACCAATGTAGTATACCTTATACAATGTCCCTGCAACAAAAAATACATCGGCATGACAACGAGGGCCATCAAGATACGTATAGGGGAACACCGTTCTAACATCAGGACATAAAAAAGAACGGCCCCCATGGTGGTACATTACATTGACAAACATCATACTGAAGATGACCTCACATGGACCATAATAGAGAAAGTAAAAGTACCTAAAAGAGGGGGTAACATTACAGCCCTCCTTCTAAAAAGAGAACAACAGTGGATATATAGGACTCGTAGCCACCTGGTAGGCCTCAATGAGGAGATTTGCTGGCAAACTTTGGCAGTTCTTTAATCTGTAACTTTGTAACTTTATAATTCTTTAATGTAGATATGCGGAAATAACGCTACAATACCATCTGTGGTTTATCCTCTCTCTTATACATATATGGTCCCACTCTTTGAACCTCCCTGGCCCCGAGATGAAAACCGAACTACAACTCCCAAGCACCTTCTTGGCCGGCTCTGAATTGCATTGATACACAGACGCAGCCAGAACGTTGGCAGTTGGTATTCATGCATCCTGCCCTATAGAGGCATAGATTCGTTGGAATCATAAGTCGTCGAATTACTCGAACGAGCCATGGCGGTTTGTTTACCAAGATGCGATCGCATAATCACGTGACATGGCATTCACGTACTACATCACCCACAGTCCTTTGGCCTTAGCTCTCCGGCACACTACCGCACAAGCGCAGATATGGCCACAGGCCCTACACAGTCTAAGAGCCCGAAGTAGAGTGACTTCAGCCGGTAAATTAAAAGCGATAGCAATCATGTGACACGGCACCCATGATCACGTGCCTGTTACGCACACAATATAACAAACCTCGGGAACAAGATGGCGCGGTACCGGAACAGATGATCGCAGGCAGATTGAATCAACCCATAGAGGTAAGCACTAACTTCCATGCTCGGTCCGGAGATATGGTATATGGCTTATGTTATAGACCTACCCGCAGAGGAGCTTTGCTCAGAGGGGAGCTATACATCACTGCCCACATAGATACCCAGTTTTACATGGATCTAAAAACGGAACACAGTTTGCCCCCACTGGGAGAGACACCTTATGAAATGCCATAGACAAGAAAAATGAGAATACCACACATTTAGATGTGGTCAATTTATATATAAAAAATCCTGCTTTATGAAAAACCCAATGTATACGAACAAGCTTGATGTGGACATGTAGACAACACATACCTTTGGGTACACATATGTCCCTTTTTGAATTACAGGGTCTTAAAGCAAGGAGAGAAAACAAGACGCAATTAAGACCTCTAGACGCAGTGAGAACCACCATACTTTTGAGCATACAGCGCTTTCTCTATCCCTAGGACTCTTCCACAGAGGTAAGGAGAGTCTCTTCATCAATTCGAGACAGAATCACTAGTGAAATATGTGTTTCTAACAGGCTTTTTATGATAGTACTTGAGACTGACAGTAGTCCCCATTGTCTCTCTTGTTTTTGTCCATATAGGATCAGGAATCGCTTCTTGCTATCAAATTGTGGACCCTAGAAGACAACCTCTAATTCTTCACAGTGTTGAAGATATTGTTGAGAACATAAGAATACAAGAATTTACAAATAGTATTCGTCCTGAAGAAAGCGGCTAATTGAGAATCTCGCTGAAACCGGTTGACTGTTTAATTGGTCTGGTTGATAACCCAGACTCCAATACCCTTGTAAAAGAAAATAGAGGGCTTGTGTACAAAAGAAATGGAAAGTGTTATCCACACGTATTTATCCACACGTATCCTTTCTCACCATTATTGGATGGAAGAATTTCCTTTTTTTTGTTTTAAAAAAATCTTTTCTATTGACTATTGGACATAGAAACAGTTATTTTGTTTTTAATGATAAGACACACACCATGGAGGCGACAGATTAAAATATAATATATCGACCTCTACTTCTGTGTGCACCTACTAGACACCAGGAAAGTGTTTTAGAGAGTACAGGGACAGGATCTCGACACCATTTGTAGTCGGCCCAGCAGCTCCAACTAGGGCCCACATCCATTTGGTACGAGATCACTCACAGTTAGGGTCTTTTAAGTGTTTGGCTAGGGACTCAGCCATAGGAATATCTTTATAATTACCTAGCCTTCTGTTTTCCAAGTGTTACAATATTGGTCATTAACGGAGGGATTTGCCTTTTAACTCTCTTTTGTGGTTACTCTTACGAAAATCCCTGCCATTTCTTGTGCTGAATGTAGTTTTTCCAAGGGAGTGAAATGGGCCATATGGGAAAACAGGTCGATGGTAACCATTACAGTCGTGAAGCCCTTGGATGGAGGTAGCTCCATGATGAAGTCAGTAGAAATAGTCGCCCAAGGTCGGTCCGGTAAGGCAGGTTGATACAGAAGTCCTGCTGGTTTCTTATTGTCACACTTATTCTGACTGCAGACTACGCAAGCTTGGATGTACATTTTTATATTTTCGGCCATTCTGGGCCACCAAAAGTTTCTCTGAATGAGTCTAAGAGTTGCTGATATGCCCCGATGTCCTGAATGGAAGGTATCATGGTAGAGGGTTATTATCTTCAATATCAGTTCTTGTGTAGGTACCACTAGGTTCTTATCCTTAAAAAGGTAACCGTCTTCAGCCGAGAGTCCCCATCTGTTTGTCTTAAGGTATTCCTTCCATAGATCCGAAAGAGGAGTTTCTGAGCGGATATTATCCAATAAGGAATTTGCCTGGGCAATAAAGACGGAATCGGGAAACATCTTTGGAAGGGCACAGGGTTCCTCAGGTTCATAGTCAGGCCGTCTGGACAGATCGTCAGCAATAATTTTGGTTCGCCCTGGAACATGGTTTACCTGAAACTGATACTGAGCAAAAAAAAAGGCCCAGCAAGCCTGACAAATGTTTCTGCACTCCAATGACTGAAGAACTTGTAAATTCTGGTGATCAGTCCGGACTTGAATTGGATATTTGGCACCCAAGAGCAGATGACGCCATTTGGTAAAAGCCTGACGGATGGGAAGCAATTCCTTCTCCAACACAGAGTAATGTGTTTCGCTGGAATTTAGAGTATGAGCCAGATAAGCTATGGGATGTTCTCTTTTATCTTCCGATTCTTGTTTTAAGACAGCCCCTATGGTATAGTCTGAGGCATCGGTTTCCACCAGGAAGGGTTTGTTAATGTCAAGTTGAGCCAGGATGGGTCCTTGAGTAAACCTTTGTTTTAACTCGTGAAAGTCAGATTCTTGGTCTTTTGTCCAGTTGAAAGGACCGTCTTTCTTCAGTAATGCAACTATGGGCTGTACAATAGCAGAAAAGGTAGGAATGAATTTCCGATAAAAGTTTTCAAGTCCCAGGAAGGATTGTATTTGTTTCACTGATGTGGGAGTGGGCCACGAGAGGATTGAGTCGACCTTGGCAGCATCCATTTCAATTCCTTGAGGACCTAGGACAAATCCCAGATAGAGAACAGTAGGAACATGAAAAATGCATTTCTCTGGTTTGGCGAGTAGGTTATTCTCTCGTGATCGTTGTAAGACCAGAGACACATGTTCTTGATGTATTGCGAGATTCTTGGAATAGACCAGGATGTCCTCCAGATAGATGATGACAAAGAGGAACAGCATGTCTGAGAATACTCTGTCCATGAAGCGTTGAAACACTGCTGGGGCATTAGATAAACCGAATGGCATCACTAAGTACTCAAAATGGCCGAAGTGTGTCCTGAAGGCAGTTTTCCACCCATCACCTTCTCTTATGCAGATCGGATGGTAGGCGCCCTCAAGATCAAGTTTGGTAAAAATAACAGCTCCGCGGACTGCTTCCAGGATGTCTGAGATGAGTGGCAATGGGTAACGGTCCTTTCGTGTACATTGGTTGATACCCCGGTAGTCCAGACAGGGTCGAAGTTCCTTGGTATCTTTCTTTGGCACAAAGAATAAGGACGCCCCTGCAGGGGATTTCGATGGGCGAATAGTGCCGTTGGAAAGATTAGTGTCCAAGTATTCACATAGGGCTCTCTTCTCATGTTCCCAAAGTATGAACAATGGTATGCCTGCAGAGTCATCAGTTTCAATGGCACAGTCTTCAGGTCGGTGGGTAGGTAATGCTTCAACGATATCTGATGGGAACACATCCGAGAATTGTTGGTAAGACTCGGATACCTGGGTGACGTTAGACACACTAATGGACGACTTCTTAGACTCCAGGTTTTCCGAGGAAGGGGGTTTTGCCCCCTGAAACAGGCAATGCGAAAGACAATATTCTGATCCTAAGAACAAGGAACCTGCTGCCCAGTTGATATATGGATTGTGTCTTTGAAGCCAAGGCATGGTTAGTAGCAGTTCTGTGGTTTGTTGAGTTATGGGCCCTGAAGATAATGGTTTTCCATCGATACCTTCGACTGCCTGTATGATGTCTTTGGTCTTCCGGGGGATATGGTGTTTCAGAGCCCAATCATGGTCAAGGAATATGCCCATTGCTCCGCAGGGGCCAGGACGGAATACATTTCTTTTTTGGTGATTGACAGAGACACCTGAAGAATCACTAGGCTATTTGTGGGTTGACTAATTTTGCTTGGAGAAGACTTGGAGCACATATCTTTCTCCCGAAGCTGGGCTCCGTTCAAAATCGGGAGCTGGTGTTTCCCGAACCTCTACGTGGAGCTATAGGACAATTTCTTACAAGGTGTTTGTCAGATGCATAATACATGCAAAGTCCAGCATTGATTCTGCAAGTCCTTTCTTGTGAAGAAATGGGTCCCCGTAAGGAGCCAAGTTGCATTGGCTCAAGATTCGACAGAGGATTAGACACTGTCTCCTTAGGACTGGTATAATCCAAGGGGGCTCTTGCTGGCAAGGAACATGTTTTTTTTTCAGCCTTCCTTTCCTGGATGCGGAAATCAATTTGCAATGACAAATCCAGTAAAGCCTCGAAGGAACTTGGGCGGGCCACCTGGGCGAGTTTGTCCTTGATCTCGTCATTCAATCCACGGCGAAACAGAGTGAAACAGGCTTCTGGAGCCCAGTCAGCCTCTTGGCCAATTGTTTGAAACGGGTGACGTATGACAACATATCCTGAGGACCTTGTTGGAACTCCAATAATTTCTCTTGGTCACTGTATACCTGTTCTGGTCGATCAAACATAGTTTCAAAGGCATCCACAAATCCTTCATAGTTGTCCAGGAGTGGGTCCCCTGCATTTACTAAGGGCGTTGCCCAGGCCAATGCGTTTCCTGAAAGGTGGGAGATTATAAATCCTACCTTGGCCCTGGGTGTTGAGAAATAGTAAGGTTTGAAGGTAAAGTGCACTAAACATGAGTCAAGGAAGGAACGCAGTGCCTTGGTGGTTCCATCATATTTGTCCACAATACCCCCTACTATGGCACTTTCCTGGAACGCCGAATCCCTGGAGAGCACAAGTTGTTTTAATGCTGCATTTTTGGCTTTTAAATTCTGTACTTCAGTTGTCAGTTCTTGCATACCTCTCATGAGGTCCTGAACGGCTGCTTCCATAGTAGAATCAATATTCAATCCTTGGCGTCTCAAACTGTCACACTTTGTCTGGAATCTCACCTGTTTATCTTTCAAATCTTGGTCTGGGGTTTTTCCTTCTTCCAGACAGCTCGGGTCTTGTAGAGACACGGTCGCGTATCCTCCGTCGCCAGCGTGCAGCTGAAATCCGACTGAGGTGAGTATGCGTTCAACTCCAGGAAGGATGAGGAAGATTTTGCAGAGTCTCGGGAGGAGGGAAGCCAGGAAGGAACCAGGACACGTACAAAGGCGGTAAGGGATAAGCGCTAAGGGTGACAAGGCCCCAGGAAGGAGGAGCTCTAATAAGTAAGCTAAGGGAGAGAAGGGGGCTTGAACAAAACCTGGAAGGGAGAAGGTACAAAGCACAAGGGAATTACGACCACACTTGCCGAAGTTTGGGAAGTTAGCGTTGAGACGCGCAGCGCCGCGGGGGTGTGTCTCTTTTCAAGGGACTGGTGAACTCCTGGAAATACTAAAGCGGTAGTGATGCACTAGCGTCGGCCATGTTGGATATACTTTGGAAGGGATGTAGGAGTGTTTTATGGACCACGTAGTCCAAAAGGGACTGAAACGTCGAATCATGATAGGCAGAGGGATTCTCTGGACCCCCCTTGTTAATTTGCATAATTTACATAAATTTGGGTCTCATCCTAAGTTACTAGGGGAATCCAGATGTGGACCCCTTGCTCACTATGCTTAGAGGGGCACAGCTCCACCCTACTGATGATGTCCAACCAGACCGAAACACGTGTCTGGGGTTGCTATTGTTGCTCTTTTTCAGAGGGGAATTGCATAGCATTTCGATGCTGGACTGCCCCAGGGCAGGACAAAGACTGATATGTTTTGGATATTTCTCATCTGTGAAAGATAGTGAGCTAAAGAATCTTGGTAATGCTCTCGTAACCAGGACTAATGTTTGGCAGAGGGACTCCCAGGACCCCCCTGGTTAATTTGCATAAAATGTATAAAATACATAAAAGTGTGGAATCCTGCAGATGAAAACAAAACATAATTTCCCCATTGGTCTTCTAAAGCTTGGAAACACTGACATGGAAAAAGGTGGGAACATTGAGGAGTAAGGAATATGTGCTTTTGCGATACTCTGAGTAATTAAAAAGGCATACGTTTGATTCCTTTCTCATAACAGAGAAAGGCAATGGAGAGAATCACTGATGCTGACACAGGGACTTCACAGTGCAGTTAGGAAGGTCAAATGGCTAGAAACACGTATCAATACAGCTTCTAGGGAAGTAGATCTGCAAAACCACATTCATCGAGACTGGCTCTGCCTTTCTCTCCATAACCTCTAATTTCCTAACTATTACCCTATACATCCCTCTCCCCTGTACACTCCTTACCAATTTCTCCCTTTAATTATATACCATTCCTAAATTAACTTGCTGTTAAGTTACAATTTGCTATACAATTTATGTAGCGGATGGCAGCCTCTTGGCAGCCTCCTGGCACAAAAAAACTGGCATACAGAGTTTAGACTAGCAACAAAGCAATCATGATTTTAGTTGGGAAACCAATACATCTTTAAAAATACATTAATTTTGCAGTAGGTTGGAATTAGTTTTAATGATATTGGAAACCCATTCGATGTTCTATCTGCAAGAGCCAAAAAAGCCCAGTCACCGATGTAGGTTTCCTTTATTATAGGGATAGGAAGACATTGAGCAGTCTCAGAATGTAAGGTGTGACCTTGATTGTAATGTTTAAAGCTCTCACTATGAAATCTACGTACTTTGCCATACCGTGCTCCCTTTACAGTACATAAGGACTAAGGCATTCTCAGACAATCAGTGAAGTGTGGTGAGTTGCCCAAAATCCCCATCTTAACATGTGTGGGCAGTGAGCCACTAGTGTGATGGGTGCCAGTCAAGTGGATAACATTGCCCAGATGGGGAAAATAGGTGTGATGACCTCAAGTGTAGGGCACAGGACCATGTACCCCCACTAACAGTCACAGAGAGACACAGTAGTTTGGCAGCAGTAACAATCCCATGCAGCCTCACATCAGGGGACTCCATTTCCCAGAATTCATCACAGGGGAGTGGACCAGCCCTTGCACCAAGATATAGAAAAAATGTGTGGGGGCGCTTGCTGACTATGTAATCCAGTGCCCATACTGCAGGAGATGCTACACCTGTACACCTGCAAGTAGCGACACCATGAACCCTGGCAAGCTGATACATGATAAATTACATGGAACAGCGCAGAGCCACTGATACGATGCAAGGGATTTCCAAAATGGCACTGCACACCGCGTATGGCTTATATATCTCCCAGGTTGCATTCCATAGTGAATTAAATCAATGTACCATTGAGATACACCGAGGACCAATCCCTAAAGAGATACAAAGAAGAAATGAGATCACCACCAAGGGTAACCAATCTCAGGAAGGGAGACCAAGGTGCCCCTTTCACCAGAGTGCCATGTGTATAAAATGAGAGAGGCCTGCTGTGAATGCTGTAATCTGAAGCCTCGTAAAGGCCTTCTGTGATTCCTGCAACCCAAGGACTAGGAGAGGGGCCTGTGGTGAAGGCTGAAGCCTGGGAAAGACGCCTGTCATGAATCCTGAAGTTAAGATGCAGGTGGGATCTACTGTGAATCCTGAAGCTACGGTCCAGGAGGGACCTGCGGTAAACCATGAGGAGACCAAGGGGCAAGATTTTTGTTGTGGAAGATTAGGGAGAGACTCCGGAAAGCAGGATTGTTATCTGTTTGATTTGGTCTTGGGACCTTTTTATTAAGTTAGAGTAGCCCAGAGGCTACAGACGCATAAAGGTTAGGTCTAAAGAGTTTCAGTTGGCCACATCATTTGGACATATCTTTATTAGTAGTAGGCTTACCCGGGATAGTAGTAGGGTTCCCCAGGATGGATGAGTATTTATTGGAACAGATTTGGTCTTTAATCTTTGATCACAAGAAGATCACTGAGAGTACTTAGCGATCACAGATTATTGTAACTAATCCTGACACAGATCTATTCTGCAATCCCTCTTTAGTCGTGGACTTGCCTTCATTTGGTAACCCTTGCAACGTGATTCCATCGTCCCTGTACCTGCTGGGTATCCAGGTGGCCTCTCTGGAAGGGCCGTGCCCCTCTACGGTGACCAGTCCCAAAATGGGTACTCTGAGTTGCCTTGCTGGTGCCGTCTTTGCAGAAATCAAGCCTACTTGTTGGAGCCGGTGCAGCCCGAGATAGAGGCCCAGGCCTGTTGTGGATCCCCTTTGAACGGAGGCTTTTGGAAGAACATGGCCCCGTGAGTATAGCCTGCAAGGGATAACATAGTAGAGTTAGGTGTATATACATCAGTGTGAAGAGGGTGAACACGCAGTGAATAAAAGGGAAAGTGTATTTTGGTTTGTAGATTGTGGAGATTTTTCATGGCCTATATTAATTTTGCTTTTTAAGGATATTAAGGCTACGGAAAAAAGAATACGGGAGCCCACCCCCGAGTAAGGGGGAGGGTGGCATCATGTGCACTGTCTCAAACAGTGGGGAGGAACATTTAAGGCAAAATATAGGAGCTCTGTATAGTTAGAGAGCTTGGGAGAAGTAGTGGTTGTTATTTTGGCTTGTTATTTTAGTTTCTTTTGTTGGTGTACTTTAACGTGTACGGAGGAGGCCCAGGAGGGGCATGTGTGACGTGTGTGAGTGCATCAGCGTAGCGTATGAAGAAGCTATTTTGGGAAACTTGGGTGGGTGAAAAGTGAATTGATGATTTTTCAGTGAAATTATTGACAGTATTGATTACTATTAAAGACACGAATAAGGAGTATCTGCTTTAACTAGTGTATAGGCCCACACCGGGGTGAGCACAAGAGATCTAGAGGTAGCCTTAGCCTCACCATGCACAGAAATGGTGAGATTACGGGCAGCATGTGAGGGAACAAGAGTGGCTTGCGGAGGTTCCAATGATGCCCGTGGGGGTGCCCCAACAGCCACCCGAGGACGAATTGAAGTCAGGTGACTTCCTGTTCAGAATTGACAATGCACCCATAAGAACTGTCGATGTAGAGAGGGACAGGGAAACAGACAGCTTGGGATACGAGAACAGACGGTCCCAGAGAAGGGATGAGGAATATTGGAACGTGTTTGATTACACAGAAGAAGATGGAGAGGGAGGGGCCAAGCAGGCACCCCACACCACACCAAGATTAGAGAGCCTATGGGACAGAGTATTAAGAGAAAGGTTTGGCAGGATAGTGCTAGCCCAGAAAAAGGGAATTGCAACTAAGGGCGGCAAAGGAAAGCCAAAAATGCAAATGCCACTTATGCACAAGGGTGGAGGTCGCCCTCACAATGTACGCTGGGCACAAATGGATAAGAAAAACCTCCTCCCGTCCCTCCCGCCACTGACAGAGGGGGCGGGGAAATGGATTTACGCATTTGAGAAAAAACAGCAGGGGTACCCTTAGCTGCAGGGGACCTTAAGAGCTTGTTGGTAGCAGCAGTAGGAGATCAAGCAGAGACAGTGAGGATCAAAGCTGGGTACCCACGAGTAATGCTAGGTAACGATGCCCATAATGGTGCATCATTTAACAAGATCAGAGCATGTGTATGGGATGTGCTGTGATGCACATTCCCAAACACTACAAATTTACAGTCAATAATGCAATGCACAATGGGAGATGAGGAAGATGCTGCACAATATATTCTTAGGGTTCAAGAGATGTGGAGAGTAGAAACGGGTAGCGCCTGGTTTTAGTCAAAGTCATTGTTTTATTTCATTGTAAAGAGAGGGCTCCCAAAAGAAGTGCAAAATGCTCTTGTTGATAACATAGCGGGGGTGGAAGCAAAGGGGTGGCCGAGATTCAAAGCATTATAGATTTTCAAGAAATATGATGGATGTCATTCTGTACTGTTCTTTATGCCGTCCACTGCTACCTCTGTACAAAACCATGATACCTCCGGGTTTGGGCTTTCCACACATGCTATAAATAAATGAATACATAAATAATTTAACATCGATCTACAGCATTTGCATAATTCTGTAATAGTAACTGTAACTAAAAGGAGTCACCCAATTTGAAGCATTGATAGTCAGATGAGAAAACATGAGTATTTGCTTCCTCTGGTGGGACTATTGTTGGTCTATTTAGAAAGTATAGATTATATTAGAGCAAAAAAACTGAACATTTTTCTGGCAGAGTCAGTTCAGTGTCGAAGTGGCACCTGCAGTAAGATGTGCACCTTCTTCTGCTATTCTTTTTGCACTAGTGGAGGGTCCTGCACTGCCGGAATCCCCCATGGCCATAACCTGTGCCTTCCTATTGTGCCTGATCTATAAGGATCGCATTTTCCTCCAGGGATGACTTCCCTTCTGGCTGCCCTTCTCATATTGCCTGTGCAGCAGGTAAGAGGTGCTTTCAATCAGTATGCTTTGTAGGGGGCAGACAAATGGTGTTATTACACTGTCTGCCCAAGAAATGAGATAATATACTGAAACGTGCCCCAGGCTTTACTGGTCCTCTGCCCGGGGCCCTCCTGGTGCAGAAGGTACCAAGAAGGAAAGGGAAATAAGGAAGGTGGCATCCTCCAAGGCCTTAGAAGAGAAATTATCCATTACCTCCTTCGCTGGGCAGCCATCAGGGATCTATGCAAGAAACTGGAGGTCTAAGGAAAGACCAGAGAAAAGGGAAAAATCAGTCCATGAGGAGAGCCTGAAGGAGTGGATGCAAACCCAGTAGATCCTCTTTAGATCGGCTTCATTGCGGTGCTGTATAAGTTACAATCATACTGCTGTACCATTGTTTTATCATAGGTCTACCTTTCCCTTCTGTCTATGTTGCGGCATCAGAATTCCTGCCAATGACATAGACCGACTGTTTTACTTGTGCATCTCGCTATGGGTAATGCTTGCCCTGTTGGCTTTGGAAGCACAGGTATCAGGTAATATTATCCCCACCAATAATATCGCCGTAGATATGGTCGTTGGGTAAGGCCATAGGTGATATTATTAGTGGAGCTAATTTATGGGGTTATTGGGATCCAGGCTGGCGGGGGTGCTCCCCGCCATTAAAAATATTATGGGGGTTGCACGGGTGTCCCCCGCAGGTTCCATGGCTTAATATTGCCGCAAAAATATGGTGATATTTTTGTATGGTGATATTTTTGCAGGGATATTAACACATGCAACCAAAGCAATTGTTGTTTTTGCCCATGAGCCAAGTCGGTTCTAACTTCTCTTGGTATGGGAAGGCACCCATAGCAATGTACTGCAGATATTGAATAATGTTGTAATGTTTAGTAATGTCAGTTGATGGGACCTCTTTCGGTTGCTTGCCCTCCCCATGAACACACTCCCTATGTTAAGTGGTGTCCTTATTTTACCTCTTTCACCAGACAGTGAGTCACAGCCATAATCAACAGACAGGTGGTTCATGGGACTTTTAGTCCAAAGTAGCCAGAGAGACATTAACTTGCCAAATATTTTGACCGCAACTCCCATAAGCCCTATTCAGTACTGTCACTTGGGAGGAGGGGGGGGTATGGGAGCTGTGCGAAATATCTTGAGAGGAAGAGTTTGCAGCTCCTGCCCCAACCTCTCTTGCTATGCATATGCCAGCACAGCATAGCAATTTGCAGAACCCACCCTTGATCCTTAGTAATTGCACTTGCCATGACTTATTTTAATGTTCCAGTCTACCTCTGAGCCGCATCTATTCCGATAAGTGGTCCAGTGTTCTACAGCTGTGACTAGAGAGTGCATTCAGTCAACGTAGTCATAGGAAGGGGTGTCCATGGCAATTTTAGAACAACATATCTGAAGAGCTATTGGCTCGCAAAATGTTTTGACTACAAATCCCATCAGCCATACACATTATAGTCAATCGGTAGGGAAGAAGGGAGTAGCAGTGCAACTCTTGACATGCCTATGCCTGCATAGCAAAGTACGATACAGAACCCCCTGATGTTTAGTCGTCTTCAGAGGTGTCAATTGGCGTGAACATTTGAATTGATCGCAAGCCTTCCCCTTCCCTGTTTGATAGGAATGTAACAAATATAAAAAACAATCTCTTATTTGTCTTTTTTAGTTGCACATTTTGATTCAACATGTTTGCATAAATAAACAAAGGCATACATGTTATGTTATGTTTTGTTATGTTATTGTGTTTTTCATGGACTCCAGGAGCTCTGACAGATCTGAAAAAGAAGGTGCACTGGGAGAAAGAGGGAACGCGCTATAGAGCTTTGATGTGCTCAGGGACGTCTCTATGGGGGGCAAACGGGCCACGTGCCCCAGGCCCCCATTCTGGAGGGGCCCCCCACGGATCCTGTAGAGGGGGCCAGGCAACCCACTGTTAATATGTTGGTTTGGGGAGAATGAGAGTGAAACCAACACGTGCCTGCAAGGTGCAGCAGGAGGCGCAGCTCTGCAGTGACTTTAAATTAAAGTTCATCAAAGTAAGCAAAAGCAACAATGTAATTGAGCAAGTGAGTCGGAATCGATTCTGGTGCTCTAGACTGTGCTCTGCCAGTGCCTCCACTGCCACCGGGCCTGGCTTTTACAGTTTTGATTTTCTACAGGGATTGGTTGGTCACTCACTCTAGTGCCAGTGTGTCTGGCTTCCAACGAACACTTGACAGGAAACAAACAATTGTGATGGATTGGGCTCATGCTGTCCTGCGACTGCCCACCCACAACACATCAACCAATGAAAGTCTGTTGGCTTGCATGCAACAGTTTCTGTGAGCCAATCGGTTGATTTGAGTGGGCGTGTCTTGAAGGCTCCTTGCTTGCAACACAGTCAAACTCTGCACGAGGCCCCATGTGCTGCTCTTCTCATTAAGGTCGAGTCCTATGAGGTTTTATCACCCTTACCTACGGGCCGGGCCCTCAACTTACGGCATGCCGACGGCTGTACTCCCCCTTAATCCCCCCAGTGTACCTCTCTATGGCCCTGACTAGGGAGGAAGTGAAGTCCTGATTCTGAAACTGAACCCGTTACCCGGAGGCTCAGAGCTGTGCTGCTGCCAGCGGTGCCCGGCCGGCACTCACTCAGTAAGTACAATTTGCCTTATTTTCTATTTCGTTCCTTCTATATGCACTAGGAGCGGAGGTGGAGCAGCAGTACATTGGGACTAGCCTAGGTAGTTGTTTGAATTGCATGGACACTATAATAATTATGTGACGCCGTCTGTGCCCACGGTGTTGAAGTTGAACAGGTCCACACCACCATGTACTGGGGCCCTTGGAGAGTGTTGGGGGTCCAAAAGCTTCCAAGAGCTTCTTGAGGGCTTTGTACCTCGGAACCATAATTGTCCTCTCTCTCATTCGCGGAATCGCCCTCCTATCGGTCAGGCCCGGGTATGCACGACGGCACCAGCAATAGCAAACAGCATTGAAACAAAATAATCCACATGTTCCCTCTGCACTTTTTCGTCCTCGACCCCTGTGCTCAGATGTGACCTCAGCTCCCTTGTGTAAGTCAATGACTGCATTTAGGTTAGGGGCCATGGAAGCTCAGAAGCAAGATGCCATTAAGTGCACTATGCAAAGTGGCAATCAGTAAAGGTAAAGAAAGCTAATTGCAGATAGTTCTTCAAAAATTCCCAACCATACAGCCACATTTCCACACCACATAGTACCACAATAGCCCATTTCCATTATACATCTATAACATATGGCACACCCAAGTGCCTTCATAACTCATTACAATACATCCTCAACATTTCGTATTTCAATTACACAGTGACCGACCTATTTTCACACATAACCAAAGCGCTCCCTCTTAGTTACTTCCATTACATAATTAGCAATGGCTTAACAACTAGAATGCACTATTAAGCTGGGCTCATTTAACACTGCTGTGCCTAGGCATTGCATGATGCGTCCCTAAATGTACATGCAAGAGCATGTCCATGCTGTCAGAGAACCACTAAAACTGGAAATGCTCTAGAGGATGATTCACAATAAGCACTGCCAACATGACAGCACCAATATTTGCACGCTCCCTTTCCCTTCTCAGAAATCACTCCATCGACGAAATTGCAAGGCACACTAATATGCTCCCTTCCCCAGCCAAGCATTGTCACTGCCCATTACTACCACACGGACGCTTCAGCCTGCCCAACCCCCTCGCCCGCCCCTTCACAGGAAATGTTTGGCGATCCAGTGGAGTTTGATTTTAAACGCAATATTCACGGCTGCACAATGCACACCTTAATTAAAACCTGTGACGCAGTACTGGTCCACCACGGGCACAGAACTTATATTTCCCACTGTGGTAAGTAGAAGTGCTGGGCCCACGGTACTGTCACAGAATCCCACATCTTCAGTCTGTTAGGCGAGGACCCCCATTTATTACACACAGAATGCAGCGAATGAACCCCCTTGCACGTCTGGGCGGCCCGCTTCTCTCAGTCCCTTCATCCTTGTTGAAGCGTCATTACTATACACGGTTGCACACAAAACCAACCGCGTGCAAGGCCTGATTATTTGCCGAAACTCTCCTCTCACAGTGAAATAAAGGTTGTCCAAGCAATGTGTTCAGTGCACATCATTTCACCACAGCACCCAAGACGAGCGTGCACCTCTGGAAATCTGACCAGGTGCGGCAGCACCTTCAGTTGGCTCACTGGTGCCAGGAAACGTGCAATGTGTAACCCTCCACTGTTAAGGAAGTGCATAGTTTTCCGGCACTTTTCAAAATTTCCCATGCGCCACCACTGCAAACATGAGCACTTTACACTCACTTGACCAGATAGGTTGCAGCAGGTCGAATCTAGGTCAACTGTCGGATCACCGCTACGAAGAGCTAACAAGGTGTAAGGGGGGCCCCGGGGGGAACGCGAAGCGTTTCCCCCCGGGGAGTTTTTGGCGCTGCACACGGCCAGCGAGTGGCCGTGGGAGGCAGAGTGCCTCCCGGGGTATTTAAGGGGCTCAGGGAAGGTTCGGGAGCCAGGCGACGGTTAGGACTTGAAGATTGTCATTCGGTCCTGTCGCCTGCTCCCGAGCCTTCCCTGAGGTAGCTGGGCCTTCGTTTGGCAGGATAGCGTTAGGTGAGAAGGATAGAGTTAGGTTCTGGGGGAGGCTAGTATTAGTTAGTTAGTACATTGTTTGAGCTTATTTGATTTTTGCATTAGCCGGGGGTACCGTAGATAAGGTACCCCCTCTTACTGTTTTTCAGGTGCCACTCCTTGCGGTTCTGGGGTCGGGGGAAGAGTCTCTTTGTGGGTCACGGCATTTTTGTCGAGGCATCGGGGAGTGTTTAGGGACGGTGATTAGGCGGATTCGCGCGTAGCCGGTTTCCTTTCTACGCGTCCGTTGGTTTGGAGGGTGGGTGTGCATACGGGGAGCTACGGTATCCGTCGCGTGTCAGAGGGGGCGGTGTGGTTTTATTAAAGGGGCCGCGACATAATTTTGTTATTTAGGTGCGGTGGGGCATATAAGACACCAGGGGGCAGTGTAAACAGTTGCATTTCGGCCCCAGTTTATCTGGGTTGCTGGTTTTTGGGGCTTCCTTTTCTCTGGGCACTTTAGTTGCCTGGGCTGCAGGTTTTTTTAAAGGTTTGGGGCATTAATTAAGGGGTAAAGTTAGGAATAAAAAAAAAAAAAAAAATTTAATAATTTTATGGGAATTTTTGTGGAGAGGTGCTGGGTATTATATTACATTTTGGGGGGGTTTTAAGTGCTTAGTTATCTAGGTTTCATTTTTAGTTTTCAATTTGGTACAGGTCCACGGGTAGAATTTGGCTCGGGAGTTAGGTTAGCTAGTGAACATTCTAGAGGTATTTATATATATTGTAGTGCACAACCAGATTACTGTGCAAGATGGTGGGCCAAGGAGCCAGCAAGAAGGGTAGGGTTGATGCTAGGGCTCTTAAGGAGGCTCTGGAAATAATTAGTAGGGCATCTAGGGCCCAATTGGAAGGGGCAGTTGGGGAGGTCACTGGGGGAGAGGGCACGGGGGAGGGGGAGATAAGTGGGGGGAGGCCGCAGCGGAGAGCAGCGGCAGATGGGGCTCTCGCGGCAGTGCTGGCTTGCACCCCCGCGGCACGGAGAGGGGAGGTATGGGAATCCAGGGGAAGGAGGCTGAGAAGGGAGATAGACAGGAGAGCGTCTGAGGGAGAGATGATTTCAGGTGGGGAGCCTCTGAGGGAGGGAGTGAGTAATAGCCCTAGGGAAGATAGGAGTACGCAGATGGAGAGGGCTCTTGGGGACCCGAGCGATGGGGTGCAGAGGGGGGTGGCAGGGCAGAGAGGAGGAGGGGGTAAATATTTGCAGAAGAGCGCAGGAGGGAGAAGGAGGGAGAGGTCCCCATCAATTGAGGAAATTAGAGTGGGGCGCGGAACGGCCCCCAGGGGTATGAGGATGGAGGGTGGAGGGCGCTGCGCAGCCCCCACTGGTCAGAGTGAGGTTGAGGGTTTTAGTACGGCCCGACCTCGATCAGCACAAGGAGAGCCTAGAGGGTGCAGCACGGCCCCTAGCAATGAGGATTACAGGGTGGAGGACGGAATGCCTCGCTCGAGAGAAGAGGACCAGGCAGGGGTCCCCCCGGCCCCGCCGAGAAGACATCAAAGGAGTGACGGGGCGTACGCCCCGGGCTCGCAAGAAGAAGATCGCCTCAACTCGAGCAGGAGCTCGCATCAGCAGTGGTATATAAGGGATGATGAAGTTGGATTGGAGGAATATGTGGGGCAATGGGAGGCAGAAGGTTATAGATCCGCAAGGGAAAGGGGGGAAGAGAAAAGAAGTTTGATGTGGGATATGGAAAGGCAAGGGGATAGGGGGGTAAGGGGTCGGGGAAATTATTGGTTGGGTGAGTCTGTTGACATGTTTTGTCCCCGCAGTAGGAGCCCTCTAAGAAAGGAGATGAGGAGCATCGGGGTGGACGCCAGACCACAGACGGCGGGCGTGGAAAGAGGTGAGCAGGAACGGGAATGGTCCTCTGCATGGCAGAGAGGGGTCACGAGAAGGGTGACGGGGAATGAAGGGACGAATTTGCATGGGGTAAGAAAAGAAGCTGGTGTGCAGGCCATTGGAGCCTTGGGGGTTGAAAAGAGCATGTGCTCAGTGGAGGTACAAACGGACAAGGCGATGGAGCCATTGGTGCTTGAAGTGCAAGCTGGAAAGAAAAAAGAGAATGAAGTGAAAGGAAAGGAGAAAAAATTGCCGTACATGGGGATAACAAAACCATTGGGGGCACACTTGATGGCAACGACAAGGGAGAAGATTCAGGCAGGGGAATTTGTAGATGTGTTCAAATTGCTGCATAGGGAAGTGAGAGCAAAAGAAGAAGAATGGGAACTGGCGTCTCGCCCAAGGGTCCCGGTGACTATTGAGAATTGGACGTCGGCATTTATCATTTATGCCAGCGTTTATTGTGAAAAATTTCCAGAGCGTTGCGTGGCTCTGCTCAAATATATGGATGTTATCAGGGAGGCTTTCACGAGTTTTGGGGGTTTTGCATGGGTAAGGTATGATGAGGAATTCAGAGCGAGATTGGCGGAGGACAGTCAGGTGGTCTGGGGGAGATAGACATGGATCTTTGGTTGCAATGGATAGCTCCAACGAGGCCTGCCCCGATGCTGCACACGGCGAGCGGGCTGCCCGTACCTTTCCGGCCCTTTCTTGGTCGCCCCGCCCATGAAGGGGCGGGGGGAGGAGGTAGGGGCCAGTCATCAGCAGCGTGCTGGGGGTATAATAAGGACGGCTGCGCAAGGACCCTGTGTAGGTTCAGGCACGAGTGTAGCAAGTGTGGTGGAAAACACCCTCTCACGCAGTGTTTCCAACAGGGGACAGGGGGAGGGGGAGAGGGACAGGTAGAGGGGTTGTGGGGAAAAGCTTTTACTCCAATTAAAGTAAGGGTGCTCGAAAAATGGTTACAATTTTATCCGGACAGAGAAGGGGTGAAGATCTTGAGTGAGGGTTTCTGTCAGAGGTTCAGATTAGGGTACCAGGGCCCAAGAGTGCGCAGGTGGGCTGAAAATTTGAAGTCAGCAAGAGAAAATGTTGACGTGGTGAGACATAAATTGACCAAAGAAATAGAGGCAGGAAGGATAGTGGGCCCATTTGATGACTTGCCGGGTGATTTAGTAATATCCCCATTGGGGGTGGTGCCGAAGAAAGCTCCGGGGGAGTTCAGACTGATACATCATTTGTCATGGCCGGAGGGTATGTCAGTTAATGATTTTATTGCCCCGGAAGAGTGCGGAGTTGTGTATGCCAGTGTTGACCAGGCGGTGGAACTGATAAGGAAGGAAGGGCGAGGGGCCTTCATGGCCAAGTGTGATATCAAGGCGGCTTTCAGGTTATTGCCGGTGCACCCGGAGGATTTTTGGTTGTTGGGTTTGCAGTTTGAAGAAGGCATATACATAGACAAAGCCTTGCCAATGGGGTGCGCATTTTCCTCTGCTTTGTTTGAGCGGTTCAGCTCTTTCTTACAGTGGGTCTTCTCATTTAGTTCAGGTTGGGAGAGTGTGCTGCACTATTTGGATGATTTTCTTTTCATTAGCGGGGCAGAAAGAGTGGAGGATTGTAAAAAAATGCTACAGTTGTTTCAGGAGCTGATGGAGGAGCTGGGGGTGCCATTAGCGGAAGACAAAACTGAGGGGCCGGCAGTGGTATTGACATTTCTAGGAATTGAGCTGGATTCAGTGGCCATGACCTCACGCTTGCCGCACGACAAGGTGAGCAAATTGGTGGTTTTGTTGGAAAAAGTGGTGGTTGCCAAGAAAATGACGCTGGTTGAAATGCAAAGTTTTGTGGGGCATCTGAATTTTGCATGCAAGGTGGTGGCCCCTGGGCGAACATTTTGCAGGAACATGGCGAGGGCTATGGCGGGAGCGAAGTGCCCACATCATCGAATAAGAGTGTCAGGGGCAGTGAGGGAGGATTGCAGAATTTGGCTGCGCTTTTTGGAGAATTTCAACGGAGTGACAATGTGGTTGCAGGGAGACCCGGTGACTTGGGAAGTTCAGATATTTTCTGATGCGGCAGGAGCGGGAGGTTTTGGAGTTTTCTGGGGAGGAAAGTGGTGTGCGGAGAAATGGCCATTGCGGTGGTTGAAGGAAGGAAGGAGTATAGCATTTCTTGAATTTTTTCCACTACTAGTTGCATTGCAGTTGTGGGGGAAGGATTTTCAGAACAAGAAGGTGAATTTCAATGTTGACAATGAATGCGTAGTTCATGTGGTGAACAGGCAGTCAGCTAAGGATCAGAGGGTGGTGAGACTGATGAGAGAATTTGTTCTGCGCTGCATGGAATGGAATGTGGTGTTTAAGGCAACACATGTGCCGGGGAAGGATAATGGCATCGCTGATGCATTATCTCGTTTTCAATGGCAGAAATTCCGTGGATTGGCTGCAGATGCAGAGCAGGAGGGGCAACAGATTCCGGAGGAGCTGTGGAAGATAGGAAGCTGAGAGCGCTTTCACTGGTGGAGGGTTCATTGGCCTCGGCATCCAAGGAGGCATATAGGAGGGCCTGGGAGGATTTTATTAGAGGGGGAGCTTGTAGTTGGAAGGGTAGATGGGACGCGGAAGAAAGGAGGAGAGATGATGTTATGAATTTTCTCCTGAGGTGTATGGACAGGGGGTGGTCAAAGGCAACGATTGCGGGGAAGTTAGCAGGGATTTCTTTCTATGGGAAATGGTTTTGGGGTTTTCAACCAAGTGGGGGGGAAATGGCAAATAGGATGTTGGAAAGATGGGCTAGGGAGAGTAAGAGGGACAAGGATAAGAGGAGGCCGATATCGGCGGAATTGTTGCAGAGGCTGATTGAGGTGGTGGGGGGAGTTTGCTGGTCGGTATGGGAGGGGGAATTGTTTGTGACTTGTTTTACTTGGTTATTTTTTGGGGCCTTCAGGGTTTCTGAGTTGGTAGGGGGAAAAGGTGGGGTAGGAGGACTGCAATGGGAAGATGTACGAATTACAGAGGAAGGTCTGGACATCAAGATCAGAAGATCCAAGACTGACCAGAAGGGGAGGGGTGCTTGGGTTCTACTGGGTAGAGGGAGTAGGAATTTATGTCCAGTACAGGTAGGATTGGTGTGGAAGGAGCGTTGTGGGGGTAGGTCAGGCTTGGTGTTTCAGCATGAGGATGGGTCGCCGGTGGCAGCGGCACATGTGCTGGGGGTATTGAGGAAGGCGTTGGAGGCGGTGGGTGAAAAGGCAGAGGATTTTGGGACTCATTCTTTTAGGATGGGCGCAGCATCTGAAGGCAGTAGGTTGGGATTTTCCGAAGACAAAGTGAAAAGCTTGGCGTGTTGGAGGTCTGGGAAATACAAGGGGTACGTCAGCGATTTTAATAAGGGGAATATGTGAAGAAATGAGGGAAAGGATTTTGGAGGACTGCTCTTATTGTGATGTTTTGACTTGTCAGTGATTGTTAATTTTCTTTTTTCAGATGCTGCGCGAAAGGAAGGGGAGTTGGCGCAAGTGTGGATTGTTAGCCATTCAATTGTTAAGTGGGCTGGGAAAGAGGCGGAAAAAAGGGTGTTTGGTAGGCAGCTGGGATGCAGCTATAAGGAGGTGGTGGTGAGATGGCACGGTTTGGGGGGTCTGCGCTGGGATCAGCTGCTTCCTATATTAGCAGGGATGAGGGAACGCTATGGGGTTCCAGAAGTGGTAATTATTCACACGGGAGAGAATGACCTGGTGAAGGATACGGGGGTCTCTCTGCGAAGGAAAATGAAGAGGGATTTAGTTTGGATGAGGGAAATGTGGCCTCAAGCAAAGGTGGTTTGGACCAAGTTGTTGCCGCGGAGAGTTTGGAGGGGGGCGAGAAATGAGGGAGCAATAGAGAGGACTAGGAAAGGGATAAACAGGGAAATGGTTAAGTTTTGTGCCTCGGTGGCGGTACAGGTGATGGACCACAAAGAAATAACGTATGAAGGGCTCCTTATTTTTAGAGAGGACGGAGTACACTTGTCCTTGTATGGGAATAGTCATTACCTGGCGGATCTGAGTTCCTGGCTGGGAGATTGGGTAAGAAGTTGGAGATAGGAAGGGAAAAAGGGGGGGGTGTGGGGCAGAAAGAACTCCTCAGGGGAGGGTTTTTCTGTTGCCGGGGGCATGGCCCCTTTTGATGTGAGGGGAGGGAAGCACAATGGGGAATGACACGGGAAAGGATGGGGTGGCGCTGTTTGCACAAGCAGGTCACCCCGGGGGAGCAGGTATTGAGCCTGGAGGGGCATGGCCCCTAGGAGAAAGCGGGACGCCTGGGAAAAGGGCAAGGAGACGGTAGGCTCCAAGGGGTAAGTAGGGAGGAGATAGATGAGTTATTTATTTAATTGTTGGGAAGATGAAAATGAAAAAGGAGAATGTTTAATTATTTAATTGTTTGTTGTAATATTTATTTAGTTTGTTAGGCCATGGAGCCAGTTAAGCATTTTGAATTGTAAGCTTTGGCCTGTCACATTAAAGCGACCTTTTCCACTTTTAAATGAGTCTGGGTTTTTGTGCAGTAAGCCAAAAGGAGGGCCCCGGGGGGAACGCAAAGCGTTTCCCCCGGGGAGTTTTTGGCGCTGCACACGGCCAGCGAGTGGCCGTGGGAGGCAGAGTGCCTCCCAGGGTATTTAAGGGGCTCAGGGAAGGTTCGGGAGCCAGGCGACGGTTAGGACTTGAAGATTGTCCCGCCCTCCCACCCCTTCATTTTGGGTTTAGGCCATAGGCCTGTTTGAAGCCGGGAGATGGTCCAGGGTACATTTTGTGGGGGGGGGGTTTTGCTAGAGGTAGGGGTGGTAGTTTTTTGTGACAGTTCGGGGCATTACGAAGATGTGATGTAATTTTCAGTTGCTGATGTGGCAGGTCAGGCTGGCTGCAGGTCAGAGGAAAGGGGGAGATTGGTGTAGAGGGGAGTTTAATGGGGTTGAAGTGTTCTGGGCGCCGGGGGCATGGCCCCTTTTGATGTGAGGGGAGGGAAGCACAATGGGGAATGACACGGGAAAGGATGGGGTGGCGCTGTTTGCACAAGCAGGTCACCCCGGGGGAGCAGGTATTGAGCCTGGAGGGGCATGGCCCCTGGGAGAAAGCGGGACGCCTGGGAAAAGGGCAAGGAGACGGTAGGCTCCAAGGGGTAAGTAGGGAGGAGATAGAGGAGTTATTTATTTAATTGTTGGGAAGATGAAAATGAAAAAGGAGAATGTTTAATTATTTAATTGTTTGTTGTAATATTTATTTAGTTTGTTAGGCCATGGAGCCAGTTAAGCATTTTGAATTGTAAGCTTTGGCCTGTCACATTAAAGCGACCTTTTCCACTTTTAAATGAGTCTGGGTTTTTGTGCAGTAAGCCAAAAAGTGAACAACAAGACCCCATCAGTGGTTGTTATCCTCCCAGTACACAACCTCCAAGACGAGGGGGCACCCCACGTGTGTGTGCTCACTACTCATATCATTCTAAACAGAATCTGGCTTCTTGTTATGGACAGAGCCCGGAGAGGGTTTGCACTGGTCCGGCGGCCGTTTTCCCCCAGGAAATGTGACATTATTCGATTGTCAGAGCAGAGGCCCAGCGAGGAAAGCTTGCTCTCCCTGGGGGACTAACTTCCTTCTTTTGCAGGTAATAATTGGGTACACAGGAGGACAGTGCCTTTCCTGAATTAAATGGCCTTTTAAACAAACGAAGGAGGAAGAGGACCGGGTGTTCTGGGCCCAAATGTAAGCATGCCTCGGATACATTAGGAAGAGGAACCAGGAATCATGCTAATAGCACATTACAGAAAAGCTGTTAATGTGGGAGGTATATGCAGCACAAGAGCAAATTGTTGAAAATGAAAAAAACATCTCATCCCATGCAATGTGATTTAGGAGAAATGACATGCGTTTGGGTTCCTCCTGTCATTCTGCAATTTGTATGTTTTTTTTATTGCACCTGCAGTTTGTGGGTAGGGGTTAGGTGGGAAATGTACCCTTGGCTTGAAAGATCTTTATTTTTTGGGTGTTGTGGCCTTGCCTTGTTTATGGGATTCAAGATCATGGGAAAATGTTGATGATAACTTGATTGCAAATGGATGCCCCAGCCTTTTTATGTTACTTGGCCTCACTCGGTTTATGGTGAGTTGTTGTCATCTTTTGACTGGTAGGTAATGGCTGCTGTGGAGAGTGTTAATTAGTCAGATTGAGAGATGGGCTCTATTTTGCTCTCTCTCTCTCTCTGGCCGTCGCCTGGGGGTACATGCAAAGCTTATTGACAGCAGGAAGTATTGCCCCCCGCCCAGCGGCCATGCAGGGCTTTATCCCCTGAGTGTAAGCCATATGCATTGATCAACGAGGCCTCCCCTCTCATGATATCCTTTTACATGGCTGCCGTTCGCTAAGTGGGGTACATACATCCATGTATGCCCATACATCCTTTTCCTTTATTTTCTTTCAAAATTAATATATTACAAAAAAAAAACAAAGTGAAATGTCCTTAATATAGCCTCCTCTTGGTGAAACAGATCACAGATGTATAATGTTTATATTTTATTAACAGCTAGATAATCCATTTAAAGCTTAGAGGAGTATCTGTTGAATTGGACTCGAGATATGTAATCCCTTAATTTTTCACATGGGGATGGGGCAGGGGTGTCGCGGCGGGGCAACATGGGTTTGGAGGGGGGGTGGGAGTAGGACATGGGTTTCGGGGGGCAACATGGTTTTCGGGTGTTCAGGGGGCCCCCAAGGCTGTCTGTGCCCCGGGCCCCCAAAACTGTTAAGATGGCCCTGGATGTGCTGTTGGTAGCTTCAGTTCGGGGAGAAATCGTGACTGTGTGCTGGGTAGGTTTTTAGTTGGTAAGGGTTAGGTGGTGTTTGTTGTATGAGTCTGTGTTGGATAATTTGTGTGCAGCTGGTTTATTTTTCTGTAGTGTGTTGTGTTTAGTTGAGTGTTGCTGTGTGTGTACACAATTACAGTGGGTTTGGGGTTTTGCTGCTGTAGAGGTGTGTGGGTGTTTAGTTTGGTGTTTGAGGGTGAGTGTGCAGGATATCTGAACATTTAGTAGGGTTGGTTAGTGATGTGAAACCTACATTTGGAACACTTTGGCTAAAACAGCTAAATATGTTACAGTGGCTATACTAAAGAAATGCAGCTAAATAGGAGACAGTGGCTATACTTGAAATGCAGATAAGTAAGAAACAGTGGCTCTAATAAAGAAATTGAGTGAAGTCCAATCTTGGGGGTGGGGTTGGTTTGTGCTGTATTAGGGAGAGTCGTGTTTGGCCTGAGTTGAATGCGGGATACATTTTTATTACCAAAAAAGTGGTTGTGCATGTCAACGGAAACCCCAGAAGAGTTTGTTTATCTTGTCCCTAATGTGCTGGGCATGATTCCCTAAATTACAGCATGCTGGTCCTCAGATCTAGAGTAAATGAACAAGAAAATACCCCTAATGTGCAGGGCTGTGCCTTAAGGAAATTGAGAACAGGTTTGTATTCATTGGATAGTAAGTCCAGGGGAATCCGAGTGATTTGCCCGCGGCTGAAATTACCGCAGGCAAATCGTTCGCATGAGAAAGGTGCGAACTACCAAATGTTTGCACCTTTCTCATGCGAACACACATACAAACTCCACTTACCTTGTCTTCAGGCTGGGTTCCTGCAGCGCCAGTTCCCTTTCACTTCCGTGATCGGGAACCTGCGCTACAGGGTCCTTTTCTTCTCTTTTATTTTTTAAAAGGAAGGCTGTGGCGGTGTACCCCGCAGCCGTGGCTCACTATACCATCAAGTATAGTGAGCGGGGCGATGCGAGGGACAACCCCGCAGCCCCCCTTTCTTTTTTTGTTTTTTTTAAATAGAAGGCTGCCGGGGTATCCCCCGCAGCCCCCATTTTGTTTTTACAATGCTACCACCAAAGGTTTGAACATTTGGTGTTCGAACCTTTGGTGGTAGCATTTTTAGAACTTTTGGTTCATGCGAACCTTTGGGTGCGGGAAAATCGTCCTAAACCAGTCCAGGGCAATAGGTGTACTATCACGTTATTGCATTTCAGAGGATTGTTTTTAATGGGTTCTGCCGACATGTATTCCACATTAATTTACATAGCACTTCATCAAGGCACAAAGATAGGTATATGGTCCGCCTTGTTAGGGGGTAAACATAGGACGTCATTAAGTGATGTTCAGAGGTCTGTTGCAAACTATAATACGTATGTAAACATATACAGGCCATGTCGCCTAGATGTATACATACTTCATTAAGTAACCAGCACAACATGCTTCCTGATCGTCTGACTAGTGCGACCAAGCTCGTTAGCCCCCATAACATTTTTGTAACTTTATCTGGGGATAGGAAATGAGGGTCCTGCAAGTGGTTCCTTCAATATTCTCGTGTATGCAGTACGGTTAGTCTAACATAACTGGGCTACCATTTTTCATTGTATCCCTCAGTGAGTGACGTACAGGCATTACTCACGTTAAAAGCAAAGAACCTAACCAACCAACTTGTAACCAGTGACAGAGAATTTGGCAGGTTTTCCATAAAGGCAGCTTTCCAATTTTATGAGGGGAAGTTGATCCCAAAATTGACATATGGTTTGGAGCTTTGGTCTCCTGATTCATACTCTTGGTTGGACACAAGGGGAAGATGTGGAGACGAGTATTGAGAGATTCCAATTCTGTACCAGTGGCAGACATGAGCTACGAGCTGGGGCTTCTATCTCTTACGGCCCGGGTTGAGTGGCTGAGCTTGAAGTGGATATTGACTCACTGAAGGCCAATGAAAGCTAAAGAGGCTTTGTATAAATGGGCCTGGACCAATAGTTTTGACTCTTTTCAAGGTTACTCCTAACTGCAGCATTTATTTCACGCATACAAAAGTAGAGGTATGATTGCTCCATATTTACTACACTTTCCGAATTTGTATTGTTGTCCTTTTATAATGCGTCTTCGTTGGAACTTGCTGCACATGAAGGAGATACTCCTAAGGAGAGGGCTGATAGATCGATCAGACGCCGCCTTTAGTTTTTGCAGGAATGATGAGGATTTGGAATCTGTTAAACACTTGTTTATGCAATGTCCCTTCTTACGGGCATTCCCAGTAACGAAATGCAGCATCTTCAGGTTGCTCAAAACCTGGCCATTAACCTCCTTCATAATGTACCAAGGGGCTCATCTGTGTCTCAGTATCGTAGAGATCTTCACTGATATACGGATGATATGATCTTGCATTGCATATGTATTATGTATGCACACTGCTCATGACTTATTCTTGCAACTGTAAGGCCAGCCTACTTCGGTACATATTTGCACATTCTGCATACTCTATATTTATATAATTTATGTATTTGTTGTATTTCTGTACCTGGTGTTTATTTGCAATTTGTACTGTACTTGGTGTAGTTTTGTAACTATGTAAGCCTTACATTTTCATACTGCTGCGCCGTCTTACCTATGGGTTTGGTGCACATAACAAATGATTAAACAAACAAACAACCTGGCTTCCTGAGCAGCAACGTTTTTTTAAAAAAAAAAAACACTTTGTCTGGTCTTTAAGTGTCTTGACAGTTTGGCCCCTTTTTATCTTTCACCCAAATTGTTGTTTATTGACCAAATTGTCCTCTTCGTTCCCAAGATCAAAATACCCTTGTGGTACTTTTGTCCAAATTTGTCCACCATGTCGATAGATGTTTTTCTATTGTGGGCACACGAGCCTGAAATATGCTACCAACTGATATTTATGAAACTGACTCTCTTCCGCGGTTTAGGAAGAGAATAAAAACTCTTCTTTTTCAATAAGAGACTTCAAATTTTTCAGCTTTCCAGTCTCTCGATTTTAAAACCTGTGCCCAGATGCAATCTCTGCGCAGTCATTTTGGGAGTTGTGCATTATAAATTAAGAAATACAAATTCAAATTTAAGTGTTGGCATGCAATGGCAGGGGTACACCTTGGAGGTGCCGGGCTCAAGCAAAGACATTGCAGTGATGCATCACAAAGTACACTTGATGGCTCAAGCATCCTCCAGAGCCAATCACCTGTCTGAGGGAGCCACCTTTAAATCTTACATTGAAAAAAGAAGGAGCTTGGGTATATGTAATAAGAATCGAAAGAGTGCTTGATCATAATGCTTATAACATCTTACTTTTAAATATTCACTCATTCAGTCTATTTACAATGTGTATGATATTGCCTTCCATTGAATACTCTCATAATTCCCTACCACGTGACAACAACATTTCATTGACTTATTCAACAAAACTAAATTTTGGAAAAAAGCAAACACAAATGACCAAACTTCAATTTATAGCAAAAATCCAGATTATAATGTTTTTATAAATAAAAGACAAGTATTACAAAGAGGACAAATGAGGCAACAAAATAATACAGTAAACTGAAACATAATATAACATCAACATTTCAATTGATTATAGACTATTGATTCACTCGTCTTCCCCATGTTAAGAACTTGTTTTACTGAAACTGAATCAAATAAATGGCAACCGATTACACTTACTCTAGATTTAAAACAATTCCTAACTGAAGACACTTTATCAAATGCTCAGGCTGGGCAAATGTGGTCGACATAAGGACATTTGGGCATGCATAATTCAAATGTACGCCTTCATCAGGTTCCTAATAATAATTTTAAGGGATTCTAAACCATGTGGCAAAAATTATGAACGCAATTCATAGGGATTAAAAAGTAGTACTGCTGCTACAAAAAATATGTTTTGATCATATTGCTCCCACCATGTGAACCTGTTATGAGGTGACCACATAGCGGAAACAGGAATATTAAACTGGAATTGTTAATTTGAAAATAATTGTACATCATAAAACCATGCATACAAGTCTTCTAAATTATAAAATGATCACTTACCAGAATCTACTATTGGAGAATTACCTGACTATGTTTTACATAGTCTTACATAGAATTACCTAAATCATTTTTACATAGTTGCATTCAAAATACCTCAAATAAACACAAACGTTGATACATTTCATGTAAAAACAAACACACATAGTTAGTAAAATGCATCAAATCCTCATGAAAAGGGGGTACATGCACCTACCGACCTTTAACCCTTAAATGGAACCTTTGACTGGGAGCATAATATGATAGGTTATTTATAACGCGCTTAATACCAAGAGGTCAACATCCCCTGCAGAAGCCTGGATTGCCTGACTTTGCCTGGACATTGCTGGCCCCGCCTCCTACACACAGGAAGTGTATTTAAACCGCTTCCCACGTGCATTTGCACACACGCATTAAGTACGCGCTATAAGTAGCGCTCTTTGCTGTCGTGTCCTGCTGCCCTACGAGGTCAACATCCCCTGCAGAAGTCTGGATTGCCTGACTTTCCCTGAACATTGGTATATACTTATACACGGCTACTATTGACTTTTAATATGTTAATATAAGTATATACTACTTATATACTTTTCCTTTCTCTCATCACTCTAGCTGGCCCCGCCTCCTACACACAGGAAGTGTATTTAAACTGCTTCCTGCGCGCATTTGCACATGCGCATTAAGCACGTGCTATAAGTAGCGCTGTTTGCTGCTAGCTGGTAGCTTGTCGCTGTCGCCCCAATTTATCGAACACCAGGTAAAAGCAGCCTAAATAACTAATGCTCATACTGTTCGTTATTATACAGCCATAACCACTTAGTCACTGCTATTTTAGAACCCTCTTGGCGAGCTCGTATAAATAATTAATATATAAGCTGATTACCTGTAACAACTTTCGTCACTAATCCCAAATTCATTAATCATTTTGTAATTCTATTGCTGCAGAATCAATTGTACTGCTTCTTTGCTAAAGAAAAAATGGCAAGCGGTTTAAGAAGTATTAAACCTAGTTTGATCATTCCGACTCCACTTTCCTCTACGAACATCGACTCTCTCATATGTCATGGAAAAAACTCCTATGAAGAGCCAGTTGTTCCTGAGGATCATGCTTTGAAACCTCTTAAAGAGGAAACGTTCATTCCTCGTAACGTCTCTCATGCCGCTCAAATTCATGCTCAAGGAAATCCCCCTGTATCTAATCATACTCCTTCACTTATACTCCCGGACTCATCTGTTTCCAACGGTACCATTAGTCCCGAAGTGTGTAAAGCTATTGATGATTTTAGAAGTTGCTCGGAATCTCCCTGGGCCTATGAAAGTGACAGAAAACAATTTGATTTAACCATGGAGAAAATGGCAGCGCTCGACCAAGCTGGCTGTCGTTCTATTGGCACCTTGACGCCGGTAGTATTTAACTCCGTAAAAAAGCACATGTCTTTTCACTCACATCTGCCTAACTATCCTAAAAATCTCTTGGATCCGAGCATTGAAATTGCTGACGACATAAACAAAGAGCATCTTCCTCCACAAACGCCTTACTCTCCGGAACCTGAGGAAATCTATGTTAAAAACTCCCAGCCACCACTATCTCCAGACCTAAGTCAACTATACCATTCCCCCGGCACCTTTCCGGTAATTATTCGAATATTATATCTTCTCGACAAAGGTCGTGACTTAACCCACCTCGAATTAAAAGAGATTAAAACAATGCTTCTACATATGTCCTCAAAAATGGACCACATTGAAGGGTTTATTGTTGCAGCTGAGACATTAAAAAACCTTAGAGATGAGCCAAGAACTTTTCAGTCACATGTGCCCCAACCAATTGTATTAAACAAAAGTACTCAATGCAGCCTTGGAATAACTACAATTCCTCATTCAACCCTTCCAGAGGCTCCCTTGAACCTTCCTTTATGTAACTGTCAACATGATCCAAGTGAACTAAGAACAGCGATTGAAAAAATGAACATCATCATAGCGCTACATAATACTAAAACTTCACAGTCTAGTGACTGTCCTGATAGCCCAACGGAATTTCTCAAAGTCCTTGAACAAATGAAACCAGACTCACCTGAGGAGCCACCAATGAAAGAGATGACTGGCTTCATGTCTCGGAGAGCCAAGAAGCTACATCAAAGAGCTGTCAAAAGGCACGCCAAAAGACGCAACAATGTAATGTCAAAAGGCCTTAATCATCATACTGATATAAATAAATTTCCATTAGCTAATACTACGGCAACAACGTCTGATGAAGACCACATTGATCTGCAACAACTTTCAAAAGAAAGCCAA
Source organism: Ambystoma mexicanum (assembly GCF_040938575.1). NCBI lineage: Eukaryota > Metazoa > Chordata > Amphibia > Caudata > Ambystomatidae > Ambystoma > Ambystoma mexicanum. Next base: position 192,185,913 of record NC_090927.1, on the reverse strand, counting down.
GAAGCGTTAATTCCATTGATAAAATGTAATGCCAAAACACCCAAAATACCAAAAAATATGGGAAAAACATCTAACTCGACTGCTAACTTAAGTTTGTTTAAAGAAATCGAATTATCTTAACTCGATAATGAAAAACAAATAAGGCATCAAATTGAGAACAATCACTCAATAGAAACATCAAAAGTGGGAAACGACAAAACTAACACTTCAAAACAAATCCTGCCTGACTCCCCGAACAAGTCATCTATGATAAAACTAACACGAGGCAAAACGAACCTGTGTAATTACTTTCCAGTATGTGGCAGAAGCTGTACTACTCGACAAGAGGATTTATTGATTGTTGAATCGACTACCAACACAACTGCAAAAACTTACAGCGAAGCCTGTGCAAATGCACCCAATTGACTTCTAACCATTGCTGCAAAAAAACGACTCTTCCACCACCATTAATCTTATGATCGAAGCTAATGGCCAGGTAAAAGAACGATCCTCAACTATATTACCATCAGCACAGTCAACTCTCCCGCTATTTAAAGATGGAGAACTGATCAACACAAATGAACCATCACCATTCGCCAGCAACTGTAAAAGTGATCTAAAGTGTTCCTTACCAATGACTGAAAAAGTGAATCCCTGTACTACAACCCATCAAATGATAGCAGTTAATGGCAAAGGAAAAGTAACATCTCTTACAGCATTACTACGTCAGAATCACTTCCCCCGCAATGGAGTAATCAGGAGACATGCAACATACCACTATCCTCAGATAACAACCATATATTTGTACACGGCCCTGCATCGCACAAATTAATTTCAGAGATACAACATACCACAGGGCTTACTCATCACGATATCTTAGATATTCTCAGAAAAGAACTCTACGAAAAAACTTTGAAAGCCAATTTGGAGAATAAATCTTTGAGCCCAAATCCGACTGATTGTAAAGATCATGTCCTCTGTAGAAAAAATTTCACTGACCCTCACATAAAATCTTTCGATCGATCCTCTGATAAAAAACAACATACCAACATGGAAAAATTCCATCTCTTAGGATTTGAAGGAAACCGTGAGCTCCTTGGAAATAATCGCATTAATCAAGCTTTCCTTAAAACGCTCTGCAGTCAAATTCCTCAACTGCTCATGTTTAAATCAGAGGATATTCGGAGAGTATCATTATCAATCGAAAACAACTATCGTGCTATTTGTTATTTAACCTCCGAAGCTGTCATGAAATATTCATGGTTCAACAGAGAAGGAATAAAAGAGGAAGGTCTGTCGTTAAGTTCTATGGAAAACGAACAGGAAGCAGAACATTTCATCCAGCACAAATGCCCACAGGACATAATTCCTCAATCGCAACTTAGCCTGCCATCCAGTATCAACGATGATGAAAATGGAGCTATTAATGAATTATTGAATAGAGTGGGCAACGGTCAGGGTTTACCATGGCTAGCTCCGATGCTTAGTGCTATTCTAAAACCTAAGGAAGCACCTCCTAGACTGTAGCTGACTACAAAAACCTTCTTAACTTTTCAATCTTGGAACTCATGTGGCCATCTCAATCTTATGAAATGGCACGCAACGATGGACTCTAATAATCGTCCCTCAATACTGATGATTCAAGAAACAATGAAAACTAGTTTCTTTTCGCTACCTGACTATACCACCCATTCTATCCCTGCTACACGATCCCTAGTGGGTCGTCCGTCTGGAGGTGTCCTGATACCAGTAGATAACGCCCCAATGTTCGGTTCTAAAATTATTTGGAAAGCCAATAATCTGATTGCGATATTACTAACCACAAATATGTAAAAATATTGCAACATCGTAATCACGATCTATTGGAATCCAGCGCATATCCCGATTGAAGAAATGATGAACACCGTTGAGACCTGCCTTGAATATATAACTCAAGAACATCAAAATACAGAGAGGTTTCCAAGCGCAGACCCGGGGATCGAACCTGTGTTACTCTGTGTCGTCTTGCTTCCAAGATGTGCACATTGCCGCTGAGCTATCCTCCGGAGAGGGACTTCCGAACAAGCATGTATACCTTCTGTAGGTTAGCGAGGTTCCCTCTCTCTTGCAAAATAGACCGACTTTTATGTCTGCTGTTCGACGGTTGTGTGTGGATCTGCAACACAACAGTGTGTCTCCAGTGGGAGTTGTAGTCCAAAACATGCACTGAGCCAAAGGGTGTAGACCCCAGCAGTAATGTGAGGAACCTCTGATGCCTGCTACAGCTATGAGGGTCTCTACTGCCCCATTGACCTACTAGAAAAAGAAGCTGCTATTATGCCTGGCCCCCGATTGTCCTGCTTGGCTCTTTCACCTTCAACGCCATAACAGTTTGTGGTAGCCAGCTTTAATCCTTATACAGTACCTTCCATTTGCACAGGGGTGTAGGAGACACATAAAATCTGGGGGGGGGGACAGGGGACATCTTGGGGACTTTGCTTTATTTATTTATTTATTTATTTATTATGTTTTAGTCAAAGAACTCAACTTTTCACAAAATTAGAATTAAAATAGCAGTACGTATTAAATTACAAATATCACTGTATAAAACAAGAGAAAAGAAGAAAAGACAACAGAAGAAAATTAAAGGATGCAGCAGCAAAGAACATGTCTTTGTATGTTGCTTTTCTGGATTTTTCATCTGACTATGAGCTCATGGTAAGAGAGAGGAAATAACAATTACTTCCAGTGCGCCACAGCTGGGACGCCAGCTCATTAAAAGGCAGATCACCTGTAAGTGGACTCCTGCCAAATAAAGGAGTTGAAGCCTTTTCTACCAACTGCAAGTTGCTACTTTTTTTGTGTGGGGCAAGGAGACGTGTGTGTCTCTTGGAATGAAAGATGGGGTTTCAAAGAAAGTGGAAATCTGAGTAAGCCCTGTTATGGGAGTAGAGGGACCAGGTGTGTGATGTTGCTGCTTTGACTGTCCTGGGGGGGGGGATACAGCAAACAAGGAGGATGAGCGATCGCAAGCCCGCCCCCTTATCAGCACTCCCCAGGTCCGTGGCCGGATGTGTCGGACCCAGGGGATGCCTAGTAAGTGGGGTGTATGTGGACCCAGGGGGTGGCCAAAGGGGCAGCCTGCTATGTGGGCTGCCTCTCTAGCGCCTCTGTGAGGGTCGGGCCAGCCTCTCACGATGAGTCTGGTCCCTCTTATTCCATCTCATGCCTGCTTCAGAACATAGCCTTTTTTTGCCTTTGTTATTCTGAATGCAGAGCTGGACTCTGTTCTTTTCTCGTTTAACATTTGCTGCAAAGCTTGATCTATTTCATTCTCTCATATGTTACTAGGACGGCAGAGCATGGGTCCTCTGCCCTGTTACATTATTCAAAGAGCCCCTCTGGCCTTTCTTTGCCTCTCCCTTGTCTCACTGCTTGCTTGCTTAATACATACCTCCTTGCTTGAACACCCTAACACTAACACAGCAATGGCAGCTGCAGTCTGTCTTAACTTCTATTTGTTCCGTGTCTTGAATTGGCCTCTTATTTCCACTTTTCTGTCTGCAGGGGAAAGGCATTTGCCAGTCACTGCCATGATGGTTCTACCTGGCCATAAGAGGGCAACAGCTAGCCAATATTGGAAGAACATGAGCATATTATACCAGAGGCTGGCAACTGCCTTCCTAATGCCTACACAAGAGACATAACTCTTGCCTTTGTTTCTAAAAGTAATTCAGTGGATGAAGAAACGCAAGAGCACACATATTGCTTATAAAGGAAGGGGATGATGTCACACTTGATTAAGACATTTTGTTCACGCCAGGAGCTAATTTCCAGCTGCAATTAAGCGATTATCTTTTAGACTTCTGGCTTTAAATACTGTTAGTATCACCTGGAAAGCACAGAGGTTGCTCAACAGGGTTCCTGGAGTCCAGCTCTGCATTCAGAATAACAAAGGCAAAGAAAGGCTATGCTCTGAAGCCAACAATAGATGGAATAAGAGGGACCAGACTCATCGTGAGAGGCTGGCCCGGCCCTCACAGAGGTGCTAGAGAGGCAGCCCACATAGCGGGCTGCCCCTCTGGCCACCCCCTGGGTCCACATACACCCCACATACTAGGCATTCCCCGGGTCCGACACAGCCGGCCGCGGACCTGGGGAGTGCTGATAAGGGGGTGGGCTTGCGATCGCTCATCCTCCTTGTTTGCTGTATCCCCCCCCCGGGGAAGGTCAAAGCAGCAACATCACACACCTGGTCCCTCTACTCCCATACCATAATTACTCAGATTTCCACTTTCTTTGAAACCCCCATCTTTCATTCCAAGAGACACACACGTCTCCTTGCCCCACACAAAAAAGTAGCAACTTGCAGTAGGTAGAAAGGCTTCAACTCCTTTATTTGGCAGGAGTCCACTTACAGGTGATCTGCCTTTTAATGAGCTGGCGTCCCAGCTGTGGCCCACTGGAAGTAATTGTTATTTCCTCTCTCTTACCATGAGCTCATAGTCAGATGAAAAATCCAGAAATGCAACATACAAAGACATGTTGTTTGCTGCAGCATCCTTTAATTTTCTTCTGTTTTCTTTTCTTCTTTTCTCTTGTTTTATACAGTGATATTTGTAATTTAATACATACTGCTATTTTAATTCTAATTTTGTGAAAAGTCAAGCTCTTTGACTAAAACACAATAAATAAATAAATAAATAAATAGATAAAGCAAAGTCCCCAAGATGTCCCCTGTCCCCCCAGATTTTATGTGTCTCCTACACCCCTGTTTCCAGCTCTACTGTACTGCTGGTTAGCATGGTTCCTCTGTCTTGCTTTTGAATTTACAGTACTTATCTGCTGTACAGTACAATAAATGCTCAGTCTTGCTCTCTGCACTTCAGCTGGTGCCTGTGCTTCTCTGCATGAGTCTCCTCAGACTGGCTTCATGCATGGGAAGCGTTGTTCATAGAGTGGGGTACAGTACAGAGGCCACAGGGGATACAGAGAGCATGTAGGTGGAGAGGGGGGCTAGGAAAGGTGGAGCATGCTACCACATCAAGCCTTTTGTGGCTACGTGTCACATGTTACACCCAAAAGCACTTTACTTTGGTCCACTTGTTACATGCGATTAGTTCCGTTGCGGACTCTGTTTGATGGTTTCCACCTCCATGCAATTTCCAAGCCAGGTCAGCCTGGCTTCTGGGAGACCTGGTACAACCACATTCCTTTCTTTTATTTTTATGAAAAGGTACCTCTGACACCATAACACATTCCTCCACATGAGACTGTCGCCAGGATCACCGGCTGCGGAATCCGGCATGACATGGGAAGTGGTTTCACGGATGCCAGCAGTTTCTTAGAAGAAAACCAAAGCTCCAACGAAAACAGAAGCCACTTCAGTGATGACAGCCCAGAACCCAGCCAGCAGATGGACTGAGCCATTCAAGCAGCAAGTGCACGGAAGTAGTTAATTGTGCAATTTTAACATTCCAAAGGGCTCTGACTGGGTCTACAGGGCACTGTGCAAGAGCCTGCCCTTACTGGCTATAGTGGGCTGAGTCTGTAAACCAATCGGGGCCAGTTTAATCATTTTGAGGTGGGTACAGCTGAAACTTTGTGTTTTTATATTGTGCTTCATGCCGGATTCCTCCTACGTCTAAGTGGTCTATGGTCTGATAACATGTGTTATTATCACCTTCATTTTGCAAGGCACTCGATCTATCAGGCTCGGAAGAATAAGAGGCGAGGGGCCTAATCCACAGAATAGTTTTATAATGGCAAAACCCCACTGGAAAATGCTCTGTCTGCCCTGCTAAGGGATTTGAACTTGTGATGGTCAGGCCGCAGAGATGTCAGGCCTAGTATGGTAGTCCTCTGTCTGTTTCCATTTCCTTCCCACTCTCCCTCTCCCTTCCTTATCTATGTCCTAGCTCTTGCACTATCTGAAATGTCGTCAGGCCGAGTATGATAGTTAATTTCACATCCTTACTGTTCATGGCCTGTAAGAATGTCATTGTTTTCCCTTGTTCCCACCCTTGCCTTGAAGCGCTTTGAAACACATTGTGTATAGGCGCTATATAAATAAACTATCATATCATATCATATCTCGATGGGTGCGCAAATGGGGGCCATGCCGTGGATGCCCACCCAGGCATTAGTCCCAATCTGTCTGCATGATGCAAATAAGTTGGTGCACATTTTTTTTACAAAACATAACACGTGCCATACTATTGCACAGTGCGCTGCTGAGACTCCGAGCCTGCTGTCTGGCTGCTGAGACTCTGAGCCTGCTGTCTGGCTGCTGAGACTCTGAGCCTGCTGTCTGGCTGCTGAGACTCCGAGCCTGCTGTCTGGCTGCTGAGACTCCGAGCCTGCTGTCTGGCTGCTGAGACTCCGAGCCTGCTGTCTGGCTGCTGAGACTCCGAGCCTGCTGTCTGGCTGCTGAGACTCCGAGCCTGCTGTCTGGCTGCTGAGACTCTGAGCCTGCTGTCTGGCTGCTGAGACTCCGAGCCTGCTGTCTGGCTGCTGAGACTCCGAGCCTGCTGTCTGGCTGCTGAGACTCCGAGCCTGCTGTCTGGCTGCCGAGACTCCGAGCCTGCTGTCTGGCTGCTGAGACTCTGAGCCTGCTGTCTGGCTGCTGAGACTCTGAGCCTGCTGTCTGGCTGCTGAGACTCCGAGCCTGCTGTCTGGCTGCTGAGACTCTGAGCCTGCTGTCTGGCTGCTGTTGACTGCTAATGCTCGGTTCTGATCAACTATTCATTTAATGCATTCTGTGTTCACTGTAGTACATAGGGTTTGCCCGGCCAATATAGCACAACCTGTGAAGCACTTTCACCTTTCTTTGGGCAAGGAATTGATCACATCTAATAACTGAAGCTGTGATGCATATTTATACATTTCAGTGCAACGATGATGCAGTAGATAGCTCAGTGTGTGAAATACTTGTTATCAAGGCCTTTGTTTACATGCTAGATCATTGTAAACAATTTCAACAAGATCTGCTCCGACTTTTATTGTAATTGGAAAGAGGGTTGATGTAGTCCAGACTCAGGCCGGTTGTATGTGTTAATATCCCCGCAAAAATATCACCATACAAGAATGGCACTGTTTTTTTTTGCTGGCGATATTATCCCATTTACCCCATAAATTATCCCCATGAATAATATCACCTATGGACTTTCCCAGCGACCATATATATGGCAATATTATTTATGGGGATAATATTACCTGATACCCACAGGCCAGATGTAAATTCTTTATTTAAAAAGTTTTGTTTGTTATGAAACAAATAATGGTTTGTTAAAATGGGACTTTTTTTTGTTGCTTTCAGGGCTTCTATTTTTATGGCAGTCGTGTCATGATTCAATAGTTCGATCCCTGCACATTTCAGAAATCCATGCCCTAGTTTGCGGCATAGGCAAGATTTGGGCTCTTGCTTGTAGCACCTCAACGTGTTATGCTTTAACCCCTTAAGTGCCAGGCTATTATGCAAGTCTATGCAAAAAGGACGAGCATACTGTCCTTGGCACTTAGTCACGACCGATTTTGCTTGTGCCATTGCGGATTTCTTTGTTTTTTTACCGGCAAAAGGAAGGTGTAAAACAATGCAGTATTTGCATCCGGTGGAATCGGTATCTTCTGCCTTTTGTGGTAGAATGATGGTAAGCACTTTGTTTTTCAGATGCTGTTCCTCTTTGGCGCCATGGGGTAAATATTTGCTCTAGCTCTGCAACCTTTCAACACCAGTAAACATGACTGCAAATCCTGTCATGGCCTGTGCGTGCCTGCAGCGATGCTACAGACCGCATGTGGCTGTGCACGCAGTTTCTGCTTCCAAATGTGGAAGTGCGGCCAATGGCAGAGGCGTGAATTCCCACCACACTTTCCAATTCTACCTCTCTGCAACACTGTGACTCCCGGCAAGCTGCACCAGATCAACGCTGCTAGCTACTGCGCACGCGTGTGCGCTGCCACAGCAGATGCTACGCCCAAAAGCTTCACCCCACTTGCAATCCAACTTCTTTGTTTGTGACGAATGCCTTCGAAATGACCATAAATATGGTGTTAATCAGATTTACAGCTCTGTCCAGTAATGTCTGGCCATTAAAAATACATTTTTCATGTTCATAATTTCTTTTTTCTTTCTTTATCATGAAAAAAACATGCGTCACAAGGGATAGCCAAAGTAAGAAAACATAATAGAAGACAACAAGCATTGGCAAAGCCGTTTAGGCTAAAATAAGCATTAGATAGGCCTTTGCCATCCACTGCTGTGATATGCCCAGGTACTCAGACCATTAGCACCTGCCATCATATAGTTCAGGTAGCACCATTGCAGAAGTGCCTGCCTAATGCCTCCCTTATGCCTACGCAAAATACAAAACAGTTGGATTTGCCAATGTGTGTTGTTTTTCGCGCGTGACCTTCATTTCCTGTATGTATCAGACGTTCTACAGTGCGAGGGCTGCGGGCGAGGAACATGTCAAGGGCACAATAGGGTGAAGGAGACCGAGACAGTGTGGCGCGGGATGAGCGACGCTGGGGTCCCAACTCCTAGATCTGCCTCTGACAGGATATTCTCTAGAGTTGAGTCTTGAATTACTTCCTGAAGTCCATGGTTGCGACAGCGTGCGCGTAAAGTAACTAAATAAGCCGCATGCCGTAGTATGGTCATTGCACCCTCAGCAATTTTGAGGAACAGCGTTTTAAAAATAATAATAGTAGTATTGTGTACCTATATTGTGCTTCTTGCCGCGTGACCTCTAGCCGAACACTGAAGCGCAATCTGCCCCTCGCAGACACGGTCTTAATGTTTCTGTGTACTCCCAGTCGCAACAAGGTGAGATGAACACAACAGCGCATGGGGCCCACTCACCAGGCACCCAATAAAGAGTTCCCTTGAATTGATAACAGCACCAAGTGCCGACATCTCACGACACTGTCATAAAAAGGGGACATGATTAAAAAGATGTATCAAAAGGGGTAATTACTTGAAAATGCATGCAGTCTTTTATGGCTCATCCTCTTGAGACCCAGACATGCTGTTGACCATGACGGTCTTACTAAGACTAAAAGCAATATTTGCCAATTTTATATATGGAAGGTTATGAAAATAAACAGAGACAACCCCTTTCCGTAAGCACGTAGTAATATGGAGGTGCTATATTGATGATGTTATTATGATTTGGAAGGGTGACTTTGAATTACTCAAACTGTTTTTGCAGTTGCTCATTGGTTGATGCTAACTATTTACCCGGCCGCCAGCTAACTTTTTAGATGGTGTGTGAACAGTAACTAATAACTTTCTTTTGAATACCAGTCCAGTAACACCTTTTAATGATTGTTCTGAGTAAATCTTTGAATTTAGTAATTCAGAGAGGTTGAGTTTTCTCTGTCTATCTTTCACCTAGATAGGTGGCTCATCATCGCACACTAGGGTAAGCACACCAACTACCAGGGATATATCGTATCTTTGCAGGAACATTTACCTAGGCAATCCAGGTGTACAAATAATTGGACTTGTTCTTTCTCTTTAGTATTTTCATTGAATTCAACTCCAACATTCAATTTTACAAAAACAGAAAGCAACTCAGATTAGCTTCTTGGATATTACTTTTCCGAAACCAAGCAGGTAAGCTATATTGCTGTTTATACAGGAAACTGACAAAATCGCACTGCTTCACTATCAGAGTTATTATACAAACGACCTAAGAGATAACTTATATTTTGGGAAATATTTAACTATATGAAGAAATTGCAGTTCTCTCTAGGACTATCTGCTACGTGCGGCTGATAAATTACTAGAATTTCGAGGTTTACTAATAAGTCTATTGAATGATTCTAAGAAATGGGCTAGGTACAAACTGGGTGAAACTTTTCTACACTCAACATAGAGCCTACAAGTACAGATAAAATGGTCTATCTTACAACTTTTAGTCCCAATAAACAAAGTTTAAAAGAGCATTATTTAGAAATATTGGACATTGTTTCAACTGTTTACCTTCTGAACAGACTCCAATGTTTGCTCTAAAGACGTGGAAAGAACCCCAGAGATCAATTATTTTATTCAACATATCAATGTCGAAAACATACAGCATGCAAGAAAATATTATGGACTCCAAGCCCTTCGAATGGACACTACCCATGTGGCAGGTGTGCCCTTGTAAATTCTCTAAGAAAATTACCAGCTTTACGCTAGGAAATTGTGTCTGGATATTGAGAGGAACAAGTAGTTATAAGAACAAGGCAGGGCTTTACTGCATCAAGTGCCTGTGTGGCTTGGGGTATATCTGGTATATTGGTCAGACTGCTTGCAGAGGGTTACGGAACACGGATCACATACATATTTGTTGCAGAAACATCAGTGCACCACTTGTCAAGCATCATCTTGAAGAGACCCCGAAAATGAGCCGCACTGGTGGATTGTTTATTCAATGTTTATACGCACTGATATAGAGAGGAATTTAACTTTTAAAGTACCCTAATGGATCTACAGGATGCAGTCACATGTGAAGGACCTGAATGATCATTTTAATGGTCTGTTTTACTGGCTTAAAGATGTCCCTATCTTCATTAATCAAATAACCCTTAGTTTTATGAAGAATGCCAGCCTTTTCATTGTTGCTATTTTAAAGAATGGCTGGTTGGATTGCAACAATTATTAAAATATGGTAGAAATGATGACCATTTTTTCATAGGGATCTATATCTAGATAGTTTGTTTATTTAGGTGCGCCGCCCGTTTCCCGCCAAAATTCCGTTTTTAACTCTACTTTTTTAATAATTTGTTGTAACTTGTTCAAGTTGCCTAATATAGTTAGCTCAGTACTTTAGACCACGTAAAAATACTTTCTAATTGTGCTGTCTCCTCTGAATCTGCTACTGTGCCATTTTAATTGAACTTAGCTTTCCTGCTCGCACTGCTTGGGAAGTTTACTACACTTCCGAGCAGCCTTGTAGTTCCAGCTGCTACTTCATTGGCTGGACGTGGCCGGACGTGTCGACGTTTCGCTTGGGGTAAGATTTCGCTTCTCTTGGCAATGGAAATCCTCCCCCTATCTCCCAATGCCACCACCACCAATACACCATGCTCCCACAAAAGTTCTCAGTGTGTTACGGTCCCCTGTGCGCCGTCGCTGAATCCGCCAGCCGCATCCCCTGTAAACCAGCACCTAGCAGCTCTCAGCACTTTGTCACAGCTTGCTACTCACGTCAACAGCACTAAAGGAGAGGTTCATACCATCACACATCCCGTTGGCTCCTTAAATTATATGCTGCTCAACACCAGATCTCTGGTCAAGCATGCCCATGAAGTCTCCACCTATATTGACGATAACAATCTGGATGTCTGTGTGTAAATGAAACATGGGGCTCCGCCTCATCGGGACCCTCACTACAGTTTGCCATCCCGGATGGATACTGTATGATTAGACAGGATAGAGAGACGGGGAGGGGAGGTGGGGTAGCCTGTATTTTAAGGAAATCTCTACAAGCCTGGAAAACAAGGGACTTTCTATGGAAGGAACAGATCTCCTTCATATCAAAATAGGGATGAACTTTAAAACTACAGTGAATCTCGTTCTTATCTATCGGCCCCCATCATGCTGCACACTGCTTGAAGTTCCTATGTTATCATGTTCCATTGCTTTTCTGTACAGGTTCATTTCAAACCAGTAGATCAATTAAAGTATCTCGCTCTGTGACACAGTGCTTTGGCTCAGATGACGTGTGGGTTCATGAAAGACTGTGGCATACAGCAGGCAGTCCATGAACTTCCACTGAGTTGAAGTGAAGAAGGCCCCATCACAAATGCTCGATTGTAACTGCATTTGTATTCACTCACAGCATTTCTTTCCTCACACAACCGGTCAAGCATATGCAATGTTAAATTTCTGCGGGCTTGCACAAACATTTTAAGCTGCGGTGTCGGGGTTTATGCTGCAATATACTCAAAGCATTTCTGATGCTGTATGACCTGCTAAAGTGAGAGCAGATCTTGTGTGCTATAGCAAGCACATGCAGACAATGGAGCAATTGCTGATGAAATGTGTCACCATAAGGTGAGCATGTAAAAGGCATGGCACATGCATTGTGTTCCTGAGATTTAGTGCACCAAAGACACCTGATCCATTGTCTGCTGCCACAAAGCTAATTCTAGTCACCTGGAAGTTAGCCACTCAGCCACCAACAACTCCACTTTATCCCCAATGTCTGCTCCTGTGTGGCTCCTACCATCAAAACGATGCATGCATGGTGGTATTGGTGGACAGCATGCAGCTGCTCAGATTACTTTCCTTGATCTCCATTAGAGTGGAAGGTGACCCAATGTGCTGTTACAGTCATGTAATCGGTGCATAGCCTGCTTCACCACATTTCCATAATGAAGTGGACATTCCCACCGTCTGACAGAGGTGTTGCTAGGGGGGAGGGTGGCTGAGGAGGCTATAGCCCCGGGTCTTTTGGTTGCAGCCCCGGATAGAAGCTCAGGGGTTACAACCAAAAGGCTATAGCTAGCCCCCAGTTCCGCCAGTCCTGACTTTAGCTTACCCCTTGTTCTTTTCCAGACCTAGCAACACCCCTGCCGTCTGACCTGTTCAAGGTCTTTCCCAATGCAGGAACGAATTCATAATAAAATGCAGATAAAGCTTTGTGTGAAAAAGTAAGTCTGGCCGGGAACTTGCCAGCAGCAATGAGCACTTGCCATCATGTCTATGAAACCTTTGTTTTCAACAAAGGAGTATGGAAGAGGTCTGCTGCCAGTACCATTGGCAATTTAGCCCTGAGCAGCTGTGCTTGTGGATGGTTGCATAGGTATTTCTAACTGTGTACAGATGATTCACTGAGTCTGGGCTTGTAGATAGACATAATTCCCCTACCACTACTTTGTGTTTGGGTTCTACGGATGAACCTGGCAGACACACTGCTTTGCTGCAGAACTGACAAACCTCCCAGTTCTGGGTTCAACATGGGGAGCAGTGCCAGCATGCTGCTGAGTGTTTGCTGGCTCCCGAGGGTAGGCAGTGTTGGTGCCAAAGATGATGTTGATTCATATGCCCCAGAAGTGAAGGCCTACCCAGATTTCTTCCTGCCCTTCTCTTGGATGCAACCTTTCTGCACATAGTGCAGGTGGGAAGATGCTGCTCCTGACCCTGTACAAAGAAGTTCTACACTGCAGATATGCACCGTGGACTCATAGTAGGTCTCATTGGCTGTTGAGGAGAGGCAGAGGAAGAGGGACTATGGCACTCTGCAAGGAGCACAGCTGCAAGAAGTGATACCGGTTGTTGTGATGGTCTGGTGGGTGCTGTCTTTGATTGACGTTTATCTCTGTGACCTCGGGATCTCTGAGGTGTTGCATAGAGAGTGTTGACAGGACAAGTAGTTAGTGTGTCACTGCTACACTCTGAACCCAAGTGGGAGTTTTGTTGGCAGCAGGCACCCTTTCAGGCTGTGTTGTGTTCCTCCAACGCTCCCTCCCTGACACTGCTAGGACTCAGCATCAGTGTTTGTAGCCCTAAAAACTTCTTACAATATTTGTTTATATTTGTTTATATTTGCTTTATTATGTTAATAGCTCAAACAAGCTTTATCATAATACAAAAGACAATAAATAAATGTAAATTCATTAAAGAAAAACAACAGTAAATCAATCAATGAATCACAGATAACAGAAAGAGATATCTAAATAAAATGGATCTGTCCACAATACATTGTTTATTTCATTCTTCCTAAAACAGTTCAATAGAGTAAGGCTATTGTCGCTAATTATAAGAGCAAATAAATGCCATCAGGTACTTCATAGTTAAATCATCAAGCATCTCACAGTTTAACTCACTTTCCCAGCTTTAATACTGCGTTCCAGATGTTAAGTAGTGCAAAATGTACTGATTTATTTCCCGTATTAAGGCAGTACAGCAAAAAAGTCTTACTCTTGATGCTGTTGTTGTCAAATACATATGGGCCTGAGAACTTCATGTAGAGTGGGCCATAATTGCGGCACCTCGTGAATACGTGCTGTGCAGTTTCTAATGTTCCAGGTAACCCACATGAGCGGCACACTCTTCCCTCTTCGAGAACACCGAACTCGGGTCCAATAGATGCCACTACGGGTAATTTACCCATTCGCAGTAACAGCACACGGTAATTTACCCATTCGCAGTAACAGCACAAACCTGCAAAATTCAGGGGAAGGGTATAACTTAATGTAACCTTGAGGAGTTTGTATTTATGGGCTAGCTGGACAATAAGGGAGCTATAGCTAATCAAGGTAGCAAGATAGAAATAGTTTGCAAACCAATCTTGTTTCTCAGGTTTATTAGAGAGCTTCCTAGTTAGTTCATGTAAACTATCCTCCCAAACAGGTTTCCAGACCATATTATCAATGCTCCGAATAGCCAAAGATGCCGGTGAGTCATGATGCGCAGTAGGAGCTTGTTGGCCTGACAGGTGTACCAGTGGCCATCTAGGTGCTTTACAAGATTTAAGAAACAATACAATTCTCCTTCTGAATGCCATGGTAGACAGCGCAATGGGGCCCAATTCCAGACAAATCATTTCTACAAGGACACTAGGAACCAGGCCCAGCTGTTTTCTCCAGAATTTGCCGTCCAGCAGGTCTATCCAGGAAAGATCTTTCATGCTAAGTGATTCCAAACCATATAGAAGAGTGAGAACGCATTAAAAACTATAACCAGAGGCTGCTCTCACGCATCTATACATCATGTTCATTTCAGACATTGCATTGCGTTTTCTAATATCAATTCATTCTCTGTAGTCAGTCCTAGTTGTAAACTCTACACCCAGGTATTTGTAACAAGCCACATGCTCGATGATGTTCCCATCAATGTCCAAGTTAGGGAAGGAGAAATGTGGGAAAAATGCATCAGCTTAGTTTTCTCATAATTCATGATGAGGTCATGATCCTTTGTGAATTTTTGAAGCTCTTCCAAAGATCTCCTATGGCCTGCAAATGTATGATCGAATAAGACTAGGTTGTCGGCGCATGATAGACATGACACATTTGCCTCCATGAACTTTGGGGGGCAGATATTTGCAGACTCCAGCACATCCGGTATTTCGTAGATGTGTATGTTGAAGAGCAGGGCGGCAAGCGCACACCCCTGCTTAACCACTCTATCAGTGCAGAAACTAAGCCCCTACTGTCGAGCCTTATTTGGACAGAAGTGTCCTCATACAGACCCTTTATGGCTATTAATAGATGTCGCGGGCAGCGCAGACGGTTCATTTTAGCCAAAAGTTTGTTCCTATTAACCAAATCGAGGCCACTCGGAAATCTATCATCGCCACGTAGAGGCTGGGGTTCTCTTTAATCCCTGCCGCCTTAGTAAGAGTATCAAACAGCCAGAGGCAATGTCTGGTTCCTGATCCTGCCCTGAAGCCCATTTGAAACCTGCTAAGCAATCCAATGGAATCAACCCATTGGGTAATCTGTCAAGCAGCAATGACGCCAAGATTCTTCTGGTTTTTGTTGTAAGAGGATTCAATTCAGCACTACAGCCAAGTTAACGCCTAGTCTAGAATACTGAATGAAAACCCTTATTGATATATCTTTAGGTCCAGTTCATGCGTCCTGGATGACTACCCTTGTATAACACCCCTCTCTTGGAATCCCCCTGACCCCACTGAGCCAAGAAGTAGTTCTGTTTTGCAAGTTTAAAAGGTTTATTTGATAAATTAAAATATATATATCACACTTTATAATAAATTAATAATTGAATATCACACTTAATCTGATATGGTAAATATTAACAACGGAGAATCTGGCACTAGCACACTTCTTTATAATGACTAATGAGTTGACCTGAAATGGATAAGGTAGCACACTGGTAAATAGGAACAAAAGTATAATGTGGTAGAGGATGCTTTATGTAGCTCAGGTGGATGCAATATTCAATGAATGCAGTACAGAAAATACGCAATATGATTCAACCAGACAATGTAATCACTTTTCTCGGGCTATTCCCTCCCCCCCTCTTTATGCAATGCAAGGAAATGGAAGGAAAACACACAGTCCTCAGAAATGCAATCAACTGTAATTCAGTTCAATCCCAGCAAGCTTACAGAAAACAGATAGGAGTTTTGAAAACACAGGCAATGCTTGGATATGTGCTGGCAATGAATGAGAAATATGCTAAATTTGCTTTTAATTCCCTTATAGAGGTTCAGGGTGAGTGGTATCTAGTTAATATTAGTCCAGGCTCACACTAGCAATGATGCAGGGATAGTTAGCAGGTTAAACGAATTTCTGGCCAATGGAAAGCAAACAGCAGCAGTTTTTACATGTGAAGAAATTGCAAATCGCGGTAAAATTCGCGGATGCGCCGAGCGCTATTACAAAGGAACCGCAAGGACTATCTCTACCGTTTTGGGGTCCTAGAAAAGCCTGGGATCTCAGCTTCCAAATGAAAGTTATTGCAAGTCTCTAGCCCAAACGGTTGCGGAGATATGAGTAATTTAGTAAAGGTCGTTTTTGGTTTTGTAAATTTTAAACGCACACTTTTTCAAAATGACAAGTGACAAATTTTTGCAGCTAGAATGACAGGTGACAGCTAGGAGGCAGTTCTACTTAGGTTAAATAGATTGAATTAGATGAATTTAAACTAAGAGATGTGTTCTGAGTTTTGCTAAGTACTCACAAGAGATTTTGAACAGGAAAGCGACTTGGTCACGGACTTCAGTCTGGTCAGGTCTTTCCGGGTTCTGCTCACAGCGCCTGGCCTCTGGAACTGCTCACAGGGGTCTGGTCTCTGCTAGGCACCGGTTCTTTGGGTCTCTCTGCTCTGGATAGATTGAAGTCTCTAGTTTGGCTTTCTGGAGTTTGATGGAGGTAAGTATGGATTTTTCCGGCAGAGCTTTCAGCGGCAGATGAAAAATGAATGTCCCCTATCTGTCCTGTCTGTCTGCTTTTATGTGTTTAGAATGTGGGTGTGTTCTAGCATCACTGACCCTACCTCTCTCTCAGCTTCTAATTGGTCAAACTTCCATTTCTTACTTGATTGGGGGAATGAAATGAAGTGTCATCATGATGAGGTCTGTTTATGATACAGAGAACCCACCCCTGTCAACTTTACACACAATCTATATCTGACCTAAAAACATATTTGCACAGGTACACATTTGTTTAAAATTACATATACATGGTGTGGCTGAATTTAGCCATGTCTGTGTCCAAATCTGCTCATTCTCGGAGCTTGCATTCAAAGAGTGTACATAATTGACTTTTTAACTGCTTTTCCAATTTCCGACATGGACCCAACTTTACATACATGTGTGCAGGGGGTAGGGACATTAACTGATGAAGTTTCAGATTTTTAACATGCACACATTTAGAGTAATATCCACTTTTCCGCTAAAACCCCCCTGAACATACCACCGGTTCCTACCACGTCTTAAACTGTGGGCAGAAAAATCACAAGAATTATGGTATCATTTATAAAATTTTCACATGTCCGCTCTATGAATTATCCCCCTTTTTATAAAACCATATCCTTGCTGCAGGGGTGTGTCTTTTCAGGTCACATGGTACAGAAACCAGTCTTTCCAGTTTCTGCCAAGCCAGCTTGCTTCTCACAGGCAGTGCTCCTCCCAGCTCCTGCCAAGAGGAAGCTACAATTTACGACTGCGGTAATAAAAACCTTTGCCTGAGTGAAGAGGGCTTTGTTCACTCTCTTGCAGAGCACAGATAATTCAATTATCAGATAGATGGCATATCCTTAGCCTGGGCAGCAAAAGGAAGGTTGGCCTGGGAACACAGTGGTGACTCAAGTTTCACTGCTGATGGGTAGTTGCTAGGCAAAATCAAGTTCCTTAAGCCAGACCTTCAGCTAACTTTTTGTTGCTTTTAAAATAACTTGTAATTTTACACATGCAGCTAGAATGCTGATTCTAAGCGCAAAACTATGACATTTCAACAGTTACAAAGGCATGTGACACCAAACATAGGTCACTCATTTAATTTAACATTTTCGATTTTGGTGGTTTTAAATCCAGTTGTAGTTAGGCTTAAGCTGCTGACTCCATAGCATTTTTGTTATAAGCATTGTTTTTGGGCTCTTCATTTCCCAGATTTTGTAGGCACACAAAACTCCATTCTGCCAAATGTCTGCTGGTGTTCAGTGAATATTTTGCACATGTTGCAAGGTTTGAAATAGGCATTTTGCTTGCCTTCAGAAAAACACACAGAGTGGTTTTAAAACGCCGGCTTTTGGATAGTGGTGAGTACTGGTACTGCACTCATTTTTGGGATTTAAGAAATGAATTCCCCACACTTCTAGGTTGCATTTGGCAATCAGCATTGCCATTCCCAATGGTTTCAGACTACTGTGCGGGTAGTCCAATGGTGGTTTTAAAGCGCTTTGAAGCTAACCGGCGCTACTGTTTTTCCTTTGGCAACCCATTTCCCTCATGGCAACCCGGCCTTTCATTCTCGCACTGGTGGGTGGCAAGTGAGGCAACCATTTTGGTGGGCGCACAAACTGCGCAGCTTTCCTGGATTTCGTCGCACATGTGGGTTTTCCGCCATCTTGAATTTCCTAAGCCCACAGCACCAAATGTTGTAGCAGGGTAGCTTAAACGTGGGTCAGGACACCCAACAAGTCCCCCCCACGCGACTGCACTTTGAATTTGAGTCGATGGGGAGTCGCGTGCACAAGGGTTTTGACCCATGCACCGGTCTGTCCGCATAATCTTCTTCCTCTTCTGTAGATGACACAGTTCAGCGTTTTCTTCTCCATCCGGTACTGATCGATCGGTTCTCCTCGCCGGTCCTGATGGGAAGATTGGGCGGTACCCCGGGCCCGTTGCGTCTCTGCTCCCGGTCTCCGGATCGTTCTTCTTGGTCATCCTTCATGGTTTCATCTCTCCTAGGATGATAAAGCAAAAGCGGCAATATCTACTCATAGACGTTTTTCCACCACTGTTGAGGTAGTGGGGCGGCATATGCATTTCATCATAACGAAACATTACATTCTTATTTTGAAAAAAAACAGTATCACTAGAGACAGTTTCATGTAAATCCCAGTATGTTAGAGACTAGATGTGGTACGTTTTATGATTGGAACTGAATTAGTCTGATACAGTACCCGCTAGGATTCCAGAGGATTCCTCCAGTTGTTGCAGAGTGTGCCTGGGATGGCAACATTTCAACTGGTTTATGTGGACCCACTTGTCTTCCCCCTCTGCCGAACCGCCTTTGGGGATGCGGATCTTGTAGGCCACAGGGGAGATCTTATCGACGATCTCAAAGGGTCCCTTCCATGTAGGCAAAAATTTGCGCTGCTTGGCCTGGTTCCTTTGGAAGTTGTATAGATAGACCCGGTCTCCCACCTGATATTCCTTCCTGGAAGTTTTCAGGTCATAATGGGTCTTCATGCTATCAGTCGATCTTTCTAGATTCCGCTGAGCATAAGCAAAAGCATGTTGAAGGTGTTTCCTTAAATTCTCTACATACTCATGAGTAGTGGAGGCATTTATCAGTGTCTGCTCTTGGGTCCTATAGAGCAAATGCTGAGGAAGCACCATCTTGCGCCCAGTCATCAACTCAAATGGTGACATTTTGGTTGCAGATGAAGGGGTAGATCTGATAGCCATTAGGACCAGAGGTAATCGGATATCCCAACTTGGCCCAGAATCTGCCACAAACTTCTTTAATATGCTCACAATTGTCCGGTTATATCTCTCTACTGCCCCAGAAGAAGCTGGTCTATAAGCAATATGCAGCTTTCTCTTGACCCCCAGTATCTCCCACATCTTTGTCATTACCTCACTGGTGAAGTGGCTACCTCTGTCTGACTCAATCCTTTGAGGTAGACCAAAACGGGAAAAGATGTGGTTAATCATCAAGGCAGCTGCAGTTTCTGCCTTGCAATTTGGGGCTGGGAGACATTCCACCCACTTGGTAAACAAGCATGTGACGGTCAACATGTACTTATTCCCCCTAGCCGAGCGAATCACGGGGCCTACGAAGTCGATTTGTAAATCTGACCATGGCAGTGTCATTCCCCTCTTTTGTAAAGGCGCCCGGTGCGTGAGGGATGATGGCTGAAATTGTGCACACACAAGACACCCCTTCAAGTATTGGTCGAGGTCCTGCCCCATGTGTGGCCAGTATGCAACCTCTCTTAAGATTTCCAATGTTGTGTGAAACCCCCTATGACCGGCAGTGGCCGCATCATGGGCGTGACTTAACATCAGGCTTCGGAATGAGGTAGGAACCACCCACTGATCGTGGCCAGCTTTGGATTTCCTTACCAACAAACCGTCTTGGATCCGGAACATTTTGGGACATTTCATCAACACTCTTAGGTCCTCTTTCCCAATGTAATCGGTATCCGTCAGGGGAAAGTTCTCAGGGTCCTCAAGGTGCTGGTAAAATTTACCAATTATTGGATCCCCCTTCTGAGCGGTAATCAAATCATCATCAGGGGTCTCCTTACTCCATTGTGCAATTGAAAGGTCGTTGTGAGCATTTGCCTGGGACCTAGTGATGGCAGTGACCTGGATTTCCCCCAACAGGGACTCAATCTCAATTAGATCCCCTTGGATGGCTCCGGTTTTGGCCAGCTGATCAGCTAAGTCATTTCCAGTTTTGTCTGGTCCCTCTACTTTGGAATGACCCTTGATCTTTTTCCAATAGATGGTCATCCCATTCGATGTGACCAGATCATCAATGTTTTGGATCAACTTCCCATGTTTCAAGGGTTTGTTGTTAGCACATAACATGCCTCTGGTTTTCCAATTAACCAGGTGCTCCACGAACCCGTTCCGTACATAATCCGAATCTGTGATTATGACCAGTTCGTGGAGTTGATGCTGGACAGCAGTGAGGATGGCTTGATGCACAGCCATCAATTCTGCCACCTGACTACTTCGGGGACCAATTTTGTATCCAGCGGAGGGTTCTGGGGACTCATTCACCCATGCATTCCCTACGCCGGCCACCAGTTCTTTCTCCCCGTTGTTGTCGACATGGTAAGAGCATCCATCCACATACACAGTGGGCATTCCCTCACACTTGTCTTCTTCAAAGACTTTGTGGGGGGAATTAAGGTATGCCTCCATGTTGTCCTTTATTTTTAGACTTTCGTCCTCGAGACAGTTTTCTCTGGCACAATCATGCAAGTCAGCCAGACCTTGCGCGAGGGGACTCTTCTTGTTTTGGCCATATCTGACCTCCACAGGAAAGCCTTGCATTGACAGAATCCAGGAAGTAATTCGGGAATTACTCACATTTCCGGCCCGGATTCTGTCACTTTGGAGATATTGCAGAGGCTGGTGTGGAGTCTCCACTATGATGTGTTCCCCCTGGATAAACGGGCGGTAATTCTTCAATGCCCACACCGTTGCCAGGAGTGCCTTCTCACAATCGTTGAATTTTTCCTCCACAGAGGATAAAGTTTTGCTCGCATAGGAGATTACTTTATTGACCTTGTCATGCTTTTGATATAATACTGCCGTCAAGCACGTATTAGAGAACCCCGTCTCCAGGAAGAACTCCTTGTTTCTGACAGGGTAAGCTAGGCAAGGCGCTTGTGAGAGGCTTCTTTTGAGTTGTTTTACTGCCTCGGCTTGTTCTGGACCCCATTCCCACTTGACCCCCCCCTTCAGGAGATGAATCAGGGGTCTGGTGATCTCTGCGTAGCCCTCAATGAACTTTCTGCTGTAATTAGTCAGTCCAAGGAGGCTCCTTAGTTCCCGCAGAGTTGTGGGGTCTTTCAGTTTCTGAAGTGCTTCCACTTTCTTTTCCTGGGGACAGAGACCCTGAGGAGTAATCTCATGCCCCAAGAAATTAACACGGGTTCTACACCACTGTGCTTTTTGAAAGGAAAGTTTTGCTCCGGCGGCCCTCAACTGTGTCAGAACATAACGGATCTCCGCTATGTGTTCCTCCACAGATGAACTTTTGATGAGGACATCATCTACATAAGCCAGGTTACCCCTCGTACCCAGGTCGGGCATGGCCTTATGTAGGAAAATATTGAACTCATTACCGGAGTTAAGGTATCCGAAGGGAGTCCGGGTCCATGTGTACTGCTGGCCCCCAAAGGTAAAAGCCAGCTTGTATTGGTCCTCCCTACTGACAGGCACGGTCCAGTATCCATTGGTCAGGTCTATAGCAGTGAATACCTGTGACCCCTGGATCTGGGCCAGCCCTTGGTCAATGTAGGGCAGAGGCCATCGGGAAGTATGGACCCGTTTGTTGAGCTCCCTGAGGTCGGCACAGAGTCTCCACTGGCCGTTTGGCTTCAATATTCCCAGCACCGGATTATTGAAGGTGCTGTGGACTGGACGGATTATTCCCCGGGACTCAAGGTTCTTAATTATTTCAGTAAGGGACTCCATTGATGCGAGAGGCAAGCGATATTGCTTCACAAACACAGGAGTCATGCCAGGGTCCGTGGGGATTGTTGTTGTGTGGATGTCAGTGCGACCACAGTCATATGAGTCTACCGCAAAGAGATCTTGGAAATCCAAGAAGACTTGTTTCAACTTTTGCTTTTGTTCCAGAGTCACACAGGCATCAGCTAGGTTGACTCTCTCTTCCACCATCTGCCTGAAGCCTGGAAAGACTTCTGGTTTGGCTATCTCCGCGGCCTCCTCCAGCTGGGTGGAGAAGTCCCTGGTCAGAGTGCTGATTTGGACCGGAGGCTTCAGGTGGGAAAGGCAGCCTTCATGAACCTGGAAAATCACCTCATCCCTCCTGAAGTCACACGTCACATCTTCCTTACCATACGGGCAGGAAGTGTACACCAGGAAGTTCCCCCCATGCCGGGTAAAAATCCTGTCTGGTGTTGTATTGTCATCACTGTCACTGTCAAAACAGTCCTTGGGGATTGGTCCTAACAGTTCATTTACTAAGTCGATGGAAAAATGTCGGTCATCAACCGCCATTCCAATAATGGTGCCTGCGGCTAGAGTAATACTCTTTAAGTCGCTGTTATCCACCTCTATTGGAATGGTGTCATGTTCTATGTTGACTAATGGAGTTGGGTTTACCCCTAACCCTTGCTGTTGGAGAGAAGCATTTAGATGTATGTAGGCATCAGGGTTTTTCAACTCTTGTCCCCTTTTAACTTTCACTTCCAGGGAGAATTGTCGGGTCCTTTCTGGGATGGTGACTTCCTCTTTAACCTGAATTTCAACTGCATAAGGTAGCAATTGAGCTGACCTAAATGCTTTTTCTGGATCATCAAAGCCCATGGGATTATCCGCTAATCGGGACCAAGCTTTGAAGTTTATTAGGTCCAAACTAATGGCAAAGCGATTGAGAATGTCACTGCCTAAGTAAAAGGCGGCAGGGACGTCTCGCACGACCCAACAATTATGGACTATGCTCTTGTTGCCAATGGAGATTTTGAGCATACACCTGCTTGGCAGGAGATGTTTGGAATTAGGTACTTCCAGGTCCATTTCCCATTTGTCTATCAGTTTGAAGGTGGGAATGGCTGGTTCTTTTGGGAGTTGGCGAAACATGGCTTCGCTGATGAAGCTCTTACCGTTGTTCACACACACTCGAGCGAGAACAGAGTCCTTCCCATCATTTAACTGAACAGGGATGAACAACTGCTCTTCAATTTGCTGAATATCAGCCAGGCTTTGAGCTGATTTCACATCTTTCTGGACTATAGGAGTGGGAGTTTCTGATTGTGGATTAGTAAAGAATTTCAGAGTGTTTCCTTCCAGCGTGGAATACCACTTTAGACTGGAAGGAAGGTTGATTTTCAGAAATAGAGAGGACCCCCCATCACCAGTCTGTTGTCCTACTGCTATTACTGTCACGTCTGGAATTTGGTTGTTCTGGAAGTGAAATTCTACTTGGTCAGATTTTTGTTCAACCATGTGGCATGTGCCGTTTAAACTAACATGGTTGACACTCTGTTTTAATTTTATTGGTCGGCTAGTCTGGGTCCAGAGGACCTTGTTTACGCAATCTATTAGGGGTGACAACCTTCTCAGGAGGTCATTCCCTAGTAAACAAGGGGTACCCTCTGGGGTCACAACTATGACCGGGTGTTTCAACTTGTGTCGCCCGATCTTAATGTCCAAGTCTGCCGTCCCCTCGACGGGAATTTCCTTCCCGTCAAAGTTCTGCAGTTGTCCAGGAAGAGAGGTGAGAGGAATTTGGTAATTCTCTCCCCTTCCTGCATTCAGTTCGTCAAAGGCCCTTCTGGACAGAAGGGTAGCTTGAGATCCAGTGTCCACCAGCGCTGAGATTGTACCCTGCCCCTGTACTTGTACCGGGGCATAATATCTTCCCTCCTTCTCCTCAAGGGGGCACAGATAATGTACATTTTTGGACAACTGGTGGGCTAACTTTCTGGTTTTGGACATCGCGAGAGAAGAAATTTGGGCAGAATTCTGTGGAGAGTCTTGGGAATCTGAAAGAAAAAGTTGGCAACTGGAGATCAGAGCCATTGTGGGTTCCCCTGGTTCCGGTTCTGGGCTGCCCCCCCCTTTTTGGAGGCAGTCCCCAGGATGGTTTTGAACCAGGGGATTTTCTTGCTGTTGGTTCTGGGATGAGATGGTGGGCGGCGGTAGCTCAGTCTCCACATCTCCCCAGTCTAGATTTGCATCCCTAGGGACCCATTTTTCTTTGGGAGGAGTTCCCCCCTCTCTGAAGGAGAAGATCCTTTTCCCAGGATCCTCTGTGGATCCCTCTCCCTCAAATTGGAAGATCTGTACCTCCTCCCCAAACTGAGTCTGTTTGGGTCTTTTGTTTCTCCTACCCCCCCTCTGCTCCTTAGGAGGCAGACTTTCAGGGGCAAGAGATTTTGTTTCCGGTTCCTGGGTTTCCAGGGGCTGTTTACAAGTGAGGAAGGAAGCTTCCTCCAAGGCTTTACACCCCCCTTCCCTTTGTGCCTCCTCCCTGGGAACCGGTGATTTATCGGGGTGCTGCCCCCGTCATTGTTCTGGAGCACCAGGTCCAGAGTTGGGTGCGTTCTGCGCCGGCATGCTGATCTGAGGGTTCTGCTGTGCCCTCAGTATATGACCCATATCCCGCGCCATGTTTTGAACCTGGCGCTCTAACTGGGAAACCCGCTCAGGCTGATACGGGGCCCTGTTTTCTCCCCTGGGCTGATCCCGGGAAGGGTAGCTGTCCCTCCTCTGGTAGTACCCCTGGTTGGGAAGATTTTGGTACCCCTCCACCCTTGGCCTCCCCTCTCCCGGATTCAGTGGTCTGGGCTCAGGGAATTGAGGAAAGAAGGATGGATGATTTTGGGGTTGGAAGTCGGGTGGATATCTGGGGAAAAAGTTCTGCCCAGGGTTTGGTAAATTTCTGCCCTCCTGTGGGAAGTTTGGAGGGAAGTTCCCTGGGTTAGGTGCTTGTCTGGATCCCCCCCCTTGGGCTGGAGGAGTCCACACATAACCCAGGATGGGTCGATTACCTTTGTAGCGAGGACTTACATAGTCAGGAGAGCGAGGGACCCCATTTGTGGGGCTGCCTCCCTGGCTCCCTGTCTGCGACTGGCCCGAGGACCTTCTGGGCCTAGCATTATTAGGTGCAGGTAGGTTTTTAGGCCCCCCCATCTCCAAATCCAAAACGGGGGTGACCTTTACCTCTGCCACCTTGGCAGCAGCAGGGGTGCTGTTGGCTTTGGGGTTTTTCTGGGCATTGCTTTTATTTTCTATGGGCTTCTGCACCTCATAGATCCGGGTAGCCTGTTCAATGACCCAGTCTAAAGATCTTTTCTCATGAAAATCTCTCACGAGCTGGGTCATTATATATTTGGGCAAGGCATGGAAAAATGTATTGACAAACTCTCTACTATCTGTGCGCACCCTTCTGGTGGTTTGCGCAAACGCACGCTTTAACTCCTGCACAAATTCTCGTGGGGCCTGATCCTCCCCACATTGCAAATTGTAGGCCGCCTTGCGAGCCTCCTGAGGATTTCTGTGAACAGAAAAATGTTTCAGGATGGCCGCCTTATATGTGGACCATCTTAAATGATTTTGGTCCTCCAGCCCCGCAAAGAAACTGGAGTATTCCGGGGAGAATGTCCTCTTTACATATTGAATACAGCTTTGGCTGTCCTTCAAATGGAAAGTCTCCATCATTTGTTCAAACAACTCTAAGTGCTCCCAAACAGAATACTTAGCGTTCTTATGGTAAGGCGTGATGACGCTCCTGATCGCCTTAATCTGCTTTAAGGGGTCCTTGAGCAAGGCCCTTTTTGCCTTATTGGCCTTTTTGGTTCGGGTAACCCTTGTCCATTCTTCGTCGGACTCAGAGGCACTGCTCCCAGAGGTTCCCGTCTGTTCTTCCAGGTTTTCCCGGATTCTGCGAGCCTGGGAATGGCTGGCAGAATGTGGGGACCTGGTCTCCTGTGTCCTGCGCAGTTCAGAGGAGTCTTCAGATTCCTCCTTGCTGTCAGGATTTGATGGGTACCCCCTCCACTGACCTAACTGGGCAGAGGTTTTCAGGATGCCCTTAATGGGCCTACTCTCCTGGGGTTCCCCACTGAACTGTATTGTACTTGGGTGCCCATACCCGGATGCCCACCCCTCCATTCCTGGATGGTACTGGCCTATGAGCCCCATACTCTTAGCTGGATAGTAATCTGCCATCCCTGTGGCCCTGTGCTCATGTGCGCCAGGGGACACGGGGGTGGTAGAGTCCAGGGACTGGGGAAGATGAAGGCCCCTGGTGTTAGGGCTCCTGCGGTTATGGTCAGGAGTCTCTCTTTCCCAGCGGACCTCATCTCTATCCGCCCCTGCTCCCTGTTGCAATGCAAGAGCCTGCATTTGTGCTTTCAGTTCCTCTGTTAAGGCCTTACTCGACTCTATCAGTTTCTCCTGCATCGCTACCTGTTGCTGGAGCCTATCATTGTGTTGACAGAGGGCCTCATTTTCCCTCTGTGCTTCCTGGTTGGTCCTGGAGAACTGGGCCAGTCTTTGCTGCAGGAGGGTTACCTCCTGAGCTGTGTCCCTATTGGCCTGCTCCTTTCTTGCTAGAGCATCCTCCACCCTTCTGGTGTGCTCTACCAAGTTCTGGTTTTCTTTTTGGAGGTCACCCAGCCCCTGGTGGGCCAGGTGATTTTCTTCCATTTTCCTTTTTAAATGGCAGACTTCCTGGCCTAAGGCGTCTCTTTCCTGACTAAGAGCCTGCATTTGTGCCGCCAGGTCGTCCCTTTGCCGTTGAAGGGCACCAGCTTTTTGGCGCTCCTCATCAAACTCTGCCTGGGTATCCAGGTCTTTCAAGATCAGCTTGTTGCTCTCTACCTTCACTCTATCTAGATGACTTTGCAGGGTGGCTACCTGCTCCGTGCATGCCCTGTTAAAGTCTAATTGTTGCTCCAGCTTTTTCTGGCTCTGCAGTAAGGAGTCCAAACTGTCTTGGTGCTCCTTCTGTAGGGCCAGAAATCTGGTATCCTGTTCTGACTTTTCCTTTTGCAGCACATCCATATCCTCCTTTATTTTAGTGATGTACCGTCTGCTGTCATTTTCTGACTCCTGGCTCCTCTGCAGCCTCTGCTCAGAAGAGTCCAGATCAGATTGGGCCTTCTGTAATGCCATCTGTTGCCTATTTGCCAGATTTTGGCTTTCCGCACATCTATCCTGCATGTCTCCAACGTATAGGTACAGGTATGCTGCTATCCTGGCAATCTTATTGTGTTCCTCTTTGGCTTTAGGAGCCATATATAGTTCACTCAGGGCCACATGTAAGGGACCCTGATCTCTATATATATCTGACCCTGTTTCAGTGACCTGTTGTGTGATGGCCTGCAACCACACATCCTGGCCCTGTTCGGTCCATTCACCTCTCACAAATAGCTTATGCAAGAGGTGCTCTCTGGCTATTTTCATGTCTACTAAGGTCGTCATTCTAGAGATTGGTCTCTGTCCTGACTTACAGAAGTTTGTATTTTATTTTTGCAGAACAGGACTTTTCTTGGAGTGTCCCTTTTGAGGAATGCTTCACAGCGTAATGCAGCGTGGTGATCCGACTGGATGTATGTATCCCGTCAGTTAGCACACTGTATTAATCTGCACAAATGGTAAATCTAACCCAACGTCTCGGCTCGAGCCCCCACTTTGTAAGAGGATTCAATTCAGCACTACAGCCAAGTTAACGCCTAGTCTAGAATACTGAATGAAAACCCTTATTGATATATCTTTAGGTCCAGTTCATGCGTCCTGGATGACTACCCTTGTATAACACCCCTCTCTTGGAATCCCCCTGACCCCACTGAGCCAAGAAGTAGTTCTGTTTTGCGAGTTTAAAAGGTTTATTTGATAAATTAAAATATATATATCACACTTTATAATAAATTAATAATTGAATATCACACTTAATCTGATATGGTAAATATTAACAACGGAGAATCTGGCACTAGCACACTTCTTTATAATGACTAATGAGTTGACCTGAAATGGATAAGGTAGCACACTGGTAAATAGGAACAAAAGTATAATGTGGTAGAGGATGCTTTATGTAGCTCAGGTGGATGCAATATTCAATGAATGCAGTACAGAAAATACGCAATATGATTCAACCAGACAATGTAATCACTTTTCTCGGGCTATTCCCTCCCCCCCTCTTTATGCAATGCAAGGAAATGGAAGGAAAACACACAGTCCTCAGAAATGCAATCAACTGTAATTCAGTTCAATCCCAGCAAGCTTACAGAAAACAGATAGGAGTTTTGAAAACACAGGCAATGCTTGGATATGTGCTGGCAATGAATGAGAAATATGCTAAATTTGCTTTTAATTCCCTTATAGAGGTTCAGGGTGAGTGGTATCTAGTTAATATTAGTCCAGGCTCACACTAGCAATGATGCAGGGATAGTTAGCAGGTTAAACGAATTTCTGGCCAATGGAAAGCAAACAGCAGCAGTTTTTACATGTGAAGAAATTGCAAATCGCGGTAAAATTCGCGGATGCGCCGAGCGCTATTACAAAGGAACCGCAAGGACTATCTCTACCGTTTTGGGGTCCTAGAAAAGCCTGGGATCTCAGCTTCCAAATGAAAGTTATTGCAAGTCTCTAGCCCAAACGGTTGCGGAGATATGAGTAATTTAGTAAAGGTCGTTTTTGGTTTTGTAAATTTTAAACGCACACTTTTTCAAAATGACAAGTGACAAATTTTTGCAGCTAGAATGACAGGTGACAGCTAGGAGGCAGTTCTACTTAGGTTAAATAGATTGAATTAGATGAATTTAAACTAAGAGATGTGTTCTGAGTTTTGCTAAGTACTCACAAGAGATTTTGAACAGGAAAGCGACTTGGTCACGGACTTCAGTCTGGTCAGGTCTTTCCGGGTTCTGCTCACAGCGCCTGGCCTCTGGAACTGCTCACAGGGGTCTGGTCTCTGCTAGGCACCGGTTCTTTGGGTCTCTCTGCTCTGGATAGATTGAAGTCTCTAGTTTGGCTTTCTGGAGTTTGATGGAGGTAAGTATGGATTTTTCCGGCAGAGCTTTCAGCGGCAGATGAAAAATGAATGTCCCCTATCTGTCCTGTCTGTCTGCTTTTATGTGTTTAGAATGTGGGTGTGTTCTAGCATCACTGACCCTACCTCTCTCTCAGCTTCTAATTGGTCAAACTTCCATTTCTTACTTGATTGGGGGAATGAAATGAAGTGTCATCATGATGAGGTCTGTTTATGATACAGAGAACCCACCCCTGTCAACTTTACACACAATCTATATCTGACCTAAAAACATATTTGCACAGGTACACATTTGTTTAAAATTACATATACATGGTGTGGCTGAATTTAGCCATGTCTATGTCCAAATCTGCTCATTCTCGGAGCTTGCATTCAAAGAGTGTACATAATTGACTTTTTAACTGCTTTTCCAATTTCCGACATGGACCCAACTTTACATACATGTGTGCAGGGGGTAGGGACATTAACTGATGAAGTTTCAGATTTTTAACATGCACACATTTAGAGTAATATCCACTTTTCCGCTAAAACCCCCCTGAACATACCACCGGTTCCTACCACGTCTTAAACTGTGGGCAGAAAAATCACAAGAATTATGGTATCATTTATAAAATGTTCACATGTCCGCTCTATGAATTATCCCCCTTTTTATAAAACCATATCCTTGCTGCAGGGGTGTGTCTTTTCAGGTCACATGGTACAGAAACCAGTCTTTCCAGTTTCTGCCAAGCCAGCTTGCTTCTCACAGGCAGTGCTCCTCCCAGCTCCTGCCAAGAGGAAGCTACAATTTACGACTGCGGTAATAAAAACCTTTGCCTGAGTGAAGAGGGCTTTGTTCACTCTCTTGCAGAGCACAGATAATTCAATTATCAGATAGATGGCATATCCTTAGCCTGGGCAGCAAAAGGAAGGTTGGCCTGGGAACACAGTGGTGACTCAAGTTTCACTGCTGATGGGTAGTTGCTAGGCAAAATCAAGTTCCTTAAGCCAGACCTTCAGCTAACTTTTTGTTGCTTTTAAAATAACTTGTAATTTTACACATGCAGCTAGAATGCTGATTCTAAGCGCAAAACTATGACATTTCAACAGTTACAAAGGCATGTGACACCAAACATAGGTCACTCATTTAATTTAACATTTTCGATTTTGGTGGTTTTAAATCCAGTTGTAGTTAGGCTTAAGCTGCTGACTCCATAGCATTTTTGTTATAAGCATTGTTTTTGGGCTCTTCATTTCCCAGATTTTGTAGGCACACAAAACTCCATTCTGCCAAATGTCTGCTGGTGTTCAGTGAATATTTTGCACATGTTGCAAGGTTTGAAATAGGCATTTTGCTTGCCTTCAGAAAAACACACAGAGTGGTTTTAAAACGCCGGCTTTTGGATAGTGGTGAGTACTGGTACTGCACTCATTTTTGGGATTTAAGAAATGAATTCCCCACACTTCTAGGTTGCATTTGGCAATCAGCATTGCCATTCCCAATGGTTTCAGACTACTGTGCGGGTAGTCCAATGGTGGTTTTAAAGCGCTTTGAAGCTAACCGGCGCTACTGTTTTTCCTTTGGCAACCCATTTCCCTCATGGCAACCCGGCCTTTCATTCTCGCACTGGTGGGTGGCAAGTGAGGCAACCATTTTGGTGGGCGCACAAACTGCGCAGCTTTCCTGGATTTCGTCGCACATGTGGGTTTTCCGCCATCTTGAATTTCCTAAGCCCACAGCACCAAATGTTGTAGCAGGGTAGCTTAAACGTGGGTCAGGACACCCAACATTGTTCTTATGAGAAGCAGGGGCATAGTCAACATCCTGGTCATCATCATCACCTTTATCATCATCACCACCACCATTATTAAAATCATAGATCAACAGAGTGAAAGGAGTGGAAGAGCTGGGAGATGCAGTAGGTGTGCTTGTCTGAGAAACATGCTGCTCCTCGAACATGGGCAATAGAGCATGACTCTGCTGGCTCACCTACTGCTGAAAGCTCCATATCTAAACCACTCTCAAGAACATATGTCCCTTCTGCCACAGATTCATCTCAACAGACTCAATAAACCTGCCACTGATTGTCCACCAAAGACTCTCTCAAATTTCTAGTACCCTCACATTTTTCTCTTCCCCAAAACAATTCAACTGCTTGTTTTGTGTGTGAGTGTGCCCATTTAAACAAGCTTGGCCAGTACACATTTCTCCTCTGGCCTACTGCTCAGAGTGTACTGTTAGGATGAATTCTGGGGTATGCAGAGCCGTACCTAGGGTCCGCGGACCTCCAGCTCACGGAAGGCCCTAACTACTTCCAATGTCCAAAAGAAGTCAAGGTCCACACAAGGAGCAAAGAGTAACTGCTGTTTTATTATGATAAATGAGCAGGGGTAACATATATGGAACAAAATCCAGTCCAGGCACATCTCATCGATTTTGGGCTTGCAGGCCTTTTTTGTATCGTTGTGACGTCACATCTAGCGTCTCTTCTCAAAACCCATCCCGAACCTACCGCCACTCTGGGTTGGCTCCCAGAGTGGTAGGTCAAGTCTGGGGACATATAGGGTGCACGGTTATTGGTGGCCACGGTGTCAGGTGGTGTGTTTGGGTCGTCCCTTAGAATTATTACCTGTGAAATGTTACGTTAGAAGCCCTGATGATTGGCTGGAGATTCAGGCCGCCAACCCCTTTCCCCCAGTGTCCTGATTGGTCAGGCCACGGGCCCTCAAGCCTGGGATCACTGTTGTTCCCAGCCCTCAAGACACCTGCTCTTGTACAATGTGTATCAACAGGGTGTGACTATGTGACAGTGTGTAACAATGAAGATTCCCCCTGCTAATAGCGCAGGGAGCTCTTGATTCTATTAAAGACAAGGAGGCGAGCATTATGCTTCATCTTCTTATTTATTTGCTCTCCAGCAGTTTCAACAAAATCAAACAAAAAGTCCATCTTTCTGATGGCTCAAAACATTTTTTTTTTTTTTTTTTTTCAAAACTTCATTTCAAAACTCCATTTCCCATCATCCTAGGCCCTGAACCCCGTGTCCTGGTCACGTGACCTAGTCCTTCCTCTTCCTGTAAACCTCCTCTTCTTTGACTGCAATGCAACTGATAACGTAAACATCTCCTGAACTAACACTCGATCCTGGAGGTCTCTGAACTGTAGAACTGTGGAACGAATCTCTCGCCTCGGAACTGCGATCTCGATCCATGTTTCTTGAGCTCACTCAGCCGTTCTTCTGGTCCTCTCCTAAGATGGAAACAACAGAACATGTTAGGGCGGCGGATACACACCCTATTCTTGGGAAAATTGAATTTGTTATACACTCCGTACATGTCTGCACGTAATCACATCATTTCATATCATTCTCCCGTGTATCTCGGGTGGGAAATTAATGCTCGCCTCCTTGTCTTTAATAGAATCAAGAGCTCCCTGCGCTATTAGCAGGGGGAATCTTCATTCTATGGCAAGACGGAGGCGAGCATTATGCTTGTTCAAAGCTTCTTACCATAGCTTCTGCTAGTGTATTAATTGGCTTAAAATAAAACGTCCTAAACGTGTTATCACTCGCCCAATCGGCTGCTTTCAAAATATCTTGCAATGTCGCCCCTTGACGGATTGCTCTGGATGCCCCTGCTCCACGCACGGAATGGGCTCCAAACCTCGTCATGTCAATCCCTGCTAGGCTCATGACTTCTCTAACCCATCTCGCTATAGTGGCTGTTGCTACGCCCTTATGAGGTTTCCTGCGCGCTATTAGCAATTGCGTTGTCCCCGACGGTCTCAGCTCCGCCGTCTTATTTATATATTCTCTAATGCATGAGGCTACGCACCATTTAGGATGATCTTGCATGTATGGATACGTTATTGATGAGGAGTCTGTTTTTGTCCTCCTGGCCAGATGAAAGGTCACACCGTCTGGCCCGTATACTATTCTGTCTACCTCCAATGCCCTGACGTCTGCAACTCTCCTGCATGAGATCATGCATAGAAGCATTGCTAATTTCTCTGATAGTCTTCCTAGCGATAGGTATCTATTACTGGGCCAGTCGGCTAATAAACGAAGCACGACTGTCACGTCCCATAGCGATTTGTATCTCGGCTGCGGTGGCTTCCTGTATTTTATCCCTTTCAGGAGTCTAATTACTGCCACGTTCTCACCCACTGGAACTCCTTCAATAGGCAAATGGCCTGTAGATATCGCGGATCTATATACCCCTATCGTGCGGTAGGCTTTACCGTCCTGCAGAAGTTCCGCTAGGAAGTTCACGATCTCTACTAGAGGGGCAGAAACGGGATGAAAACCTCTTGACTTGCACCATCTAGCCCATCTGCCCCAAGCTGCATCGTAGCTCCTTCTAGTCGAGGGAGCCCATGATTCTGCGATGAGGCTCGCAGCTTGTGCTGAAATTCCCGGGAGATTCCAACGTCTCCTGCTATCTTGCACGCCATTAGCGGCATCTTCCCCTTCACTCTCAGAGGGTGATACGATCCAATTGGGTCCGTGAGGAGGCCTTCCTCTTGCGGCAACACTCGCGGGTGGTCCGCCATTAGTTCCATCAAGGCGGGAAACCAGACCTGAGATTTCCATATCGGAACTACTATGATCAGAATCACTCCTTCCTTGCGTACCTTCGCTAGCACTCTGCTTATCATTATGAAAGGAGGAAAAGCATATAGCGTTTGCCCTCTCCAGTCTTGCAGAAAGGCGTCCGTCCCCGCTGCTGCTGGGTCCGGTCTCCAGCTGAAAAACTTGCTCATCTGCGCGTTCAGTCTGGACGCAAACAGATCTGCGTGAAACGGTCCCCAGAGCTTCTCTATCCGCTGAAAAGTCGCTCTGTGTAGCCTCCAGTCGCTGGAGTCTGTGAGATGTCTGGAGTTCCAGTCCGCCACTACGTTCTGGGCGCCTGGTAGATATTCTGCCGTAACTGCCGTGCCCGACTCCAGACAGGAGTGCCAGAAGTCCTTGGCTATCTCCGCTAACAATCTGGACTTCGTCCCACCTAAATGATTTATGTACTTGACTGCTGAGATGTTGTCCATCTTCAGCAGTATGCATGAATTCACCTTGTCCTTGGTGAAAGCCTTGATAGCAAAAGAGCCGGCCAGAAGCTCCAGGCAGTTTATGTGTAGGTTGAGTTCCTCCAAGCTCCATCTGCCTCCCGTTTGGAGTTCTCCGCAACGGGCACCCCAGCCTGCCCTGCTGGCGTCCGATTCTATTATCATGTCCGGGCGGTCGCCGAAAATGGCTCTGCCGTTCCACGCCTCCATGTTCTGGAGCCACCACTCTAGCTCTGTTCGGGCTTCTTGGTCTAGCTGCACTAGCTGGTGATAGCCGAGCCCTTGCTGGAGGTGTCTTATTTTCAACCTCTGGAGCGCTCGGTAATGTAGGGGCCCTGGGAATATCGCTTGAATTGACGATGCGAGCAAGCCCACTATCCTTGCGATTGTTCGCAGAGATGCGGTCGGACTGGCGAGGCAGGTTCTTATTTCTCTCCGGATATCCCGAATCTTCCTGCTCGGCAGCTCCAGGGTCGCCGACCTGGTATCTATTATGAAGCCTAGGAACTCTATCCTCCTGGCTGGTATAGTTTCGGATTTCTCTTTGTTCACGAGAAAACCTAGAGACGTCAGTAGGTTCGCAACCCATCTGGTCTGATACTGCAGCGCCTCTTCGCTGCTCGCCATTATTAGGATATCGTCTAGGTATACGATGATCCGAATACCCTTCTCCCTGATTGCTGCTGCCACTGGTCTCATCAGTTTCGTGAATGCCCAGGGAGCGGACGCTAGTCCGAACGGCATCGTGGCAAACTGCCATAACTGCCCGTCCCAGTCGAAAGCTAGAAAGGGTCGGTATTCTCGATCCACTGGGACCGTAAGATAGGCGTCTTTCAGGTCTATTCTTGTGAGCCAGTCGCCCTGTCGGAGCGTGTCTCTGAGTTGGTGAGTCCCTTCCATCTTGAAGTGGTTGTAAACTACCCACTCGTTCAGGCCCTTCAGATTTATTACCGGCCTCGCTTTCTCTTTCCTGTGTACCAGGAACATATTGCTTATAAATTTCGGAGCTACGCACGGTTCGATGGCTCGTTTCTCTGCTAAACTCTGGAGTTCTGTTCGCAGCCGGTCTGCTTCTGCTCGCGCTGCTACTATCGGATTGGGGTTTTTGTACTGGATTGGGATCTGTGTAAATTGAATGTGCAGGCCCTTGACTGACTGAAGCACCCACGCGTCGCAGGAAAGCGCGCGCCAGTTCTCCCAGTACTTCGCTGTCCTCCCCCCTACCGCAGGATAAGCGGATGGTCTCACCTGTGGGAACGTATTGTCCTCTTCCCTGTCCTCTGCCTCGCCTTCCCCTGGGGAAGCGGCCTCTGGGTTGGAAGAAGGTGTCTGGCTTCTTATCTTCCCAGTATTGCGCTCTGTTCGATTGAGGCCTTCTGGCTGTCTGATAGCGACCGGTCGCTCGGCCTCTGTAGCGGCCGGTCCCTCCAAAAACCCTTCCGGGGAAGATCTTCCTAATGGAGGCTTGCGCTTTCTCTAATGAGGTGTAGGTTCCTACGAATCTCCCCATCTCTTTTCCGAAAGTCTCGCCGAACAGAAGTCCCTGCGCGGCCTCTCCTGCCTCGTAGGAGGATAGATCTCCTAATTTTTGGTCTATCTTCAATAGAAGTCCCCTTCTGCGCTCCGAGGAAATGGCGCAGTTCGCGTTGCCTAACAGGCAAACGGCTCTTTGGGCCCAGTTCGCTAGCACCTCCGGGTCGATCTCCTCTCCTGTATCTTTCGCTCGCTCTGCCAGGTCCATGATCTTGGCCAGAGGGCCTGCCAGATCCAGGACCTTCTCCTGGCAACTCCTCCAGGAGCGATCGATCCCCTTCCTAGGGTCTCTGTTCGATTTCGCTACGAACGCTAGCATCTTTGGATCTAACTCCGGCGCTTCTGCTACCTTCCCTGGGAGTTCCGGTCTGGGGCATTCTGCCTTCATTCTTTGCCTCACTTCCTTATCTAAGGCCTTGCGCAGTCTCTGCGTCATGTATCGTGCCACCCTCGGAGACGGCACCCATTCTGACGATCTCGGGTTTCTAATCTCCTCGGGCTGGAACATATCTGAGGTTTCCTCCTCTAAATGATTCAGCTTTCTCAGTCTCTTTTTCGGAGGCGTTAAGCTCCCTTCGTCTCCGTGTTTATCTTCGTCCTCTTGCGAGGACGTCGGAGATTCTATGGGCTCCTCCTCTTGAGGGAACTCCTCTCCTGTATCTCCCATATTATCGTCCCCTGGGTAGGGGGTCATGAGGCTCGGCACCTCCGACTTGGCCATAAATGCTTCTCTGAGCCTATTGAAAGCGTCGGATGCCTCCGGGGCCTTAGGATTCGCCCCTTCCAATTGGCCCGGGGGGTCAGAAGAGTTCGCGCTCTTCCGGGCCTTCGTACACCCCTGTGGGCTCTCCGGCATGGCCCTGGTGGACGTGCTTGTCGACGGTATGGTGCTTATGTCCTTCTGGCTTAGGAATGTCTCAATTGTTAGCAGGCGGTCCTGCAGGGGTTTGACTCCTATAGCCACTGCCTCGATGAGTGAATTACCTAGCACGTCCTTGAAGCTCTGAGCCAGATCTTCCGATTGCGTGGCTTCCTGCTCCTCTTCACTCCACTCAAACTCGGCCATGATACGTGCTGGTAGGTGCCTGATAATACCTGATCGGTGTAAGGGCACGTCCACTTCTCACTCTTTTTCCTGAGGCTGCACCTGGCTGCGAAGCAGCTCTTTCAACTTTCAGCGGAAGCACTGAGTCTACAATTCGCTCTCGAGGCGTTCTCTGGTAACAGTATTGATATCACTCTGCGTGCCGATTTCTTCGGCTAAGCTCCGCCCCCGCGGGTGGGGGATGGGGAGGAGGGTTAACTTTCTCGCTCTTCACGAGGGTGGGGGACCCGCGTCCTCGCTGTCGGCGCGAGTGCGAGCCCCGGCCTCGCTGACCCCTGGAGTGCTGATAGTGCAGCACGGGGTCTAAAACAAACTAAAGTAACGGATTTTCGAATCCTGGCTACGCTGCGCGATCCCTACGCGCTGCTCTGGTGATTGGTCATGAGAAACGCAATCTATTATCACTATAATCGGTAACCCCACACAAAAAACTGGCGGAAAAGCGCAGCTAAGTGAAAAGGGTACTTATCTCTTGGAGAGCAGGAAAAGAAGAGGAGGTTTACAGGAAGAGGAAGGACTAGGTCACGTGACCAGGACACGGGGTTCAGGGCCTAGGATGATGGGAAATGGAGTTTTGAAATGAAGTTTTGAAAAAAAAAAAAAAAAAAAATGTTTTGAGCCATCAGAAAGATGGACTTTTTGTTTGATTTTGTTGAAACTGCTGGAGAGCAAATAAATAAGAAGATGAAGCATAATGCTCGCCTCCGTCTTGCCATAGAATGGGGTCTTTGCTAATGCCATGAGAGCGGTCCAGTCCCAGCGCATGTTGTAGCTGGATTGTTGCAATTATGTTTTGAGACTTTGAACTTCGAATACTGCATACCTGCTCACACTTTATCTTGCCATAACCTGGGCATTATATGGAACCCTGTCTGTACTGTTTGCATGTGCATACCATCTCTGCCATGATCACTACGGCCATAATGTACCTGTCCAGTCCTAGGTTAGTCGCTGTGCCACACTGTAACAGGCCGGCCATATTTATGTTACTGCCATTGCATTAACCCTGCCGCATGACTGTTGTTGCTACTGTTTTAACCCTGCCTCATGCTAGTCGCTGCACCGTATTGCACTAGACTGCCTCATGACTGTTGTTTGTACTGTTTTAACCCTGCTTCATGCTAGTCATTGATCCCTATTGCATTAGCCCTGCCTCATGCTAGTCGCTGCACCCTATTGCAATAGCCCTGCCTCATGACTGTTGTTGCTACTGTTTTAACGCTGCTTCATGCTAGTCGCCGTTCCGTATTGCACTAGCCTGCCTCATGCTAGTCGCTGTGCCCTATTGCAATAGCCCTGCCTCATGACTGTTGTTGCTACTGTTTTAACCCTGCTTCATGCTAGTTGCTGCACCGTATTGCACTACCCTGCCTCATGCTAGTCACTGTGCCCTATTGCATTAGACCTGCCTCATGCTAGTTGCTGCGCCCTATTGCAATAGCCCTGCCTCATGACTGTTGTAGCTACTGTTTTAACCCTGCCTCATGCTAGTCATTGCGCCGTATTGCACTACCCTGCCTCATGCTAGTCGTTGCGCCCTATTGCATCAGCCCTGACTCATGCCAGTCGTTGTGCCCTATTGCATTGGCCTGCATCCTTGTGTGTTGCTAACCTACTGCACCAGCATTGGCTGTGCAGCATTGTACTAGCCTAGCCTTATGTGAACTGTTGGACCCTACTGTATCAGCTTTCCCTTACTTATGTGAACTCTTGGACCCTACTGTATCAGCCTGCCTTTACACTCTTTGATCTGCCTTACTATATTAGCCTAGCCTTATGTTAGTTGATGTACCCTGCTGCTCTAGCTAAAACTAACGTCAACCTTTACTAATTGGGCCTCATAGTGACTGTAAACAGGTCTGCCAACTGTGTACACTTGTACTAGTTTGCTTATTCTGCATTCCACTGTGCCTACCTCTGAATCAGCCATTATCAGCCTTTCATGCCTAACTAGGACTGCTTACAACCTATTGTCATTATGTACATTCATTGTCCCTATAGACTCCTAACAGGTGCCTTATCCAAGATAGCATGGTTAACGCTTCCCGTTGCCTTCTTCTTCTTAGCATCACAGACTAATAGCCTGTTCACCAACACTCGCACTATTATGTTCTCTTGTACAACAACCCTAAACAATACTCATACCTGCCCTACAATGATAGATACACAAAACTACAAAACTGCATACAAAACTAGCCTGCAACAAGAACACTCTATCACACAGGCTCCATGTAGCACTGCTGATAGAAAGCTAAGATTGCGTGCACGCCTATCTAAACTGTATGAACTACCGGCTAAAAGAGTAGAGCAACTAAATTACCTGAAAAAAGTGCCTACCTCACAAAGTAGCTACAGAGCCTATTACAAGCCTCGCCAATCATAAAAGACCTACACCTAACCCTCGTAGGCAGACGACCATAGACAGTCCTAGTGCCATCTCTCTCTATGCATCAGAAAGCCACCTACTGAATCTTAAAGGAGCTCTCATAAATGCCAGGTCTTTAGTCGCACATGCAACTGAAATATCTGACATTATCCTAACAGATAACCTTAATTTCCTGGCCATCTCAGAATCGTGGTTACATGATGCTGCAGGCCCTGCCCTGTCTCTGGCAGTCCCTGATAACTATACCATCCTGCGAGCAGACAGACATATCTCTCGAGGTGGAGGAATAGCAATTATTGCCAAGACCAACCTACCTATGAGAGTAGTTACAATACCTACTATGAAATCTTGCAAGTGCCTCACAGTCAAAGTACCCATTGCCAACTACCAAACGTTGAATCTCTTTCTCATCTATAGACCACCAGGTCCTATTGGAACCTTCCTGGAAGACATATCCATGGCCTTGTCCAACAATTTAAAAAACACCTTCCAAACCTTAGTGCTAGGTGATTTTAACTTAGGTTACAATGATGTCAAGGATACCCACTCTACCGTCATCGCTACTACTTTGAAAGAATTAGGCTTCATTCAGAAAGTAAACCTACCCACGCACGACAAAGATCGAACTCTCGACTGGATTGCAGAGTACAACTGCAATGTCAATATCATGCCATTGCTCCCCAGATCTGGACGGACCATCATCTCCTAGAATTTACATTGGCAACTAATCTAGCCACAGCCCAGACCGCCCGCTTGCCCCACCTACCCTCACGAGGAACAAAAAAAATATGACAGTTGGCAGACTGCTACCCCACATATTACCCAAACTTAACTCCCTACCAGACAACTTG
The DNA here is from genome assembly GCF_040938575.1 of Ambystoma mexicanum. NCBI lineage: Eukaryota > Metazoa > Chordata > Amphibia > Caudata > Ambystomatidae > Ambystoma > Ambystoma mexicanum. The sequence goes on along the minus strand of NC_090927.1, from coordinate 192,145,645 downwards.
GAGCCTAAATCCCTAGTTGCACAGTATAACAAAGTCATGAACACGGCCCTTGATAATATTGCACCTCTCAAACTGAGGAAGAGTAAACCTAAAAAACACCTTAACACTTGGTTCACCCCTCACTTGAAAAACCTCAGACTACTCAAAAGAAAACTTGAAATTGCTTGGAGACTCTCACCCTCAGCAGAAAGAGAATATCACAATCTAAATCTAGCATCAAAGAACTGTTCATTATTCTAAAAGAACTGGAAACACCTATCGTACCGCAAGAGAACTGTACCAAAGATAAAATGTGGTGCTCCAGTATCCAGCAGGCCTTAACTAACAAAGTTTCCAACCTACAAACACAAATCGCCCATAAGAAAGCCTCTCTAGTACCTCAAACTGCTCCCAGTATAGTACCGTTGCCGCATTGCAAACAAGAAACTCGCTTCAGTTTCTCAAAAGTCTCTGTCGTTGAGGTGGAGAATGTCATACTGGGACTCAAACCGTCCAATTGTAAGGGTGATCAATGCCTGGCACAACTTATTAAGGACGCTGCGAGAGAACTTGCGCCTTTGATAACTAAACTTATTAACTCCTCATTCTCAACTGGTACTGTCCCGAACAATCTGTAAGAATCTTGGGTACTACCACTACTCAAAAAGCAAACCCTTGACCCCACCATACCCACGAATTTCAGACCCATCACGACTGTGCCATTTCTCTTAAAAAATCTAGATAAAGTGGTCTGCATTCAAATTCAGAACTTCTTGGAATCTAACTTCCTACTAGGTTCTTGCCAATCCGGATTGCATCCCCAACATGGTACGGAGACAGCTCTAATTGATCTCAAGGCCCAAATAGAGGAGCTCAGAGATAAGGGCCAATCAGCCCTACTCCTCCTACTAGACCTTTCGGCTGCATTTGACTTGGTTGACCATAAAGTCCTATGCAGCCACCTAGACTCTGCAGCACACTTCTCTAAGGAGGCTAAAACATGGATTGAGTCATTCTTGAGCAACAGGACCATCAGAGTCTTTTCACCATCGGCATCAGCAGACCCTATCCCTATAACCTGCGGTGTACCCCAGGGATCCTGTGTGTCACCAACACTCTACAATGTATTCACCAAGCCGCTCTTCGACGAAATGGACTATTTGGGTATCGCCTACACGTCTATGCAGACGATACCCAAATCCTCCTACCTCTTACAGGAGATTACGTCGTGGATCTGGCTTTGGTGAATAGAATTTATGGCATCGTTCAGGCATGGATGGCCACCCATGGAATATGTCTGAACAATGACAAAACTGAGCTTATTATCCTAGACACCACGGCCCACCTATCTAAACTAAACCCAGATTATGCCAACTTCACCATTGATGGGAATGACATAAAAGTAGCTAAGGAAGTGACGACCCAAGGCTTCTACCTAGACGCCACCCTGAACTTCACTAAACAAGTCAACTCACTAGCCTCTGCTACTGCAAATATGTGCAAACTAATCAGAGCAAGCAAGCAATTCCTCACCACTGACAGTTGCCTAATCCTCGCTAGAGCCCTCATACTCTCTAAATTGGATTACTGCAACACGCTTTACATTGGTGTGAACAAACAGATTATCCATAAAATACAGGTACTCCAGAATAACGCCTTGGGAGCAGCACTCAAGATTAACAGAAATTAACATATTTCTTCCACTAGAAGAAAATACAAATGGCTATCTACCTTTGACAATATCCAACTTAAAATTGCCTGCCTCACCCACAAGTGCCTCAATAATAGAGCACGGCCATACCTTACTGATAGGATTAGCAGAAAAACCTCTCTCAGACCGACCAGAACAGCCAATTCCAATTGCCTCCAGTACCACGCTTCAAACTCTCGACTATTGGGGGCATAGCTTCCCAGTTAAGGCTGCTTAATTTTGGAACTACCTGCCTCCTGGTCTTAGAGAATACCAATCCTTCTCCAAATTTAGACAGAACATGACTGACTGGCTGAAAGAAAATGACAAGTAATTATCCCGATAAACATTCACGTGACTATGTATATTCCCCATCACTGTATATCCTTCTGCATATTGATTTGCTTATTATGTGTCAGTCCACATTGGACACTTTCTTTGTGTTGTACCGTGATCACTTTATATTTAGCCGCTCATGTAATTTACATTGTATCTATGCCTATGTATCTCATGTACCTATGTAACTAAGCTGAACGTATCCTTATATCCTGCGCCCTGATGCCCCCCGTCTGGGGCGCATTATAAATAAAACAAACAAACCAACAAAGAAGCAAGGCTCCGTCCCAGACATGAGACGACTGCATCTTCCCATCTTCCAGGCCTTGGCATCATGTCAGGTCTGCCGGATCACGTGTGGGGAGACCACTGGTGAGGCAGAATTACTTCGATTTGATTTGTATTTTCGCTTGGGGATTTTCTTCTGTAACTGGGCTCACTGCCACTAACACCAGCCTCCATTGAGAATCAATCTGCCACTAACACCAGCCTCCATTGAGAATCAATCTGCCACTAACACCAGCCTCCATTGAGAATCAATCTGCCACTAACACCCGCCTCCATTGAGAATCAATCTGCCACTAACACCAGCCTCCATTGAGATTCAATCTGCCACTAACACCCGCCTCCATTGAGAATCAATCTGCTGCTAACACCCGCCTCCATTTATATTCAATCTGCCACTAACACCAGCCTCCATTGAGAATCAATCTGCCACTAACACCAGCCTCCATTGAGAATCAATCTGCCACTAACACCAGCCTCCATTGAGAATCAATCTGCTGCTAACACCCGCCTCCATTGAGAATCAATCTGCTGCTAACACTCACCCCCATTGAGAATCAATCTGCCACTAACACTCACCCCCATTGAGAATCAATCTGCCACTAACACCCGCCTCCATTGAGAATCAATCTACCACTAACACCCGCCTCCATTGAGAATCAATCTGCCTCTAACACCCGCCTCCATTGAGAATCAATCTGCCACTAACACCCGCCTCCATTGAGAATCAATCTGCTGCTAACACCCGCCTCCATTTATATTCAATCTGCCACTAACACTCACCCCCATTGAGAATCAATCTGCCACTAACACCCGCCTCCATTGAGAATCAATCTGCCTCTAACACCCACCTCCCTTGAGAATCAATCTGCTGCTAACACCCGCCTCCATTGATAATCAATCTGCCACTAACACCCGCCCCCAATGAGAGCAAATGTGGTTTCAGTACTACACATTAGTAGCTCTTCCCCAAATGTTGCGGCAAATCAATTAAAATCAGCTGTTTGTGTGAGAGTGCGTGTTCAACCAAGGAGCCGAATGCATATATGCAAAGTAAATGGTGCAGTTGCCTTTTATGTGAAATTCAGATTGTAATAATGTGCTGTTTGAGAAAATTAAAATAGTTTTATATTTCATTGAGCGCTGTCTAAGATCACCCTACCCAGGTTCTCTCCCATACTATCAAATGCACAATATACAGTGATGTTTTTTTCAAAGTCCAAGAAGCTCTACACAAAAATGACAGTAAAATGCTCCAGCTCTCAAACATTAACAGGGACCGGTCCACAGCACCCACCTCTCTCTCTGAAAGATTCCAAGTGACTGCTAGAGATCTCCAGTAGCTTCCCTATAAATAGCCTGGGGAATCTACCTGCCCAAACTTATTTAAGAGATTAAGAGATCTTAAAGGGTCCGGGAAGTTCAACGCATCACAAATATGTTAAATATTCTGGTGATTCGGGATTCAGGCAAATATTTCAGACCAGGCATAATTGTTACCCCCTACGCGAAGCCGTGAATGTAGATAAAACACTTCATTTAGGTAATCTGAAATTAGTGGGAATACAATTAAAAAATGTGATGTGCACCATTCATTGAATAACATAGAGATTTGTATATTATAGGGATTGTTCACCATCAATGTATTGTTGATCTTAAAGAAAGCGTTTTATTAATAAGTTGCGGAAACTCCATGTTACGTTAACCCTTTCTAGATAAAATATGCATTGTCTTCCTCAAATGTTAAAGGATTTTTATGTTCAGAATATGTTGTCTTTATTTAATACTAATGTGAAAGCTTGTGTACACAGGCCAAAGTGTGTAAAGTAAGACATTCCCAATGTTAATATATTATGTGGTCTATTTGATGGTAATTGATTGTAATCCATGTTAATAGGAAATCAATATTTTTTTGTTTAGGTTTTCATTAACGCAGTAGGACCAATACATAGTTTAAGGCAACAGCTCTCTCTCGTGGTGACAACAGGCAAAGCGGGCAGTCCCTACTGTGTATGACGGCATCAAACATACACCTGACCTTTTATTATATAGGATGTGTTATTTCTGTATGTTAATCTATTGTCAAAAATATACCAGATGTGGTTTTTAAATCACTGCATCCTCCATCCATTTTGTGCTGTTTCTATTGTTTTTTGTTAATTTCGAATCTAGGTGTGCTTTTTAATTCACTGCATGCTCCATTTTGTGCTGTTTCTAGTGCTTTTTGGCAATTTTGAGTCTAGGTGTGCTATTTATCCTATGCACTGATTGCCTTCCTTTGCACACCTCCTCCTCTGTGCTGCCTGGCTGCTAGGCCACTTGGTGAATTCCTGTGCACTGTGCATCTCCCCTGCTTATCTCTCTCTCACCCTCTAACCCAGTGGCACTCTCCATCTCTCCTATTTATTCTAACTGCTATTCTATCACTTATCCTTCATCTCTCATGAAGTCTGGAAGAAAAAGGCTGACAAAAGCTCTCCTGGACCCTAATCCAGGCCTACCTACCGCTGACACCTATGTCAATGCCACATCCAGACAGACTATTATGCACATCCTCATCACTGTCCCCTCTCCTGATCTATGGACCCCCATCTGGTTTCCACTCTTTCTCCTTTTTCCTCCTCACCCATTAATATTGGTACCAGGTGGGAAGTACTCCTTGCATACTTCTCATCCTATAGGTGTGTCATCATGGCCCAAGGTTCTTAACCTACTCTTCTCCTTCTCGACCGGTGCCTGCCTTTTCTCATAAACTTCCTCCCCTCTCCTGCCACCCATGCTTCCTCTCCCCTCACTTCTCCACCACTTCCGATGGAAGTACCACACTCCTCTATAACCCCTTGGAAAACCTTCAAAAGGTGGTAACCAGCTTCACTTAGCTGCTCTGAATGCACGCTCTGCTATCAAACACTCCTCTGACATCTTTCTCAATCTCGAAAAAGTTGACGTGGAAGTTCTCGCTCTTACCGAGACACGGTTCAATGCCAGCTCTGTTACTGCTCTTGACACTCTCCATCCTGAGGGATACACAATCCTCTTCAATCCCATACCCAAAAGACCTGGAGGTACAGTGGCCCTCTTCTTCCCTGAGTGGGTGCCTGCTTCCATCATTCCTACTCAATCCTACCACTCCTTTGAATGCCTCGTCTGTGAGTTTGGGGTCTCACCTACTCTCTGTTACGCTCACCTGGTATCCACGGGGACGCCACACGATACTGGATGGAGGTCTAAGCGCTATCCTGGACCCCTCTCTGCTTGGCTATGTGCCAGACATTGGGTAGCACCTATAACAGGAGAATGGAGGGTTAAGATACTGGTTCTCTGATGGGTGGACTCCCACCTCCCTCTCGTCCAAATCCCCTCCCTTGGGGTTATTGCTCACCTTAGGTTTTTGTGCGTTGAACTCTCCGTCCTTCCGTCCTGCGTCTCTGTGGAGGGGCGCGTGGTTGGTGCGGGTGTTCCGTGGAGCTAGTTGCTTCAATGGTCCGTGTGCCCTTATGTCGGGTTCCAGACCGGCTGTGACTCAGACTCTGCTTGCTGTCTTCCAGGTGAGTTATAATGTCTTTTCCGTCTTTATTCTGTCTCTTTCTTTCCATCTGTTTTCTCTGTCTTCTCGGCATCTTGCTCCACAACGCTGTTCCCTAACAATGGGCCTCATTACGACCCTGGCGTTGGACCGGCTGTGACTCAGAATCTGCTTGCTGTCTTCCAGGTGAGTTATAATGTCTTTTCCGTCTTTATTCTGTCTCTTTCTTTCCATCTGTTTTCTCTGTCTTCTCGGCATCTTGCTCCACAACGCTGTTCCCTAACAATGGGCCTCATTACGACCCTGGCGTTGGACCATGGTGCTGTTAGCACCATGGTCCATGCCGGATTCCGCCATGGTGGATGGCGGGATTACCGCCCCATTACAAGGTTGGCGGGGCGGTAATTCCCCATTCACCATGGCCCCTTCCCCATTCCCATTTTTGGCCCATAGGGCACAATGGGAATGGGGAAGGCGCTAATTACGGCACCGTAAATTACGGTTCCGTAATTAGCAACAAGGTCGCTTAGCGCCTTGGACTTTAACGCCTGCAAAAAGCAGGCGTTAAAGTGTGAATCTGGCGTTAAGGGTTTAACAGCGCCGCAGCCTTTTACGGCGCCGTTAACCCCTTAACGCCAGGGTTGTAATGAGGCCCAATGTCTCTTTTTGTTTTCACAGGGATGGTTGCGATCTTGGAGTTTCTGCACCGATGGCGAAGACCACGGTGAGTTATTGATGCACAGAGCTCTGCACTGTTTATTGGTGTTAATTGCTAACCAGTGTTCTTTTCTCTTCTTTGTGCAGGTTGCGGTGATGTTCCAAAGTGATGAACGATCGAAGCGCTGCTTGCCCAGGTAAGTGCTTTGTTAATGATGACCTTGTTCCTTCTCCCTTGCAGGTTGCGGCGAACCCGGAGATGGGCGAGGTAAGAGAAGCGCAGACTGCAGCCAGGACTCGCTGCTTGCCCAGGTAAGAATTGTTATTAATGCTGTCCTTGTTTCTTTACCTTTGCAGGTTGCTGCGAACTCCGGAGATGGGCGAGGTAAGCGAAGCGCAGGATGGATTCAAGACCGGTTACTTCACAGGTAAGTGTTCTTTCTTGCTAATGCTGTTCTTGTTCTTCCAGGTTATTAATGGAATCCGGATCTAGGGCTTCAGGATCGGGCGCCGGAGAAGCAGATGAGCAGGAGCTGGACACGGTGAGCGTTATGCTGCAGGAGTGAAGAATAACGCAAAGCGTGTTCTGCTGTTTGGGTGTGGTTTAAATAGCCCAGCTAAAGTAGTTCCAGGCCAAGTAATTCCAGGCCCAGCCACACCCAAAACACTAGACCGCATGGCTTGGTTCTGAAGAACTGAGTTGTGTAATAGGTCTCCATGTTGGATTAAGGTCCAAAACTGGTATTGCTTTATTCCTGATAATGAGCCTGGCAGCGCCAGGACTGACTCCATGCATGTTTCTGATGGAGTTTTAAGGCCCTTGGGCCAGTGTGAAGGGCTTTAGCCCCACTGCTGCCAGGGGGCTGTTATACCTGAGGCGGTCAGGGGCATGGATCGTGACACTCTATCTCTCACCCTCACCGCTATCTACAGACCCCCTTGCCCTATCTCCCTATTCCTCTCTGAATGGGCTCACCTTGCCTCATCTCTTTCAACCTCTTTTTCCAAACTCCTCCTCCTTGGTGACTTCACCATCCACCTCAACTCTCTTGAATCATCCAGCTCTCAGTTCCAGGTCCTCTGTGACTCCCTCTCTCTCGATATTCTACTTTCCGGCACAACTCACTCTGCCGGCCACACTCTTGATGCCCTCATCTCTGGTGACATCCCTATCTCTAATCCAGTGACCACCTCCTCCCCTGGTTTGACCACTCTCTTTCCTTTTCTCCCACCTGGGGGCCCTTGGCCGTCTATCTAAGCCACACCCTGCACTGCCAGCCTCCTTCACCATCATTCGACTGATGAAGTGAGTGTCAGTTGCTGCTTTTGCCTCCACCTTCATCCCTCCTCCCACCCTGCTCCTGACTCTCCCTCTGACGCTGTCATTGCTAACCTGCACCTTGCCTAACACCCTTGACATTCTTGCCCCTGCCATGAGGATCCGCCTAAAACCTGCCACCAAGAACAATAGTTGGCATGGCCCTGGTCTAGCATCTCTAGAACGCAACTGCAGAGTTGGTGCACAGAAGTGGCAGACCTTGGGTTTATCCTCTGACAAACTGGCCTGCCGGCTTCTCCAAAGGCAATATTACTTCTCTATCCGCTCCAAGATCCGGGCCCACATCCAAGCCCGCATCTCTGGTGCCACTAACAACACGGCTGAACTTTCCCAAATCTGCAAGGAACTCGCCAATCCACTTGCAGTCGCCACCTTTCACCCACCTTCCCAAGCGCTCTGCACTGCCTTGGCTTCACCCTTCTCTTCCAAAACTCAGGACATCCTGTCCTCACTCTTCACCACCCCATCTCTTCTCCCACGCCTGCTCCCCTGCCTCCCTACGCCCCCTCATTATACCCCCTCACTCTCCTTCCTCCTGCCCATAGAACCAGATGAGGTCTCTAAAGTGGTCAGCTCTAAGAAGGCCTCCTCTAAACAGGTGCTCCCCGGCTCCTCCAGAACCATCAAGAACAACATCTCCTCTCTCACCCCGGCTCTTGCTGACTTCTGTAACCACTCCTTCGCCACTGGCTCTTTCCCTCTATCCCACAAGTCCTCCCTTGTGCACCCTCTCCTAAAAAAGCTGTCTGCTGATCCTCCCACCCGGCTAACTATCACCCTATCTCTACTCTCTACTTCCCTCTTCCTTGGTAAACTCATGGAAAAGTTGGTCTTCCCCCAACTGACCCTCCACACTGTTCTTGTTGGTGTCCTTCTTGACCATAAATGGGGATTCCGAGCATCCAGAGGCACATAAACTGCTCTCCTGAACACCCGTGACACCATGCTTGCAAATCATGACTCCAACTCTCCTGATGTTCTCATTCTTCTCGATCTCTCCTCTGCCTTTGACACAGTCAACCATTCCATCCTCATAAAACGACTCTGACACCCTCGGCATCACTAACTGGGCACTGGATTGGCTGACCTCTTTTCTCACTAACACCCTTTCCAGCTGCAACTGGGCCCTTTCTCCTCCACCACCTCTGGCATCCCCCAGGTTTCTACCCTATTGCCACGGCTCTTCAATATCTATCTCGCCCCTCTAACTCACCGTCCACCTCCTTGTTTCCACATTTCCAGTGTTATGACGAAGACACACAGCTTTCCTTCAAACTTCCCTCTACTTCCCCCTCTTTCTTCTTTCTCATCCCCGACTGTCCGTCATTCAGGCATGGTGTGCAGCAAATGATCTCTGTCTCAATACCGGTAAGACAGAGATCCTCCTCATCGGGAAACTTGTGCCCTTCTTTCCTCCTACCCTCTGTCACCCTCTTTGGGACCTCTACCCTAACCATCTTGTGAGGCCAAAGATCTTGGGGTCATCTTCGACTCCGCTCTCTCCTTCACCTCTCACATCATGGACCTTACCAAGAAGTCCCACTTCCAGCTCCACCTCCTCAGAGGCATTCTTCCTTTTCTTACCTTCCACCAGAAGCTCAATTTCTCCAGAGTTCCTGTCCTCTCAAGGCTGGACTACTGCAACAGCCTCTTTAACAATCTCCCTCTTTTCTCCAGCCCTAAAATCTCTCCACTGGCTCCTGGTGGATGCAATGATCAAATTCAAGACTCTCTGCATCATCCACAAGGCCTTCTGGTGCCTGGAACCACGCCATCTCCAACTTTTTCTCCCTAAATATTTCCCTGCTAGAGCCCTACGCTGCTATAATTCCAACTCTCTCACTGTCAAATGTTTCTCCAAGCAGAGGGTGGGGGACAGGTCTCTCTCCTCGGCTGGTGCCTCCCTGCCCCCCTCAGACTTCAGCCAGACCTCCTTAACTTGCGGAAACTGCTCAAAACTCTGCTCTTCTCTACCTCTTTCCTTTCCCTGCTAATCACCCCACTATGGCCTGATCCTAATGAATCTTACATGATCCAAGGCCCTTCCTCCCTGTCAATGCCAGCATCCCCCTCCACGGCTTGCCCTGCGGGCCCATTCTTGGTGGCACCACATCTCACCTTTGAGAGTTGCCTGTACCAGCACTTAGCCTGAGGTTCTCCTCCTGGCTCCCCTTAGGACTTGTCCACTTCTCTGTCCCCGGTTCCATCCCCTTCCCCTGAACTTCTCCCAATGCACTTGTACGGCCAAATGCCACAAGGCCTAGTAGGACCACTACTGTATATTAGTGTTTTTGCGACTGTTTTTATTTCTCCTTTTCCCTTGCCATTTAGCATTGTGGCGCTTTGAAACACCATTTCATTATTTGAAGTTATTTTGATATATGTCATTATCATTAATAATAAGAAATCACTTATCAGGTTAATGGTAGAAACATGGATGGCTCTAGATTTGGAGTTGACTTTGCTGGGCTCTATTTTTCCTTACGCACTGGGGTAGTGTTGATGATTCGCAAGATCAGAGGAGCTGTGGGGGTTTAGCCAAAACCCCAATTGTTGAGTAGAAGAGGAGGGTGTTCTCCTGGCTATCTTGCTTTTGTGATTTAAAGAAATTGTTCTTACACACTGGTTGTTGCGATACAATCTCGCTTTTATTTGTGCAAGTGGTAGGTTATTCTTCAATTTGTTGGTAAATCTGTAATACATCTGGGGCTCTTACATCCCCTTGTTGACAGCCGACACGTGTTTCGAACCGTGGGTCTTTATCAAGGCTGATACGTATTCAAAACCATGTGAGGTGAGCAATTTGTGACATGCATGTGACATACATTGTTCCATTAGTGTACAGTGAGTGGTGATTGGGGTGAAGTGAAGTGTTAAGCAATTGGATGATAATTGTTAGTCATAATACAAAATCAATGCAATGACAGCCAATGTTAGCAGAGGGAGAAGGAAGGAAGAGAGGAAAGGTTAAGCAAAAGGTTTGGTTTGTTCCAAGTATGTTAAGTGTGAGGATTATGGCCTCTTACCTATTGTTTTCAAGTATGGTGCCCCCTGTGGGGTCCTGGTACATGGTTGTGGGTTACTGTCCTGTAGAGACAGTGGCTCCTGTTGGGCCCTGTAAAGGAAGGTTGAAATGTTGGTTTCAGCGTGAAGTGAGGTGAATGAAGCCCAGGGAGATTAGGGGACCCCACTGTGGGACGGGCGGATTGTGGGTTTGTCCCTGGTGGGGGCGTAGTGGCACGGTTTGACGTGCACTATCTGGGTGGTGCAGAGGTAATGCGAAAGAGCTCAGAGCCTAGCTGGTGGCTGATGGCCTGTGGGCCATTTGCTGCGGCCCTATGTAGAGATATCTGGAGGTGCCTAGTGGGCAAGGGCTTGCCGGAGGTTTGAGGCTGCACGGATGCAGGGCGTCTCCTTTGGAGACCATGTTGGAAGTGAAGGGGAGGCGCCTGGGGGCAGTGGTGGGTGGCCGCCTGGCGAACCTCGAGTTTTCTGTAGGTTGGGGTGCCTGATGCACTGGAACTGCGGGGCTGCCGGGATCAGGCGAATGCTACGTTTCCTGATTGGGAAATAATAATGAGTGCGCCGTTGTGCGCGGGGCTGCCGGCGGAAGGCGAATGCTATGTTTCCCGATTTGGGAAATAATAATGAGTGCGCCGTTGACGTGGTGGTGGGAGCCCAGCCGTGTCCTGGCTGGGTGTGCCGGTCGGATTGTGGAGGGGGGCACAGTAGCCTAGTGGTGCTGTGGGCTGGGGAGCTGGCTCTGAGCTGGTGTGAATTCTGCAGGTTCGCTCCTGGTCGTGGCGACTCTTGTGTGGAGGGCAGGATTCTATCCTGTTGCGCATGCGAGGTGCCGAGTCATGGAGCTGATTCTGTGCGCATGTGCAGAGGGGTGGTGTCTGCGCGCACGGTGACACGCATGAGTATTGCCATTGAGGATGCGGTTCCCTTATGCGCATGTGCAAAGGGGAGCCGCCTTGTCTGTGTGTGAAAAAGAGCTGCTTGGTGGGCAGGTGCTGGGCAGGGGTGCCCAAAGGGGGGCGGTGGGTGTGCCAGTTCTGGCACAGTGGTAGAGAGTCTGAATTTGGGCCAATCAGTGTGGTTGTATGGCATGTCCATGAACAGAGTTCTTCTCCTGGTTATAAGAGTTGGGTGGTCATCAGTCCTGATATAATGAGAAGGCCAATGGGTCCTGATCTCTAGTACTGTGCCCATGTAGGGTACATATTGGAGTATGGCTGTGGTCCATCTGGTCCATATGAGAGTTGTGTGGTCATCAGATGTCTGCTGGTGTCGTCATGTGTTGTGATGTTAGTGACCCTGTGCAGGCCGTGGTTGTCCAGGAGGGTCGTGATAACCTGGGGAAATATATCTCAGGGAGCAGAGTGGATGGCATGTAGATACCGAGTGTGGTTACAAGAACACATTGAAATCGTGATCACTGTTCAAGCCATTTTTGACACATCTATAGCGGCAGGTAAGTCTTGCTTCTTCCTGTTGCAATCTTCGTATTCTGTCTCCTCCTCTGGCTCCCATCTTTACTGTTTTCAGTCCAATGTATCTTATCAGGCTTTTGTCTTCCATTTGATGGTTCTTCTGCTAGTGGTTTGCTAAAGGCAGCTTCAGATACTGGGAGTGGATGCTGTTTATGTGTTCCCTTATCCGAGTTCTTACTTCCCGGATGGTGCTGCCTATGTCAATCTTGTCACATACACAAATAAGCGCATAGATTACATACTTGCTTTTACAATTTAAGTGTTCCATGATTTTGAATGGCGGACAGCCTGTAAATTTTGCACATTTAGTTTGGGTTGCGTATTTGCACCTTGAACAGGTTCCACATTTGGTGAAGCCAATTGGTGTTTGGCTGCTTAGCCAGTCCTTAGCCCGGATGTTCTTCTCAGATAGAAAGGATGGGCTGAGTAGGTTTCTGAGTGTGGGCGCTCTGCTGAATGACATGTTTGGGTATGCTTTTAGACATGATCTAATGTGTTCATCCATAGGTAGCAGGTCCCAGTGTTTGACTAAAATTTTTTGAATTTCATGACTGTCCATATTGTATCTGGTGACAAATCTGATTGTGGGTTCTGTGTCCATCCGCTTTGGTTTTGGTGTGAGTAGTATTTCCCTTTTGATGGTAGTCGCTTGCTTCCTAGCTTTCATGAGGTTTTTGTCAGGCATTTGAATCTCTGGTCCAGAAGATCACATTCATCTGAGAAGTGTTTCTCAGTGTTGCAATTTCTCTTGGCTCGAATGTATTCTCCTTGTGGGATGACGCTTCTTTTGTGGCAGCTTTTTTCATGTAGTACTGAGTTTATTTCAGTCAATTTGCAGAAGGTTTCGGTTATTATTGTGTTGTCTTCGATTGAGATTCTTTTAGGTCCAGAAAATCAATTTGTTGTGTACTGACGTGGCTGGTTAGCTCAATACCATAGCTGTTTTGGTTAAGGTAGTCCACATATGGGTTTAGTTCTTCTTGTGTTCCTTTCCATATGAGGATGACATTGTCTATATAGCGTGCCCAGTTGACAATAAGGGTGGTGAATTTTGTTTCTCGCATAGCGTGTTACTGTTCATACGAATGCATGAAGCAGTTTGCTAGTGCTGGCGCATAGCTGGCTCCCATCACGATCCCCTTCGTTTGCTTGTAATATTCTCCATTGAAGATGAATGTATTGTTAGTCAATGAGAATTTGAGAAATGCTTTTGTTCCGTGGGGAGAGGAAATTACTGACAGGCCCATTAGTCAGTACTCAACCCCCGAGAACTTGTAATAATAGATAGCTGCACCATATGAGGACAGGGTGCAGGATTCACATACTCCAGCACATCTCAAAAATCAGGACTCAATAAGTTGGCAAAGGGAAGTCCGTTTAATGATACATACATCAGCATATGGAAATCAGCAGCATTGCAAACACCTGTCTCGCTCCGACTTCCTCGAACTTCAGTCGAACAGCCGTTTTTATAGGCTAAGCTCGTCATCATTGACGTCTAATTCTACAAAAATCATCACGCAATATAATTGGTTGAGAACGGTAACTTAAGTATAGGTGTTATATCTGTATATGACAATAGAGCATGCGGATTGGATAACTCTTATGGGTTGGTCGTCTACGCCCATTCCTCTACATCACACGTGATGGACGTCACTATAAGTACGACGTCCTATTGGTTACGATATCTATAGGACTCCAGATAACTTGGTCCATTGTGATTGGGCAGGTTAGACCCCTAAACATAAATCTCCACTTTAATTAGCAGCATGCAGAATGGACACCTAGGTGCCTAGTGTCCCAAGATTCACCCTGCCTCCCTTCCATCAATCAGTGGTTTTAGGGCGATGTGTCAATTAGTTGGCTAAGGAAGGCCTCGAAACTGTAGTCTCTTATCAGGAAAAGTTATGGCACCCCTTGGATCTGGGTGACATCAGACGGTGGTACATCTTCGCGCCTGGCTGGACAAGTGTTGGTTCACCGGGAATCTGCTTCAGTTTCCAGCTTTTTGTGTATTTAATTCTCCATGTAGTTCCACCACCTGCCTGGGCCTCCTTATCTTGACCTTCACAGGGCAGGCTTGTATGCTCTGAAGTTTTGATTGTCCTTAGCTCAAGCTCGCCTCCCTCTCTTGGGTTGACCTCGACTTCCCAGGCCTGAGCCGTCCTTTGTTGAGTTTCAATTCCGCTCATTCCCCTGGCTTTGGCTTGGATATGAAACCCGACCAGTTAGGCCTTGGCCGCCTGGGCGTACTTCTGCTTTTACAAAATGGAGTCGCACGTGTACATTGTGTCTTGTTGAGGTAGATATATGGTTGGTGCTTGCTGCTCTATCTTCTACTAAGCATTGCAAGCAGTGTCAATTTCTTAGCTTCTTGCGTTTTGAGCCTATTTACACACATTAGCTGGTTCGATTCTTCCATCTTGGTTCTTTCGCTATGACGTTTCTTATGTTTTAACATTGCGTTGTCCTTCGTGTCTCTTGCACCTGTTTGCATGGATACACACATTTGCGTGTTGCCTTTTCTCATGCGTTAGTCTGTCCAGGCCCTCTACTCATCATCGTTTGCCTTCCATCAGGGCTCTTTGTGTCTCCTCATAGACACTCTGTAAATACTGATCGTTTTGTATCAGCGGCTGGTATGGTTATCTGATTGGGTACCGTGCTGCCCAGGGCTGTCTGCTTATTGGCATTGCAACAGGTACTGATATTCTAATGTACACAGGGCAGAGGCCCAATGCGGCTCTCTGTTGGTTCAGTTGCTCCTCATACGTCACATAACTTGGCGAGTATTTTACTGGCAACTCGAACTGGGGGCAGGAGTGCAGGCCATATCTGGGACCTCCTCTACACTCCCCCCTCTGGTCGGTTCATCAACCACTTCTGCTTCCTCCTTTATATTTAGTTTCTTTGTTTCTTCAATGTCTTGTTCATCATCTTCCGGGTTTACACAAGAAGGCGTGAATGCATGCAATTTTGGTGTCCTTATCTTTATCACCCCTTTCAAACTTCCTGCTGTTTTCACATGCTCATCTTTGTTCCAGGTCATCAGCTGGCAATCTCCATTTGGACTGCAATAAATCCATTTTCCTTCATACCTTCTTCGTTTCTTAGGATAAGTGAATTTTGTTCCCTCTGATGCAAATTCACTGGCCTTCATAAAGTCCTTTATCTTTTCGTCTGTCAGGTCTCTGGGCTTCCAACCTAGCTCGATATCAACCATAATTTTCATCCCAATGGCCTTCTTTGCAGATTTCTGGCACTGTGTGAGGATTATCTTGATAACACAGAAACCTGGCAGCACCATAGCTAGCAAGGCTCCCAGAAACTTGAATATGTCAGCCATCCATTGCGGGACCCAGGAGAATAAGTTCCCAAACCAGCTGTCATCGTCCACTTCATCTGTTTCCTCAGTCATCTATGGCCTCGGTGAGGGTTCCATTTTCCTCATCATGCGATGGTTTAAAGTGCAACATGATTCTCTGATTTTTGCACAAACACCTCCATCCATCACTGTTATCATGTGAAGCACATATCTGTTCTGGAGAGTCATCAGGCGGACTGCTCTTAGTTCTTCTTTAACCGCGTTGAATCCTTTTATGGTGGTATTGATGGTCTGCAGTAATTCCCATCTGGTTATCTGCAATCATTTAGTATTTGCACTAACTTGGATATGCGGCAAGAGTATTGTTGTGAATATGGATGATGTTAAGCAAAACAAACTGTGTTTGTAGAGAATGGCATGAAATGCGTCCTCTGATTTGGTGGAGAAATAATTTTCTCTCTTCATCCTCGACATTAACTTCACAGACCTCTTTTTCCTCCGATGAGCATCTGCTTTTGGGAAGCTGTCCAAATTCAGTTCATTTTTTGGAATCACCAGTGCCGGAACGTGGACGTTCACCAGTGTGCATATGCCTCCCCAGTTCCTTGGTAGCCTTATGTATGCCTTGGATCCACATGCCCAGTAATGGTCTATCAGGACTGCGGTTCCTTGCAACATCCCTGGGGCCTCATATATTCGTCCACAGTTTTGATTCTCCCCCTTTTTCCTTGTGCTATTACTTCTGAAGCATAGTTTTGGGTTTTCCAGTGGTACTATTTGCAGGGGTCCTCCTCTGTCTTCCACCCATGTTAGCAGCTTTACCAATCTTGGCCACAATGGTTTGCATAGTCTTTGTGAATTTTCTATTGCTTCTTGGCAGGCTCCAAGGACCATCCAGGCTCGGCAAATCACAACCCCTACTTCCCATCCGTTTGGGGACACCACTGACCCCCAGATTTGCATTTGGCCTTGGTTCTTCCAAATTTGAGCTTCTTCAGCTATTTCCCTTGGACATTCAGTCTCGGGTTTATTTCTCATCTTATTCCTGATCCTTTGACGTCAGGGTTCTCATATCTAATCACATGATTCTTGGTGTGCGCCCTGTTTCTTGTTTTGATGTCCAGAACAAAATTTTATTCATTAGGGAAATCCTTTTCGTTGGCCCATATCAGGGAGGCGTCTCTCCCCATAAACTGCCCTCTGGTGTTGCACATTGCTACGTGTGACATGCAGTGTGCAGTGGGGACATCAACTTCTATCGCTACAAAGATTTTGGACTTTCCCATGCTGTATGGCAGGAGTGCACAGACAAAACATTCCCCTTCTGATTGCCTCCTTCCAACTTCCTTCATGTGTTGGTACCAAATGTTGTTTCCTAGATGGGCTGCACTGTCCAAGTAATTGTTCAGTTCGTTGTCGGTTTCATATGGGCTCCTCTTGATTCTTAACGTTTTCTGTAATTGGCTATCACTATGTCCCTCAATGAGTCTGTACTGCTCTTCCGTTCGGGTAGGCTTTCGGGTATTATCCTTGGTGGGGCAGGTTTCGTGTCCTGCCCAGCAGTAATAGGGGGATGTTTTGCATCTCTTTTCCTTCCCTCATGCATTCTTTTGTAGACCTCCTCCCACCACCATTGGCTCGTCATCTTCCCAACGCGTGGTGGCATTGTAGGCCCGATGCTTATTTCTGGTGTTGGAGCAGGCAAGCTCGTTATTACAGTTTCTGTGGTTTTCTTGCTCAGCTCCTCATGTAGCCTCTTTGCTCTTAGTGTGAGCGGGAACACATATTCAACCAACGCATGTGTTTTCTCAGTAAGTTATTTCGTGGCTTCTTCTGGTTCTTTGAAGGATTCCGTCATGCCCCCTCTGCTTGGGTTCTCACCTTGCTCCTCTTGTTTACTTCCACTATTTTCTGGAACTGGTTGTTCCTTAGGCAGTTTTCCTTTTACTGTTGATTTGGTCTGAGGTTCCGTAGCCATTGACACTTGCCCTTGTTCGTGTGCACTCAGTGTGTGAGTGCGTGCCGTGGACAGTGCTGTGTTATCATTCTTTCCGAGCTGACCCTGTCTCCAGCTTTATTCATCATTCATAACCTCAACCGTGTAGCTGTCACTATTTATTACATTCAGTTTCAGTTCGTTTGCTTTGCCACCAGCTTTTCTAGGAACAGGGATGACGATATATGGTCTGGTTGCTTTTGTGGGACCCAGATATTCGTTATCTGGTAGATGCACAGACAATGGGACACTCCGTGCACCAATAAAAAATGCAGTTCTGATAGTTAGAGACAAAAACACAATAATAATCACTATGCATATACATATAATGGCTTTAAATGATAGCTTGCAGCATCTGCTTCCAGGGAAGCGGGGGCGCCACTCCACGGGTGGCAGAACTAGGTTACTGTTCTGGGCCCCCATACCGATCAAGTCCATAGTCAATAGTTTATTTCCTTTCATACTTTGATCTCGTTGCTCAAAAGGTTCAGCAAATACTAAAGTGACGAGTATTAATCAAATGCCCCCTTTATGGGTGTAACCAGTAGTCTCGAAATATGCGGCACAGTACCGTTTAGCTAGACTATGGAGAAAGGTTAGACTACCGTCTTTATCATATCATTTTCATTTTGCATTTCTATAATAAACACAGTCCCAGGGCACCCCTCCAATTCACCTTGGCCCTGAGGACATGCAGGAATCTGTTCGCAATGACACCATGAAGAGATGGATTCGCTACAAATCACGCAAAAATAAAATGTCGAAAAAATAAAAATAAAAATACAAATAAAAGTGAACATATGAGAAGGTAGGAGGAAATAAGAAAGATGTTGAAAATGAAAAACACGATGGTGAAGTTCTTATGTCTGTTCCTTCCAATTGGTCGTTCATTGACACGTTGAAGAATAGTGTCTCTCTCTTCCATCTGCGCCACGGCAGAAAGATGATGAAAAATAGAAGAAAAATACAGGAAATAAAAATAAAAACAAAAATAAAATATGAACACAATGTGGTTATCCTTGTTTCGGCTCTTCTCAATCTGTCCTATGTTAGCAGAATTGTAAACATGGTCCTTGTTTTCTTACTCTGTCCTCGGCGGAAGGATGATGAAGTGTTTTATCGTCGATCTCCCCCCTAAGGCTCTCCTCAGCAATGGATGTCCATAATGGCTTCTCAGCTGCGAGATGATAGCTCTCAGGAGCCTGTTGAGTTGCGCGTTCTTTGCTGGGTCGCTGAGGAAGGTGGCCATGTCGACAGTGATGGGTCTACCCATTAGTTCTGGAAAGTTCTCAATCAGGTGGAAGAAGACTCGGAATGCGTATCTGCTGTCTCCTGGTGTCAACGACATTTGCTCTTACTTTCTGGCCTCTAGATCACAAGCCCTTTTTTGTGCCATGAACAGTCTTTGTACTTCCCTCGATCTGTCCCTCAGCGAACAGTCTCACAGGAATCTCCTTAGGAACTCTCGCTGGAAGTTGGACAGTTCCACTTGGAGCATAATCCCGTGGAGAAGAGTCTTCATGTGTAGGAAATTAACTGGATCTCTGAGGAAAGTGACAACATCAACAGGCCTTCCCCCCATTTCTGGATAGTCTGTGACTAGTCTAATCAGAACATTGTGGGCTAGCTGTGTGACTGCAGGGGACAGGGACATTTGTTTTGTTTTGCTGGGTCCTGATCACAAGTCTTTCTTTTGTCGTGAGCAGTTTTTGCACTTTCCTGCTGCGTGGATTGCTACCACATGGTTCAGTTTATACCACACTTGGTTCAAAAGCCATTGTTTCGGGGATCTCTGATGAAAGTCAGTGTATCTGTGTTTCTCCCGACAAGTCCTGGGCACTCCTCTATGATTCGGAAGAATAATGTGTACGTTATTTCATCAATGATCACTTGGGGTGGGAGCATTAGTCTCTTGTTCACTGTGCTCGGGCAACTCGGCGAAGAGCTCTGTGATGACAGTCAGTAGTTGCCTGATTGCCTCCTTATTTTCTGGATCTTGAATGTATTTTGTGACACTTGTTCCTCTCCCTATGAGTGACGGATATGTTTTTGTACAGAACTTATGGTACATCCCGGCAGAAATCTCAAGTGGGATGTACTCACCTACGTTCAGCTCGTGCTCCTAACATATCCGTCACTCATAGGGAGAGGACTGGGTGCTTTAGGATCACGTTTTTTGGTTCTCAGAAAAGTCTTATTTTACTACTTATCAGAGTCTTGAGAGTTCATGTTCAATGCTTCGTGTGGTTCAACGTGTTCGAGTTACCAGTGTCACTGCGGTTTCGGAATGTATGATTCTCTTCTTTACCCTGCACTTTTGGCTGCACAGAGTGTTTGTTTGCTTGTTTTTTGTCTCTTTCTGTGCATAAAGGAAAAGTTCAGTGTGGACACGATTTTCACAAGCGGGCTCTTTTCTTTTCTTCTCTGCTCATGCACCCTTCTTCCTCGCCATAGATCTTGTCTGCAGGTGCAGAGGCCCTTCCCTGTTGTCTGTAGATTCCTCGGAGGTGGATGCAGTAGGAGTGCTCTCTCCTATAAACGGTTTGATGTCGTTTAGGAAGATCCAGGCTCTTCTGCCTTCGAGTTTGACAGCGGACGGGGTGCAGTCCTCTACGATGAAAGGGCCATTAAACCTTGACTCGTCCCATTCTTTCCTTGTAAAATTCCTTACGAGGACGCTGTCACCAGGGAAGACAAGGGGCGCACGAAGGCTGTGAGCTGCGCCTGCATCAGCACTATCTGTTGTGGTTTGTGCTGTACTGTTCCCTTTACGCCGTCGCTGCAGCTGGCGTGAAATGACAGTGGCGCTGGATGTGAGACAGTCAAGGTAATCCTTCATCTCTGCTCCCAGAACCTGCCTAGCAGGCTGGGCATCACATCTAGCCCTGTCTCGGGGGGGTAAGAGGGGTCCTCATCCTTCTACCAGTAACAATTTCATGCGGCGTAAGATGATGGTCGGAGCCTCTTGGTTCCGAAGAGCATACAATGCCAGTGGTAGACAGTGCAACCATCCCTTCCTTAATGTGACCTTCAACTTGGCTATTCTCTCTTTTAACAGACCGTTGAGCCGCTCACATATCCCATTTCCCTCTGTGTGATACGCCGACGAGAACTTGTGCTTTATACCAAGCAACAGGCTAATCTGCTCAAACACTGTGTTTACAAAATGGGGCCCACTATCTGATCTCATTACCTCGCACACCCCCCACCTAGGGAACACTTCCCTCACCAAAAATTTTGCGGCACAGGCTGCATCGGTGTGTGTACAGAGACCTGCTTCTATCTATCTTGAGAAAGGACACACCACCACCATTAAATACCTGTACCCCTTACACACATGAATCATATCGACATAATCGATATGTAGGTGCTGGAACGGTCCATTAGGTTTGGAAATGATTCCTCTCACTACTTTTAATGTGTGCCCAGAGGTGAATTGCTGACAAATTATGCAGTTGACCATAAAAAATGCAACATGCTCCTCTAAATTTGGCATGAACCAGTCTACTGCGAGCGTTACAGCAATATTTTCTTTTGACATGTGTAAGGGGTAGTGGAGCTGTTCTAATGCTACCTTTAGAAGGGTGACAGGCATTACTGGTTTATCAGCGCTGTCTTGCCTCCACAATCCGTCAGAGGGGTTTAAAGAACACCCTCGACACTTCCATACATTTTTCTCCTCCTAAGGTGCCTCCCCTTGGAGCTCCATTAGCTGAGTCTGCCCCATATTGCTATAGGCTTCTGGTGTGGCTCGTGCTACCATTATTCGTTCATGGGTACGTGCCACCTCCGCCTCCATGATCGTTTCATTCTAGGATGCCATGCACTTGGCTTCCGTGTCCGCTTCATGGTTTCCACGTGACACGAAATCTGTCCCCTTGGTGTGAGCGGTGCATTTCACAACCGCTATGTACACTGGGAGATGTAGTGCTTTTATAAGCCTATCCAGTAAGGCTGCATGTTGCACTGGCGTGCCGTCTGCTCGGAGGTAACCCCTCCTTTTCCATCGTGCTAAGCCTGCGTGCACAGTGGAAGTCACATAGGCTGAATCACTGTACACCGTCACTTCCTGAGCTGCATGATTTTCGACGGCGAGTATCAGTGCCACCAGTTCTGCAGCTTGGGCTGAATAGTGAGAGGGTATTCGCGTACTGACATGTGCCTGAAATTCTACATTCATCAGGTGTTTCACCACGGCTACGCCTGTATACCTTTGTCCGTCTTCTTGGTCGATTCTAGAAGACCCATCAATGAAGACGATCTCCCCACTTGGCAGGGCGTTTTCCTTTGCCCTTGGGATTTCATCGTAGAATTCTTCATAGTTTGCACAGTCATGGACTGGTTCACCCTCGGTTACTGGTTCTATTATGAACGTTGCAGGGTTCACCGTTTTACATCGAACTATTTTGATCGATGGATTAGAGATGATCACCTCATAGGCGGAAGTTCTCTGTGATGTCAATGTGCCTTTTGGCTTCTCCAATATGGCGATCAGTGAGTGCTCGACATACAATGTCATGGAGCACCCCATCACAATGGAAGACGCCTTCTCGATGGCAAACGCGGCGGTGGGCAGATTTTGTTCGCATGGGAAGTGGCCCGACATAACCGGGTCCAGACTCCCGCTGTAATACGCTAGAGGTTTGCACCCCTGCGATGTTCGTTGAGCAAGTACTGCCGTCATAAAATTGCCATTGGTATGTGAGAACAGATAGAATTCTTCTGCATAATTAGGGATCCCGAGAACTGGGGCCTTACAAATTGCCCCCTTGAGTTCTGAAAAACACTTTTCCATTGCCTCAATCCACTCGATTTCTTCCTTTGTCGCTTGGGCCTTCTTCAGGGCCTGAAGCAAGGGCTTGGTGTACGAGCTGTAGTCAAAGACCCAAGCTCGGACATAATTGCACAGGCCTAAAAAGCTTTGCATTTGCTTGATCATGCGTGGCTTGGTCGTGCTCATGATGTTCAGCCCTTTCTGGGGTTATCTTTTTCCCTTCATGAGAGATTAGTTGTCCTATGTACAGCACTTCCTGCTGACAGTATTGCAACTTTTCCTTATCAACTTTGTACCCCTTCTCAGCTAGTATCGTTAGTAGCTGGACAGAGTCACTACTGCATTGCTCCTCAGTGGTGCTGCAGATCAGAATGTCATCTACATACTGCAAAACAACACTGTCTACCGTAATATTGCTTAGGTCCATTTGCAGGACTCCGTTAAATATGGATGGGGACTCACAATACCCCTGTGGCAGCCTTGTGATTTTCAGGCGCATTTGCCTGAACGTAAACGATGTCAAGTCTTGCAAGTCACGGTGCAACGGAATTGAGAAAAATGCAATTTTCAAATCGATCACCGTAAAATATTTTGCCTCAGTGGGTATGTTACACAAAATTGTAGACGGGTTAGGGACTAGAGGGGACTTGGCTTCGACAATGTTGTTTAATGCCCTTAAATCCTGGATTAAACGCCAAGACCCGCCCTTCGATTTCTTGACGGGATAGACCACTGTGTTACAGGTTGATTCTGACGTCACTAGGATGCCCTGTTCCATCATGGCGGAAATTGTCTTCGCGATCCCCTCATCCGCTTCGCTGCACATGGGATATTGTCGCGCTCTTGGTAGGATCGCTCCTGGCTTTAGTTTGATTTTCACCTCTCCCGCCCCCTTCAGGAGTCCTACGTCATAAGGCTCTGTTGTCCATACTGCGACAGGAACCTGGGCCATGTCCTCCTCGAAGTATTCTGGACGCACCATCGTCAACATCATTCTCTGTGGCACTTCTCATTTGATCATTATGACCCAGAATATGAGACTTACTTCCACTCTTGTCTCTTCTAAGTCAGGGTGTTCTTCGAACAGATCGTCATCCGTGACGTCAGTCACTCGATACCCTTCTTCAATGGCGATAACAGCGCACCATTGCCTTTCTTCGTCATCATATCCTTCTACCAGGACCACCTTCCCCTTTACTGCGGCAGATTGTATTTCCAATGGAAATATTTGTCCCTATTCCTCATACATGGGTATTCTTGGTCTAAATAGAAATTCATCAGGGGTTCTCATAGGTTTGTCTGCGAGGCCTGGCCTTCCCGCCATAAGCACTCGTACGCCATATGTGAAAACTTCTGGCTCCAGCGGTATAGCTCTCATGGCTGCACGTCCAGAGTATGCTCTGATCATTTCGCACACATTAGAATAGTGCATTCCTGGCGGGGAGCACACTATACCATCCTCAGTAAACGAGATGGTCATATTCAACTTTGTCATCAAATCACGACCCATGATGTTTACTGGGGACTGACGTGAGTACAATAAGGGAACATTCATTTCACGCTCTCCCACTGAGACTGGGAGTGTGTCTGTAAAGGGAACTCTGCTATGAGCTCCAGTGAAACTCTGAGTATCTATAGCCTCGCCGGACAAGGAAAACTTGCCTTCTCATATGCACGAACGTGACGCACCCGTGTCAACTAAGAAGGAATATTCCTTACCTCCTATGGTGACATTTACCCTGGGTTCCCTATTAGGGTATGGTATCACCGATAGGATAGAGCACATCAGAGTTTCCCGTGACCTGTCCTATTTTATGTATAGGTTTGGCCCACTGTAAGTTTGTGGAATACCCCCATTCCCGGGATTGGTTCCCCCTCCATTGTTCATTCCTTGTGGCACCGGCGGTGGTGCCTGTTGGGGCTGCCCCTGTTGCAAGTTCCCCATGTTTGAGGGTTGAAACCCTTGTTGTACACCTTGCTGCAAGCTTGCTGCCTGCTGCTGTACTATGTGGCCCTGCGCATTGCCGTGTTGTGAGGCGGCAGGCTGATTCACCATGCCTGCTCCCATTCCTTGGCCATTTTGCCACATGCCTTGGTTTCTGCACATGCGCGCCACATGTCCTGTCATTCTGCACAGCCAGCATACTGGCGGTGGTCGGACCATCTGCCCATCCGGCATGGCTTGACCGCTCATCTGTTCATTCTGAAATCTGCCTTGGTTATTTTGAAAACCTCCCTGATTACCATGGAAACCTCCCTGGCCACCTTACCATCCTCTTCCTCTAAATCCTCTACTACTCGGGTAATATCCCGTATTAGCTTGGTTATTTACTTGCTGCGTGCTGGGCTCGGCTGGGCTGGTCAACATGGCTCCCTCGAGAGTATACTTAGAGAGCTTCTTTTGTACCAGCTTCGCTTCCTCCCCCTTACGGATTGCTTCCTTTTTTCGGTTCTTTTCTTGTAACAATCTACAGTAGTGTGCAATTGTCAATTGAATTTCGGCCCATGGTTTGGCTTCGATTCCTACCAATTTCTTGAGCTGTTTTTGCACCGGTTCAGGCAACCCTTGACACAGTATATGGTGGAAGACAGGAATAGACTTTGACCAAGACTCATGCGTTTCGAGCACCCACGCGTCTTGAAAATTTTGGATATAAATCAACGGATCCTCTGACTCTTTCATTTTCCAAGTCATTATAGCTCCCATGTCTGATGTGTCTGGGTATAGCATTCACAGCGCTTTCCACACTGCTGCTCTACAGTTATTAAACTGTGCTCTGTCATGGGTAGTGTTAGTTATCGTTACCCTTGGATACCCAACCTGTTTCCACACATCGTCAGCCCTTTCACCAAGTATGGCGATCAGGAGGCCCTTGATGTCGCCTATAGCTAAGGTGACTCCCCCGGTCATCTTTTCTAACTCGTGTATCCATTTCCCAGCCCCCAATGTCAGCATTGGAAGCTTATTTTTTAAGTTTTCTCAGTCCATGTGTGGCCATGGAATGTATTGTGGCCTCACTTCCCCTTTTTCTAGCAGCGGGAATTGAAAGGCACAATCTTCCTTGTGTTTTCCCCCACTCCTTCCGTCTGCTGGTGTGGCAGTATTACCACCTTGCCGTCTACCCGCCAATGCCCTTAATCTGCCTGTATAGGTGGATACTTGCTCCCTCCTCTGATCGCGAGGTGTTCCCTCACGTTTGCCATGTGCCTTGGTAGGCTTCGATGTCCTAGGTTCAGATTCACTGGCGTCGGACCATCGTACCCCTTGGCCTCGAGGGAGCAGATTTCCACATCGCCTCCCATCCTCCTGTGCCTCATCATCTGTATCCCCACCGGAGTCAGATCCTGAGTGATCCCAGTTTACGCAACCCCTTGCATCCTCTTCATTCTGCCTGATCTCCAGTCTATCACGGGACAGTCCCCATCTCCTACTACCTTGGGTGGTATCCTCAGTGTCATATAGTTGTGTTCTCTTTAAGCGCTCATCTTCCCTTCCCCCTGGTAGGCTACTTCTAGTCCCATCTCATATATTTCTTCAATCGTTTCCCCGATGCTTCTGGTATCAAAGTCATCGTCAATATTTATCCTGCTTGTACCTGGTACCGCATCGCTTGCAGGAAGGAATTCTCCTATGTCTTCCCATTCTACTGCAGGATTGGGTTTAACGACTACCCGCTCCAAATACTCAAGATCTCGTGCCCTTTGTCTACGTTTTCATTCCAATTCCTCATCTATCTCCTTTTGCTTTTTCGCTTCTTCTCTAGCCTTATCTACTTCTCTCATTCGTTCATTTCTACGTTCCTTTGCCCTTCTACTCTCCTCGTCTTCCCGTTTTTTTACCTTCCTTTCGTGCACTCTCCTTTCTTCCTCCAACTTTAACATGTTCAGCCTGTATTTTTCATAGGCTGCATACTGTGTGCGACTGAGCGGTATTCCTTGCTCTTCACGATATAGTTGTTCTCGCCTTAATCTATCCTTCTTTCTCGTCCTTTCATCCCTTGCTTCTTTCTCCTTTCTTTGCTCTTCATTGTGCCTTCCTCTCATCCACACATTATCACTTCCCTTCCCATCTAGCTTTAATGGTATCTTTTCTCCAATCCATTCGTCTTTCGCGAATGCTGTGTCAACACTTCCTTTCTGCTTCTTTCCCTCTCTCTCTTTATCGAAACTGCACTAGCCTGTGCCTGATCCTTACTACTATCGCCGTGCCTCTCCTTGTCCCTCGGGACTGTGGAGGCCAAATCAATTTCCTGCTCCTGTTCTTTAGTTTCGTTACTGCTACATGTAGGTGACTCATATGCTGGGTTACTGTACCCTGTGGCTGCTTCGAGTTCTCGTTACGGGTAAAGACCCTCTGATTTGCTTCCCTCAATGACTAGTTCTGGGGGGGCTAGTGGCGCGGTAGGCGTCTCACCCCCCTCCGCACATACATTTAATATCCAGTCTGCAGGTGGTTCTTCTTCCTTCGTTTGCTCAAACATCTTCCAAAGTTCGAGAACAGCAAGGCGTTTCTCAAGCATCTTGCCAGTATATGTGGCATGTAGGAAGGTTGTCATGTGCTGTAAAACAGCCTTAGACAATGACCCATTCTGGGACCAAGGCATAAACATCTTATTGGCAGTACCCTTAACCCACTCCTGGCTATATTTCTTCAATTTCATTGCATGCTTGGGCAGTTGCTTGCACAAGTGCGCAAGTGAGGTAACCTCTTCCATTTTTTTTCTTCAACTTCGACACCAACAATATTTACACAATCTTTTAATCTTCCCACTAGTATGAGGGAGCACCACAACCGCAAGCTCCAATCCACTTCTTCCCGCCAAAATTTATAGTATCAATTAACTCAAAAGAAACCATCAATTCACTGGCGATTCCCTCTTAGATACAGAATCGCGTAAGGCCAAAATGCATTTCAATCAATCACCAATACAATTGTTGGACATTTAACATGCAGTAAGACACATATGACGGACACTTGACGGACTAGATAGACACCAGCTGGTCATACATGTACCTGCCTTATAATTAATACCCCACCATGGGATTTGAACGAACCCTGTTAATTCCATCTTTAAACATAATCGTAGCCTAAATTGTCCCCCCTCTGTGAGCTCTGGGTTCACGTTCCTTCTGACCACTCTTTAAAGCACAGGAACACGGCAAAATCTAATTTTTTTCTCGGGTGTCCCCCCCAGTATTCTTACGTTTTCTTCCAGGTGCCCCCCTGGTATTCTTTTACGTTTTAGCTCAGGTGCCCCCCTGGTTTTCTTTTACATTTTAGCTCAGGTGCCCCCCTGGTATTCCTCTTTATATATGTTTTTCTTTTTATACTAGAGTCATTAACCCTTTAAATATATACCGTCTTCTCCACCTCTAGCTACTTCATTTTTCTCCGCCACCCTCTGTTACCTTTCCCCTACTTGCTCTAATGCCTATGAGACATTGCCAAGGTAACGAGTTTTGTTGTTTCACTCACCGATCGCCTCTTTTCCTCTCTGGAACTTCAGGATCACTGCCCCTTCCTCTTCCCGCTTTTAACGTTTTCGTCCAATCCGCTGCCTGTGGGAATGAGAAGGGTTATGCTTGGAAAGGCGGGTTCCTTCAGACCCACTGCAGATTTTTTTTAAAAAATGTTACTCTATCTTTGTCCACGGGGAGCTTCTCGGCCTACTCAGCTGGAATGGCGAATGGACTCGTGATGTAACCGAAGGCCCAGAGTTACTTTGTGCCGTCGGTCTAAGGGTGTCTTATAACTATATCAATTGATTATAAATAATAGGTGGCCGAAACCATCCTCATGCTACCAAGTGTTCAGGGGGAGAGGAAATTACTGACGGGCCCATTGGTCAGTACTCAACCCCCGAGAACTTGTAATACTAGATAGCTGCAACATGTGAGGACAGGGTGCAGGATTCACATACTCCAGCACATCTCAAAAATCAGGACTCAATAAGTTGGCAAAGGGAAGTCCGTTTAATGATACATACATCAGCATATGGAAATCAGCAGCATTGCAAACATCTGTCTTGCTCTGACTTCCTTGAACTTCAGTCGAACAGCCTTTTTTATAGGCTAAGCTCGTCATCATTGACGTCTAATAAATCATCACGCAATATAATTGGTTGGGAAAGGTAATTTAAGTATAGGTGTTATATCTGTAAATGACAAAGAGCATGCGGATTGGATAACTTATCGGATGGGCGTCTACGCCCATCCCTCTACATCACACGTGATGGACGTCCCTATAAGTACGACGTCCTATTGGTTACGATATCTATAGGACTCCAGATAACTAGGTCCATTGTGATTGGGCAGGTTACACCCCTAAACATAAATCTACACTTTAATTAGCAGCATGCAGAATAGACACCCAGGTGCCTAGTGTCCCAAGATTCACCCTACCTCCCTTCCATCAATGAGTGGTTTAGGACGATGTGTCAATTAGTTGGCTAAGGAAGGCCTCGAAACTGTAGTCTCTTATCAGGAAAAGTTATGGCACCCCTTGGATCTGGGTGACATCAGACGGTGGTACATCTTCACGCCTGGCTGGTCACGTGTTGGTTCACCGTGAATCTGCTTCAGTTTCCAGCTTTTCGTGTATTTAATTCTCCATGTAGTTCCACCACCTGCCCGGGCCTCCTTATCTTGACCTTCACAGGGCAGGCTGGTATGCTCTGAAGTTTTAATTCTCCTTAGCTGAAGCTCGCCTCCCTCTCTTGGGTTTACCCTGATTTCCCAGGCCTGAGCCGTCCTTTGTTGAGTTTCGATTCCACTCATTCCCCTGGCTTGGGCTTGGATATGAAACCCGAGCAGTTAGGCCTTCGCTGCCTGGGCGTACTTCTGCTTTTACAAAATGGAGTCGCACGTGTACATTGTGTCTTATTGAGGTAGATATATGGTTGGCGCTTGCCGCTCTATCTTCTACTAAGCATTGCAAGCAGTGTCGATTTCTTAGCTTCTTGCGTTTCGAGCCTATTTACACACATTAGCTGGTTCGATTTTTCCATCTTGGTTCGTTCGCTATGACGTTTCTTATGTTTTAACTTTGTGTTGTCTTTCGTGTCTCTTGCACCTGTTTTCATGGATATACGCGTTCGCGTGTTGCCTTTTCTCATGCGTTAGTCTGTCCAGGTCCTCTTCTCATCATGGTTTGCCTTCCATCAGGGCTCTTTGTGTCTCCTCATGGACAGTCTGTAAATACTCATCTTTTCGTATCAGCGGCTGGTATTGTTGTCTGATTGGGTACCATGCTGCCCAGGGCTGTCTGCTTATTGGCATTTCAACAGGTACTGATGTTCTAATGTACACAGGGCAGAGGCCCAATGCAGCTCTCTGTTGGTTCAATTTCTCCTCATACGTCACATACCTTGGCGAGTATTTTACTGGCAACTCGCACTGGGGGGCAGGAGTGCAGGCCATATCTGGGATCTCCTCTACACTATTGTCATCTCCACTTGTTCCAGATGTGACGCTGATTCATATTTCAGAAGATAACCCAGACTGGTTATGGCCAGTTCATGGTCGATGGATGTGTACAAGGCCTTTACGTCTAATGTGGCCATTATGAAGTTGGGTTCCCAATCTATCTGTGAGAGTTTTGCCAAGAGTATTGCCAAGGTATGCTTAACCCTTTCTCTCTTCCTCCCTTCTCCCTCTGCTAACATTGGCTGTCATTGCATTGATTTTTATTATAACTAACAATTATCATCCAATTGCTTAACACTTCACTTCACCCCAATCACCACTCACTGTACACTAATGGAACAATGTATGTCACATGTATGTCACGAATTGCTCACCTCACATGGTTTTGAATACATATCAGCCTTGATAAAGACCCACGGGTCGAAACACGTGTCGGCTGTCAACAAGGGGATGTAAGAGCCCCAGATGTATAATAGATTTACTTACAAATTGTAGAATAACCTACCACTTGCACAATTAAAAGCGAGATTGTATCGCAACAACCAGTCTGTAAGAACAATTTCTTTAAATCACAAAAGCAAGATAGCCAGGAGAACACCCTCCTCTTCTACTTATAAGGTTAGCTCGATTAATGTAAACAGAACCTTTGTTTTAGGGTCCATTCAATATGGACCGTCTGATACATTTTGAAATGATGATGTAAATTACCAAAGATGTTTCCAATAGGAAAGAAAAGTGTGTGTATTCACTCCTGTTCTGGCTCCTAATTCCCATCCATGACCATACAACTCAACATCCGGAGAACTATAACAGACCCATATTCAGCCCGTGCCCATCGTAAAGCAGACATGTGGGTCCTGTAGGCCTGCATCACACAGGCCCTGTGCTGCCATACAGCCCCAGGAAGGTTGGCAAGAATGTCCTGCTGTGCTACATTTTGCCCATTACATCAGTCAGGCACCTGGTGGTCCTGCCTAACCTGGAGCACCTGGATCCAGATATTGACCAGGAGAAGGAGGGGGAGTAGGAGAGTCTGCCTGGGCAGCATAACTAAAGGAATGGGATAATTGTGTGCCAAGAAGTAGTAGGCAATTTATTTAGAAGAAACTGTGCCACAGGTCACCCATGAAGAGAAGCTAATATGTACCCATGTTGCCAACCCAACAACTCTCATTCAGATACAACAAGGTACACCATCATTGAACCATTATTGAGTCTAAGTGAGATGTATTCTAACAGAAATGGTGAGGGCCCCCATCACCAACAACACCATGACCTCTTCTAAGGCACAAAATGGCCAACCCCTCCCCATTGAGTAATAATGATATCACCAACATACCCATCTAATGCCCTGTACCCTCTTTCCTTTCTCAAGCGCAGTTACAGGATGGAGACTGACATCAGGTGCCAGTCTCCAGCCTTCTACTCCACCAGTACTAGTCGACTGGGCTGGTGGTGGTAGAGATCATAGTGGTGGAGATTGAGGGGGTTGGGATATCTCTAGACAGGCTCACCAGATGGGCCAGGGTCTGCTCCATACCCTCCCAAATGCTCTGTTGACTTCATGGACTCGCTCAGCCTCTGCCTCTGGAAAGTATATTCCACTGTTACAATGGCCTGCAGCTCACACGGCAGGAGAGGTCTTGGCCCACCTTCTTCTCCAATCAAAGCCCAGCCTGCCAGATGTTGTGGATCGCCTCCGCTGTATTTGGTTCTTCTTGAGCATCTGGACACTTCTCCATTGTGAGACAAAAGAGAAGGACAATCCCGG
Source organism: Ambystoma mexicanum (assembly GCF_040938575.1). NCBI lineage: Eukaryota > Metazoa > Chordata > Amphibia > Caudata > Ambystomatidae > Ambystoma > Ambystoma mexicanum. The sequence goes on along the minus strand of NC_090927.1, from coordinate 192,114,046 downwards.
AATAATAAGGAAAAAAAACAGGAATTCAATATTTAGAAGAAGCAACATAAGGCTAACATTTTATTTTGGAGTTACGGTAAGAAATAGGAGGGGTGACATTTGGGGGACTAGTAGTATCACTGTTGATCGATTGATTAGAGTATTTGAAACACGCGCAAAACTAACCAAATCGTATCCAAACGCAGAGGGAAACATAGGGAAATGATTACATCACCAGTGGTGTGTCAACAGCAAGCCTCCAATCCTTAACATTGTCATGCCTACCTCCCCGTCCGGCTCCGTTACTAAATCCAGGCGTCCCTGTTTCCTGGCTTCCTCAGCCTTGAGAACGGCTAGACCGTTCTACACCCAATGGAAGCTGTCCGGGAGACGCTAATACAAAGGTCACATGACCAACGTACACGTATCGTTAGCGCGTTGGTCAGACGTACGTCGGCTGACACTATTTAGCAAGGCGGAAGCCTTGCAACTGCGCTTCTGATCGTTAATTGTTATCCCGCGTTCCGGAGCTTGCTTCTGCTGTTTCCTCGCAGACGCTACTTCCATTCAAGGTATGGTTGCCTTCCGCGTTCCCACGCAGTTCCCGGCAACATTTCAGCTCCTCCTTGAGCTGCCTGCTAACCGCACTCATACGCGGCTCTTCTCTCCACTTATCCAAACGGAGCCCTGTCGTATCAAGCGACGACTTCCAGGACCTTGTAGAGTTCCGCTCTGCCTCAGTTCACCACGATCCCGCAGAGTCCTGCTATGCCTCAGTCCACCACGATCCTGCAGAGTCCCGTTCTGCCTCAGTCAACCTAGACTCACAGAGTCCCGCTCTCCCTCAGTCAACCAAGACCCTGCAGATTCCCGCTCTGCCTCTCTCACCGATCTTCCACCGCTTTAAGGACTTGCTTCTCTTGGATCAGGATTCCTCTTCTCTCCTACACGTGCACTGCACTATGGACGCTTTCCTGTTTGCACCAACCCGTCTCTAGCGCGGCCCTCGTTCCGCCCGGGTTAGATTCCTCACTACCTCATTTCCTCTTCTCTCCTACACGTGCACTGCACTCTGGACGCTTTCCTGTGTGCGGCCCTCGTTCCACCCGGGTTAGATTCCTCACTACCCTTTCCTGGTCGTTGTATCCTTGGACCCTTCAGACCATCTTGAGAGACTTTCTTGTCTGCACATCCAGGTTAGTGTCTACAACATAGGTTTATATTGTCCTTCTTATCAACCAGCATTCTAATCAGTTCCCTCTCATCAACAGCCTGGTGAATCTTGGTCCACTAATGCCCTTCCCACCAATAGCTCTCTTTGACTGTTAGTTTTACTAGTCAGAGAGTGACATTGATTAGAAGGTTCTCTTTTGATACACTACGCCCTACCTGTCATCTTACGAAGATAAGAAGACTTCGAGTGTATCCTTTGTTACTACCAGCCTGTATCCTTTACGAGAACCTTTGATATATTCTCCTGTATCCATTGTGTTTCGTTGCTTCAAACCATATCATAACAAACATGTTCTTGAAATTATTCAAACAGATAGGTTTTAAATTTCTTTTAAAATGTTACCAGAGAGTCTGATTTCCTTAGCTCTAGTGGGAGACTATTCCACAGTTTAGGCCCAAATACTGAGAATCCACACTCTCCTCTGGAAACACATCACGTTGTTGGTACGGACAACAGATATATGTCCTCTGCTCTTAAGGACTGTGTTGGTTGATATTGCTTTAGTTTATCCGTCAGACACCTAGGGGCTAGGTTGTTCATGCATTTAAATATTATGTAGCCAATTTTGAACTAAATTTGGTCTTCTACTGCCAGTCAGTGAATAGACCGGCGCAGGGCAGATATTCGGGTGGATTTTATTAGCTCAAATACTAACCCAACCGCAGCATTCTGTGCTTTTTGTAATCTATGGATTTGTTTAGCAGGAGCACCCGCTAGTAGGCCATTACAGTAGTCCAGCTTTGAGTTTAATAGGGCTCCTACAACTGTGGCATGATCTTTCTGGGGGACATAGGGAGAAGCCACAGATTATAGAAAACTGCCTGCACTTTGGCTGCGACCTGACCATAGCAGCCCAGATTGCTTTGCCAAATGCCCCCCAGGTTCTTTACCTTGGATACATATTTCAGTTCTGAACCTAAAAACGAGGGTGGAGGGGGCTTTTGTTCTCATCTAACAAATGTTTGGGTCCAAATAAGATCACTTCTGTCTTACTTGGATTAAGATGAAGCCGTTTAGTGGCCATCTATCCTCCAACTTCTTCCAGACACTACTAAACCGAGTAAGGGAGTCTTCTACGTCGTCAAGCTTGATGAACACCTGGATGTCATTAGCGTAGGTCTGAAAGCTGAACTTGTGGCTTCTCAAGATGTCCATCAGCAGGCATAAGTACAGATTAAATAGCAATGGTGACAACGAGAACCCTTGGGGGACTCCACAGCATTACATAGGAATATCCAAAAGGAAGCCCCGCAGCTGCACACGTCTTCACCCAGCGAGAAAGGTAGCAAATCATTTAAGAGTGCTTACCAAGGCTCTCCCTATGGTCTTCAGGCGTTCCAGTGGGTTGTTATGGTCCACTGTATAACTCTGGGGCTGGTAGTTAGGGACAAAGCCCCAGTAGCAGTCGGACAGGTCATTATAGCTCTTGTGGTTAGCATGAGGAGCCATAAAATGAGTACCACAAAATCATTGTTATCTTCTGATCATCACCATTTTCTTGTAGTTGGCTTTCGCCCTCACTGACATGTGACTGGGTTTTGGTGTTTGCATTGTCCCCTAGAAGCCAGTTCTCTGTTATAAAACATAGATGTACTCATGGCATGTCAATCCACACCTTGGATGCATGCATGCATTATAGCAACATTCTAATGGCCATTCTAGGCTAAGACTGTATTTGTGTTAAGCGGTACATGTCCTGGTAAGTTACAGGTGAAAGTGGGCCACAAATATGGGTTATGTCCGTGATTGCAGCTTAGGACAGTGTTAGATCCAACCACTGTATGGTTCTCTAGAGGTCTTGGGGTCAAAAGCACACCTTCGTTTTTCTCAGTATTAGTGGGAGGGAAGCATCTTTGCAGTTGTACTCATCACAGGCTGCATCCTTTCTGGCTCCCTCCTCCTGGCACCTAAGTGCCTCTTTGTCAATTGTATCAAGGACAGACACAATCCTCTCCTCTCACAGAGGAAGAACCACTGAAGGATCTGTGTCTCTTCCTGTGACAAAGGGCTCTGCCCTGTGCTCTGCCACAAAAGCCTTCACTTGTTGCTGTTAGTCTTTTCATTACTTGTTCACCTCCTCACGGGTACAGGGGTACGTGGAGACTGCCACCATCTGGGCCCGGTGGCTAGACAGAGGGTGGTGTCCCCGCAGGAACGACTTTGTGACTAGAGATAGGAAATATCACTAGATGCCTCGTTTGCTTTGCCAAGTCCTCTAGGTCAACATTGGAAAATGTAACGTTATGCTGAAGTTCACTGCTACCAACCCCTCCACCTTCACTTCCAGCGTTCCCATGGTCGCTCATGTTTGCTGAATGGCCATTGGGTGATTCCGAGCGGATTGAGATTCCAAAATAAACAACAGCAATGTAATTTAACCAAATGTATAAAGTGCTAAACTATAGCCCGAATGCATCTGGGCGCTAGAAACAGCTGGTGAGATGGAGCCACTAAGGTAGAGGGAAAGAAACGAGAATCAACTAAAAAATATATTCTTTCAGAGCTTTCCGGAAACCTAGGTGGTCACTCACCTCCCGAAGCTGATCAGGGAGAGAGTTCCATAGTGCAGGGGCCAGAGTGGAAAAAGCTCAGCCCCCAGATTCAGCTCTACGGAATCTAGGGACTGTCAAAGGTGTCTGAGAGGCAGATCGAAGGTACCTGGATGTAACGTAGAGAATCAACTTAGCCCGTAGATACTCAGCGCTAGAGTGGTGAAAAAGCACAGCGGACAATGCAAAGAATCTGAACCTTGATGAGACTGCCCACAGCGAGCCAATGAAGCTGCTAAAGGAGACCCTGCAAATGGAACAGACGATTAGCTCCAAGTGCCAGCTGGGCTGCAGCCATTTTGAAGATGCTGCAGTCGAATTAAAAAGACTGTCTGGCTCTGGAAGATGCCATTACAGTGATCTAGGGACCCCAAGATCCATGCAGCTACTACTTTAGCTTGGGAGTCAGGATGCAGAAAAGGCAGTGTTTTTTTTCAAAATGTTCAGCTTCAAAAAGCCAGAGCTACAAAATGCCAGGACCTCTTCAAGTCCCGAATGCATGTGGTATTGGTGTTTCCACATGAAATAACAGTTTTTCACCTGTCTCGGGAGGATAGCTCAGGGGGAACGTGCTCGCCTTGGAAGCAAGACGACACAGAGCAACACAAGTTCGATCCCAGGGTCCGCGCTTAGAAACCTCTGCGTGTTATAAATAACCAATCATATCGTATCACTACGGGCTGCCATTCTACTTTATCAGCATTCCTTGTGAAAAATCAGCCATGAACAATCAGCGGCAACAAGTTCAGGCATTATCACAGGATACCATTCACATCTGTATCACTATATATCAGAGAGGCCGCCATGAGCACAGAGGAAGCCCTTCTCAAAAGGATAGCATTTTCTCGACGAATGGGATGATATTGTTATGTGATGTTGTAGAGTGAGGACTAGGATAGTTCAGACAGTGGGAGCTGATTGAGTACATATTGAAACACTATGATGGCCTTTGGCCGAAGGATGTTTTGGGAATCATATTACATATTTTTGACTGTCTGCCTGCATCTGCACGTCTAGACAATGGGTGCCAGGAGCTATTATTGATTGGATAAAATTGCCCAATGTTAGCACTAGGGCAAGGGCGGGTAAGTACACTTAGCGGCACGCAGGTAAGTCTTGTTTCTTTTCTGATGTGCACATTTTGGTAGTGGGGGACTTCATTTTCACGAGGGAAGTGAGCTTCTGCCTTTTTGCTTTCGCCATGTCACAATAAAAGACGGGTTTCAAGTAGCAAAACCGTGTCAAGCAAAATACAAAAAAAATATGAACAAATTCATAACTTTTTATTTTTTTATTTATTTGCATTTGTAAAGCGCACACTTTGCGTTCATTTCGCATGTGAAATTGCTGCAAAATTACAAATGATGAAGCATGAATTAAAGGTAGGGAGAAACAGTGCCACATAGCCGAATTTCCCTTAAACTGTCTCAAAAATCGACTGTACTGATTTGTGGGATTTCGCCTGACCCTGGGGGAGGAGGGCGGAGCTGAAGTTCTCTTTTGAGGATTCAGTTTCTCATACATGTTTCCCTTTTTTTGTCATGTTGTGTTAAGATGTGGCCAAGAAGCACACAACTGTGAAACATGTCATAAAGTGTCCCAGAGCACGGTGAGTGTTGCCCCCGTTTGTGAGGCCGTTTTAGTAAAATTGTCTAGGCCCCAAGGCCCTTAAAGAGCCCCGTTGCAGCCCGATTCCCACCCCGCTCCATCTTCCTGTTTCCCCGTCCCTCCCGCCTCCCGACCCGCCCCCCTGCTCTCATTGGTCCCTAGACCGTGTGCCTGGAGTGGCCTGGCTCGCTAGCCTCCACCGGCTCCATTTGTGTTCCAGAGCACGGTGAGTGTTGCCCCCGTTTGTGAGGCCGTTTTAGTAAAATTGTTTAGGCCCCAAGGCTCTTAAAGAACCCCGTTGCAGCCCGATTCCCACCCCCTCTTCCTGTTTCCACGTCCCTTCCGCCTCCCGACCCGACCCCTGCTCTCATTGGTCCCTAGACCGTGTGCCTGGAGTGGCCTGGCTCGCTAGCCTCCACCGGCTCCATTTGTGTCCCAGAGCACGGTGAGTGTTGCCCCCGTTTGTGAGGCCGTTTCAGTAAAATTGTCTAGGCCCCAAGGCCCTTAAAGAACCCACTTGCAGCCCGATTCCCACCCCGCTCCCTCTTCCTGTTTCCCCGTCCCCCCTCCTAGCGACCCGCCCCCTACTCTCATTGGTCCCTAGACCGTGTGCCAGGAGTGGCCTGGCTCGCTAGCCTCCACCGGCTCCATTTGTGTCCCAGAGCACGGTGAGTGTTGCCCCCGTTTGTGAGGCCGTTTTAGTAAAATTGTTTAGGCCCCAAGGTCCTTAAAGAACCCCGTTGCAGCCCGATTCCCACCCCGCTCCCTCTTCCTGTTTCCCCGTCCCCCCTCCTAGCGACCCGCCCCCTACTCTCATTGGTCCCTAGACCGTGTGCCAGGAGTGGCCTGGCTCGCTAGCCTCCACCGGCTCCATTTGTGTCCCAGAGCACGGTGAGTGTTGCCCCCGTTTGTGAGGCCGTTTCAGTAAAATTGTCTAGGCCCCAAGGCCCTTAAAGAACCCACTTGCAGCCCGATTCCCACCCCGCTCCCTCTTCCTGTTTCCCCGTCCCCCCTCCTAGCGACCCGCCCCCTACTCTCATTGGTCCCTAGACCGTGTGCCAGGAGTGGCCTGGCTCGCTAGCCTCCACCGGCTCCATTTGTGTCCCAGAGCACGGTGAGTGTTGCCCCCGTTTGTGAGGCCGTTTTAGTAAAATTGTTTAGGCCCCAAGGTCCTTAAAGAACCCCGTTGCAGCCCGATTCCCACCCCGCTCCCTCTTCCTGTTTCCCCGTCCCTCCCGCCTCCCGACCCGCCCCCCTGCTCTCATTGGTCCCTAGACCGTGCGCCTAGAGTGGCCTGGCTCGCTAGCCTCCACCGGCTCCATTTGTGTCCCAGAGCACGGTGAGTGTTGCCCCCGTTTGTGAGGCCGTTTCAGTAAAATTGTCTAGGCCCCAAGGCCCTTAAAGAACCCACTTGCAGCCCGATTCCCACCCCGCTCCCTCTTCCTGTTTCCCCGTCCCCCCTCCTAGCGACCCGCCCCCTACTCTCATTGGTCCCTAGACCGTGTGCCAGGAGTGGCCTGGCTCGCTAGCCTCCACCGGCTCCATTTGTGTCCCAGAGCACGGTGAGTGTTGCCCCCGTTTGTGAGGCCGTTTTAGTAAAATTGTTTAGGCCCCAAGGTCCTTAAAGAACCCCGTTGCAGCCCGATTCCCACCCCGCTCCCTCTTCCTGTTTCCCCGTCCCTCCCGCCTCCCGACCCGCCCCCCTGCTCTCATTGGTCCCTAGACCGTGCGCCTAGAGTGGCCTGGCTCGCTAGCCTCCACCGGCTCCATTTGTGTCCCAGAGCACGGTGAGTGTTGCCCCCGTTTGTGAGGCCGTTTTAGTAAAATTGTCTAGGCCCCAAGGCCCTTAAAGAACCCACTTGCAGCCCGATTCCCACCCCGCTCCCTCTTCCTGTTTCCCCGTCCCCCCTCCTAGCGACCCGCCCCCTACTCTCATTGGTCCCTAGACCGTGTGCCTGGAGTGGCCTGGCTCGCTAGCCTCCACCGGTTCCATTTGTGTCCCAGAGCACGGTGAGTGTTGCCCCCGTTTGTGAGGCCGTTTTAGTAAAATTGTCTAGGCCCCAAGGCCCTTAAAGAACCCCGTTGCAGCCCGATTTCCACCCCGCTCCATCTTCCTGTTTCCCCGTCCCTCCCGCCTCCCGACCCGCCCCCCTGCTCTCATTGGTCCCTAGACCGTGCGCCTAGAGTGGCCTGGCTCGCTAGCCTCCACCGGCTCCATTTGTGTTCCAGAGCACGGTGAGTGTTGCCCCCGTTTGTGAGGCCGTTTTAGTAAAATTGTCTAGGCCCCAAGGCCCTTAAAGAACCCCGTTGCAGCCCGATTCCCACCCCGCTCCCTCTTCCTGTTTCCACGTCCTTTCAGCCTCCCGACACGCCCCCTGCTCTCATTGGTCCCTAGACCGTGTGCCTGGAGTGGCCTGGCTCGCTAGCCTCCACCGGCTCCATTTGTGTCCCAGAGCACGGTGAGTGTTGCCCCCGTTTGTGAGGCCGTTTCAGTAAAATTGTCTAGGCCCCAAGGCCCTTAAAGAACCCCGTTGCAGCCCGATTCCCACCCCGCTCCCTCTTTCTGTTTCCCCGTCCCTCCCGCCTCCCAACCCGCCCCCTGCTCTCATTGGTCCCACGACCGTGTGCCTGGAGTGGCCTGGCTCGCTAGCCTCCACCGGCTCCATTTGTGTCCCAGAGCACGGTGAGTGTTGCCCCCGTTTGTGAGGCCGTTTTAGTAAAATTGTCTAGGCCCCAAGGCCCTTAAAGAACCCCGTTGCAGCCCGATTCCCACCCCGCTCCCTCTTCCTGTTTCCCCGTCCCTCCCGCCTCCCGACCCGCCCCCTGCTCTCATTGGTCCCTAGACCGTGTGCCTGGCGTGGCCTGGCTCGCTAGCCTCCACCGGCTCTATTTGTGTCCCAGAGCACAGTGAGTGTTGCCCCCGTTTGTGAGGCCGTTTTAGTAAAATTGTCTAGGCCCCAAGGCCCTTAAAGAACCCCGTTGCAGCCCGATTCCCACCCCGCTCCCTCTTCCTGTTTCCCCGTCCCTCCCGCCCCCGACCCGCCCCCTGCTCTCATTGGTCCCTAGACCGTGTGCCTGGTGTGGCCTGGCTCGCTAGCTGCCACCGGCTCCATTCGTGTCCCAGAGCACGGTGAGTGTTGCCCCAGTTTGTGAGGCCGTTTTAGTAAAATTGTTTAGGCCCCCAGGCCCTTAAAGAACCCGTTGCAGCCCGATTCCCACCCCGCTCCCTCTTCCTGTTTCCCCGTCCCTCCCGCCTCCCGACCCGCCCCCTGCTCTCATTGGTCCCTAGACCGTGTGCCTGGTGTGGCCTGGCTCGCTAGCCTCCACCAGCTCCATTTGTGTCCCAGAGCACGGTGAGTGTTGCCCCCGTTTGTGAGGCCGTTTTAGTAAAATTGTCTAGGCCCCAAGGCCTTTAAAGAACCCCGTTGCAGCCTGATTCCCACCCCGCTCCCTCTTCCTGTTTCCCCGTCCCTCCCACCTCCCGACCCGCCCCCTGCTCTCATTGGTCCCTAGACCGTGTGCCTGGAGTGGCCTGGCTCGCTAGCCTCCACCGGCTCTATTTGTGTCCCAGAGCACAGTGAGTGTTGCCCCCGTTTGTGAGGCCGTTTTAGTAAAATTGTCTAGGCCCCAAGGCCTTTAAAGAACCCCGTTGCAGCCTGATTCCCACCCCGCTCCCTCTTCCTGTTTCCCCGTCCCTCCCACCTCCCGACCCGCCCCCTGCTCTCATTGGTCCCTAGACCGTGTGCCTGGAGTGGCCTGGCTCGCTAGCCTCCACCGGCTCTATTTGTGTCCCAGAGCACGGTGAGTGTTGCCCCCGTTTGTGAGGCCGTTTCAGTAAAATTGTCTAGGCCCCAAGGCCCTTAAAGAACCCCGTTGCAGCCCGATTCCCACCCCGCTCCCTCTTTCTGTTTCCCCGTCCCTCCCGCCTCCCAACCCGCCCCCTGCTCTCATTGGTCCCACGACCGTGTGCCTGGAGTGGCCTGGCTCGCTAGCCTCCACCGGCTCCATTTGTGTCCCAGAGCACGGTGAGTGTTGCCCCCGTTTGTGAGGCCGTTTTAGTAAAATTGTCTAGGCCCCAAGGCCCTTAAAGAACCCCGTTGCAGCCCGATTCCCACCCCGCTCCCTCTTCCTGTTTCCCCGTCCCTCCCGCCTCCCGACCCGCCCCCTGCTCTCATTGGTCCCTAGACCGTGTGCCTGGCGTGGCCTGGCTCGCTAGCCTCCACCGGCTCTATTTGTGTCCCAGAGCACAGTGAGTGTTGCCCCCGTTTGTGAGGCCGTTTTAGTAAAATTGTCTAGGCCCCAAGGCCCTTAAAGAACCCCGTTGCAGCCCGATTCCCACCCCGCTCCCTCTTCCTGTTTCCCCGTCCCTCCCGCCCCCGACCCGCCCCCTGCTCTCATTGGTCCCTAGACCGTGTGCCTGGTGTGGCCTGGCTCGCTAGCTGCCACCGGCTCCATTCGTGTCCCAGAGCACGGTGAGTGTTGCCCCAGTTTGTGAGGCCGTTTTAGTAAAATTGTTTAGGCCCCTAGGCCCTTAAAGAACCCGTTGCAGCCCGATTCCCACCCCGCTCCCTCTTCCTGTTTCCCCGTCCCTCCCGCCTCCCGACCCGCCCCCTGCTCTCATTGGTCCCTAGACCGTGTGCCTGGTGTGGCCTGGCTCGCTAGCCTCCACCAGCTCCATTTGTGTCCCAGAGCACGGTGAGTGTTGCCCCCGTTTGTGAGGCCGTTTTAGTAAAATTGTCTAGGCCCCAAGGCCTTTAAAGAACCCCGTTGCAGCCTGATTCCCACCCCGCTCCCTCTTCCTGTTTCCCCGTCCCTCCCACCTCCCGACCCGCCCCCTGCTCTCATTGGTCCCTAGACCGTGTGCCTGGAGTGGCCTGGCTCGCTAGCCTCCACCGGCTCTATTTGTGTCCCAGAGCACAGTGAGTGTTGCCCCCGTTTGTGAGGCCGTTTTAGTAAAATTGTCTAGGCCCCAAGGCCCTTAAAGAACCCCGTTGCAGCCCGATTCCCACCCCGCTCCCTCTTCCTGTTTCCCCGTCCCTCCCGCCTCCCGACCCGCCCCCTGCTCTCATTGGTCCCTAGACCGTGTGCCTGGAGTGGCCTGGCTCGCTAGCCTCCACTGGCTCCATTTGTGTCCCAGAGCACGGTGAGTGTTGCCCCCGTTTGTGAGGCCGTTTTAGTAAAATTGTCTAGGCCCCAAGGCGCTTAAAGAAACCTGTTGAACCCTGTTGCAGCCCGATTCCCACCCCGCTCCCTCTTCCCGTTTCCCCGTCCCTCCCGCCTCCCGACCCGCCCCCTGCTCTCATTGGTCCCTAGACCGTGTGCCTGGAGTGGCCTGGCTCGCTAGCCTCCACCGGCTCCATTTGTGTCCCAGAGCACGGTGAGTGTTGCCCCAGTTTGTGAGGCCGTTTTAGTAAAATTGTCTAGGCCCCAAGGCCCTTAAAGAATCCCGTTGCAGCCCGATTCCCACCCCGCTCCCTCTTCCTGTTTCCCCGTCCCTCCCGCCTCCCGACCTACCCCCTGCTCTCATTGGCCCTCTCACCCTCTATCACTGGTCCTCCCAGGGCAACCCACTGCCCGTGCAGCCCAGCTGCTAAGGGCCGAAGGTCAAGGGCGGCTCCAACAGAGGCAGCTCCAGGAAGTGTCAGCAGGTGTCCGCAGGGGAAGCCAGGGGCCAGACGTCAACCAGCAACTACAAGGACCCGCAAGGTAGGGGGGCTTGGGTTGGGGAGGGGTACAACTCTACCCCAGATACTGTCCCACTAGACAAAACCAATACCGATCTATGTAATCACCGCCAACTGCCGCAAACAGCATTGATAGTAATGCCTCTGTCCCCAAATTGCATTGTGTTACCCCAGACTGCACCAACAGGCCTCTCTCCCACTGTGCGGGTCCCTCAAATCTAGCAGGGGCTCTGTCCCCAAACTGCATTGTATGATGTTTAGATTGCACTGACAGGCCTCTCTCTCACTGTGCGGGTCTCTCAAATCTAGCAGGGGTTCTGTCTCCTAATTGCATTGTATGATGTCTAGGTTGCACTGATAGGCCTCTCCCCCACTGCGCGGATCTCTCAAATCTAGCAGGGGTTCTGTCTCCTAATTGCATTGTATGATGTCTAGGTTACACTGATAGGCCTCTCCCCCACTGTGCGGATCTCTCAAATTTAGCAGGGGTTCTGTCTCCTAACTGCATTGTATGATGTTTAGGTTGCACTGACAGGCCTCTCTCTCACTGTGCTGGTCTCCCAAATCTTGCAGGGGTTCTGTCTCCTAATTGCATTGTATGATGTCTAGGTTCCACTGATAGGCCTCTCTCCCACTATACAGGTCTCTCAAACCTAGCAGGGGCCCCATCCCCCAAACTGCATTGTATGATGTTTAGGTTGCACTGACAGGCCTCTCTCTCACTGTGCGGGTGTCCCAAATCTAGCAGGGGTTCTGTCTCCTAATTGCATTGTATGATGTCTAGGTTGCACTGATAGGCCTCTCTCCCACTATACAGGTCTCTCAAATCTAGCAGGGGCTCCGCCCCCCAAACTGCATTGCATGATGGTTAGGCTGCACTGATAGGCCTCTATCCCACTATACAGGTCTCTCAGATTTAGCAGGGGCTCCATATCAAACTGCACTGTGTGGCGTTTAGATTGCGCTGGTGGACGTCTCTCCCACTGTGCAGGTCTCTCAAACTTAGCAGAGGCCTTGTGTCCGAACGGCACTGTGTGATGTTTAGATTGCACGCATAGGACTCTCACCAAATATACAGATCTCTCAAATAATCTAACTGCGCTTAGTTCAATACTCTACAAATCCCGGTAACCCACCACTACCTAACCCAACTAAATCCCATACCAACAGACAGCTAGCACCCTTACGAAACATACCCTACCCACCGACAGAAAACAACACTGAGCCAGAGAACACACCAGCGTATCCAGAGAAGGAAAACCGAGGTCACTGCGACCACAAAGCACAGCATAAAGGACCAACTACCATACCACACCTGCACCTAGAGTGTAAAATGGCCCGTACCAGAAAAGGACGGCGAGAAAGAGAACAAGATCATGCAACAAGAGACGCGAACACACAACACCGACAGAACCCACAAGAAACAGCCCCATTGGAAGAAAACACGCCTAAAACAGCCACAGCAGGAATAAAATCAACAAGAGAAAAATCCTTATACCTCACACCTTACCTCGCAACAACCACGGTACACCGACACCCCAACACGGAAACCCCGAAACATGCAAAGAAGTTCCTGATACATGCGGAAAATAGACAGGGGCACTCAACAAGAGAGTGGGAGGACTCCAACCCTATTACCCCTTACATTACAAGAACAGAGGGGCAACATCGATTTCCACTACATCCCGCACAATACAGCGAAGTACCAACAACCAGCAACGCCACCCCCCACCCAACAACCGGACCCAATGAAGAAACCACTGCTGATCTTCATCCGAGTAGCATCACAGCAGAAACACCAAGACTAATCAGCCCTTTTATCAACTTACTAGACCGCTTCAATGAAGAAGCAGCTGTCGCCGTTCTTCATCCTACCGACATCAATGCAGAAACTCCACGAACAGACAATTATAAACTCGAACAACAAATAACCTCAAAACAAAATCTCACCCAGAGAATCCACTGTAATCTAATAAACGCAAGGTCAATATCCAAACACAACGGAAATATACGACCTCCTGTCAGAAGGAGGCATAGACATCCTATTTGTAACCGAAACATGGCTAGACGACAACTAAGAGATCACCCTCAACAACTGCCTGCCTGAAGACTTCAAATGCATCCAAACAAACAGAAAATCCAAAAGACGGGGGGGACTAGCGATCATCCACAAGGAACAACTGGCCATCAAAATGGAAGATCCACTAAACATCGACAAATGTGAATCCTTAATACTACGACTTTCAGTAAACCCCAAAACCAACCTGAAATTCATACTGATATACAGACCACCAACCTACGATGCGACTTTCGTAGACGCTTTCACGGAAGCAATCACTACCCTAGCCATCAAGTACAATCATCTGATCATCCTTGGAGATTTCAACATCTGGTTCGACGAAGAAACCACAACCACACAAAAATCCTTAACCGCCCAACTAGCAGCCATGAACCTACAACAGCTACAATGGAGCAACCCACTCAGCAGGGTACACACTTGACGCAATCTTCGCCAACAAGGATCTCATCACCACGGCACCCTCAATTCAAATACTCTGGAGCGACCACCTCATTATTCCGTTCATAATCACAACGGCCGCTCTGACAAAAAAGCAACAAGAAAAACAACAATCAGGATGAAAAGAAATTGGAGAACCATAAAAAACTCCAATCTAACTGAGCTCCTAGAACTCAGCAAACCACAAGCATCCACCATGGAAGAAGCAGAACTAGACAAAAAAGTGGCCCTACTTCATACCCTTGACGACATCGCCAAAGAAAATCCCTTCACCCCATCACGCAAGAAAACTACAGCAAAATGGTTCACCCCACTACTCAACGTCATGAAAAGGAAAAACCGAAAACTAGAATCTCAATGGAGGAACAACAACAACACCGCAAACAAACTGAAATACCTACAACATATCCGCGCATATAAAAAGGAAATACAGAAAGCGATCAGGAAACATTACGACAACCGAATCTTCAGAGCAGCAAACGCTCAAAAAGAATTATTCAAAATCATAAACGAAATAAAAAACCCACCGGCCTGCAAAAACACGCCAATCCCATCGAAAAAACTCTGCAAGGACCTTGGAGACCACTTCAAAAACAAAATAACCTCCATCCAACACACCATACAAAACAGACCAAACGTTCACAGCTCAAACCCCACCAACACAGACTAGGAACACGCAAACAAGCTACGAAACTTCCCAGAAATATCAGTTAAGGTTTTCGTCAAACTGGTAAACCAAAGCAACAAATCGGGCTCTCCTGAAGACCCTTGCCTCCCGGACATATACAAAACAATTCTCAAACAAGGAACCCCCATGGAATACCACAGGAACCTCCTCAACCTCTCAATCTCAACAGGTAAAGTACCGGAGGCCTTCAAATCGGCTTACATCAAGCCACTACTCAAAGACACAACAGGAAACGTAGAGGACTTATCTAACTACAGACCCATCTCCAACAAACCCTACATAGCCAAACTGCTAGAAACGTACGTCTACCAAATAACCCAAGAATTTGTGGAAGAGCATTGCCTACTAGACCAGGCACAAGTTGGCTTCAGACCTATGAGAGGAACAGAATCGGCTCTACTCTCAATATGGGACGACCTACAAACAAGCGCAGACTCAGACAACAGCACCGCCCTGATCCTCCTTGATCTGTCTGCAGCCTTCAACACTGTCAACCACGCCATCCTCATAAAGAGATTAGAAGGACTAGGGATAACAGACACTGCCCTACTATGGATCAAATCCTTCCTAACAAACAGAACAGAAACAATATGGATGAAACCTTGTAAATCCAAACCCAGAGTCTCCACTAGCGGAGTACCATAAGGATCATCCTTCTCCCCGCTTCTATTCAACATCTACATGAACCTATTAATCAAACTCATCAAAAAACACGGCCTCACATGCTACAACTACGCCGACGATACTCAAATAATCTTCAACATACAAGACACCCAAGAAGAAAACACCACACTAGAGAATTGCCTCTGTGACATATTCAACTGGATGAACCTCAACCATCTCAAAATCAACCCAGGCAAAACAGAGATAATGATTGTTTCAAAAAAGGGAGGAGACATCAACTACATCCCCTGGCCAAGAGAGCTCGGCACCACACCAGAACCATCATCAACTGTACACAACCTAGGGGTCCTAATGGATAACAACCTCACTCTGGAGCCACAAGTAAACTTGGTAATCAAGAAATGTTTCTTCCTCCTGCGAGCAGAAAAAAGGATCCTACCGTTCCTGTCATTCGCCAACAAAACACTCACCATCATCGATCTGATCATGTCCAGAGTGGCTATGCCAATAGCCTATACCTGGGCATGCCCGAACGACTTCTTAAAAAACTGCAACGGATACAAAATGCAGCAGCCAGACTCCTTCTCAAGCTACCCAGAAGAGAACACATCACACCTGCGCTAAAAATACTACACTGGCTACCACTGAAACAGCGAATAAAGTTCAAGGCCATGTGCATCACGCACAGAGCAATACACAAACAAGGCGCAGAATTCCTAAGCGACAAACTACGCCTACACCAACCGACAAGAACACTAAGATCAAGCTCCGACATACGCCTGGAACCAAAACCCTACAACAGAAAAATACTCAGAGGATCGTCTTTCTCTCACCAGGCACCTAAAACCTGGAATGACCTACCTAAGAATATAAGGAATACAACAAACCACCTAGCATTCAGGAAAATCCTCAAATCATGGCTCTTAAAAGCATAACCACAACGGAGACGCACTAGAATGCCCAGACATTAAAAAAAATGACGAAAATAACTCCAACCCGACCACTCGCAAATTGGGCAAACACTCAAACCAAAGAACCAACCACTCGACAGAGCATAAAACATCATGGAAAATAGCCACAAACGAAGGCTGCAGAGACTGACAACACACCTAGACCCACAAGAAAGCCCAATCGACTCTCCGACTCGCACATACCGGACGAACATACCCAGACCGGCAGACACTTCTAGATAGACGCTGTCCTGCGTCGCACCCGGATAGGATCGATTGAAGGATAACATGCCCGCACCTAGAAAAACGTGAATGCTAACATGGGCAACAGCTAGAGTTGTGAACACCAGCCTGCTTGGCGCTCAGATGGAGTTGTGAATGTTAGCATGCCCACACCTGGACGGGTCTCCAGACACTAGCCTGTGCCGCATCTGGGTGGGAGTATGAGTGTTGGCATGACCACACCTGGATGGAGTCCTGAGCTCTGGTCTGCGCCGCATCTGGATGGGAATGTGAGGGCCGGCAAGTGCCACACTCAGACAGACCTGTGAATGTTAGCATGGTTAAGATCAGGTAACCCACTAACCAATATCAGCTCAACATCTGCATACTTATCCCACTCAAAAACTCACACAACCATCTCTCGCACAGCAAGCCGCACACACTTCACAACACTGCAACAACACATAATCCTGAACAACAGCACACGCGGACTGACTCCGATCCAGTACCCGCACCAAAGCTCAGCACCCAGTGTATACCGAGTTGAAGCTGCCAACAGAACACCACTCCTCTCACTATCCTACTCCCTCCTTCACCTTACTAACCCATCCCACCTTTATCGTTTACAGATCCGCCTAAGCGCCTGGGGACCAATTCCGTTGGTGACGGTGCGCGATAAAAATACCTTTAACATTTAACATTTAAACAGCCTGCGGTGCACAAGCTGCCTCTCTGCCTCTGCTAGACTGCATAGCCAGGCACAGTGACGTAGTGTCTTTGCCAGTAAGAACTATGTCTTAAACAGAGGAAGGCATGCCTCGCTTATCGTCAGTTTGAAGTTAAAATATGTTGACTTGAAGCCAGTTCAAGCAGATTTACTCGATAGAGGGGTACAGTAACACTGAGACATTTTGTTTAAGAAATGTGCACAATGGGACAGTAAGAATGCGCAAGCTTTAGAACAGGTCAGACAGCCTCCCTCGCCTGCAAGCCATTCTCTGTGTACTGGGCTCTTTGCAGGAATGCATGCGGGACAGGAATGGCCGCCATGCTTCAGCCAGAGCGGGTTAGCTTGATGCTGCAAAAGGCTATGAAGAGCAAGCCTACCTCTCAGGGTGGGCCCTGTGAGAGGGAGGGCCTGTTAGTGAAGTCTGCAAGGCGCCACTGTCATGGAAGCTGTTGACTGTGCCTGGTGCCCAGGTCCCTCAAAGCATGTTGAGCTGCAGGGGTCTTGCACCTTTATTGGCAAACTTCTGTGTGATGAAGGTAAGAAGCACTTTCTGCCGGATCCCCTTGAGTTTTTAGCTCGACGCTTTAGAAACTCTGGGGGCCTCAGAGGGCTTTGAGCCAGGAGGGGATGCTACTTGAGGTTCCATGTTTTAAACACGCCTGCACTCAGAAAATATTATTCTCAGGGGCGGTCCTTAAACCGTGGAATTTACTCCCAAAAGATATTCAACTGACTGAAAAGTATCTTAAATTCAGGAAGAACATAAAAGCTTGGTGTTGGGTGCAGGCCTTTTAATTCCGAAGCAGCATAATTATGTGCGCCAGGAATTGCTTCTTTTCGGAAATTTTGTAGGTGATGTAAATGATTTTATTACTTATTATTTCAATAGAATTTTAGGGTATAGGATGTTTTCTTAGGATATAAGAATTGTATTTATAGAATTGACGTATTTTCATTTTTTTTACTATACTATATATGTTTTGTAAGGCGATATGCTGCTCAAGTTAGCCATGTTCGCGCTATAGAAACATGTGAAATAAAAAAGGAAATAAAGTCATATGCACACTACACATGGAATCGAGTGCTGATAGAAAGGCCAGCGGCTTTTTCCAATGTACAGTGTACCCACTGCAAAAAACCCTTCCCTGCCTCTCGGATGTTTGTCTTATTGTTCAGTCAAGCTGTAGAGTGGTTGTGTTGTGTATAATTCTACCCCGTGTATGCATCAGGGTGAATATTATAGAATCTGTGTAAGTCATACGCCAGTTAGCACAACTGTTTTGTGGCTCACACATTTTGTTATTACCGAAGAAGCCCTGCATTCTGTAACAGCAAAGTTTAAAGCCCTGTACAAATAACACTGAATTGAAAAGAAAAATATGCTCATTTGCATGTGGGAGCGCCCCATGCGAATCACAAAATACGTCTTTCTTTCCGGCTCATGCCCCACCCCCCAGGAAACATGCACTGAGGAAGCACTTCACAAAGGGGAATGACATTTTGCACTGTCACGTCTGAGATGGAATGAAATGACCAGAGAAACACAAAAAACCTACGTTCTAGGTGTTCTATTCTGAAAGTTTCACAGTGTGAGGTCAAAAGAGTAGGGGTAGGAATAGAGCTGAACTGAAATGTCAACATAATTCTGCTGGCTTTGTAATTGACTAACTCAAATTCCAGGGAAACCAGAGGTTCAGGAATGGCTTCTCGGCAGCCTTAGGTGATTCCCAGGGTTCCCTCCCCAATAAGGTTTTGTGACAAGAGAAAGTCTTACAACAAAGCTTCTGGGCTCCGTACTTCCGGATCTTCCCGGTTCTTTGATGGTCTCACTGGGCCGCTTTCAGTTGCTGTTCTCCGGGAATCAGACAGAGTCCGCTCCTTCAGACGATTTCTCTCAGAGAAATCGTCAGCCTCAAGCAGCTAATGATCAAGAGGCCTCGGCAGCGAGCGTAGTAACTCTCAGAGTCCTGGATGTGGACCAGGGGAGCTTGGCAGAATTAGAGGATGCATACAGTTTGTCTCAGCCCCTCGGTGTATAACTCCCTCTGCTGTCCTATCTTCCAGGCTTCCTTTTCCACCCCCTTTGATCATATACCAGCCACCACGTAGCAGGGGCCCAGACAGCCTCATGTGCCAGGAGGTGGGGCACCCTAATCCTGACTTTAGAAATACATCATTTCCTCCTAAAGTCAGAGCTCAGGAGGCCATGCTGCAGTGGTGGTACGAAATGAAGGCCTCTGGCTCCTCTGCACATGTCAGGGACCAGGAAGCTCGCCCTGTTTTCTGGTTCCTGGTTCCTTTGTGCGTACAGTTCGGGAGCCGGAGGCCTGAAGGGCAGAGGAGCAGAGGTGTGGCTAGGGGGAAGTGTGAGGGTACATTCTGTATGGCTGTCTGAGTGCATACTGTCTCTCATACACTCGATGCGGTATGGGAACAATACAGGAGTTCCCATTTATTGCTTTTCTTCGACTGCTCCAATATGATGGCAGTGAGGGGGTGGGAACCGGTGAAATAGCATCTACCTGCTCCTCTACAAGACAGTACTGCTGGGGGGGGCGGAGGAGAAATTGTCCCCCTGAGGAGGTCACCCCACACCCAGGAGACAGGAGCCAGTAGGCATGGTGCCAGGTCCACAACTGTTGCAAGCCGGGCAATGCAGTGGCTGAAGGGCTGGTGAGTGGTTGGGGGCCAAATCAGGCAGACCCAGGGCGCTGGGCGGTGCAGTCCATGACAAGGAGCTGTGAGCAGCGAAGACTAGAGGAGGATTCGCAGGCCGGACAGTGCATTTTCCCAGTGCTTGTCTCTGTTGATGGCTGCACCAGGAGACAGCGGTTGGTGGGGTCCATCAGTGCCGAAATGGATGGTGTCAGTCGAGGATAAAGGGCGGCGATCGACAGAGCAGCTCCTGGGTCGGGAGTGTGTCAGAGGTGTGGAGAACTGGAGCCCGATACGTAGTGTGGCCTCGAACGGCATACAGGCTTTTCAGCAGTCTTGGGCAGAGACTTGTATGGGACACCATGGAGCTCTGTTCTCATCCCTGGCTGAAGAGACAATGATGATGTGTGCGGCTACACTGGGGGGGGGGGCTTAAGGGGCTATAGCCAAAAGGCTAGCTAGCCCCGAGTCCCAACATTCCTGAGATTAACTTAGCCCCTGATCTTTTCCAGACCTAGCAACACCCCTGCAGAAGAGCATCGAGACCGGTGATCGGCACTCAGCGGGAAACAGGCAAGAAATTCATGGTTTTAAAAAAAAATATTTGTGTATTGTGCGTGGATTTCTGATGTTTGTATGTATGAATGTATGTATGAATGTATGCAAGAGTGTGTCTGTGCATGTATGAGCGAGTTTAGGCTGAACGGTCAGGTGTATGCAGATGTGATAGAGAGCGAGAGAGAGAACATGAGAGAGAAACAGAGAGAATGATACCGAGTGAAAAAGCCTTTTTTGTATTTGTGTGTTATTCAATGTATTGGGCATGCTTGTAAAGGGTTGCATGGGTGTATGCACGAATATATGCATGTATGGGTGCCTGCGAGCATGTGTCTGTGTAAGTGCGTGTATGAGTGGGTTCAGGGTGAAGGGTGAGGCGTATGCACGTGCAACAGTGAAAGAGTGAAACTGAGAAAGAAGGAGAGGAAAAAAGGCTTTTTGTATTTGTGTATTGTGTTGGATGAGTGCATGTCTGCGTGTGCATGCAAGGGTGGGTCTGAGTAAGTGTGTGTATAGTGAGTTCAGGGTGGATGGTGAGGTGTATATATGTGCAGCAGAGAGAAAGAGAGACAGAGAGAGACAGAGAGAAAGAGAGGTAGAGAAACCGAGAGAGAATGAGACATATTGTTAATGTTAATGTTAATGTTAAAGGATATTTGTACCGCGCACTATCACCACCGGAGTGGTCACCTGGCGCTCTGGCGGCTCTGAAAAAAAGGGTGGGCTGGGGAGGGCAGAGTTAGTGGGATGAGCTGGAGAAGTGCAAGAGAACAGTGATGTGCTGTTGGCGGCCTCACCCCGGAATTCCATTGGCTGGGCTTGAGGTGTTTTACTGTCGGAAGACGACAAAACAAAGCCTTTTTTTCACATTTGTGTATTGAAAAAGCATGTAAGGGTGTTGGATGTGTGTGTGTATGAATGTACCATATGTATGTATGCATGCAAGGGTCTGTGTAAGTTCGTGTATGAGTGAGTTCCGGGTGAATGGTGAGGTTATGTATGGGGAACAGGGAGAGGCCGAGAGAGATAGAAACCGACAGAGAATGAGAAAAAGTGAAAGGGGCGACAGACAGACACAGTGAAAGATTCAATGAGAAAGAGAGAATGAAAGGGAGAAATAGAGAAGGAGAACGAGAGCAATGGAAAAAGACAGAAAGCAAGAGAGAAAGAAACAAAGAGAGGAATAGAAAAATAAAAAGAAGGAAAGAGACAGAGGGAAAGAGAGAGAAACTGAGAAAGCAAGACACACAGTGAACGATTGAAAGAGAGACATAGAAGCAAGAGATGAGACCAAGAGAAAGTGAAATAATGTCACAAGGAGGGAGGAAGTAAGTGAAAAGGAGCAAAACAGAGAAATGGAGTCTGTGAGACACAGAAAGAGGGAGATGAAGAACATTGAGACAGAAGGGCAACAGAAGGGGCAGATCCAGTGAAACCGGGACAGATCACAGGGGCAGACTGAGAGGCCACCAGCAGCCCGGGCAGAAAGGGACTCCAGGCCGTTCGAAGAATGTCCCACTGTTCCTCTCCACACACACAATTGTGAATGCTTCTGCGCTCATGAGCGCTGCCACAAAATCAGACGTCTATGCCCATTGTGGGATCATGGCTCATGCAGATGCAGGTGACTAGTGTTTACCATGAGGACCATAGGGCGGAGGGGCTTGAGTCTCAGAAGCTCTTGAGTTATGTGAATGTGTGCTCTGAAATTGCCTAGTCTCTGTTGACGCGGCTCGTGGCTCGCAAGGGAAGGGGGGAGGATAGTGACCACACACAGCGAGGCAGCCCTGGACCCGTGATCCTGCTGACCCATCGGGTGAATGCCCGAAATGATGAATGACCAGTCCACCTCTGACAGAGGGCAAGACAAAGCGAGACAGAGAGACAAAGAGAGTGGCAGAGAGACAGGGAGAGCAAATGAGAGGGATCCCAAGGGAGAAGCATCGTGAGATAGGGAAAAGGAGAAATCAAGGTGGAATGGCAGGACATGGGATGGCAGGGCGGGCGATCTGGCAAGGTATTGCAGAGGAGCTGTGAGAGACATACACTGGCATGCTTCATGTATTCGTTTCCCATGTTTTTCATGCAAGTGTGTGTTTCTTGTGAATGAGAATGCAGTGTGAATGTCCTGGGTGTGCGGTGCTGTTAATGATTGTGTGAGAGAAGTTATGTGGGTGAATGACTGGTGGGTATGAAGGTGTGCATGCAGGTTTGGGACCGGAGGGCATTAGAGCATTGAGGCGTTCTAACAGTGAGTGACATGGTATGTTTTACTGACATTTTTAGGTAAAGACAACTTAATGAGTTTGTTATGTGAAGGAGGGTTGGGGTGTTTCTTGGGGCAGGCAACCTGGGCATTTTGCTACTATGGCCTGGCATTTTAATTGCATTAAGGGCAAGGCAGTGTTGACATGATGTGTTTTATTACATTAGGGGCGTGGTGAGGGCATTTAAGCAGCAATCCAGGCATTGCATTTTTTACTGGCATTAATGGCAAAGTCTTTGCCTCTTTTACATGGTGTTCCACAAGGTTCTGTTTTGGGTCCTTTCCTTTTTTCTCTCTATACTTTTCCTCTTGCCTCTCTGTTTTCCTCATTCAGGGTCTCTCATCACTTCTATGCTGATGATACCCAGCTTCTCCTTTCCTTTCCTGCCTTTACTCCTCCCATCCAGGATACTCTCAATTCTTGTCTCTTGGCTATAAAATCCTGGATGACTGACCACTTTCTTGTCTTGAATTCCTCTTTTTTCCGGTTACAGCCATTCTTCTCCCTTCTCATCCTGCTTCCATTTCTTTTCATCCTTCTCCACTTCCTATTTCCTGCACTGCTTGTAATCTTGGCCTTTGATTCCGATCTTTACTTTTGCACTTTGAAACACTTGTCTTGTGTATAGGCGCTATACAAATAAACATGACCATACTGTACCATTTTCTCATCATACTATCTTACTTTCACGCTCATATCGCTTTCATCTCTTTAATATTCGAAAGACAAGGCCTTTTCTTAACTTTGAAGCAACTAAACGCCTGATTACTTCTCTTGTTTTTTTCTTCTCTCTTTTACTGTTCGTGGGCTCTTTTGGACTCTGTTTGTAATACTTCTGTTAATTTATTATGTTTCTTTCTGCCCCGCGACTATTTCTCGTTCGTTGATTTCACTTGGATGGTTGTGCTTCCATTCGCGTCTCAAATTTAACTTTCTTTGCATGGTATTTAAATCTCTTTATGGTCTTGCTCCCCTTAGCTTTAGAATCCTTGTAGCTTCCATCACGCTCTTCTAATGGCCTTTGCTTCCCTTTCATAACCATCTCTGATCCTCTTACTTCCACTTGCCACTTTCCGTGCTGCCTCTTGACCACTTTAGGCAACATTCCTCAACAGTCTTCAATTTCAAAGTCTCTACATTCTCTCCCACTTTCTTTACTCAATTGTACCATTCGCAATGCTTTGTAGATCTAGCCTTCTATGCTCACATTATTCACTCCTTTAGACAATATTCTCACTACTTTATAAAGTCTCTCTTCTCTCAGCCCTCTTCTTCACTTTGTTGGGACTTTTTTTGCTCCTCTGTGCACCAAGCTCCTGCTTTACACAGTCGCCTTCTACTTCCTCACCCCTTTGGACGTCCCTCTTTTCCTTGCTATTTCCAATATCCCCTTTTTTACCCCCTTTGGGTACCTTACTCCTGCACTCTACTTTCACATTCAAGGATTTTTATGTCCCTCCCATTGAAGGGAGTTGCTTCTTCAACCCTCAGTACAACATCTTCCCTTTGGCCACCCCCCTTTCCCTCTACTTTCCAACTCAGTAGTCTGTAGATCTCTCCAGCCTTCTTGGGGCACTTTCTACACCCCTTGGGAATGACCTTCTTTCTCAATTATTCCTTGTTTCCTGCTTCTGGTGTCTTGGTTCTTGGGTCTGATTTCCAGGGTCGGTACTCCAGCTCCCAGTATTGCCCAGCATCCTGAGCCTTTCCACTAGGGGCGGACGGAAATGACTACTTCCGTTCTGTGGAAAACTGACAGATTAATGGCTAATTTCAACCAACCTGCTAATTCCGTAAGCAGAGCGTAATTGCCAGTTTGGGGCCTTCTCACGTTTTATGTTTTGTTTTTCGAAAATTCATTTTTTTAAATGAAATTTTGGTCGGGAAAGAGATGTTTCGGCCCTTTAACTTTCTTGTTTCACCAAAATTTCGTTTTATGTGTGTTCTGGACCACACGCAAAAATAAAAATGAAATTTCTGCCGCAAAGAAACCCACAAAAAGTGCAGCAGGAAAGGTGGAAAATCACCCAGCCGGAGGACCGGACTTTCTGCCGAATTTCCCCAATTCTGTTTCACCATCGGGCTTTTCGCGAACCCCTACTCTCCTCCAGTGCCTTGCTCCATCTCTTCCTCTCTCCTCCAACCTTTCCCTTACAAACTCATGTTACCAGGCTTCAGTCTCCAGCTCCTATTCCAAACATCCACAGGGCTAGACTGGGTTTGTGGGCTATTATAGAGATTTGGCCCCACTTCTGAGTGTCTCTCTGGTGAAAAAGGATACAGGTTTGTTAGTTGGGAAGGGCCCTGTGATCAATGTTGCCTTCGCTCTTTTGGCTCCATAATATTGGAATATCCAATTCCCTCTTTACATTCGATATTCTACATCCTTTTACACCTTTAGTTCTCTACTTAAAGTACATTTAGCTCTGTTCGTCTTAAATGTGGTTTATTTTCCCGTCAGTTTCATGATCAGGCTACACTCTTGGAGATGTGTGAGTTATAGCCTCCAGAATCCTCTGCTGATAGCATCACGGCACCTCTACTGCATCAGAGGGCCTTTCCACATAAGGCAGTGCAGCATTCGGGGGACCGCAGCACCTTTCGGAGGCAATCCCTGCTGGGCATCTTTGTTTGTTCGGGAGCTTCAGCTCCATTCAAAAATGGCTGCTGGATTTCACCAGCTTCTGCTGCATCAGGGATGCACATTCCTGTGGCCTGTCCTGCAATCGCGTGATTGGCCTTTGCTTGTTTCTTCTACACCAATCCGTGGGAGCCAGCATGCGAAGCCGGTCCACTCCAAGGCCCGCTTTTAAGGCCACTCTTCCCTGTCTGCCACACCCCTTGGCTCCGGTCCCCTCCGTTCTGCCGCCGCTCTGATGTAGCACTCCATCGTTCCATTGCCTGATTGCTGCTCTTTCCTCAGCCTTGATCCCAGGTAAGCATTGCAGAGCGGTTTTGGCTTTGTCTGCCACGCTTCCATGACCCTACTCCTTTCTATCGGTGCCTGGACCCTGCCTCTGGATCCCCTCCATGCTCTTTTCTCCTTGCTGCGCTTGCTGCACCGTTGCTGTGCGTCTGAGCCTCCCTTCGGATACTGTCAGTCTGGAACTTTACCTGATATGCGGCGGACTGTCCTCTGCAGACCCTATGGTCTTCCTTGACTTCCTTTAACATTACCTCGATTCATATTAACTTTCCTGTTCTTGCTATGTTGCCTTTTGTCTACTGTTTCCAGTCGCTTTACCTCTACTCCTTGCTCTGTATACTCTGCCTGACCGTCCTCCTCACCCTTGCTTGAACTTGTCACCTAATATCTTTCCTTTCCTTGCTAAATGTTCCCTGCATACTTACTCTGCCTACATTGGTGCTGTTGGCCTACCTTTTTTTTAACATGTTTCAACCTCTTCACTGTGTGGTTGGCTTCCCCAGCCCCCCACCCCTCATACGTGTTTTAGCACTTGCACACTCTGACTTGTCCCTTGGCCTAATGAGAAAGGTTGTTTTTGTTTCCACCTTCCCTTCCCCCGCCTCTTCCTGCGCTCCCCCCTCACTTCCCTGCATTTATGTTGATAGCACTTGCATGTTTCAAATAGTCTCATCACCTGGTCAGAATGTTTTGTTTGTTTTCTTCCCTTCTATCCCTAATCTTGCACTGCCCCTTCCCCCTCTTCCCTGCCCTCATGCTTTAGCAGTTGCACATTCCGAAGTTTCAAGACCTTTAGAACATTTGGTTTTTGTTTTGTTCCCACCTCCACATCCTGTCTTGATGCGCCTTTAAGTACAATTCTGCTGTATAGTGCGCAAAAAAGAACCAATAAATAATAAAATGTAGCACTAGAAATGTGTTGCTCAATTCCCTTTGGAGATACTCTCTCTTCCTGCCAACACTGACCATGCCTTTAATTCTGTCTATGAAGTAAGGCAACTCAGGCAACCCATGTGTGTCCCTTCTGGCAGCTGTTGTGCAGTTTGGCTGGTGGGCTGGAATGCATTGAGTTCTGATGTTGAACATAGGGCTTGCTAGTCCATCCCCTTGGGTGGAACTCTCCCTGGTTGTCACTCACTAACCCTGTCCCCGGGATGAATTCCCTTTGCCTATCTGTCCTTGACTGTAAAAGATTGGGGCCCTTGCGCAATGGATGGGTGTGTGGGTGGGTGGGTGGATGTGGATGGGTGGGTGAGTCGATGAATGATTTGGTGGGTGAATGGATGGGTGGATATGGATGGATGGGTGGGTGAGTGAGTGGATGGGTGGGTGGGTAAGTTGGAGGATGGATGGATGGATGGGTGGCTGGGTGTATGTGGATGGATGGGTGGATGGGTGGATGGGTGTGTGGATATGGATGGGTGGGTGAATGAGTGAGAGAGTTAGGGAGTGGGTGGATAGGTGGGTGGTGGATGGGTGTCAGGGTGTATGTGGGTGGGTGGATGGGTGGGTGTATGTTGAGTTTCCAATCCTAATTCAGGTCCCTCTCTTTCTTTCTGTAGATTTATATGGTATCGCACTTGGGGGAAGACATGCCTGTATTGTCAGTGTGACTATCCCCTCCCCTGAGACAGGGACAAAGTGGGGGTGACCATGGGAATTCTGCCAATACCACCCCCGTATTCATAATCAGCAAGCTTGGCCAGATACTCTGCCTGCTTAGTCACTGTACTGGAGGTCCGCAGAGTGAAGGAGGGGATATCCCCTCAGCAGCCTGTCTGGAGATCTTAGTAAAGGGTCAGGGATTGTCTCAGTGGCTCACCAATGGGCGAGGGGGTGCAGTGGTTGGGTTTGTGGCTGGGGCTGCCTTGTCAGCATTTGATCATGCACCAACATCCTTGGCGCTCCCCGGAGACTGCATCAATCCCTGTGAGGCTGTGGGGCCACTATCTGATGGTGCAGGGGGGAGGGGTGGGTTTGCTGAATTTCACTTCTGTGCAATAACGACTCTGGAAAAAATGCCTGTGCTTCAGTTCCTTTCACGAGTATTGCTCCATTGTTCTGACTTGGCCAGCATAAACCCACTGAATATGGTGCTCGTTTTTCAGTGGAATGTTGTGGTGCTACTCATTCCCTCGTATCTAAAATACCCACAAAATCTGAAGAACCTCTGAACATTCGCAGTATTTACCCTCTGTGCACACGTCATCATGGGCCTAACATTGATCACTGGGAGAAGCTGAAGATACAACCTACCTCAATTTGCAAAACAAGTAAGAGGACTACTAATACAGTTCAGTGTTTGCCTGGAGATTTCTTCTCCCTTCTAGGTTGTGTGTTTTCAGGTCTTTTTGATCTCGACACTACTGGGGCCTCTTGATCAAATTCGTCTTCCATTTTGATGCTTTGCATCTCTATTTCCACTTGACTGCCCAAAGCAAAGTCAGTGTCTGCTCTTGTCTCTACCACTCTACTCCTGTCCAAGTTATTTCCTTCCCTCTCATTTTCTCTAGATTCCTCAGCACTGTAACTAGTCTCTGTAAATGTGCTGGCATTGCTACACCTCACACCTCCAGGCGCGCTCATTGTGACAGTGACATTCTTTCCTGTTTTAGATGGGATAGGAAGATTGAAACGCAGAAGGTTTAGTCGAATTCAAATTTGCCAAAAATGTTTTATGAATTTGGCCTCAAATATATGTGGAGGGGGCGTGGGTTATTATGATAATAAATTTAGCGGGTGGTGAGGGTGGCTGTGGAGGATCTCCCCCCATATATATTTGCAGCAAAATCGAAGAAGAGAAAAAATAATCGACAAAATCATAAATCGGAAATTTATTTTCAACGTAATCACATAGAACCATTGCAGATTGCTCACATTTAGACACAGCCGCTTTGATTCACTAGATCTCCGGGTTGGATTGTGGGAACTCTGCATGCCATTCAGCTAACTTCTCCTCGCTCTTTGTTGCTGTTTTTTCTTGTGTACGTTGGTTTCAATATCAGCTCTGAAACTTGATAACCATGAAGGAATTAAACTGGAACGAGCCCTTTGTCCCCTGATGAATTAAAATGGTCTTAGTCTTATAATTATCCTTGCTGCAATTTTGTTTGGGCTACTAGTTCAGTGAAGTTTCATATCGGTCTTTTCCCTAATTCCATAGCCAATTGGAGGTTACCCTCACAGATCTATTGCTTCTTTGCAGTTGTCCATTGGCCAGGTGGTGGTAAGCACGGCTCTGCTATGTTTAATGTTACCGGGGGCCTTCTTTCGTGTTTCTCAAGAACCTTTTGGCATTTCTGTTGGCTTGCGGCAAGCACAATTTGATGTGGGTTTGCCTAAGTGCCAGGCTATTATGTAAGTCTATGCAAAAAGGAAGAGCAGATGCGTACTTGGCACTTAAGGGTTCCAGTCATGGTATTCTCTGCCTTAAAAAGGTTTTCCTTTATTTTTATCAGCTTTGGGTACATGGGTTGCCAATACTCGTTTTAACACTGGAATTGTGCTCTGGTGGATTAAACAGCTTCTTACATTTGGTATCTGGAAGGGTCACCTACAACTATTAGTTGTTGCGTATCCCCAGAGAGGGAATAGAAATCATTTGTTGCCGGTGGCAGCACACATTAAATTCAAGTCTCTCTGCCCGATTCATCGAGCCTATCACAGAAGGGGCTGCTTATCTTTGCAGGATACCTTTCTGCCCTATCTATCCAAACGTCGCCTCTGGTCACATTTTCCTTTCTGATAGCAGTGCCACCCTACAAACTAGAATGCTGTGGCAGCTAGGATTTCTCACTGGCAGGTTCGGATCTACGTGATCCGACCGCGGCTGATTTTCCTGCGGCCGGAAAGTTTGCATGAGAAATGTACGAACCACCAAAGGTTCACACATTTCCTGTGCGAACAAACGTACACAACCCCTACATACCCATACCCCCACCCACAACACACCGACGACACCCCCACACCCACACCCCCAACATAAACATACCCTTCTTACCTTTTTCTTCACACTGAGTCCCTGCAGCAGCAGTTCCCTTTCACTTCCGTGATCGGGAACTGGCGCCGCAGGGTCCTTTTCTTTTTTTTTTTCTCACGTGTGCTGCGAGGGTGTCCCCCGCAACACCCCGCTCACTGTACCACACAGTATAGTGAGCGGGGTGTTGCAGGGGACATCCCCGCAGCCCCCGCAGTCTTTTTATTTTTTATACTTATCAACAATGCTACCACCAAAGGTTCGAACACCTTTGGTGGTAGCATTTTTAGATCTTTTTGTCCATCCGAACTTTTGGATGCGGTAAAAACGTACTATACCGGCAGGTTCTAACCTATGGAACTCTCTCCCTTTCAATTTATGTAGCCTGCTCGATTTCAAGCGTTTCAAAGCCTCTCTTTAAACTTACTTGTTCACCTGGACTACTCATATCTTTGCTGTCACTTCTCATGTTAGCGCCTTGATGCCTTTAGTGATTAGCTGCGCTATACAAGTGAATTTGATTTAATTTGATGGTGTGGAGGCAGTCATTAAGGTATTTGAAGCATAGTTGTGTCCATCTGGTTCAGAATTTTGGGGCATCTCTCTCCCTCATTCCTTCAAGGTATTGGAGGGTCAATGCTGGATGAGGATTTTGTGCCTCCAGGAAATATCCAAGCCATCTGTATTGAGCGGGGGCAGCTATACCGAAAGATGACCCCAACATAGCCATCCATCACTATGTACCTTAAGGTCAGTGGGCCCTAGGACATTGCTTGCCTGCGCGAATGCCTGGTTACTATGCAAACATGGATGTCAAACGCTTACCTTAAACTGAACCCAACCAAGACCGAATTTGTCCATATCTGTCCCCCCACCAAACAACAACTCGTGCAACAATAGCTGGATGACAGATGTCTCGAAGGGTTCACCCCTCAGCTTTCAAACTCAGCCAAATCCATGGGTTTCATTGCCGACAGTAGCCTTTCTTTCCAGAAGCACAAAGCCAAAAAGGCACAAACAGCATGGCTGCAACCACACATCCATGGGAACGAATTCCGTATGGTAGTCCAAGCCCTCGTTATCTCACACATCGATGGGGGCAAAGAACTCCTTACTGGGCTTCCAGCCATACACCTAGCCCCCTCAAAATAGCACGGCATAGTGCAGCCTGCCTCATTACAGGTCCCTGCAAATTCGACCGTATCACTCCAACACTGCGCTTGCTTCACTGGCTTCCGCTACCCGCCATGATCATAACTGCATATATCACCTTCAAAGCAGTCTCCAACGGCACACCAACATACTTGGCGCCTAAACTCCACACCTCTGCAGGCTCTCGCACCTCATGTAGCAAAACTATCAAAAGGCTGGAGTCAAAGCTAGACCGCAACGAGAAGACTCATAAGCAGTCCTTCTCCTGCCACCCCCTTCCCATCTGGAACTCAATCCCAATAGAGGCTTGAAATGCCCCTACCATCCTCCAGTTCCATAAAACATTAAAAACGTGTCTCTTTCAACAATACCTACCTGCTGAATATAAATCCCTCTCTGCTTCCACCAACAGTATTGCATTACTGGTAAAATGTTAAGACTAATTCTGGCATAATCCTGTTCTAAAGTGCTCTGCTGCTCTTGAACTAGGTTCACACTATAAGCAATAAAATACAATAAATGAGTGCTTTGTGAGTGGTATTTCAATTTTGGAGCAAGATTGGATATTCTATTCAGGTGGCTGGAAGAGCGGGTGACAATACACTGTGTACCGCCTGCTTTTTCCAGCCACCCTAGGCCCTTCCCTTGGTCGCGCCATCTTAATTGTGGGGAGCCTCTCCATGTTGTCTCCCCACGTCTCCTGATCCCCACCAAGACATCCTGAAACCTTTCTCACCCCTCCCTCCACAGTTATCTGCTGAACCAGAGATTTGTGTTCCAGTCCCAGTGCTCCTCCCGCCCGCGTCTGCCTCCATTGAAATGGAAAATGGACTATGTCCCTTTTCCTATGGCGGTGGCCATCTTGTTTTTTTTTTAACAGGAGACTGGGCTTGTGCAATATGTGCAAAGCCCATCGCCGGTAAAAAAAAAGACATTAAACTATTTGCACCATGGGCGAACCCCAGGGTGCAAATAGCAATCACCCCCTTGCTGGGGGTGCATAAATGGCCGGTAACGGCCCACAGCCCTGCCTAGGCCCGGGCTGGCAGGCCGTTATTGTCCATGTATGCCTCCCGGCGAGGGGTTGATTGCTATAATATTGACTCCGTAGCTAAACGCTACTGCAAGAACGTGTGGCTAAATGCCCAAGAGGAGTGAAGGCATTACTAAGAGGGCTTATGTCATTAAACACAACATAAGTGTATAAAGTAAAAGCACATCTAATGTAATCTTGAGGGAAACAAAGAAAGGCCAAAGACTTACTTTCTCCTTGTATATGTCAAAAAAATAATGGAATCATGATTATGTGAAGTACAGGTGTAATGACTCACAGCTGGATCTGAAGAACCCAGGATCAGTAAAGTGAGACAGAGATTGGAAGAGAATGTAATTTCCTGTATGCATGTGATGCGGTGCCATATACACTTAACAGTGAAATCCGAACCTGAATCTGCACATTGAGGAACATGCTTATTATCAATGTTAATGCCACAGAGCGGTATCTTGTTTTGCTCGTATTTGAGCAGAGTTCTTATCCTTTTGAGTCTGCACTATGATCACAGCTGTCAGTTCATCGTGGCAACTTGTTTTGTCATTTTGGATCTACATATTTTGGCAAATATTTCCTACTTTGCTACATACTCTGCATGGCTAGCTTCTGGCAGGACACTGCTTGCTGTAGGAAACATGGGATGCACTGTTTGCAGCATCAGTGCTTTCACTTCCTTTTCATCCGTTGGTGGATTTGCTGCCGCAAGTCCGGAATGCTTGCTTTGTGTGTCATTGACTTCTCCCTACCAATTGTTTTAGTTGCACTGTTTGTTTTTTGCCTCAGTCCTTGCTCAGCGTCACAGTTTCTTCTGGTTCTCCGGCTATTGGCAGATCTTCCTCTAATGTCTGCTATTTGGCTTGCAGTAGTTTCACTTGAACTTATAAGTACTCTTTCAGTGGGTACCCTATCACAATTTCTGTAGTTTCTTTAACTTCACATACTTTCATGGGGCTGCCGTTGTGTTGTGTAAAATTGGAGTCTGTGGTGAACTACATTAGCTTAGCATTAAAATCCCATTGCCATTCGTATTTTTGCTTCTTTGAAGGCACATCACCTGGCTTTTCGAATTTTGCAAGGCCTTGGACACACACTGCATTTGCAAGCATGGCTCTCTTGCCTTGCTGCTCTCTAGCACTGCTATGTATGAATTGAACGTTCTTTGTGTTGATCCCACAGAAAAAGTGCCTTCCCCAGGGCAGGTCGAACATCCAGTAGAGGAGTGGCTTCCTGAAATTTTGTTTTTATCCATACATGCAAGATGCTTGCTGGCTTGCTTGCTTGCTTGCTTGCTGGTATCCATATGTCTAACATAGTCTTGTTGTCTCTGTTGTAATTCACATCTGTGCGATAAAGACTCAGTTGTTTATGTTTCAGTTGCTTACATTCCCATTGTTCGTTGTTCAGGCTTGGACTCGATAGTGTATATCTGTTCTGATATCTTGTCCATGCCCAGTCACGCAGTGTTTTAGTATTTGTTTGCCTTCACTTACCGAGGGTTACAATACATGGTTCCATGTGTTAATATCCCCGCAAAAATATTGCCATACTAAAATATCGCCATATTTTTGAGGCAATATTAAGTCATGGAACGTGCGGGGACACCCCTGCAACCCTAATATTATTTTAAAGGGAGCCGGGGAAACCCCCGCAACCCCAGCTCCAAATGACCCGAAATATTATCCCCGCTAAAAATATCGCCTATGGCCGTTCCCGACCACCATAAATACGGAGATATTTTTGGTGGGTATAATATTACCTGATACCCAATGGACTTGTACAAAACTTCTCCTGGGGACAAACTGTGCCCCCACTCTGTTTTCCAAAATACTCAAGGCAGATGGGTTTGTCTTTCATGGAAAATCTGCATTGGTGAAATATGTGTGTAATCAGTTGCTAGGCTCACTGTCATATGGTACCTACAAGCATGACACTTTGGTGCTTCTAACAGCCTTAGCAACGGAAAGACCATAAAGCATCGAGTGCAACTATGTCAACCAAGAGTACACTACTTGGCTCATGACATCTCCTCCGGGACACATCTTTTAACAGAAACTCGTATTGCTGTGATCCTGAACATGCCTAGACCTATCACTATCAATCCCTCAAATGTATACTTTTCTATGAATGGCTGGACGTTATCAATAGTGGATGTTGGGCTATGCTGCTCTTGTTAAGCCGTTACAGGATCTCCCTCGCCTACATACGCCGGATCCGTTGGTTCGGGATTTAGGAGCAGATCGAGTATTCGCAGCTATTAAACATGCCCTCTGTAGCACCCCAGCACTAGGTCTGGCTAACTACAAAAAGTCATTCTCACTCTTGTCGGAATCAACATTGTTTTTGAACTAGCTGTAATGACACAAAGGACAAACACTGACTGTTGGCATATTTCAGCACTGCACTTGATCCGTTGCAGCAGGATTTGCACCCCGTCTTAAACCTGTAGCTGCTAATGCTCTAGTATTATAACATTTTGAATGTATGGTATTAGTTCTCTATTACCTGTTGTGGTACTGAATGCTGTATCTGCCTTGTTGATAATAAAAAAGCAACACCTTTCAACCGCTCGTATCGCAAAATATGAGTTGATATTGCTGAATTCATCCCAGATTACTTTGACTCATTCCCTTTTCCACCAATTCTGTAAAATCCTAATCTCATTTACTTAGTAGATCATTCATGCTATCAAGATGCAAATGGAACACTGGTTGCCCTTCTAAGGGCTTGTACAGTAGCAAATGGTAAATATGTCCCTGTACAGGGATGGATTGACATCATGCCTTTGGGGTGCACATCATGATGGGCAGCTTTGAAAACAAAGGGTATCCTGACCTCAACATGGGCCTCCGTAAAAAATGAATTTGTCCCTGGAGGATAGCTCAGCAGTAATGTGCTCGCTTTGGAAGCAAGACGACACGAAGCAACACAGGTTCGATCCCTGGGTCCGTGCTTAGAAACCTCTGGGTATTTAAGCGCGTTATAAATACACAACTAAGACAAAAAAAGCAATTATGCAACTAAAAAACAAACAGTTCCTGTAACAGCGCCTCGATGCCTGCGGGCTGTGTGAGTGCTTTAAAAATGCAAAAAGAAATACATTTTGTGTTTCTACTGTATTTGATGCCCTTATGTTACCCATTGATATTGCTACTGTTCAATGTGCTGTGCCTCAAACTCTCTTCTAAGGCTGTGCATATGTATTTATAAACTGATAACACAGAGAACCCCACCCGCCTCCTTACAGGACCTTGCTTGAATACGGGACGAGGTGAGTGAAATGGAATGGAATATGGCAGTGTGACTTTTACATTCTGATCATCTTTGGCCCTCTTAAGGTAGTCGTTTCGTAATGCCAAGGGCTCTGCAGCCCTATTTTGATCACGTGCATTACAGGATAGGGCACGTGTGCAAAAAGGGATAGAGACCCAGATTCTTTTTTGGTAGCTTCACAGTTCTTATCTGCCAACAACACAATGTGGGGACAGCTCATATATCAGTAGACAGACTACATTTTTACAGTCACCAAAATGCAGAGGATCTGATATGCTTTAGTTCTGCTAGACAGTCAAGAAGGAAAGAGGCAAATTGCTGCCAAAAAGCAGATACCAAGGCAGTGGTTAAGGCATTGGTTAAGTGTTTCAAACCAAAATTTGGGGTGAAGATTAGTATAAAGAATGACTGAAGCGTGCGCTTCACTGGCCACATCATAACTGTGCACAACATTAGAAATGTAGATAAATCTACAACCACAACAACTACCTCAGTCAGCAGGAGCAGTAGAATGACAGAATGGCATATTTAAGCAATAGAACCCGAGTGTCGGGGGCATTACCGTCTCAGGTAATGCCCCGGGGCCCATAGGTAAGGACCCGAGCGAAGCGGGCATCGGGACCCGAGCGAAGCGGGCATCGGGAGCGGACGCTCTGGGAACACAAGTGTTCCCAGCGCGTCCGCTCCCGAAAAAGGATGAAAAATAAGGTAAGTGGGGTTGGGAGGGGGGAGAAAAAAAAAATACATACCTGCGTCCCCGGCGGGGGACGAGGGAAGCCTCCAGCCGTGTGCAGGCGCGGAGCGGGGATGGCCCCGCTCCGAGTCTCCACACAGCTGTAGGCTTTCCTTGTCCCCCGCCGGGGACGCAGGAACAAGAAGGTAAGTGGGGGGGCAAGGGGGGGAGGGAGGGAGGGAGGGGATTTAGAAAAAAAAAAATCCTTACCCGAGTCCCCGGCGGGGGACGAAGGCAGCCTCTCAGCCGCGGGGAGGCTCGGAGCGGGGATGGCCCCGCTTCGAGCCTCCTCATTGGCTGAGGGGCTGCCACGCCCCCCGCCGGGAACAAAGGCCGTGGAATCCCGATGAAGGGATTCCCGGACGGGTAGGGACCTGGCGAGAGCCAATCAGAATGGCTCTTGCCTTCTGATTGTCTCTCGCCGGGTTACTAATGAAAAATAAGTTGGCAGAACTTTGTACTGAAACATATCTGAAAGGGCCAGATGTGTTGCCTTTAGCCCCGAAGAGCATGCAAGGTCTGCACAGTAGAATAACAGGACTGAGTCCACATGACAAACTAATGGGAAGACCAACGCACATTTCATACTCTCCACCGCTAACTAGAACTGTCAAAAAAGTTAATTTGGACGATGATGTAGTACTCAATTATTGCAAGGAACTGATCCAGTGTGTCGGGTCTATGCGTTCACAGGTTAAAGAACCACGACCAAAGAAGCTACATCAAGTGAGCCACAATCTGGAACCAGGAGACTGGTTATAGTTCGAAGTTAATCAGCAAAAGACTGCATTAGATCCTAACTGGAGGTGATCCTTTCATTACCTCTTCTTTCTACCACAGCGTTGACATGCCAAGGATTGTCGACCTGAAATTCGTGTTAGCCAACGTTAAAAAATAACATCTCTTGAAGATGTTCCGTGCTATGAAAGTGGTGAACGTCTTCCTCCTATCCTTTTTAATAGTATTTAAAATTACAAAAATTCTCAGCAACGATGCTATGAATAAGGAGGTCAACATTGTATCTCTGACTTTAAACTTTAAATTAGTTCTGATGGAAGAAGTGCCAGGTAGTTGTCTGCCAGGGCAGGAAATGGGGGTATGGCAGGGCACAGTTTTATGGGATACAATATGCCTTTGAATTCCCTCCTACTGGAGCCAAATGTGCAGATGGACAAGTGGCCCCAGGTTGTTATTCTCTTCCTAACTAGGCGGCTGACTCAACACACCAGAAAACGTTATCTAGATCGAATGCTGTCATGTCTAAATCTGTTTTAGCCATGATACATCACACCACCACTGCACCCCACACTGTTGCAAGATATGCAGAATAAATGAAGTGGCATGAGCCCTTCCACATAAGCAATTGATCTAATGTCGTATTGCACTATTTATTTGCGTTTTGATAGCTTTTTTGATTGATATATCCAGTGATTTTTTAAATCATAAAATATATACAAATGTCTTTATGGTATAACTACTGATGTTTCCCATCCAAGAGAATCCCACCCTTCTTATCCACTCCCTGAAGGAACAAACATGGCGGCAGCTTCCGATTATTGTCAAACCCATTCAGAGGAAGGTCACAATTGTTTCTCAACAACTCATTAATTGCCCAATGATACCTTACTAAAAATGAAGTTCGGACAAACGAAGGATTTTATTAACTGTAATTCTCCCACTTACTGCTATAGCTTGCACACTATTCCATCACTCTCCTTCTTATAGGGTGTTTCACAACCTAGTCACCCGTGGATCCCGTACTCCGGTGGCCAGGGGAATGTCATCGCTTTTGGTTCCCAACCCTCAGGTTGGACAAGTGAGGGAGGATCCCCTGGGTAGAGGGTCCTTGGGAGTGGGGAGAAGCACTCAATGGTGAGACATGGTATCCCCATTTTTCGACACCCCATCTAACCCCTTTACCACTTATTTTCTGGGAACCTACAACTCCCATAATTCCTCCCCACCTTTCCCTGACAAAAGTACTGCACCAAAGAAGATGGGGAATGAGGTTAGAAGGATCACATCCCCTGACTTGCATTGGCCAAGTCCTTGTAATGAGACCAGGCAGATTCAAGCATTTAACTCTAACAACGTACACTTGCTACTTATTATCACTCCCTGTGAAAATAAAAGGTGGCGTACACAGACACACAGGCTGTGGAAGGTGGAAGGCCAATGTGCTGATCATCAGTGGAGAGGATCAAGGGAAAGCCAGGCAATATGTCCATGCTTTAGGGAGGCCGTGAGCATTTGAAAAGCAAAGCCGAGCAAGGGGAGGGAAAGAAACCTTCAATTTGCCAGAAAGCAACCTCGACCCTCCTGGGTGAACGACGGAGTTCGGGAGGAGCAGAAGAGGTGTTGGTAACAGCCTTGAGCTGCAGAAAAGAGATGAAACAAATCCAATTAATATAGCCGGTGAGTTATCGAGCGAAACAAAAGTCTGGTTGATGTTAAAGGGAAAGTGACTGTTCTTTGAAAGTTGAAGGTTGCGCATGTGCCGATAAAACACAAATGAAGGGAATAATTGCTAAACAGACAAGGATACAAAGTAGCAGAGTGGTACTGCGAGATGAGGTCGAACATATAAGTCTCTGTGAAATGTTTTTGGAATTTGAAAGATATTACAAGCGGAGATCAAAGGAAACCACAATAAGGAAAAAAGATTAACTAAGGAAAGTGACATTTGTGAACTGTTAAATATGCCAAAAGGGCAAAAGTAAATTATAAGAACTTTGAAGAAAGGCCTAGAAGGCAAGTGAAAGAGAATAGGAATTACAAGTACCAGGAGGTATTGGTGCTACCAGAGAAAATTGTGAACCAAAAGATTGTTGAAAGTGAGATCAAAGTGGCCTGCAGGGGTCTATGTATATTCCTTGCAGTCTTGAATGTCTTCGACAGAGAAAAGATATATGAGGGAAGCCTGTGCAGAACTGTGAGAAATTGTGTGATAAAGTGAAACAAGAAAGGCTCGAGCCTGGCAGAGAGAAGCCTTTGCAGGACTGTAAGAAGTTGAGAATATATGAACTGAACATGAAGGCAAGGCGGGCGAAGCCTAAAGAAGTGATTGAGCTACCAGAAGGTGAACACTTAAGACTGCACTGTTCAATTGTACCAGTAAGCCAAATTATGCAAGACTGAAAGAACTATGCCATCCATCCATCCTTTGTTTTTTGAGAGACTATCTAGACCATGTGAGGTTGATCTTGGGGAAGGGAGTTGGTGCTGAATCCATTCTGACATTTCCTTTTGAGACACTATTTTCATTTTGTATTCCCTTAACATATTTGTTATTCTAAGAAGGAGGGCAAGGTTAGGTTTTTTGGTATAGGCCTTTTTATTCTGACCAGACTGATTTGGATGTATTTATTATTGTTTAATGGTCGGGATCACTTCCATTTTAGAGTTAGGGCCAGTAGGAATTCTTCTTTCCCAATCAAAAGTATAAATAAAGGTTTTCGAAACTTGCATCCATTGTGTGTCTGTCTACTACTGATACCACGCCTTACTCGCATCTGTAGCAAGCCACCAATTATGAACTGCACTGATCAAAGAAGGGGTAATGGGTGAATCATGTTTAGTGCTTCCCAAGGGACAATTACATTTCTCCACTCTTATCAGGATTCTAAATAACCTCCCATTTTCCCAACTGCTGGAAAGGAGCTGGATTTGCTTAGAAAACCAGGAGCAAGCACTGTTTTCCCCCATAAAAAAAGAGAGATTTAGAAGGGCACCAATGCAATGGTGATAATTCGGCTGCTGCAGCGAGGAAGTCTCAAAAGGGTTAGCTATATGACAAAATGTAGATCACTTAGAAAAAGCAATGGGGCTTATTTTTGAGACACAATTGCTTATGTGGAAGCTAACGTCAGTGAATTACATATTGTTTTTGATGTGAATGCCATGACTGAAACTTTGCTAATAACTTGATTTTGAATGTCACATCTGAAGGTGAATGGATTGAATGGGATATAGCATTTGTGGAAGTGCAGGATTTCTTGAGCCACCAATTATGCACAGTACTTAGTGTAAGATAAAGTGGTCCTGTACAGTGTCCTTCTGCCAATACTGTTGGCCTTGCTACACATGGATCTGTGAAAAAAAGGAGTGGGGCTAATGTTGGTGGGATAGTGAAGTAGGCAAGGAGTGGATATTGGTACACTGTTGATGCGTTCAGGAGCAATAACCTGTTACCTGTGTGTCGAATGAGGGTCCTATGGGTCCAAGTAGAGGAAGGTAACTTGGGGCGTGATTGACATAAGGGTTGGCCCAGGATCAAGAGGATAGCTATGGATGCATTGGATTGCAGTGAAGACATACGTGATAATATCGGGTTATAGGTTAAAGGATCGAATGAAAAGGATCGCATGTCAAAAAGGTTCGAGTCAAAAGGACCGAAAAAAGGGTTTCATTTTTTTGTTGTTGGGGGGGTTCCCCCCCCCAACTCCCGTTTTTGGCATAAAAAACACCTTTTTTACCTATACGGAAGCCACAAAAAAAATATACATTTTTAAAAAGGCATTCAACCTTTTTGTTTTCGGTCCTTTTGACTCGAACCTTTTGTCATTCGATCCTTTTCATTCGATCCTTTGACTGGACACGATAATATCGAGCACCAAGCCTGGCCAAAAGACCTAAAAGTTGACCCTGGAATACCATCTGATTTATGGCCTGGCTGGACCCTGTGGAGCTTTACAGGGTGCAGCTCTGAATGTGCCCAGTGCTTTTTCCAAGCCTACAGCCCATGACAGGAGACAGAGCCCCCACTTACTGGATACTATCTGGACATTTGGCAGGGTGCCTGTGGAATGGGGTTATTCATTGTGATGTGAGCAGGACTCGTAAGGAACACAGTCACTTTGTGACAAGTGCCCCAGTGTAACATCCACGGCCTGGATAGGATGTGGCAACACTTGTCAGTTCTGATTTTTGGAAGTGCAATGTATCAATAAATTGATCCCTGGTCATATGGTAACTGCAGGGGAATAGGTATGCTGGGGATGTCTAGCGCGAGGGTTCTCTATGTTTGATAATGAACTATTCGGTGCAAATGAAGCTCTATATGGGTGAACGGTACTCTCACATGTGGTATCCAATTCCCTCTGGACCCTTGATATAGGGGGCATGTCATCTGTTTGGCAGCCGATATTGTCAAGCAGGTAAGTATAACCTCTGACATTCCATGTAATTGGAAATCCCTAGTGCCACAGCAATTGCAAAACCTATGTGACCTTTTGCCACAGATTCAGAAAATCTCAGATCTAAAACTCAAGATACATGGATTGAAAACCACTCCTGAAATCGAGTGCTTCTCAAGCAGTATACTGTGCTCTGCAGGAAAAGTAGTCAGCCAGCCTCACCAGTCTCTCAGCGTTATTTTGTTACTAGTAGTGTTGTAAACCATCCTTGCAATTTGTTGTTGCTACAAGCGTTCCCTAGAAAGAATTTGGTGCATAGTCACAGCAAAACAGAAGAGTTTGGGTAGATATCAAAAAACATTTTTGACCTTATTGGTGATAAGATACATAATCCATTGAGTATCCTTGTTTGAAAAGCGTGTTTTAGCACACTATGTTTAGACAGGGCTAGATAAATAAAGGTAATTAATTTTGACCCGGATAGCGATAGATAAAACAAGTTTTGTAAACCTTCATTAATAAATGACATGACTTATGTATAAAGTTTTGGTTGTGGTGCTTGCATGAAGCTTGTGAGCGGCCGCCAGGTACTTTGAGAAAACATGAGCAAAAGGTATTAGAAACAGACATAATCAGGTACATTGCAAGCTGCAGCCATCTTTGTTGGCACAGGAAAGGGAGCAAGGTGAAAAGTTGGTACTGGGCATCGTAAAAGCATTGTGTTTAGAAGTGGACGAGCCCATAAGACACTGTAGAATAGAGGTAGGGGAGCCAAACAATGCATGGGTAGAGCTGAGCCAGAGCCAGCCGCCCCAAACACATACCTGATGTCCTGCCTCCTCCACCTCCTAACAAGAAACCTGCACCTGGCGTCCCGGTTCCGGAAGATACGGCTCAGTGAATTTAAGTAATGTACCCCGGCTCACAGACTTTCTGTTAGATGAAATTTTAGTCCAGTCTACATTTGAGACACTTGACCACATAGCTTCTTATCTCTATCCATTTAAATGTGGGTTAATGCGGGGTGTCAAAGGCAAAACATAATGCGCTGTTTCATAGAGATATCACAAAACGGATGGTCAAGCCAAAAAAAACGATTTGTCTGGCTGGAGCATAAGGCTTTATCAGAGATACGACCACATAACATCTACCCCAACCTCATTCTTGCATAATTTGGACGCTTTAGACAAACCTCTATTTCTAATAGAAAAGATTAATGTCTTTATTTTGCAAAAAAAACACCATAATCCAAGTTACATAAACATGTTTGTATAAAAGGTTCAGTGCACAAATACATGCAACCATTTCTCAACGTGTAAGGATTGGGGGTATGGGATGGTGATGAACGCTTGACACCAGTTGCAATGCTTGACTGTGAGTTGGGATTTGTCCCCCTCATATACTTGTTTGCCTGATTTACGGGGTATATACTGTATTCTACAAATCTACCGTAATTACTATATAAAGACTTTTGGCATTGGTACCGTCGCCATGTTGTGACTCCTACTAGCCTTCATTGATTCTCAGGGCATTTGGCGAGTCGCACAATTGGTTTACTTGGATTTTGCCAATATACAATTTGGACAACTAATCAGTGAGAGATAATCTTGTTCGTTCAGGACCTCATGTTTACTTTACTGGAAGCAATAACATTTTTGGCCAAGAAAACGACCAGTGTGTCGAAACGCGTGTTGGCTGTTCGCAAATGGCTGATTGCGAATTGAACTAAAATACGCATATTTCTCACAATCCAGTGATTGACATTGATTTTTCATTATTACTGGTGTCAAGCGCGCATCACCATCCCGTACCCCTAATCCTTACATTCATATTTTCCAACCTGGGTGGATAGGTTGGTGGGATTAGTGTGATCGCTGCTAGCATGCATCTAATAATTTGTCAAACTTGGACATAATTTTTAGGTGATCAAGAGCGCACACATTTCCAGTTTCGAATCCACCACTTATCGTATCTTGCATTTCACAATGTGGTCAAAGCAATTTGTCTCTTACTTAGACACACTTCCAATTGTACACAACACAACCCTATCACGTCCACGTGCACACATCATACCTCATACACTTCATTCAAACTGGTATCTCAAAGAAAAGGTAAATACACAAGGCAAGTCTAGAGATCTACA
Source organism: Ambystoma mexicanum (assembly GCF_040938575.1). Classification (NCBI taxonomy): domain Eukaryota; kingdom Metazoa; phylum Chordata; class Amphibia; order Caudata; family Ambystomatidae; genus Ambystoma; species Ambystoma mexicanum. Next base: position 192,071,394 of record NC_090927.1, on the reverse strand, counting down.
ACACCCGTCGGTTTCCGGCAATGCTCGAATGTGCCTCTAATGTTTGAAACCTGTTTAATGTCTACCAATCACCTGTGCCTCATACAAGGTTTCCAGGTGGTATACAGGGCTGACTGGTATTGTGAATACATTAATTTAAAGACACAAATAAAGTCCCATGTTCCAAGTGTTAATTTCTCAAACTTGAAAAAGTCTGTTTAATAATCGTAGACTCGAGTTTCAGGCTACCGAAGATGTCCAGCAAAAGCAGGGACCAGCCCTCTTCAGGACTAGGCACATGTGTTGTGTATAGAGTACATGTATTCGTTAGTTGATCACGATAGATCTCAAAGTAAGAAAGCTATACGTTTGACTGTGGGAACCTACGTCCCATGTTGAAGCTGAGGCCGACGCACCGTTGCTTTCGAGTTCATAGAGGCCATTCAATAAACTTGTGCACCATCTGCCTACAAAATGCAGTTTGATTTCTAGTGCTCCGGCAAATCCCTCTGTCAAAGGAAGCACTCAGCCTTCTGACGCAAAGGCTGCCATTCCTGTGCTGCTTCAGTGCAAGTTTTCTTTTGCAAAATGAATAAATGAATATTTGTTTAGTACAAATAAAGGTTGTCTAAATTGGCTTGGCTGCACATTAACAGCAACTTAAATTATGCAAAACTGAGGTTGCTGTTTCATAGAGATAGCATCAAAGTACACAAATCCTCTTTACTTCCATGCTGATAGCAATTAGATGAGGGAGTGAGGGGTTCCTGCCCATTGTCTGTAGTTTCCCTGGCTTGCAGTTAGTATCCATAGGCATTCGGTAGAGCAAGCACCTGGCAAGATATTTCCAGCTTGTTTTGGGGTCCATTTGAGGGGTTTTATCTGTGTTTACATGGATTTTACTAATCGTTTTTTTGCTGGGGTGCCTGTCCTTAGTCAGTAGTTTCCCTGGCTTGAAGTTAATAATCCATGGGCATCCTGTACAGCAAGTACCTGGTAATAAGTTTCCAGCCTGTCTGGGGCCTTTTGGTGGGGATTACCTGTTTGTTTAAGTTTGATAAATTGTTTTTTTCTGCTGGTTCAACCTCTAGAGAGGACTGCTTTGGGGGTATAGTCCTTTATTTGTTTCCGTTCCTTATTCCTCTCTCCTCCCATGTTGATAGCAATTAGATGAGGGAGTGAGGGGTGCCTACCCATTGTCTGTAGTTTTCCCTGGCTTGCAGTTAGTAATCCATAGGTATCCTGTACAGCAAGCACCTGGTAAGATGTTTCCAGCCTGTTTGGGGTCATTCTGGGGGGCAGGGGTTATTTGTGTTTTTAGGTGGAATTCACAAATCATTTTTTCTGCAGGTGTGCCTGTCCATTGTCAGTAGTTTCCCTGGCTTGCAGTTAGTAATCCATAGGCCCTGGCCGACTTTTCACTACGTCCGATTAGCCTGTGTCCTTGGTCAAATGACCAAAAAAAACTCTTCTTCACAAGCCCTCCCAGGATAGCCTTACTCGAGCAGCCTAGTCTAAGAGCCAGAAGGGCAACGTCTGAAGAAGCAGCTCCACTCCATGTTTGCCCATTTTTGCCTGGGACACCTGACACAGACAACCTACAGCGATGCATAAGGTAATTCTGGTGTAGGTGAGGAATACAGCCATTACTCTACCACAGAAAATCCCCACCACTCTTATTACCGGTTATCTAGCCTAATTGTGTAAGGTAGCCATTTTAGCACTCAGTCTAAGTGTGTGAAATAGCTATACTCTAGATGGAGCCTAAATTACATACGTTAGCCATACTTCACACCCGAACTGTTGGTGTAGCTTTGTTATATTCCCCCGCTGCGCTCTGAGATATAACAGCTCTGCACCCCATTGTTAGCCATTATGTTCCGTACCATCGCTATTTTGTGTTGAACGTTCCATGCAGTATAACCAGCCATTGTAAGAGAATACGGGCTAGAAGCACACCCATTACTGTGCTCCAGAATCCCAACCACTATTACACTACTTCTATTATGTAAACGGTGCTGAAGTTCAATTGTGCTACCCTCCATAGTCAGCCATTGTGATACACCTCATAGTTAGCCATTGGTCAAAGCCAGAGACCACCTATTGAGGGGTTCGGTTTTTCCATGATGACCAATATAGAAATTCAAAATATGCTAAAAATAATGCACCCTACAACCTGCCCAGGAGACCTCCTTCCATCCAAGTTGATTTTACAGCACAAAGAAATCTTTGCCCCTTTTTCATGTAGATTTGTTAATGCCACTTTTAAAGTTGATAGTATACCGCAAGTTATTAAAGATGTGGCAGTGACTCCACTCTAAAAAAAAAAGGTTTACATCCTAAAGACGCAGCAAACCTACGCCCTATTACAATCACGCTGCTTTTATTAAAATTAGTTGATAAAGTCGCAACCACACAGCTTCAAGCCTGTATGGCAACGGCTGGTATTTTACATAAGAAGCAGTCGGGCTTTCGACCCTTTCGAAGCACTGAAAGTGCTTTATTGGACCTCCAGAGCCAGATGCTGTCCATGCTGGCAAAGAGTGGATCGGGCCTACTGGTTTTACTCGACTTATCGGCAGCGTTCGTTCTGCTTGATCATGGAATCCTGTTGAAAAGACTGGTCTCTGTGGGTGGCATCTCTGAGAACGCAGTCAGATGGCTGAAGTCCTTTCTGGAAGGTCGCGAATCAAGGGTTTATTGGGGGATTCATCATCTGAATCAGAAACTATCATGTTTGTCCCCTCTGCTTTTTAATATATATATATATTTTCCCTCTGTGTATGAACTTGGAAGAACTTGGTCTCTTTTTTATGAATTATGCTGACGACTTCCAGCTGCTGGTAGAGATTAGCGGAAATCATGCAGCAGACCAGGAAAAGCTAAACAAGGCCCATCAGAGTATAAAGGTTTGGATGTCAAACAACTGGTTATGTTTAAATGCCACAAAGACAGAGCTGATGATATATGGATCACAACATGCTAGGGACAGTTTGGATCAAGTGTTTGATAACTTTGAGGTTGAGGGTAGCCGGATAATAGTGGCACCTAAAGTAAAAACTCTAGGCACCTACATGGTGGCCAGCTTGAATACAGGGGCCCATGTAGAAGCCATTGTAAAAAGCACCAACTACCATCTACAAGTACTAAGGCAGGTAGCTCCCTTAATCTCAAGAGACAATCGGGATAAACTAGCTATGGCAGTGATACTCCTACACCTGGACTACTGCAATGCTCTATTGAGTGGTGCCAGCAAAGAAAACATTCAAAAATTGCAGAAGGTCCAAAACATTGCAGTTCGTGTGATCTATCAAATGGATCGGAATGAACCTATATCTATATCCCGGAGGGAGCTGCATTGGTTACCAATCTCCACAAGGATTTCCTTCAAACTATTGACAGTATGTCATAAATGCATTTTTGGGCTTGCCCGCCAATACCTTAAAGAAAAGGTGGTTATTTATCACCCTAAAAGAAAGTTGCCTTAGTAGACCGCATAAAAAGCGATCAGGGAAATGGCTGTGCATTCCCAGCCCTGGCGGCAAGGACCTGGAGCGAGCTGCCGGATGTTCTCCGAAAAGAGGAGGATCACTTGGTCTACAGAAAATTGCTGCAGACCAGACTGTTTGAGTAAATTTCTGTGCGCTGGCTTGTCTCTCTGTTCTTCTACTCTGTGACAGCGCTTGGATGCCTATGGAAATGTAATAATATAACATTGTACTGAATTGTGGAAGGACATGTTTTGCACCTACCTGTATACTAGGGGGCAGACGTCATGCAGGATTTCGTGGTATTTTGCGGGAAACAAAATCTGTTGAGCCCAAATATATTTTCGGGCGTGGACATGTGTTACAATTGACAAGTTGGGAAGATTGGCCATGCATCACATTTAGATAGATTTACGAAGATTAGCCATGCATCGCATTTACATACAATTGTGAAGATTAGCTATACGTTACATTTACATAGAATTGTGAAGATTAGGCATGCGTCACATCTAGATAGAATTGTGAAGATTAGCCATTCATCACATTTACATAAAATCACGAAGATTAGACATGTGTCACATCTAGATAGAATTGTGAAGATTAAATTTACATAGAATTGTGAAGATTAACAATGCGGCACATTTACATAGAACTGTGAGGATTGGCCATGCGTCACATTTAGATGGATTTGTGAGGAGTGGCCATGCGTCATATCTGGATGGAATTGTGAAGATTAGTCAAGGTGGTCTCTGATCAAGACATGCTACCCTGATCTGCCTGGGAATTGATGCCATGAACTCCTTCATCCAGGGCTCAGTATCAAGCATGCTTGGGTTGGGCTTGTTCGTTTGTCTCTTGCAGATATGCACTACGCTCTCCAATCAGATGAACTCTCTAGCACTCTCTAGCACTCATAGCTCTCAGAAGGGACAATGAGATGGGATCATGCAGCAATTCAAACCATAAACTATGACAGGAATTCCCATCCAGTCTGCTATAAATAATTACTCAGGATCCGAAAAATTGGTCCATTGGCACTTATGACCAGAATTCAACAATCGTCTGAGTCTGTTCCATCTCAAAGGAATACGCTCTAAACCAGGCGAGGAATCTGGCAAAGCAAGCTCCTGCAAGTGGTACTGAAGTGCTGCCACCTGTCATCAATACTCTGAACGCACACCAAATCAGGAACACTCTAACCCCTGCTGCATATAATACTGGCAGTTCATCACGGCCTGGTCTGTTGCTCGACCTTTGGGCTCACCGACTACCGGTCTTCATACCGAGGATGTACTTGTATGTCCAATAGAACAGAACTGAAGTAAATGCACACTGAAAAGGTGTCATCCTATAGGCAATCTGCAGTCCCAACATAACACAGAGATGACCAGAGCGGCTGTTGCAGGTCCCTGGGTCCACTGAACACCAGTCATCGAATCTAGCTAGTACTCGTAAGTCCGATAGAACAGAACTGGATGTCACTGCACAACGAAAAGGTACCTTCCAATAAATAATGGCAGACTGACGAGACACAGGGACGACCATAGCCCTGCAATTTGCTTAATCCAATAAAGTTAGGGATAGGACAACTCAACACTGATAACACTGCCAAGCAGGGAATGACAACCTCAAGCCCGGTAATCAGAACAACTCTGTGTTAGGCAGAGAATATCTCTATGAGAACCAATCCTGTGAACCGCTAGAATAGATATGGTCCGCTGAGCTGACACTGGAAGGTAATCTGAAATGGGGGTCTCCCACCAATCCACACAGACACTCACACATACCAATATGCTCACTCTCTCCTCTACACCAACAAACAATAGAATGCAATAGAATAGAATGCAGCTATACCCCCAATCAATTTTGGTCTAGCTGTACACATACAGACCTCCATGAACACCTCAACAGTCTTTAGAACGCAGCTGTACCCAATGAAATATTCGGCCTAGACATAATCTCATACACATGCTCCATCACCGCCAGAATGCAAACTCTGAGATCAATGGCCTTGCTGTACATTCTACTGACCTCACAGAACCACTACAGCACTCCTAGCATTAGAATGCAGCTGCACACTACGTAAACAGCACTGGCTGCACACACACCGAGCGCCCCTAAGCACTATTTGCTACTCTACTATCTCTCCATTGACCTGGACTACGGTCCCTGAGGGCGTTCAACCCAAAACGCTTTGAGATCATGCCAATGGTATATAAGGCGCTATAAAAATGCACAAAAACATAACATAGCATAACGTTATGAACAAACCTGACAAATAGTTGAACCCTTATGCTAAGCAAAGAGTGATTATAGTTTTATTTTCACCATTCTGGATGGAACTGTGCATGTACCAGAATGCTAAATAATGTCGGCCTAAACAATACCCTGGGTTTTGCAACTGTACTTTCAAGACTTTGACACACTACAACAAAACTGCATGAAAATATCAGCTACTTCTAGCCATTTTTTCATACAGACTTACAGCTTGTTATTGTGAACAGCTGCTAGTAGGTTCAAACATTGAAGGACATATCCTCAGTCTCTCAACAGGCACACATGGAGGCAACAGGCAGCACCCACATCTCATGGATGTAGGAGGGAAAAACCTAAAGGGGTGTTTAATATCTAGAGAGCCTCATGTCTAGGCGGGCATCCTTCATGCTCAAGACCAGTGTGAACTCCCACCACCCCATTCACAAGCTCTGTAGTGGGTGCTGAACCCACAGCCACTGCCCATAGGCCAAAGGTAAAATAAATGGTCCGGCGAGGCACCTTAAGCAGTAAAGGAAAATGCCTCAGGAAAGCCCTTTTGCCCACCACACAGTGTAGTGCATCATCTCGGGAGGACAGGTTCGATCCCCGGGTCGGCGCTAAGAAACGTCTGGGTATTAAGCGTGTTATAAATAACCTATTATATCACATCATCTACTTTACTTTCCGTTCAGAGAAAAACATGGCTCACAAGTGATAGAGCAATGAACAAGTTAAGGGACACTTCAGCCTGTGATGTTAGATGTATACATTATCAATATTTTATTTTATTGGGCATTTGTAAGGCGCTTATACATCAATAAATTGTGATTCAAAGCGCCCACGGGGCAGAGGGAAGAGTACAAGGGAACGGCAACACAAAGGAATAGGATAACAATGATGAGCAAAATAGAGAAGCGGTCCTACTGGGCTTTGTGAACATTTGGATCGTATTTGGATGTGTAGTATATTTGGGGAAAACACTGTAGTTTAATAAGCTATTGGATGTTGGAGCAAAACTAAACATGTAATGGCAACATGTGTGGCATGAAACCAAGTAAAGTGCACACTGTGCAACTATAAAGCCTTTGCTAATCTATGAACCCCTGGACACATCACTCTGGTTAAAGTGGCCCCATTTTCTATAGCTTCCATAATTGGGATCACTTAGAGGTGACTCTGTTAAACGTGCACTACACAAAAAGCCTCACGGCTACATTGCTTTTGTCTTAATTTTAAAGCAGTCTTTTTCCTCAAACAAACAAAGTAAATCGTGGGAATAACACGACACAAAAGCAACATAGCTTTTTAAGCAACTGAGTGTGTCACGTTGCCAATTAGCAAAGTGTGTCAGGGCAAAAAGGAAAGGGATTAAAGATGTACCAGGATGTGGGTGAGAGATTTAAGGGAGCTGTTTTACATGAACATACAGCGTTTTAATAGCTTAGACACTGATTTGTAATTTTAAAAAGTAACCATGAGAAATGCATTTGATGTTACTAAGACCTTTACACATTAGCAGTTGTGCTGCTAGGCCTGGCATGCTAATTGCTTTAGAAAATGCATTTTCTAAAATACTGTCAAAATCAGTGCATCACATCACTAAAGCCCAGAACCTAAGAAACGGTGTAACCACGAAGGGTTAAACTGCCATAACATGAGAAATGCAGAATTAAACGCGAAGTGAGCGAGTGCACTATCACAATGCTTGAGTTTTTAGACAAAGGAACTGTTACTGTTATGTGAGCCGGACAAGGACAAGAGTGGTTACAGCATGTTGCTATGGAAATAGGAAATCAGAAATACATTTTGATTGGAATGTTTTTATTTTGAAACGCAGTTCTTATGCTCAAAAGGGAGACTCCATCGGGCGACATTGCATGTTAATGACGTGGAGGGTGGATAAACTAAGGCATTCTGAATGGATGAACTATACAGGTCCATTTAGCAAGTACAGGGAGAAGAAAGTAACTATGAAAAGGGAATGTACATGAGAGAAGAGGTTGGTGCTGTTGGTGATCTGCTTTTTTGCCATTTCTGGGGCATTATGGACTGCGTTTGGAACTAGAGGTAGAATGGTTCCATGTCATTTTATCGTAGGATGTTTTTTCATGGGGTTTTTTACAGCAGATTTTTTTACGAAAAGAACGAATTTCATTTTTTTTTATTTTTGGGGGGTTACCCCGCAAACCCCCATCCACCTTTCATTTTTTTTATATTCCCGTACACCCACACCCAATTTATATATTTTTATACCCTCCCCCCCCCGCCAAAACAATTTGATGAGTTTTTCTCTGCAAAATATTTGCGGTAAAAAACCCTCTGAAAAAACATCCCGTGATGAAAGGACGTCGTACCAGGTAGACCGTTTTCTGCATGCAAAGCGGGGCCTGCATTTGTGCTGAAAGAATGCAAGCCATTTTTGCAACTATAAACATTTTACAAAATAAAAAAAGAACAGCTAGAATCAACCGATCAACCGAAGAGTGGCCTTTCAACATTTGCTGACTCCCACCGAACGAGGGGTGAGAGGAATCGGAGTGGTGAGGTTAAAGATTGCAGAGGGTCTTGGTTGCCATATGTATGCTGACGATACATGCATGCCAACGTTGAATAGAGCAAGCAGAATCAGAACTTCGTGTTTTCTAAGCATGTAATTCTGTGTATGTGAGAAAAATGATTAATATTTTATGCTGAAAGTATTCTCAGGTGCAAACGTGCATGTTTGGAAATGTGGCTGTAAGCTGCATGTTGTAACTTCAAATAATCTTGTGACAAGTGCATTGAAGAATATAGATACAACAACAAAATTTCGTGTTTGATACTTTTCTCAATGAGTATTTAATGCAAGTCTGTTCTTAGGACTAAGGAGATGCATTTAATTTGAATGTGAAAGATTGAGGGTTCACTGACCAGTTGTACATGTAGAGCTAAAATGCCATGACTTTAATTTCAATGAGAAACGTGAAGTGTGATTGCCTGGTTTAATAAATATATACTTTCATAAATACAAATTTGTTTAGCTGTGAGATGAAATGTGTATTAATAACTCGGGTTAGATATCCGCGCTTAGAAACCTCTAACCGCGTTATAAATACACAACTAAGAGACATATTCCTGTAACAGCGCCTCGATGCTCCCGGGCTGTTTGAGCGCTTTAAAAATGCAGCAAATAAATAAATAATTAAATATCAGTTCATAGAACTATAAACGTCTTGGCAGGTGCAGCAAAAAGCATTCTGTGTGTGTTAGACCTTATTTTACATTGCTGCAAGAATCCTGAATGAATACAAATGAATATGGTGAGACGTTTCTATCACATGAAAGCAGATCATTATATTTCAATGTTTCCTTACATTGATTTATGTCTGTCAGGACTGTGAACATGTTAGAAGCTGACTGTGCTGGGTGGTAAATCTGTTTTATTGTTGCTCTTCTGTAGCGTCATGTCAGTGTTTAGTAAAAATAAAACAACCTCTTGCAAGGTGATGATTGCCCAATGGTCCAGGCCTTGTGAACTTCGAAATGTAAATTAGCCCTCATGGTTTAAATGATGTCAAATGGTACGCTCACTTTACAGATTGTCAGGAAAGAAGTTATATGGCTGCACTCACTCAATAAAGAAGAGTTCTTACCCCAAAATATATGCATCCTTTTTTAATTACATTTTTATTTATTACATTTTTCATTGGCAATTTGACAACCATAACAGAAACCATGATTGCTTCATAAATCCTTGATCAAAGGTGTTAATTCGTACCAACGTACACGTATATATAAAAGACAGTTTGTATACCCCAATGTTCAGGTGAATGTTTCAATATTCCCCCTTACCCATTGTTGTTAGCCTTCTATAAGCCGCTAGGCTACAACATCTGAAGTAATGAAAAGTGTCTTAACCTTGAAGGACTCATTGCCCTTTGTTGGGATCCCTCACAAAAAGCAGTAAAGAACCCATTCACATACATACCATTAATGTTCAATGCCGCACTCTTATATATGCATAGAAAAATCAAAGGCAAAATGAGTACATTATCTGAATGAGGTTTTCTTTGGACCACCGTACAAGTTCTGCCCCTTTCGACAGTCCAGCCATTTGCATGTCTGTCAACATTGCAATCTGTATGGCATGACCTGAAACCAATACAAACCTCAACGTCACCTCAGCACTAACACTACTAGATCTATCAGCAGTCTTCGGAACAGTCCACCACGAAACACTCATCCAACGATTCAAAGAAATAGGAATCAGCAACACAGCGTTACTATGGTTAAAATCTTTCCTAGCAGAAACAACCGAAACAAAGTGGCTAAACCCCTTCAACTCAGCGCCTTGAACAACGACCTGCTGAGTTCCACAAGGCTCATCACTCTCAGCAATGCTCGTCAACACCTACATGACCCCTCTAATAAACATCATCGAAAGACATGGTCTCACTTGTTAAAACTACGCAGATGATACACAAATCATCTTCAAAATCACCACTAGTGGAGGACAAGACTCAACCCTTATCAACTGTCTCACACAAATAAACCACTGGATGAGTACCAACAGCCTTAAACTCAACCCGGAAAAAAGAGAGATCACGATCACGCCAATCGACCTGTCGAACCAACACCACATTCCAGGGTCTACCAAAATGGGAAATCGACCGGAACTTTCCAAAGTAGTTAAAGACCTAGGAATATTAGTGGACAACAATTTAACACTCGAACCACATGTCAACGCGGTAGTAAAGAAGTGCTTCTTTCACCTACACACAATCAAGTGGATACTACGCTTGTTCACCTTCCCACATAGAACACTTGCCGTCATCTCCCTTGTCATGTCATGAATAGACTATGCTAGCAGAATCTCGGAATGCTGGGCTTTCCTACCAAAAAACTAAAGCTAATACAGAACGCATGAGTAAGACTACTCCTCAGAATTACTAAGAGAGAACTCATCATATCAGCACTGAGAATCCTACATTGGCTACCAGTCAAAAAAAGAATCTTCTTCAAAACACTCTGCATAACCAATAGAGCCATCCACAGCCAAGGAGCGGAATACATAGAGGGAACATCTCCATCTACAAACCAAGCTGAACTCTAAGGTTCAGAAATGTCATTTGGCTCAAACCAAAACAATACTTAAAGATGAAATTTGGTGGAGCAGCATTCTTCTGCATCTCGGAAAACGGTGGAACTAACTCCTGAAAGAAATACGAACAACAGAAGACCACCTAAAGTTCAGAAAATTGCTAAAACATGGCTCTAGTTTACTTTACTTTTTTACTTTATTTCATTTATATAGCGCATCATAAGCCCGTAGGCGTGAGAGCGCATACAAGACACACAACATAAAACAAAAATTTCACAAGTGCCCGCAAAGGGCTTCCCATTGATCGATAAAGTACACGCATGACATCTAGCCATATGTCATGGGAAAGAGAAAAAAGGGAAATCACAGATTTAAACATATCTAAAAGGGGGGTCAAAAGGAAAAACATCAAGCATCAAAGCCTATTACAGGAACATATCACAATTAGTGGGTCCTCTGGGAATAGAATTACAGCGTTTTAGGAAGGAAGGGAGGGAGCTAACCCCACAGCCCACGAGGACACAGTACGTATTAGGTTGAGTCCACCAGTCATTAAGGTCCAGCCTGCACAGAATCAGCGAATCAGACTGTCGAACAGCACCCGGACCTGTTCTCTGACGTATCCAGTTAAGTACTTTATTGCGCAAAGCCTGTTTAGACTCTTTGCCTTCCATCTTCGGGATGTTCATAATCACAAAGTTCCTTTTATCCATTACAAAATTATAAGTGCTCGTGTCATTTATTTTGGGCAATTGTGACTTTCGGGATTGTAAATTACCCAAAGGGACAGTCTTACGTTTATCAGACACCAATGGAGGGCATTTTGCTGCTTGTGGACAAGACACAGGTGCTAATGGGACTAAGGATACAACCTGTGTTGGGCCTTTGAAGCATACATTAGGGGACTTAGATCCTACATTAGTCGCTGAAGGTGACTCCTTGGCCATTAAGGGCTCCACCCTAGGGAACGCAGCTTGTGAAGCATAATCTACGGACATTCTTTGCAGGTTAACTTAACAAGCAAAGTCCAATTTAGATGGCTGTGACAGGGCAGGCGGACTAGGGTACGCAACTATCAGGGGAACCTGAATCCCACTGGACTGACGTAAATCCACCATCCAGTCACACAGGGCATCCACCAGTACACCAAGGTCAAAAGGACTAGTGCAAAGTAGGAGCTCTTTGGCATTACTAACCATGAAAAGGGGCCATTGTTCCGATTGAGACGACATCGCCAAAGGGAGAGTTGACTCCACTAAATCCACATAATCCATGGCACCAGTTCCCTGTGTGCTGCCGTGTCGAGCCATAAGCTCCATATTTCCAGACATTAAGTTAATAGCACCTCCCTTCTCATTCATTGCCACACAACGGGTGAGAACTTCGAGTGCGTAGCCAAAGCCAGGCCAAGAAACACACAGGAGAAACCAGCAAAGTCCCCAAGCAAAAATGCTGCAGCCAAATCTGCGACAGAGCAGCGGGATCCACTGGAGCCGCGGTAGCGCAAGGCCGTGACCCCTGTCAAACACGCATACTCTGCACGTGTGTTAGAGGAAAGGACCTGCAAGAATCTGCACGGCCTGCAAGGCCCTGACCAGACGTCAGGCTGCACGGCTACAGAAGGTTGCCGCCGCCTCTGACGTTAATGGCTCTGAAACACTGTTGAAGCGAAACAGCCAACATGACACAAAAGAAACACCCCAAACAACTGACACCGAATGAATCGAAACCTGCATACCATACGAAATAAAAAAATAAAGAATATTAACACAAAGTACCATAGAAGACTATGAACCCTGCCAGACCCACATATTCATTGCATAGAAAAGCACATACTAACTTACCATAATAAACACGTGCCGATATCCTGCATACTCACCCTCAAAAACCAAACGAAACACACCTCTAGTGCAGCAGAAGCCCAAAAGCACCACCCAATGCACACACAAAGCTACACCGAGCACAACAAAAAACTAAACCAATTACACCCAAACCCATCCCACACACACTCAGACAACCAACACCACCGTACGAACTAAAAAACAAACCAAGCACACAGTGACGGTTTTTTCTAACTGAAGCTATCAACGGCACATGAAAGCTCTCTAGCGTGTTCCCTCTTTATCCCACTAACTAAGCCCTCCCATCGCTCCTTGCTTTCAGATCCCCCAGAGGGCCTGGAGACCATGAAAATGACAGCAGTGCGCGGTATAAGTCACAATAACATAACAAAGTAACATATGCTCACACACTGCACACTGCAAACACCCATGGGGAGAGAGATTCTTCTAATGTTGTGAACATAGAAACATGATGCGGGTCACACAGGGCATGACTACTGCACTCAACATATGTGGGTCCGCTCAGGGGAGGACAGTACAATCCTACTTGAAAAGGTAAATTGGTAATAAATTACGTTTCCATTCCAGTGGGCTTCTTACCCCCGATGAATAAGACTCAAACAGAGACTCTCAGCCCCCCAGTGGCAGGAATCCCTTTGAGAGGAACCTAGAACAACAGAAGAGTGTGTCTAATAGTCATTCTAGGTTTCTCAGATGCATCTTTACTGTATGTGAACACTTATGGGGCTGTATCCAGGGAGAACATGATCACCATGGAGCCAAAATAAAGCAGGGGAATGGGTTTTATACATTCAGTTCCCAGACAGTGGCTGGGGGGAGTGCGCCTGGTCAGGTGTCCCGGAAAGTGGGTGTAAACTGCCTGCTTTTTCTTGAGCGCCTTCTCCGGGTGTTCACCATTTTTTGCAGCCACCACCCCAGGTCCTTCCCCCTTTCCCTCCATCACCCTTAACCCCCACGGAATATCACAACACCCACACGCCCCCCATTACCCTGCTTAGACAAGGGCCCCCTTCTTCCTGGCTGCCCACACTCCCTCACTTTCACATCACCATGAAAGTAGAAAAGGGACTTACTCTTTTTGCCATTTCCCATGGCGGTTGCCATCTTCTTCTTCTTCTTCTTAATTAACGAACGCGTGGGCGGACCCACGCAGGCGCTTCCCCATCCTAAAGGATGATGTGCACCACCTACACCAATCAACACACAGGCCACACTTCCACACAAACCACCCGCAACCCCACCGCAAACAACCACACCCCACCAATCCAACACCAGCCACCCGCAATCCCACCGCAAACAACCACACCCCACCAATCCACACCAACAGACACTACACCCCAAACTCACACCACCCAGGGAGCCCGGAGACTGACGCGCAGACCCGCGAGACCCCAGCCCGTACGCCTACACATGCGCTTCAGGCGAGGCACCGCGCGCTGCCGCCAACCCACCGCGACCAACCTAAGCGACACCCACACACGAACCTCCAGCCACAAACTACTACCCCAAAACAACACCTGCCACCTGCAACCCTACCGCAAACTACCACACCCCACCAATCCAACACCAGCCACCCGCAAACCCATCGCAAACAACCACACCCCACCAATCCACACCAACAGACACTACACCCCAAACTCACACCATCCAGGGAGCCCGGCGCGCAGACCCGCGAGACCCCAGCCCGTACGCCTACACATGCGCTTCAGGCGAGGCACCGCGCGCTGCCGCCAACCCACCGCGACTAACCCAAGCGACACCCACACACGAACCTCCAGCCACAAACAACTACTACCCCAAAACAAAACCCGCCACCTGCAACCCCACCGCAAACTACCACACCCCACCAATCCAACACCAGCCACCCGCAATCCCACCGCAAACAACCACACCCCACCAATCCACACAAACAGACACTACACCCCAAACTCACACCACCCAGGGAGCCCGGAGACCAGCGCGCAGACCCACGAGACCCCAGCCCGTACGCCTACACATGCGCTTCAGGCGAGGCACCGCGCGCTGCCGCCAACCCACCGCGACTAACCTAAGCGACACCCACACACAAACCTCCAGCCACAAACAACTACTACCCCAAAACAACACCTGCCACCTGCAACCCTACCGCAAACTACCACACCCCACCAATCCAACACCAGCCACCCGCAATCCCACCGCAAACAACCACACCCCACCAATCCACACCAACAGACACTACACCCCAAACTCACACCACCCAGGGAGCCCGGAGACCAGTGCGCAGACCCGCGAGACCCCAGCCCGTACGCCTACACATGCACTTCAGGCGAGGCACCGCACGCTGCCGCCAACCCACCGCGACCAACCCGAGCGACACCCACCCTACCACAAACCACACCAACAGCCACCCCACCACAAACAAACGCCCCCCACCAACTCACTCCCCGACCCCAGCTCCGCTACTCCTGCCACTACTAAACGCATCCGCCACCCGCGCAACACCCCTCAACAGCCCGACCACCGACCCGAAACACGCCGACCACACTCCAACGTTCAAACCCCAAACCCCCGGGGGCCCGCACTCCGTCTGCCGCCTCCGAAACTCAAGGCCTCGAAGCGCCACGAACTGCGTGCGCCCCGCCCTCCCCGGCGCCGTCTCCCGGTTGCCATCTTTGTATGACTTTGTCATGGCACATTTAATATGTAGAGAGCCCATTTTTAATTTTTTTAATTTTATTTATTTGTATATAATCATGAGATTTTTACAAAAACAAAGCCAATCAAAGAGCTCTGAATGCTGGCTCTTTTCTCTGGTATTTGCCTGCGTTCCGAGCTTCCCCATGGCTGTGCGCCCCTCGGATTGCGCCTCCCTTGCTCCTGCCCTGCCCCCCATACCAATGGTAAAAGGCGCTATACAAATCCCCCATAACATAAGATACTGCCTCTAGCACACGTGGGTGCTAAAGTATGGGAAATGGTCAAAAAAAGTAAAACAGTACCTTTTGCCCCTCAGGCGACGGCGCGTTTGCTGCAGGAGTCTGTTCTCGATGTAATCGTAATCAACACTGAGAATGGACAGCTGTCGCCGAAACTGCCTTGCAGGACAGGAAAGAGGTATGTTTTTACTTTGAAAAAAATCTTCTCGGCCATTAGCACCCGCGTGTAGTTACTCTCTAATGGCGACATACACATTGGCGGCAGGGCTTCGCTTGGGCCCTTTATTTATTTTTTGCATTTGTAGAGTGCACTACAGCCCACAGGCATCGAGGAAAGAATCAGGCTAGAGCATACACGCCCTTCCGGTTTAGTCACACCTTCCTCTACTCTCCTAGACTATGGGAAGGGGCAGGGACATGTCGGTGTAACCAACAAAATATCGCGTGGAGTTTAGCTGCATCATAAGCCGGCTAACCCTTGGGGTCTGAAGGTTTATAGCTGAAGAACTTCTCTATTTCACCAGAGATCCTTACCAAACAAAAACAGATGGACGTACTTCGCAAAGTTCCATAGGCCTATATTGGCCAAAGAGCGCGAGAACCGTAATTATTCATACGGGCAGAGCATTCTCTGCCTGCATCTGTAATTGCTGTAACATTCCCTAGTTCAGATCATAATAATACTGTCCCAATGTTGATGTTTGTTTTCTATCAAGTCAGAAATGTCTGTGTTTTTCCAGGGATCAGCAACAGGTCTGTATGTTTACCAGTCTCGGGAGGATAGCTCAGGGGCAACGCGCTCGCCTTGGAAGTAAGACGACACGGAGCAACACAGGTTCGATCCCCGGCTCCGTGCATAGAAACCTCGGGGTACTAAGTGCGATATCAATTGCCAGTCTATAATGGAGTACAGCTGAGGCGCTCATGATCCGATTTCTCCTTGTGCGCTCTGTTTTATGAGCGCGCGCCAGGCAGAGCTAACTGGCCCTTTTGACGGCCAGGGCCACCTTTTCTGGTACTGTAAGAAACACTCCTGGACAGCCCTGTCTCGACTCATTCAACAACTAAAAAGCATGTTTCCATTGTAACCCATGTTTCCATTGAAACACTTCTGTATAGGCGCGTTATAAATGCCATATCATATCATAACCCATGCCGCTTAGCCATGGGTCACACAGAACAGGTAAAGCAAAGAATCTAAACATGAAATTCTACCTGGGAGACCACACATTCTCCACTCATAAACAATACATATATTTGTGTTGGTTACACCCAAATGCCCTCGCCCCCTTACCACATTCTAGTGCAGTAGAGGAAGGTCTAGCTAAACCGGAAGTGCGTATCTTGTGTGTGCTCTAGCTTGATTCTGGTGCACGTGGGCACATGCAGGCCTGTGGTACTTTGCTAAGTACGTCCACCTGTTTTTGTTTGGAAAAGGTCTGTGGTGAAACGTGCATTTAGAGCAGTTCTTCAGGTATGAGCCTTCAGATCCCAGGGGTTGGCTGGCGCTGGTTTATGACGCAGCTAAACCCCACGGGATATTGTTTGCCCGCAACACACGTTATGGTGTATAAGGCATCCTTGGGCAGTATGTGTTTGTGTATGGTGAAAGGCTTACGTGGGAAGTAAGATTGCCACAGGTTTAACAGACTGTATGACTTTTTGCTTACGAAGACCTGTGGCTTCCCTGCAGAAATCGGGGTCGCCCACTGATCCTACCAGCCATAATTGAGAAATGATGTTACCAGGCCGCTAATGTATGCGGCTGCAGACTGTGACGCGTGATCAAGTATAGGATGTCGTCCTTCCCATCCAACACGGAGAGTGAGATTTCAGCAGCACCAAATAATAGCAAACATTAGAAAAAAAAACAATGGGAAAAATGTTCCCCTTTCATATTGTTGCAGATGGAGCCTACGCGCCTCTGGAGCTTTGGTCAAGCTTGTCTTCTCACCTGAAGAGAGCATTTTCCAATTTTTGCACATCCTGCAAGACTCGACCAATTTGCAAAAGTTGCAAAAGTTGCATTTTCTATTAGAACCCTCGGCGGGTGCGGGAGCCAATCAGTTTTCTCCAAACCGGGCTAAATGTACCTATAGAAGCCCAGATTGGCACCAACCCGATTGCTCTGCGCATCAGCCCCCTGATCAGCACTGCGCCCTCCCTCCGCCCCCATCCAACCCATCAACAACCCGCCACGTTTCCATGTTACAGTGTATGTATGGCAGACATATGTTATTTTGCACAGTGCGACTGGGATATAACGGGCGCCACAAATAGTCTCAGACACCGAACCAATTGTTTTCATTGACGTCTATCTATCTATCTATCTATCTATCTATCTATCTATCTATCTATCTATCTATCTATCTACCTATCTATCTATCTATCTATCTAGATAATCTATGTAATTTAGAAAGCGTAAAATCAGGGCTACGATGCATTTTGTTTTAAACTGCATGTCCACAATACCGTCAGTAGATGGCGATGTTGGGCAGCTTTCTGAAGAAGCTGGACATTCCACTCTCCTCTGACATCTTACAGATAGCGTGCCTCTGCTTCTGGGGCGCTCTTGCTTCTGGGACTCTGTTGAAGTGTTCTTTCTGTGTGCGAATAGTTGTGGAATCGCCGCAGCTGGAGTCATTGTATCCAGGCTGGGACTGGTCTATAGGGAAATTGAGCAATGCCAGCAGACCATGCGCAGCATGCTGGTTTATGCTGTTTTGGGGGGCGGGAGAGGCCCAGTTTGATGAGGTACTTGATTACTCATCTAGTCGTTTTGGCCAGTGTTACTGATCAACTAGTCTTTGAAATGTATAATTTGCAACACATGTTTCCCAACACTCCCCACTGGGTAACACTGAAACGGTTTGTCACAAGAGGAATGAACTGCCATTCGCGACTGTGGGCCACTTTTTTATTGGTGCTCGGGCCATTTTAATGACCCAGTCCCACTATGATTGTACATATCCTGTCTATGCTGGATGTATCATTAACAGGCAAAGAATTAGCGCCACAGGTCCCATTTTCAGAGAGACGCAATAAAAGATGGTGTTCATTTATATAGGGCTTCCAAAGCGTTTCACATAACACATTTTAACACACAACTAGTAATGCCAAACATTAAATTGGTACCCGTTTTTATAGTTAGTATGATGAAAGCTAATTTAACGTATGCTACTCAGATTACAACAGCAAGCACTTAACTCGCTGAGCTATCCTACGAGCTTCCGTATCCACTCAACGTTTCAAGAGCATAACATAGACAGAAGAGAAACGAAAAACCAAGAGCGACACTATATGTCCCTGTCTGGATTCAAATTCAGACCTTTTGAAAAGCATGATCACAAACCAGAGTTCCTGGTGGGTTCTTTGTGGCTTCTGCACCTCTGCTGTCTGTTAGCAGGCGCCCTGCCATGGTTAAGTGGAGCACATAGATACGGTGTTTATGCACTTGCAAAACTGTCACTCCTTAGTTGAAAACTTTAGTATGTTCGGTACAATTTGTGTAACAATGTATAATAATAGCCCAGCAGTTAACGACTGTTGCTTTTTATTGCATTCGTTGTTTGTGCTATTTTTATTTGAGTGTTTTGCTGATTTCACTGCTGTATCGTTTTTTTTAAGTGTTTGTATTTCCCCTTAACAGATGTCTCTTAAGGTGGGTCCGTCTACTGGAAAATCGAGGGATTCTAAAGGCTGATAGAGCTGGGGTAGAGTCAGTCACATGTCAGGCCGGCCAGACATGTGTAGACTCTGTCCGAGCGGGCAGTTTATAGCCACCGCCTGATGGAAAATGTGGTGACGCACTGGGCAAACCAGGCCTCCTCCGTGCTAATGTGAATCATGGCTCCCGGTAGCTAACCACATCTCTCCTCCCTCCTGCCCTCACCATTCGACCATTCACACAGCATCTTCCCCTTCGTTACCAGCCCCAGCAAAAGCCCCCTTACTGATCATTGTATTTATTTTATTTAGTATTTTATCGCCTGTAACCCCCTAGCGGAGCTCTGTACAACGTGTGGGAAGCCAGTACTGTGTGTGGCGTTTTGGTGAGTAGCACAGTCCTCTTGTCGGAAAGGCAGAAAAACCTGTATTTAGTTGGGCAGCTTGTGGAACTGGAAGATGGTGAGGCCATTCTGAGCTGGCAGCGGGGTCAACTTCACATGGTTCGGCATGGCAGCAGGAGGACTGTTTGTGGGTCTTCTCTTTGCCGGCTACATGTGACGCCAATCTCAAGATGGATTTGCTAGGTGGAGGGGGGCATGCGAGCCCCTAGGTGTGGAGTTTGCCGCCAGGTATATTGGTGCGCCATTCAAGACTGCTTTGCAGAAGATGCAAGCAGTTTCCAATAGGGTCTTGGTGGTGAGGGGAGCTGGTCAAGCTCACCACGCAGGGAGGGGGAGATGTCATATTTCCAGGTGCCTGTAATGAGGAAGGTTTAGCCTTGAGAGGGGGCAGATGTCTGTCTGGAAGCCGGCTTATAAGGGTGTTCCCATTGTCAATATTTTATTTTGGGTGTTTATTCAGCGTCAACCAAACATTGGGAAGCAACAGATTGGCGCACATTAGCATGGGGTATACGCATGCATCACGTGATTGCCGAGGGTAGGAGTCCTTGCTGTCAGTTTATATATCTGTCCCCACAAGGACAGAGCTTCTCCAAGTTACTGCCCACACCCCACTCTATCCCCGCAGTGATGCGCCACCTCTCTCTTGCAGTGACGCTCCTCCTTTGTGATGCCTCGCCCTGTGTGAGGGTGTGACCCTCCCTAAAGGACACTATAAACTAGGGATCTGCAACCTGTGGCTTCTTAGATGTTCTGAAGTACAAGTCCTATGATCCCGCACCATGAACTATGCTGGCTAGGGCTGATGGGATTTGAAGTCCAAGATACCTCCAGAGCATAAGGTTTAGATCAGACCCCCTACTTTAACCTAACCTAAGATCAATGAGGCTCCATCCCTTCCCCAAGACTGGTCTTTCCGAGCATTCGGATCACACTGTGCTATACTGAAAATGTTGTCTGTAGTGAGCTCTCATTTTCACCCTGTGGTCCAAGATGGCCAGGACACTTGTAAATCAGTTGTATTGTTGTATTCACCACATTCTCACCCGACCCAGGGGTACCAGCAACTCAGGAAAAATGCGACAAAATCAACACATTCTTCATTAAAAAAAATAGAAAAAAATCCAAGAGACCGTGGAATCAACCTCCCACAGCATTAGCATCCCCTGCACTTCTGTGTACACACTGCCGCTCTGGCCCGACTTTTCTCTTCTCTTTACCCCTGATCTCCTAAAAATGATTGCCTCCCTCAAACCTACTTCTTATTCTGATGATATAATTCCGGCCTTCATCATTAAACAATTGACGGGTCCGGCACTCAATGCGCTCCTCAGCATTAGCAAAGCCTCCCTCGCAGAAGGATAATTGCCAGACACCCTCAAGACTGGTCTCATATAACCTCATTTAAAAAAAAAACCCTAGATCCAGATGTACTGGCCAACTACAGGCCCATTACGAGCCTCCCGTTTATTGGCAAAATCTTGGAAAAAGTAGTCTCTACACAACTACTCGCCAGAATCGAACAACTCCACCTCCTAAATCACTATCAGTCAGGGTTCCGCCCAAAGTGCTGTCGGGGTGATTTCCCGGGGGCCGGCAGAGCCGTCCGCGGACCTCTGGGGGTGGGGAGCCCCCAACTCCTCCAGCGTCCCAAAAGGAGTATGAGACACACACAAGAGCAAGTAATTACTGCTGTTTATTAGGATAACGGCAGGGATTGTTCTCAGCCCGTATGCATCCAGGGAGACGCTCTCATCGTTCGTGGGGCTCGTAGGCCATTTCTACCATAGTATGACACACTACTCACGTCACCTGGGAAAGTCGTCACAAAACCTATCGCCACTTCAGGTTGGCTCCACGAGTGGTAGGGTTAGTATATGTACCTAAATGAAAGGATATTAGTGGATAAGGACAGGTCAGGTGGTACACTTGGGTTGTCCCTAAAAGTTGCTACAACAAATTGGTTACAAGGGGACCCTTGGGGATTGGCTAGCTGAAATGGCGTCAGTGAGGTGCCCCTTGTACTCTGATTGGTTCCCTCGCGAGCCCCCAAGCCTGGGACCATCGCCGTTCCCAGCTCGCGATGTACCTGATGCTGGCAACAATGTGCAACTATGTGTTAGTGGCGGACAATGGACAGGTCTTGCTAGTGGCTGATGATCACGCATTTCCCATCGGTGCAGGTGTCCAACTTGTCGCTTCGTTGTTGCAACCTGTGTCTCAGACATGGGACCCCGGCGACTTTCTGTCTTGTGAGCTTGGCATCCTGTCAGTTCGGCTTGGTCACGTGTGGAGAGACCGTAGCTGGAGCAGAATTATGAGCATTTGATTTGTATTTCGGCTCTGAGGGGCGCTTGGTGGTGGCAGGTGTAACCTTGGCACTGAGAGCGCGGCATGTGGGTTGCAACATCGCGGCCTTAGCGGTGAGCTCTCGTTAGGGCTCGTTCTGCATGGTCAGCGCTTTTCTTTTCGCCTTGGGAGGATTTCGTCTGGGAGGCTTCTGCCTGGGGACTCTTGCTTGTGGCCTACTCAGGCCTAGCTTCTGGGTGGTGGTACAGGATCCATAATGTGAGTGTCGCAGCATGACAGAGTGTCACAAGCAGCAGTAGACATATATGATGGTGTCTATATGGGGATGGGGTGGCACAGCATCGGCAAGCATATACACAAGCTCTTCAGGCATCTTGAGTTTCTGCAGTGCTGTAGGAGGCCTATGTTAAAAATAACAAGGATGCACGTCCCTGGGTGTGCCAGTCTGCTATCTCATAGCACTGAGTATGTTCTTCGTGTAGGTTGGTGTGACCAGTGTGCTTGGAGACACGTGTGTTCTTGTCAGTTGGCTATGTTGTCATGGCATATCTAACAATGTTGGGTTTTCATGGTTGTTGCGTTAGTCGAGCTGGTCCATGCCGCAGACGTCGGCTTGACCAGGGCCTGCTATTGGGCATGCTCCTCGTTTGTGGTGACCGTGGACACGTGGTACCATGTTATCAGGTAATGAAGTGATGTCAGTTAATGAAGTGAATGGGTCAAACTCCTCTCGCGGGTGGTGCTTGAGCCGTGATCCTCTAGGCCAGGGTCTGGATGAGAATGGGTAATGGTATTTTCCCATTTTCCCACTTCAGTGCAGCATCAAGACAGCCACCAACCATGAAGCTATCCAAATCATGGATAAGGGTGACTCATGCCTCTTCGTGCTCCTTGACATGTCAGCTGTATTTAACACCATCAACCACTGCATCCTTTTCTCACTCCTTCCTGACAGGATGGGATTATCTGGCAGACCTGACTTGGTTTACCTCCAACCTCTCAGGCTGTCCAGATGAGCTGGTTGCAGTCTAACCAAGTCCAAAATTCCCGTGGAGTTCCCCAAGCCTCCATCCTCTCACCAATCCTTTTTAACCTTTACATGGGGCCTTTGGGCACTCTTCCCAAAGATCCCAATATAGTCATCCACCAATACATGGATGATTCTAAGTTGTACATGAGAGTAAATAGTGCACAGGACATCATTCGCCTCCGCAATCACCGAGCCATCATCCAGTCCTGGATTTCGACTGCCTATCTCAAACTAAACCCACCCAAGACTGAATTTGTCCTCATCGGTCGGCCTGCTAAAAATAAACTTGGATCTGATCTACAACTCTCAGACTCAGCAAAATCCTTAGGCTTCACCATTGATTGCAATCTGTCGCTCCAGAAACACATAGCCAAGAAGGCCCAAATAGTCTGGCTCAATCTCTACCCTTTGAAAAATCAAACCCTTCATCCCGCCACAGGACCTCTGGAGTGCAGGCCCTTGTGGTCTAGCACATCCATGAGGGAAATGCTCTCCTGACAGTACTCTCAGCTGCTCACTTGGCTCCCCTAAAACCAGTCAACCACGCTGCAGCATGTCTTATTACGGGAGAACAGAAATTTGACCAAATTACCTCCATCGTACGCAAACTGCATTGGCTTTCACTCCAAGCAAGGATACTGTTCAAGACTGCATGTATCATCTGCAGAGCAGTCATGAGTAGCACACCAGCGTACCTGGCAGCTAAGCTCCACGTATCCGGTGGCACACGCTCCTTGTGCAGCAAATTGACCAACCAGCTTGACTCACAACTCATTCAGAAAGAGAGGACCCACAAACAATCTTTCTCTTCTCATGCACTCACCCTCTGGAACTTGATCTCAGTGTCACCTCGGAATGCCCCCACAATTCTCCACTTTCGCACATTTCTCAAAACATGGCTCTTTCAACAACACCAGACCAAGGACTAATTCCAATGGATGCACATATCGATGCACAGACCTCACAGTACTGCACTACTGTTAAAAGATGCCAGCCCAAATGCCGGCTATCCACACTTCCTGCAGGGCTCTAGCTTTGTTTTACATTTTGTGAAGGGCATCCCATTCAATATAGGAGCTCATTTTCAATGGAGCCGTAACGTGAATGCAAGGCGTAAAAGCCCTAAGTAAGGCTTTAATGCCTTGCCTCATTGTCAAGCGCTTGAATGGCGGAGAGGAGGGAAAAAACGCAACTTGCAGTTCTGCAGCTCCCTTCCTCTCTGCCATGCAAATGCTTCAGCATCTGCACTGGCATGGGATCTGCCACTTTTAAGCACAAGCATAAAGCAGGTGGACCCCATCAGGGTTGCACTGGGGCATAAAATTGTCTCGGGCTGCAACAAAAAGTGGCTCACCGTTGCAAATGACAATTCATTCCTTTTGTGACAGACTGAGTAGCTCACAAGGGGGCGAGGGGGGGTTGATAAAATATGATGCAAATTGTACATTTGCAAGAATATTTTTTCAGTAACACTGGTCAAAACTACGAGCTGCATAGTGAAGTAACTTATCAAACGGGCCCATTTTGACTACTACACCTGCCCACACTAGCATTTTGTGTTTTTGGTTTGGGCATTGCCCTATTGTCCCCATAGGGATCCATTAAACATGCTCCCTGCCATGTGGGGAGCATGTACAATTACAATGAAGCCCCCCCTTCCTGACATGCTCGTATGTCGGGCAGGGTTTAATTTTATTTGTGACATGCTGGAATGTCAAGGAGGGCTTAAATGTAATTGTGAGCAAAACTTGCAAGCACCACTCACAATGAAAAGTAAATGCGGGGCAGCGTCTACTCACTTTCTACTGCAGAGTGCAAATGCGAAGGGCAAAAGGTGGCACGCACGCTTGTACGCCGCCTTTTGTCCTTTACATTTGCACCTATCAGTGCAAATGAATAAAATGTGGCAGCAGAGATACGCTTATTTTACAGTGTAAATGTAACGTGTCCCAACCACCAAATTACATTTTTATGGAACATGAGCCCCATAGTGTTTGTATTTAATAGAGATAGAGGAAGGGTGCGTCTACCTCAAACACTGCACAGTAGTAATCATACAGGATGGAGGGGTCCCATATAAAGATGCTCTACATTGCTAGGGGTTAGGCAAAATGGCACAGCCAGCTGACGGATGAGAAATACAGTCACATACAATTGGGACGATGCAAACTAGCAGCTATGCTGCAGAACATAAATGCACAGTAATGTGCAGTAGTTGCATAGATGTAGTGTGAGAGCAGTAGGTTTGGGGTGGATAATGATGACGAATGCCAGCTGGGGTGCAACTTATAGATCAAGGAGGTGTCTCTTCAAAATTAATTTCAAATGCCGGAATTGACAATAATTTTGATTTTTGTAGTAAGTTCCAATAGAAGGGGTTGGGGGTGCACACGTGCACGTGAGTAGAAACAGGAGGCAGCTCTGTGTGGGTGGGGAGGGATATGTTGAGTTGTCACTGGAGAAGACGGGGAGGCTAGAGGATGCTGGAGTGAACCAGAAAAGGGAAAGACTTCCCACTGGAGCTGTGAGGAGTGTGCAGCGACAAGCTGCTGTAGTGAGGTTAACCAGAAAAGGGAATGACTTTACACCGCCGCTGTGAGGAGCGTGCAGCGACAAGCTGCTGTAGTGAGGTTAACCAGAAAAGGGAATGACTTTACACCGCCGCTGTGAGGAGCGTGCAGCGACAAGCTGCTGTAGTGAGGTTAACCAGAAAAGGGAATGACTTTACACCGCCGCTGTGAGGAGCGTGCAGCGACAAGCTGCTGTAGTGAGGTTAACCAGAAAAGGGAATGACTTTACACCGCCGCTGTGAGGAGCGTGCAGCGACAAGCTGCTGTAGTGAGGTTAACCAGAAAAGGGAATGACTTTACACCGCCGCTGTGAGGAGCGTGCAGCGACAAGCTGCTGTAGTGAGGTTAACCAGAAAAGGGAATGACTTTACACCGCCGCTGTGAGGAGCGTGCAGCGACAAGCTGCTGTAGTGAGGTTAACCAGAAAAGGGAATGACTTTACACCGCCGCTGTGAGGAGCGTGCAGCGACAAGCTGCTGTAGTGAGGTTAACCAGAAAAGGGAATGACTTTACACCGCCGCTGTGAGGAGCGTGCAGCGACAAGCTGCTGTAGTGAGGTTAACCAGAAAAGGGAATGACTTTACACCGCCGCTGTGAGGAGCGTGCAGCGACAAGCTGCTGTAGTGAGTTATGTGCATATTGCTGAGCACGGTGGTCAGTCATCATTTCGAAAAAAAAATCGAAAGACAATAATGTCAAAACAATAATACCGAAAAAAAAATATCGATATTTTTTTTTTTTATTATATATTTATTTTGGGGTCCGGGAATAAAAAAAATGGGTAAAACAAAAAAAAAATTAAAAAGGGGGGTTGTGGGGAACCCCATAAAAAACATAATTTAAAAAATATTAGACTTTTTTTTTTGATATTTTTTTCTCGATATTTTGACTTTCGAAATTTTTGTTTTCGAAAATTATCACTATATACCGCTGAACACAGAGGCCTCAGCTGACTTTGCTGGCGAAGTCTGAAAATTATATAAAAAAATGTGTGCTTATTGCCTGATTGCTCGACAGCCACGCCAGCAATTTAGAAAAGGCCGCGCAAGATTGTGGGTGTGCCTGAGGAGGCAGTGATTGTGAAGGAGGGGTTGTGCCCTGAGCACGCCTGATGAGTTGTGGAAACAGAGAGGCCCGTAGAAAGTAAAAAGTATTATTATTACATTGCACCTTTCTCCCTAAACAGCGGACTATCAAAACCCTTGACTTAAGGTCAGGTAAAAGGTACCCAAATGTATCAGGGAAAATGTGAGGGGGGGCATGCCCCTTCAGCACCTGTGTTTATAGAGAAAAAATGTGTAAATATAGCATAGAATGGTCCAAAGGTACCGAGGGAAAATTAACTAAGCCATGACCACCTTGTGGAAGTTTCTCCAACGGACTGCAGCAATCACTATTGACACACATACAGGGTACTTATAAGGGGAGGAAAGGGACAAAATGCATGGCCATATTTGAGTTATGGCACATGTTCCAGGAAGGCAAGGGGTGCGCAGCGAGGTGTCAGTGGATGCTGAGCCAGCAGAAGGTGAATGAGCAGGAGACTAATCCCTCTGTACCGCCCCATGTCCCTCCGAGTGTAGTATCCAACGACAAGGATGATGAGCAAGGGATGTACCCAATGCGGGAGTTAAGGGCAGCAGAGGGGTATTCGAATCCGACATATAAGCCACCACCATATACGAAGGAGGAGAAGCCGAAAGGCGCAGGGCAGCCAGCAAGTGATCAGGGGGCGAGTAGCGAGGCACAGCAGGGCATGAAGGAAGCGTTCGAGGGCATACCAACTAATGAATGGAAAGCAGCACAAGTTCTCTTGAAACTGCAGGGGAAGACACATGGAGAAGCAGAAGGGGTGACTAAGGCAAAGGAGGGCTTGAAAAGGAGCAGTGAAGCAACAGACTGGGCAGAGATAATGGATGAGGAGGACAGAAGGTATGAGGCCCGGGAGGAGAGACTAGAATGAGAGGACAGAAAGAGGAGGCGAGAAGAGAAACTGGAAAGGGAAGATAGGGATCAGAGGAGGAAGGAGAGAGAACGCATGGAGAAGGAACAAGATGAAAGGATGAAGAGAGATCTTAAGGAAAGGAAGAGAGCGGAAAAGGAGATGAGGGAGAAGAGGAAGAGGGGGCTGAAGAAGGCAGAAAGACAAAGAGAGATAGCAGAGCAGGAAAAACGCGACTTAGCTGAGAGGGAGCTGAGGAAGTTAAATTTGGACAGATTGGCAAGGCAGCGAGCGCGCAGAGAAGCGGACGAGCGAACAATAAGAGCGGTTAAGTCACATGTAGCACTATATAGGGGAAAGAATAGTCTTGAAGAGGACAGACGGACAGAGCCAGATAGAAAGAAGAGGAGTAGGCCTAGGGGCCTGGGGGGGGGGGAAGCAGGTATGATTTAAGAGACATTGATCTCAGTATGAAACCCAACACAGACTTGACATCGAGAAGACTGAGTTTTGCCGATGATTTTTGTAGCAACACGGACACAGGTCTGACAACGAGGGCAAAGGCAGAGACAGTGGGGATGAGAGGAGGGAGCAGTTTCAATCCCAGTCAGCGGAGACAGGGACAGACAAACGGGTGACATGGGAGTTTAGGATGCACACATAGGGAGAAGGAGGGGGCTGTGCAGAGGAGCAGGCACAGCGGGCGAACAAATTTTTGCACATCACACAACACATATATTAATAGACTAAGAGACATCCCAGGGCGAAGGAAAGGGGAGACAGCAATAGCTTGTTCAAGGGGACGGTTGACTAGATTGTATGACAACAACAGGAGAGTGCACCACAGACACAAATTCAGGTACCACAGATGCCAGCACCAGTACCACAGTATTTACAAGCACCACAGATTCGAGGAACACACATCAATTAGCACAGATACAGAACACTGACACACCAGCACACATGGACACAGTGGCAACAGTTTCTGTCAGACAACTGGGAGGAGTTATTATGGTAGGGAACAACCGCTTCACTGGAAACAGGAAGTCCCTGTATCCTCAAAAGGACAGCCCCAGACAAACTTGATGTGTCCCATCCTGTCGATCACACCTAACCCTGTGGAGGAACCTCGCATAGGGGTGGTCGATAGGTGACAAATCATTTTCCTTTCTTGGTGGCATGGGGGCGACTAGGTCCTGCATTAGGGAAGGAGCATTTACATTGTCAGGTGATGCCATGAATACTCAAGGATTCTCTGGCGCTCGTGAAGTGGTTCCTTTTACAGATAATATCTCACTATCTATAGGAGATCACGATCTATCACTACCTTTGCTTTACTCTCGACAGACACCAGTCAACATTTTGGGACGAGATATTATGAGCAGACTGAACATGACAATCTCATTCACAACGTTATATTGTGTGCTCTACAGCAGGCATAAACATGCTAAATGTACGACAGATTGTCCAAGCATATTGTGGATGCACAGTACAGAGGGGGGTGCCAGTGGACGCAGAAATGTTCCAGTACGGAACAGACATTGCCATTGCATGGCTTCCAGGGATTGCAGGGAAATGTGGCACATGCCAAATGAGTACCTATTCATGCCTGAGTTACCACTGGAAGGAAACATAGAGCCCCTAGAAATAGAGGCAGTGGTTGCGAGAGAGGATTGGATCGCAGTGCATGGGATGGATGAAACAGGGCGGGCATGGAGAGCAGTGATCGCAGTAGCAGAGGGGTGCAGGTTGACCACAGTGATAGACAATTAAATATTCAAGGAAGAGAAACAGGAACTAGAGATGGAGTTCAAAATGAGTGTAACCTACTGGTTACAGATACACTACAGAAAAGTGCCACAAAGAATGGCAATGGTGTTGGAGACGCCAGCCTCATTCTGGGAGGAGGGCATGGCCAAGGTGCCCAGCACCCTATGGACCACATGTCCCTATGACATGGGCCACATCAAGAGTATAGGGTAGTGAAGATCAGGTTGAAACCATGAGCAATTTTACCAAGAGTACAACAGTATCCCCTAACCAAAGAAGCAGACGAGGGAATTTATGAGACAATCACAGCACTGATTGAGAGGGGCACTCTTGTGCCATCAGAATCCCCATGTACACCGCAGTATATCCAGTGCACAAGGCTAAGGGAGGGTCATAGTATTTTATACAGGATTTAAGGCCTCTTTACCAAATTGTAGAAGCAGAGTATCCTTTAGTTGCAAATCCAGTGACAATTTTGTGCAGCATTCCGGCGGAAGCTTGGTTAAGAATTAGTAACAAGGCACGCACTCTATTGCCAGTCATGTTTTCCTGCATTGACTTCTCCTCCAAACTAATGTTTTCATGACTCCACCAATCTTCAGGGAGGCTATATTTCTTTACCTTTTCAGGCGTGTCTTCATTTCATTGGACCTCGTGGACCTCGTGGGACCCCTGGGGCGGTGTTTCCCATTCCAACACGCCAACACTGACGGCTGACGCCCTCGATCAACTCATCTCAACTTAACTTCACCGGATTACCGGTACCGTTCCACGATGGAGGTCCGCCCGCCCGACATTAACATCCGCGAGCCAAGACCCGACTCGGGATCCGAGGTACTTTTGTTAAACAACACTACAACTCCTGGCTTGGAACCAGCTCGCCCCCCACAACCAGCCGCCATTGAAAGTTCATCTTCCACCCCCACCCCTTCCCGAACCTTTGCCTTACCGTTCTCCCCCTGCCATCCCATACCTGCCCCCCCTCCCCCAACTCCCTCCATACCTACCCTTCCTATCCCAGTACCCGTCTCCCGTACACCATCCTTACCTTCTGTTCCGTTCCGAGCGGCCTCGGTCGACCGTGGCTCTGTGGGATCCGAGGAGGAGGGGGAGGGGCCCGCTCACCGGGCCCTCCGTGCAAGGAGAGAGCCTGCCGCGCACGCTGCGCGCCGAATGCCTACGAGGAAGCGATGTGAGGGGCCGGCGCTCCCCAGGCGGGCAGCGCGGCCCTTGGTCTCATTGGGCCCGATCGCTCAGACCTTGCAGCCCGTGGATCCGGCGGACGAGCCAGCGACGGGGCTGGCCGTCCCGGCGGAGTGTGGAGAGGCGGTGGGCTCCGGCTCCTCCCACCTCGCCTCCCTTGGCTCGGATGACCGAGCGGCCCACACGGTGTGTGAGTTATTGGGCCGTCTCGTGGACGAGGATTCCCAGCGGCCCACCTCAGCCTCGGCGGAGCTGGGGAGGCGGATTTGCCCCTCTCCTCCGGGGAACGTGGCTCCTAGTACATCTTGTGGGCAGATAGACCCGTTCCCATGGCATAAAGGAGATCTAAACCTCGACACAACGGACACTGCAATTCCCCTAGAGGGAAACGAAACGGCAGCGGCACCTACCCAGGTGGAAACCTATTCCATCACTCCAAAAGGATCATTACTTAACGTCAAGGTCCACCAAATACCCAATTGGAATGCCTTGTCGAGCCCCAAAGAGACCTCTCACCACTTAGAGTTAGTTACAGACACTGTTGAGTGCACGACGAGCCCAATTCCTTTTTCCAACTCAGACCTTCACCTACTTGATGCGGGCACCTTCAATAAGGATGAGGCTCCATCATCAGAGCCTGGAAGATCGGCAAGCTGTCTCCCTAACACACCTTTGAAGAAAATACATCAAGTAGCCCAGGCGATGTATGCTCAACAAGCTCCCCACCTACAGCCTAAATAACTAGATAAAATCCTGTTAGTTGAGGAAGATCCGAAGCCAACTACCAAAATCTACATTAAACGACATCGTAATACAAGTAGTAAGTGCAGAAAAAGGCAGACCATGAAACCAACGGTCCCGCAAAACAAAAAAATGGGACCCATGAAACATCCCGCATTACCGGTCACCGAGGCGACCATGAATAACTTCTTTAAAAGGAAAATGGATAGCCAGTGGATTCCCCAGGCTGAAATCTCTGACAACGAAATTTTGGATAGTGTAAACCATCAAGAGCACCCTGCCTCTCCCTCAAATTCAGCGCCAGGGGGTCAACTCAAAAAACTTCAAGACGTACAGTGCAGAACACCGCTACCAGCGGCAAAAGATCCTTCTGTGGTAAGATGGCACTGCACTCCTAAACTTATATCAACAAAGGAAATAATCAAACAAAGCACTGAACCAACTCCTGACACTGCTGTAATCTCACTAAACAAAGGAGGTGAGAAGCTACCCACCACACCCCCGAAAGAACGCTCAACCGCAGTTCATACAGAGTCTTCCACAAACCCGGTTTGTCGAGACTCTGACCAAAGGAGTATGTTTGATGCTCCAAGTCCTCCTGTTTCAGTACCAGCAGCCATCAAGTCTCCTCACCACAGAGGAAAGAGTCCTGCTCCAACAAAAACTAGAGGATCCACCAGTTCGTTCAACATTCCTAGTACGCCGACACAACTGAGAAGACCGAACAATGGAGGCTATTCGACACCCCAATCAACGCCTCAACACAAAAAGGCAGACCTGATGTCTATTATGTCAACGGTGACGATTGCGCTTGCTCCATTTAGCAAGCTGTACGAGAGCATCAACGACACCTTACAAGACCAGACGTCCCTAATAGCATCAATGCAGTCAAAGCTGAACTATCTCGAAGGCTTCATTGTTGGTAACAATGGTAATCTTGCTGCAAAAATAGACCAATCGCTCAAAACGGCTCTCTCCAAAACCCTACTGCCCACGTTCGGCACATTGGGGGCCCAAGTAAACAGAGTGTCAACATCTACTCAAACAATTCTGGTCCCACCCCCACCTGAAGTTAAGGACCACCACGAGGCCGAAGTCTCCAAAACACGCGATAATAACGTCTGTGAAACAGAAAACCTGTTGGATCCCCTCGACGCATTAATCGCGATAATAGACGAAAACAATAAACCCTTCCACAAGGATTACCGAACCAAACCCTTCACTGGACCCAAGCCCTCAATGCTAAATCCTTTCTCCTACACAAAACCTTTGGGTCACCGAATGGCCACCACCAAAGGTCCAGATCAAATCCCGAAGGTTTTTTCCTACGGGATTTTTAACCAACAACAGACGGCGTTTCACTTTGGTGCAAAGAAAAATCCAAAAAAGATTGTGACGTTACAATGTTCCCAATCAACAAAGAATGAAACCAAGCGGGTGGAACGAAGCCAAGACCTAACAACCAAGTCTCAAGCTGCAAAACCTATCCTGACGAACCATCAACCGATTACAATAAACTTAACAGGATCAGAGGAGTTATCGGACTCAGTAACGACTGTTGAAGATCGACCTGACTGGAGCCCGATATCGATTGACGAAATTGGCTCTGAACCAAGTAAGAAAAAATCTTCCAAACGGAAAGCTACAGAAGCAGGTATTCCATCAGACAAACGAGAACCACCAATCAAAGTTCGTCTGCACGACCAATCATCAATAGAACTGCGTGTAGCTAAAAAATATCTAAAAAAACAAAATGACTGCCTAGAAATCCCAAAGATCCAAACAGTCAACAAAAAAAATGATAATCACGCAATAAGAACACCAAATTCCTCCTATCGAGGAATCAGACCTCGGTCCGTGAGTCCACGTTCCTGTAATCCTGTGAGAACACCCGAGTACAGAACTCGCTCACACGAAATGCAATACGAATCTAACAACAGATCTCAACTACTCTCTCAGAACCAGCGTGCAGCAATAACTATCAAAATTTCGATAAGGCAGAAGAGTGAAAGAGACCCAAAGGCCTTAACGAAGCAAATCATAAGCGACACCATTATCAGGTTGAAGAAGATCAACCCAAACGGGGGAGAAATTACATTGAACAGAACCAATATCCTGAAAATAATGGCCCAAATTCCAAGCCTAAGACAGATTAGAAATTACGACTTGTGGATGGTGGAACCAAGTACATCAGGAAGAACGGACTATTCATACATTCATTTAAACTCGGAAATCATCAAGAACCAACTGATGAAGGAAATAGAATCACTGACGATCCTCGGTTACGAATTTACAGAAATTAAGCGGTCAAACAATCAAACTGAACCATCAGCTCGATCACTGACGGGCCTGAGAGAACCGACAACCTCACCATCAAAGCCCGTTCCTCCTCGTATCCATTTTGTTAGCAGGATGGATCACCTACGAGCATCTGACAACAACCGAATAAGTGAGAAACCAAGAAGACGCACAGCTCCAGATGCGGACCTCGATTCTTCGACTAATCGTCACAGGGGACAGCTAGCGTTCGAGCAACCCCAAGTAAGATCGCAGAGAAGTTTACATCAGCTTCAGAATCTAGCACCATCGAAGCAACTGGAAAAAACAGCGGAGAGAATTAAAAGGCCTTGGACATGGTCTAAGGAAGAAGTACAACGTAACAAGAAAAATTAGCAACTACCTTTAGAAGATGGAACTAACTCATCAGGTGCAGGAAAAAAGGAAAATCGACTAAAAACAGACCTAAAGAACCCCCTAAAACTGGGAACATGGAACACACGTGGATTTGAGCACCTAACTAAAATAACGGATGTCAACTTAGGCATCTTTGATATCCTATGTCTGCAGGAGACGTGGCTGACCACTAAACCACAACTGGATGGGTATGAAATAACATTTTCAGCAGCAACAAAGGGAACCTTGGGTCGACCGTCTGTAGGGCTAATTACGGCTCTCAAATCAGGATCGGGAATCAAAGTAATCGAAGTTCTGGTTACACCTAAATGGATCCAGGCGATGATCTTAAACCAAACATTCACCCAGGACCCTTCCCAGATTTCGAACGAGGGGAAAACCCTCTTACTTAATATATACTGGAATCCAGATGCAACATCTATTGAGGAATTCGAATCCACCCTCTCAAATGTGTTCGACGAAGCCGACGAAAAAACTCAACACCACAACATCATAGTAAATGGGGATTTCAACGCAGAATGCGAAGGGATAGGGGAAGTCGGCAAACAACAAAACACTTTGGTAAGAAAAAGAGGGAAACTGCTTGAGCATCTAATGAAAGCAAGGGATTTGCATAACCTCCATCTGATGCGTACCAACGCAAATCTGGAGATCCCGACGTGGGAAAGAGGGAACCAACACGCTTCGATCGATCACGTATTCGTCTCCAGGGACCTACTTCAGGCGATCCATTCCTTTGCGGTTAAGCGGACGATGTTCAGCGACCATAACCTTCTCATTACGGAGGGGAAGAACTGCAGACCTCATTCTCTCGCATACCCAATTCCCCTGGAAAAGTCGACCACGGGTAATCGGGTGAAGATATCGGAAAAAGGACTCCGAGAAATTGACTTTCAATACTCCAATCTCCAAGCTAACGGTGAGACTCCGGGAACTACTGTCAGAGACGCCCTGGATTACACCCCTTTGCTGACCAATTTCTTGATACCAATATCAAAAACCCGCAACCTGGCAATTGCCCCCAACCACCGATATAACATCGACTTGGTGGAAAAAAGAAGGTCCCATCGACGCTTAAAGAAAGCCTACGCTAATAAATCCACCGCAGAAAATCTTAACCTGTGGAGGCTGGCTGTCCGTGAGTATAAGAGCTGGCTTAGACACTACCGGCACAAACTCTATCAACATGACGCAGAACAAATGCTGTCAGCCATCTGCGGAAACAAACCCAAAGAATTTTGGAACCTGATTAAGGGAACTCTCAATAAAACATCCGGAGACATCCAGAACAACGTAGGAGAGGACAAGTGGATAACCCACTTCTCAAACCTGTTCGCACCGATAGTTGACAACAACTTTTCGTTGGGTTTTGGCACTAGAACAACAGTCCAGGACACCGGATCTTGGAATATCCAGGCTGATGAAGCATCGATCCTACTAAAAATAACTAAATTGAACAACTCGAGGGCCCCCGGCCCGGACGGCCTCTGCAACGCTGAGCTTAAGTCCCACCCAGAACTATGGGCTACGATAATGAGTAAGATCTTCAAAAACTGCAACCGACTCCAGGATATCCCTCCGTCTTGGCAAAGAGGCATTATTGTACCTATTTTCAAGAGGGGTCCCATAGACGACCCGGGTAATTATAGACCGATTGCCCTTTTGAACGTCATGGGTAAGGTGTTTGCATCTCTGGCCCTGGACGTTTTTCAAAAATGGATTACGGACTCGGACCAAGCGGACCCTTTTCAAAACGGCTTCGTAAAAAACTCTGGAACATCAACTAACATCTTTTTAGTAAGCTCTCTGAAAGCCAGTGTATTGCAGGGAGGACCTCCCATTTACATGGCTTTTATTGACCTGGTCCAAGCCTTCGACCAGGTCAACAGACAACGATTATGGGCCAAATTGGAAAGCTTAGACTGTCCAAGCGACATCTTGGAACCCATAAAAGCCTTACATCATGGAACGTCAATACGGGTGCGACTAAGCGCCGAAGGCAGATTGTCAAGGGAAATACTTACATCAAAGGGCGTAAAGCAGGGATGCCCGCTAGCACCAGCCCTGTATAATGCATACATAGCGGACTACAAGAAATCGTCGGAACTGATTAGAAGTTTCCCCCCATCCTTAGGAGGCTCAAAAATCGAGAGACTACTCTATGCAGATGACATCATCCTCATGGATTTAACTCCGATAGGCCTGCAGCGCCAATTAGACAATTTAACACACTACATGGCAGAAAACAACTTAAGACTGAATAAAGAAAAAACAAA
This sequence comes from Ambystoma mexicanum, assembly GCF_040938575.1. Taxonomy (NCBI): domain Eukaryota; kingdom Metazoa; phylum Chordata; class Amphibia; order Caudata; family Ambystomatidae; genus Ambystoma; species Ambystoma mexicanum. The sequence continues at coordinate 192,035,208 of NC_090927.1, read as the reverse complement.
AATTTTAATACTGGGAACAGCAGCTACAAGACGGAAAAAATTCACTTGGTATGGAGAGGGGAAGAAGCTGGAAACTGTCGAGGCTTTTAAATACCTGGGCATTATGATCAGCAACGACAAGGAAGAACAAGCCATGCAGGAGGCCCTTTGGACAAAACTGAAGAAGCTTACGGCGCAGGCCAAAGCAGTGGACAGGAAGCACGGAAGATTTTCCATCATTCCCGTTATAAGATTTTACAAAGCTAAAGTCGTTCCTGTCCTGATTTATGGCATGGACACAATGCCACTGATCCCTGACTCAATCTGGCCCAAACTTGAAGGTTTCTTCTGGCGGGGTGTCCTAAACCTGGCCACCTCGACACCGATAACATTGATAAGAAGAGAATTGTGTTTATCCTCTCTCCGGGCCTTAAAGATGAGATCGACCATCATGCTATATCGCAAAGTCTTTGACTCCCCAAAAAATAGAGTTTTGGACCTTATTAGGAGAGAAACTCACTACGGGAACAACACAATGTTGACCAAATGGGCCCAATACAACCTCTCCATTCTCCAAGAACTGAACCTCAATCTGGAAATATTAATACAAAACCCCAACCAGGTATCAAAGAAACTTCGTGAAGCTGACTGGATAAACATCCTGGAAGTCGCAAACAACTATTCGATGACAGCCAACCTACCCAGCACGCCGATGAAACTCGACGGGGTACGTGGATATCTACACAAGTTCCCAGACAAACGGCTAAGCAGAACTTTTTTAAGGTTCAGACTAAACCAATTGAAAACTAACGAAGTCCTAGCGACCCGAAATCAATCCAGCTCAAACAACTGTCGGTTTTGTGAAACATCGGACACCGTGGAGACTACTAAACATCTGATCCTCGAATGCCCGGGCCTAACAGAGAACAGACACCGATTCTTGGCCGACCCTTTGAAGAATTATCGCACCCTCGATTCAGAAAATCTATGGGCCTTATTGGCTAGCGGTAACAACAGAAGATGCACCATCGGTCTCTCTCTGTTTTTGGAAAAACTGAACTTGTGAAATTGGCCTTTCTGTTAAAAGACCCCATTTGGAACTAAAAATGAACAATTCAATAATCCATCATTGGTCGGATTCCCTTCCTTTTTTGTAAAAATTGTAATACAATTAAATCAAAAAAAAAAAAAAAAAAAAAAAAATTATCTTGTTTTATAGAGTACCTGGCTCAAACATACCCACAACTTGAGTACGGTGAACCCCCAGTACTTGCCACGTTAAGAGACCCATCAGTAAGGAAGGTGTGGGAGGAGGTGTTTACTTTTGCAATTTGTGATTATTTGGTTCGCAGGGCTTAAGAGCATTTACAATACTAACACAGTAACGCATTTCTTTCGTGCATTTCAGGCGGGCAACTATATCACCAAGCTGCAGGGATCAAGCAGTGTAAGTGGAAATGAGGTAAACAATAAAGAACATTATGATTATGTTGTGTTTATTACTTCCCAGTGGGTTGATGGGATTCATATTCTCGCAATTATATGTTGTTACTGCTACCGCTGTGCCCTCTGCTAACATTCCCCCGACACAAGCAGGTGGAACAACCATGTCAGGTAGACGAAAGAACACTGCTGATGAGGTAAGGAGAGGTAAGCGCAGTGTTGAAACAGACATGAAAGGAGTAGACATGTATCTCACTGACACCCCTCGAGTGTCTAATAACATGTGGTACAAACACATGACAAAAATAGGTAACGAAACCACCTGCTCTTTAATCCCCTAGGCAATGAGTGCCCCCAGAACGTTCTGAAGAGCAGGGCCCAATGCCCTCCCTGTGTATTGACATCTGTGGATCAAGCAGCAGAGACTTGGACACAAGGCAGAGAGGCAGAACGGGTACCCGGGCTGTGTTTGAAAATCTTTAATGCATCTCAGGATACCGAGAAAACACCAGCAAAGAACTCCCAAAATCACTGCTTTTTATACATTTTTACGGCTGGTGCAACATTACATTTTATTACACAATACATGATTTGTTCCTAAAACTAAAGACAAACTCCTACCCTGTCTATTATTGGTTGGCTTGACTGTCACTCATGAAGCCCATATGACATAACTTGGCATGCCTCACTTGACTGGCACCTAGGCTAATTACATTTTTGTGAGATCCTACTGACCTTCATTATAAATCCTTTGGTGTCTGGAAAGGAGCAGTCCTTATTAGAACACAAGAGTCTTTTTGGCAGGCTATATCGTGGTGTTCACGGCAATCAGCTGTTTGCTCCAATTTAGTGCTTTCCCCAACCTCTAACTGGCCTCCCGCGGCCCATCAATGTCAGAATTACTACCAAGAAATTCTAAAAAATATGCACCAGCTGCAGTGAACTATCCATGTACTGCTGTTAGAGAATTATTTAATTATCTTTGCATGATTATGGGATTTTCCACCATCTTGTTTCCTGGCGGCCATTTTAAATTTTCATTTTCTTTTCTCCTGTTTAAAAGTTCTGTGCTGCTACCAATGGGTAGTTCTGGGCATAACTTGGTTTTTGTTCAGTTTACAGACTAGATATTCGATATTCATAACATGTGTACTATCTGAGATACCCTCTGCTGCGTAAGGCATTCTGACCCTAACAAATATATGTCACCCTAAAATGTGCTTTTGGGCCTAAAACGCAATACAATTCTGATTTTTCCAATACTGGAACTATTGATCAGCCTGACAAGTTATCTGCATCCAGTTTGAGGGGGGTCTAGCACTTCCCCTACAGTTCATAGCAACTGAAATACCAGCAGCACGAGCACAATGCCTGATGTATCTTTCAATGGTGCAAACTCAAGGAAGATTTCAAGGGAAGTCAGCAACGTTGAGATGGATGTCTGAAGGGACGTTCCCGTATGAAGATAATTACATGAAGACATTGGACATGATGAACAATTATTGGCAATTAGATGAAAGTTTACAGTACATAACCGACGGGCCTGAGAAGGGAGAAACAGAAACGATGACCTTGTAGGAACTGCCATGTGCCTGGACAAGAGTGAGGGAGACAGGAGGAGAGCCTGGCTGCTGGGAAAGACCACAGATACTAGTTTATGGACAAGTGTACACAAACAATGGATGGCAAGATGGAGTGGTGTGAAGCAAAGCAATAACACTAGCCCAGTCACCAGTGAACAAGGTGCAGGAAGAAAATGACAACTGCCTTAAAGAATGGGAAGTGAGTGCAAAGTTACTGACATGGGTGGAAGCCAAAGCGGGCCCAATGCCAATAATCCCTCTGAAGACACCGGCCCTGTGCTATCAGAACAATGGCGAAGTTGAAGTTGGCGAGAATGTTGGGTGCAAGAGGATTGAACAACTTGCAGCTATGAGAGCAGGAACAGCAGTACTGATGGAACACTATTGGTCTTGCGGATCGAAAGCATACAAGAAGCTGCCACCTGATTGGGGAGGAGTTTGCTTGTTGGTACACATCAATATGCCTTTGTTGGTCGTGCCAAGAAAAGATGTAAAGCTCGATGAGTTCCCGAAAATGAACAACAAAAGAAAGAGGAGATCGGTCAAGGTGGCACCAACAGCCAAAGCAGAAAAGGCAGAGAAACAAGCAGGGTTAAGGAGAGTGAAAAGAGGAGGAAATTACTTCTCAGAAGCATCAGAAACGGCACTAGATTAGATCCCAGCTGTCTCTGCATCAATATTACCTTCGGTGCAGACGTACAAAAATGCCAAGTGCTTACAGATCACTCGATGGAAGCTGATGGTAATGATCAACTCAACAGTGAAGGGGTTCAACGCAATAAAGGAAGAGCTCAGAGCAATAAGGTTGGTGAATACGGATACGTTCTGGACCTTTTCACAGGCATGGAAGGAGGAGTTTACGCAAAAATAGGGAGTTCCTGTTGCACATTCACACCTTCCAACGATGAAGATAACGGGACCCTATCAGATGCAGTGGCACAACGGGCACAGATGCATGCCAAGATGGAAGATGAAGCAAGGGGGACATGGGAAGGACAAAAGCAGGATAGCTTACATATGGTCCTAGATGCCATCTTGGCTGTCAGATGGACATAAGGTGATAATGGGAGCGCTTGTATTGGCAGCCACTTCAATGTGTGGGATCAAAATCTGCATGGCTAAATGCAAGAAAACAGCAGAAGAGGCTATTGGAATGCAGATCCAGATGGATGTAAACACAGCCCATTATATTATTATTGTTATTATCAAAGACACCTCCATTGACAGTCTTGACTAAAAGCACCAAGAAGCCATGTTGCTATCGTCGCTAGAGACACCACAACATAGCAGCGTTAGACATGACGCACACGTGCCATCCGCACTTTGGGAAACAAACACACACACCCGGATACACAAAGAACACGAGCGTACAGTTCTATAGTAAGAAGACAGACACATATACATACTGTCATTGCTTTTATTATTTTGCCAGATGCAGCTACGCAGAAACCGCAAGAAGCAAGAGATCCTGAGCACAGCTTGCAGACGCTTATACGCAAATAACGCTATGGAACTGCAGGAGCACCTATACAACCTGACAGAACCAAGTGTGACTAACCTATGGAGAATGTAGCATAGCATGGATATTTTAGAAACCGCGTTATAATGGTTTAGGAAAATTACAGCAGGCCACAGGTCTACCAGCAAAGGCCGAGCTGAGCTGAACGCAGGCTGGAGAGAGAGCAAGAAGTGTGAGACAGGATCCTCTGCCAAGGCCAAGAGATACAAATGACATTACAATCCACAGATGACAAAGGCACCATCTGCAGTAAATGCAAATAATTCCTCACGATTCAGAGCTGCACAGCTTAAATTTGTGGTCTCTGAACATGTGACACGGCCGAAGCAGACAATGGACAGCGACCAGCGCTGGGAAAGAGAGCCAGCTTCAGGCTACCAGAGAGAAGACCGCAACAAATATGGCACAATATGAGGCAAGTGTTGTGCCAAGCAGAGGCGCACTCTCATAGACTAAGTTGGTACACACAAGTTACACAGCAGATACATAGTCATTCTTATTATCTTGAAAAGATACACATAGAGCTGAGAATATTTGCAGATCCCAGGCCTGGGGACGTCAGCTCTAGCCAATCAAAGTTTAGTATCATAGGGGTGGGTAGCAAAGGGCAAGAACCAATGGTAAGTGCACTACACTGCTATATTGTTGTAGATAGTGACTCGGGATGGACCAGGCCAGCCACCTGTCACTAGGGCCAGTAGAATAGCATGTCCACTATAGGTGGTAAGGTACTCAGTACCCAATTGTGGAGCCCGATAGGTTTCCTGGAGAATGGCCCAGGTTGTGACGTCACTCTGATGTAATTATAGTGTAAAACCGGCCTGCAAGCCGAGTACGAACCAGGCGTACATGGATTTCTCCTGTCCCTATGCTGATCCCTGTTGGTTTTGTCTGTAATGAACAGCAGTTTGAACTTGCCGTTGACTGAGTCCTCTGCTTATCCTGGGGAAAGTGTTGGGCCTTCTAAGAGTCCACAGACACCCAGTGGCTCTCTGGCATACCTTGGAGTTCCTCCCAACAAGTGTATGAATTATCTTCCCGCTGATACTTGCTCTGTCCCCGTTAGCTCAGTTTGTGACAAATCCCCCAATATCTTTGGCATAGTATCGGCATTGTACAAGCTCATCAAATCTCAAGGGGGGTTCATGACCAGATGGGATAGGGTGTTACACAGCCCATTGATGGAGTCCCAATGGATGACAATCTTCACAATGACCCAGAAGATATCTCTTAACTCCAGGTTCCATAAAATATGATATGGCATTTATAACGCGCCTATACACAAGTGTTTCAAGGCACGATGAGGCAATGGATGGGGAACAGAGGGAAGACAGAGACAACAATCTTACTAGGCCAGGTGAGATTGAAATCACACAAGTGCAGGGGGGAGGGAAGGGGCAGGGTGAGGGGGTAGTGCAGTACAACAATACAAAATTAATAAAATAAATAAAAACAATGGTAAAAGTGCGGCCAGCTTGTGGCAAGTGAAGGGGTGAGTGCAGACAGCAAGTGTCAGTAGCTGATGGGGACTGTAGGGATACAGAAACAGCCCCAAGTGCAGGGCTTTCCTGGAAGGCAGTGCAGAGGTGCAGCTCGTGGGGGAGGGACCTGGGCCTGAGATCAGAGGGTAGCCAGGTGACCAGTGCAGTTTCATTCAGGAGTTCAGCAGGGGAGAGGAGGAGAGAAAGCAGAAGCAAAGAGGAAGGTCTTGAGGTGCTTCCAGAACCAGAGATGGTTCTCCCCAAGTATCAGGGGGGCAGAGATGCTGTTCCAGAGCTGAGGGAGGCCCCAGCCAAAGAAAGAGATCTACACCCAAACTCGTTGCTTGGAGAAGCGACTGACCATGAGCGAGTTGGAGGCGGATGAGCGAAGAGCTCGAGAAGGAAGACATATAGGCAGAGAGAGTTGAAGGTATTGAGGCCCTATGCCCCAGAAGGCTTTGTGGACAATGCAGAAGGTTTTGAACTTAATCCTCACAGCCACTGGGAGCCAGTGCAGAGATTTCAGTCCTGGAGGGATACAATCCCTGGGCTTGAGGCCAAGGACAAGTCTTGCGGTCCTGTTCTAGATGAGTTGCAGAGGCCGAGAAGTAGAATCAGGCAGATTTAGAACAAAACTGTTGCATTAGTCCAGCCTAGAGAGAACCAGAGCTCTGGAGACAGAGAGCTACTGGGGGAAGGAGAGGAAAGTAAGAATACCTCTGAGGAGGTGCAGCTGGTAGTGTGACTTCTTAGAGACATCAGAGATGTGAAGAGAGAAGGAGAGTGTGGAGTCGAAAATGACTCCGAAGTTTTTAGCCTCACAGGTGGGAGAAGGAAGAGGGCCAAGAGAGGCCGGCCAGAGAGCGATAGGAAATGAGGGAGCAGGTGTGCTGATGAGGAGAATCTCAGTCTTACTGACATTAAGGCAGAGATCATTGGCAGCACACCACTCCTGGATAGCAGACAGACAGTCAGAAATGAGAGAAGGAGAAGAGATGGCGGAAGGGAGCCTGAAAATGAGCTGAGTGTAGTCCGCATAGTACTGAAAGTTTGGCCAGAGAGCGGAAATGCGGTGTACAAGAAGTGCCAGGTATTGGTTGAACAGCCAACGAGAGAGGTGAGACCCCTGGGGAACACAACCGGTAGAGATAGAGAAGGAGGAGAGGAAGGATGCAAGATGGACCTGGAGGGTCGATCGGCGAGGAAAGAGGTCTGCCAAGCCAGGGCCTGATCAGTGATACCCAGGTTATCATGGAGACAGTTGAGCATATGGCATGGTTATACAATTAAAGTTTCTGCATCAGGTGTATCTCTCCCCTGGACAACTGCATAAATATTACCCTAAGAAAACCGCCTCTTGCCCACGGTGCAACCTAAACCCGGACGATTATCTGCATATGGTGTGGAACTGCGTATATATACAGGCATTCTGGAGGGGGGTGTACGAGATTATGGGTAATATCATCCCTGGTTTATTTATTTATTTGAACATTTATAAAGCACACAAAACCCAAAGGTATCTAGGCGCTTGGGTTTAAGAGTTTGGTTACATAGATGTGGTTCATTTTACACAGGGTTTACAAGTTACAGAAAGACGTCTTGGACAAGCATTACATGATATTAAATTACATTACATACATTTTTAGGGTTTTCTTTCATTGTGCAGGTAGTGCAGTTAGCTCATTCCCTCAACTTGGTGCCTAGGATGAGTCTGCACTAATTAGATGTGTAGCAATATTCATTACGTTGAATTGTGCTTGAAAAGTAGAGTTTTCTGCAAAACGACCATAGGGATGTATCATTCCTTAAAGATGATGTCAGGGTATTCCACGATCTGGCCGCAACCACTGGGAAGCTGGAACCGCCTGCTTTCTGTCTCCTGAATTGCGGTGTGATGATTAGGTTAGAGTAAGGGGTTTGTGTTGGTCTGGTGGAATGGGCTATGGAAATTTGATTACAGAGGTAAGCTGGTGCATTGTTTGAGAGACATTTATGTGTGAGTGAGAGGATTTTGAATTTGATTCTGTCTTACACAGGGAGCCAGTGGATGTGTTGTCTAGTTCCTGAAATGTGTTCATGTCTGGGTATATTCAAGACTGCTCTGATTGCATTGTTTTGCACCACTTCAAGTTTGCTGATGTTTCTGCTATTAGATCCTGCAAATTGTAAATTGCAGTAGTCAATCCTGGATAAGATCAAAGCTCTGGCCAGCGTAATACAGTGCTCTGATAAGAGAAAGGTTCAACTGGCTCTAATAAGTTTAGATGTGTATGCTGCTGATGAGACAACTGTGTTGACCTGTTTAGTTAGTACGAGTGTTGAGTCAATATAGTCTCCTAGAGTTGTTATCTCTTTGGCCACATTGATGGTGTTGCCGTCGATGTAAAAGGATTTGTAGAGATGTGGCAGGTTGTTTAGACTGGATTTGTTCCCAATGATGATTAACTCAGTTTTCTCATCATTGAGACAAAGATCATTTTGAGCCATCCAGGCCTGGATGGTAAAATATACCTCATTAAGGATTTTTGAATCCGTGTCACAGCATCCTGTGATTGGTAGGAGTATTTGGGTGACGTCCGCATAATTAGTATACGTGGCACCCAATTTATCTAGCTTGTCAAAGAGGAGCTTTGTGAATACGTTGTATAGTGTGGGCGATACACAGGAGCCATGAGGTATGCCACATGATACTGGGGCTGGCGGGGCCACTGAGGATACTGAGAAGACCCTCATAGTGCGGTTGGAAAGAAATGATTTGATCCATTCAATTGCTTCAGCAGAGAAGTGGCCAGCTGTTTATAGACGGTGGCAAAGGATTTTATGATTTACCAACTCAAATGCTGCGGATAGGTTGAGCAGGAGGAGGATACAAGCGTTGCCTTTATCCCTGAATTGGTCTATTTTTGGTTTTTTAAGTCCAGGATTGCTGTTTCCGTTACATGACCGGGGTGGAAGCCAGACTGTCTCAGGCCTAGGAGTTTTTTAGATTCCAGGATTTTTTTTGAATCTGTAGATAAGCTACACGATCAAGGATTTTTAGTAATAATGGCACTGTGGTAATGGGTCTGAAGTTGGTTGGGATGTTCGGGTCTAATGTAGGCTTTTTTAGTAGGGGTTGTACCCAGGCTTCTTTTAAGTCGTCCGGTACTTTATTGGTTGCAAAAGATCTATTAATGAGTGTAGCCCAGCTTCTTTCATAAAGAATGCAGGGCAAGTGTCCCCTTTGCATCTTGAAGGTTTTAGGCCTTTGATGATCTCTATTGTTTCCTTAGTCTTTACACTAGTGAATGCAAATTTGAGGGCAAATTGTGTCTTGGAAGAGGGAGTGGTTGCTGGAGGAAGTGTGTTATAGTTAAGTTTTGTTTTCTTGATTTCAATTTTGTTCTGGAGGAGGGTGATCTTGGCGACTACGGCCTCTTGAATGTTAGCACACCATTGCTGGTCTTTGATGGACTGGTCAAGGGTGAAGGCTGGTGTTTCTAACTCGTGTAGTATTACAAATAATTCTCCAGAACTAGATTGGGCATTCTGGACTTTCTGATTGTAGGAGGCGCCTTTGGCTTTCAAGGTTACTTCCTTGTATTTGTTTGCTAGGGCAAGAAAATGGGCTTTCTTTGCCATTGACAGAGTTTTTTGCCAATTGCATTCAGCTGATCTTTTGGCAGTGCGTAAGGTCAGCAGCTATTGGTTTCGCTTTTTTAGGTTTCAATGGAGTTTCTTTGTCAATGGCCGCTATCATAGTTTTATTCTATAGTGTGACTAGGAGAGAAAGATCGGCATGGAGATCTGACAAGTTAGTTATTGGCAGCAGGAGGAGCAACATATTGTCTTTGTTAATATTTTTTTGATTTCTTGATGGGAGGGTGGATGTACGTATAGTGGATTTGCCAGGTTTGGTAATTATCGTAGTGGAGAAGAGGATGGTGTTATGGTCCGACCATGGACATGGGGTGTTGGCTAGGGTGCGCCCTTTTTCGTGAGTAGGAAGTGAGATGCGATGTGTGAACCTTTGGGCTTTCATTGAGTTGGCGAGGAGGTGGACCTGGGTATCAAGAGGGTCGTTAAAGCCCAGGTTAAAGTCAACTAGGATGATTGTCTTGGAAAGGGGTTTCGCGTTGGAGGCTAAGAGAGAAGTAATATCATCTTCAAAGGAAAATAGCAGGTCAGGGGGTCTGTAAACTATGTGAAGGGTGAGGGTGCATTTATGGGTGAGGGCGATTTTCAGAGTGATCACTTCACCTGAAGTGAAAAGGTGTTCTGCTACTACTCTCAGATCAAAGGTATTTTTGGCTAGGAGAGCTACTCCGCCTCCTTTGGTGTCCACTCTATCTTTTCTGTAGATCATGTATCCTTCTGGGATGGCAAAATGAAAGAGCAGGGCATGAGGCAGCGTGGATCCAAGTTTCCGTGACTGCGAGGATGTCTAGGTTGTTGACTTTAATAAGGTCAACAATGTCTAGGGCATAGGCTGTGATTATAGTAGAATCAGTGAAATTGGTGTTCTTGGCGTTGGACTTCAAGGTTGTCATGCTATCTAGCTTGTCCATTAAACAAGACAGTTGGTGTATTATCTGTGGTTGGGTATGTTTTGCAGGTAGTGATTGCATTTGTTGTAATGAGGTTGTTAACCTAGGTGTTGTGTTAGGCTTTGGAGATTGCTGTGGGGTGGAGGAAGGCAAAGTGTAGGGAGGTGGCCTAGTAGGACCACAGTGGTGGTATGGACGGGTCTGTGAGGAAAGTCTAAGGGCCTCATTACACGGATGGCGGTAAGGATTTACCGGTACCGGTAAAATACCGGTACCGGTAAATCCTTACCGCCTTACTATGAGGTCCCTATGCGGGTTGGGGGATTTAACGCCTGCTTTTTGCAGGCGTTAAAATCCAACCCGCTGAGGGACCTCGGAGCTAATTACGGCACCGCAAAATTGCAGTGCCGTAATTAGCGCCTTCCCCATTCCCATAGAGCCCTACGGGGCAGAAATGGGAATGGGGAAGGGCAATGGCGGAAAGGGGATTTACCGCCCCTCCAACCTTGGAATGGGGCGGTAAATCCCCTTTCCGCCAAGGCGGTGCCGGTATTTTACCGGCATGAGCCATGGCGCTGATAGCGCCATGGCTCACCACCTACCGGGTAATGAGGTCCTAAATCTCCTTTTGATCCCTAGAATAGGGCAGGTAGAAGGTGGCGGAGTGGGTTGCATTCTGGTGCTAAGGTGTAAGGTGTCTGAGCAGGGGTGTATAGTGGAGTTGGCTGTTTTAGTGTTAGTGTTGGTCGGGCGAGGGTTAGATGTTAAGCTGACTTGAGGATAGGTATGTGTAGTGTCTTTAGGCTGGGTCGGGGCTGGAGTGTCGGTGTGAGGCTTGACCGTTAGGGTCGGGAAAGGGGATATTTTAGGAAGGAAGGGGGTTGGGCAAGGGAGGGGATAGTGTCGGGGACACCAAAGTCGGTAAGGCCATTTCACGCCTGGGTAAATGAGCCTGCTGTACAGGGTAGAGTTTCCCGCCTGGAGCGGGGTCCATGGTGAGTGAGCTACTGAGATGGGGTCCATAAGGACGGGCTGAGAGTTGGATGGTTAGTCCTGCTCTAAGAGTAAGGAGGGTATACCGTGAGTACTGAGTCGAGATGCACTGTCCTTAGTGAAGCCTTTGGTAGGGGCCGTAGGCTAATGGATACTCTAAGTAGGATGCGTTGGAGTGACAATACTAGTTGTACTCATAATATCTAATAGCGTCTAATGCAGCCTTGAGGTTAGGGTAGGCTGACAAAGGAGGAAAAAGGTCAAGCTGTTTAGCTAGCTACGTCTGATGCAGTCAACAAAATTGGCGTCAGTTGGTCAAGGCCAGATAGGTATGGCTGCTATGATCCCCAATAGTTACTAGGCTGAGGTAAGGGCCGCAGAGGGAGAATAACAAGCCATAGTGGAGTTTTGGGCAGCCGGATACAGTCGCGAAATAGCAGATGGCACAGCTTAGCAGAGGGCATAGGACAAGACAGGTGGCTCTGCAGTACATATGCGATATTGATATCACCAGTCAGATTTGAATAGTCTAAAGCAATAGCAAAGTCTAACATTTACTAATAATGTCTGGCTATTTTAACGATAATAGTTGCAGAACTAAGATAAGGCAATGTCGAAATAGAATACACATAAGTGAATTTTGAATGCAGGTACAACAACGTGCACAGGATGGTGTTGAGGTAATACAGGTGCAGTATAGATAACCCTCAAGTTAAAATAGGCAAGCAGTTACAAGGTACGTCTGAATACTTTCGCTGTATCAGTTACTCAGCGAGCATGGCGGCAGAGACAGAGCATATGTGGTCTTTTCGGCTGTAAGGTGCTGCTATGGAGCACAAAACAGGTGTTGCGGCAGTAAATATGCAGTAATGTGGGCCCCATTGGGTGGCGAGATGGTTGGGACACAATTAGTGGGGCACGCACGGCATTAAAGATTAAAAGCGGTTATGATAAAAAGTTGGTGTCGGGTGGGCCACGGGCAGACGAGGTGCATATAATCAAGGTGAACTTTCACAGAGCCTGTCAATCAGCATGGTGTACACATTGCAGTTAGCGTGAAAGGATCAGTATGGCAACATTTACGTATTGGCCGGTAGGACCGGTGGCACCCGGTTAATGGCGGACCCTAGGTTTCGCGCTAGGAAACAGCAGGCAATGAGTCACAAGGGCCCATGGAGGCATCGATAAGTTAGTCGGTAGACCACAAATATAGGCAGGTTGTGGCATTTATGGATCAATGTACCTGATGAAGGGTTTGGTTATGCCGATGGTACAGAAAGGCGTATTATGAGCAGTAGCTGTGAATGTATGGCAAACAGTAGAGCAGAGATGGAATAATTTAAAAAGTCAGATTTGGTACTTGCCATATGTCGGGCTGGCATAGGTGACGTGGCGCAAATCTTTCATAGAACAGGCTGATATGGGGTCAGTGCCTGAGCATTTTCTCGCACTTCTCGGCTCTGACAGGCTCGGACAGGAGCCTTTGGTTTCCGGGCCTTCGGTGGCGCAGGCTGATTAAGAGGTTGTTGTGAGGGCGATCTGGTGGTATCGGTGTAGCACGGTGATTCCTAGATATACACATTTAAAATTATACAACTATCATTTCTTTCACTCAATGGTAGCACTTTTGAAAATAGAAGGTGTTTCAGACAATGTGGCAGGAAAGCTGCACCTTTTAGGACGCAGACTGGGAGAGGCTCACAAAAGAAAATGTCGAAGAGAACAAATACTCCTGTGGTAAAAGAATGGATTCACAAGCTGAAACACTGTGAGACATGGGAGTCAGTGTACGCAGCATCTCTCCCAGTTGGGACGCGGCTGATTGATTATTGGGGCCCTTTCCGATACTACATCCCCAGAAACAAGGATCCCTCCATATTGTGATAAGAGTTAGACTGTTCTGTAATGTCGAGGTAACTGTCACTTCCAATTAGAGTACCTATGAAGACTATGGTGTGGTCTCCCATGAACTGCATGTATGTTAGCGCCAATCGTGGCTACAGCTACCATAATGTCACTGTCATGTAAAGGTAATGCATTGACTACTCAGTGTTCTGCAGGCAATTTTGCAATATATGTATCTGTATTTGTACCTGTATTGTGGGTTTAATGGGTGGGTTAGGGAGGTGGGTCTGGGGAATAGTGAAGCTGTCATTGGGGCAGTTCATGTGTTGTACTGTTATGGCACGTTGAATAATAATAATAAAAAGAGATTTTAAAAAAAATAAACCAGCCGGGAAGGTTCAGAGTACTGATTGCTAGGTGAAGAAGATAGTCTTGCTCTTGCGAGAGTATATCCACTCTCTGGGGAAGACATTATGGAGGGCAGGTACCACGCCCTTCTGGCCCAATCTTAAGCAATCAGGATCATGGATTTCCCGAATTCCCTCGACCTGCTGATTACATGAGGAATGACGGGAAGTGATAGGAACGCATACAGGAGTGAACATTCCCAGTCGACTATGAACACGTCCCCCAAACTCTTCTCTGAGGAAATTCCCTGAAGCAGAACAGGTCACCTTTCCTGCTGATACTGGATGTGAGCAGATCTACTTGAGGGGTTCCTCAAAAGGTGAAGATCTCTAGAAGGAATGCCTGAGCCAACTCCCACTTGTGGGAGACTGTTGCTCAGAGAGTCCGCCTATGTATTCTCTGCTCTGTCTAGGTGAACAGCCGACAGAGGGATCCTGAATTGTAGCACTAAAACCAGAGATACGTTGCCTCAATGTACAGTGGTAGTGACAGCTACACCTCCTCTTTTGTTCTGGTAATGCATGCCCACATTCTTCCCCTGTATGGATGGCAAAAAGGCCATCAGCACCAGTCTGTTCACCCTCAGCTCTAACATGTTTATGTGCAGTCTTGATTCTGCTGGGGACCAAAGTCCGCTGATCATGAGATTGTTCATGTGACCTCCCCATCCCGAGTGATCAAGCATCTGTGACTACAGTTATCTCCAGCCATGGTTCACATTCTCCTCGCAGGCACACCACAGAAGATCCTATGCAACCTTGCTCGAGACCTGAAGAAGGCCTGCCATTCTGCCTGAGAATTGTGACCATTGGGATCTGAGGGCCCACTGGAGGGACCTCATCCTTGGATGGACTTCTGGCACCAGGAAAATGGCGGCCACCCAGCAACCTCAGGAAGTCGAATGCCGGAAAATATTGGGCATTCTGAAATCTCGTTACCATCTGCAAGATACGTTGAGTCCTCAATCCGAGTGCAAAACCTTCCCCAAGGAAGAGTCCAAGACCACTCGGGTGAATTGCAGCTTTTGACAAGGTGTCACCTAGGACTTCTTGAAATTGAGTGAGAAGCCCAGTTCGTGGAGAGAGTGGCAGGTGCTGTTGAGATGTTCCAGAGCCTGTTCCGGAGAACAAGCTCTGATCAGCAAATCATCTAGGTTGGGAAAGGTGTGAATCTCTCCCCTCCTTAGATTTGCTACCACCACCACCATCAACTTGGTGAAGACCCTCAGGGCGAAGGTGAGATCGAAACGAAGTACTCGAAACTGATAGTGAGAACTGGCAATGGCGAATCTTAGGTGCTTTCTGTGCCAGTGATATATATGAGCCCGTCCTATTTTTTGCAGACAGATTCTATAGATTACAGCTTCAGGCCTTAGGATGTTCACAACACATGGGGTGGGAAGGTCAATTTTGATAGTGGTCTGAAAGTTGTACATTTTAAAATGTGTGTTAAATTGGCTCAACAGCACAGGTTTAATAATTTCTGGGCAAGTCTTATGTTTACTGAAAAGGGAGCTGTTTTGTTTTGATGTCTCTGTCGATTATTGCCACATTTCCAACTTCTTCTGCTTTGAGCGTGGAGATGTTAGTTCTCTTGGTTTTCATCCAATTTCGATGGCACTTTGACAGTGGTCCAGTTTCAGAAATCCATCTGTAGCTGTCTTTGCAACTATTTCATAATTATTTTAGCCTCTGTATTAGAACCTCATGATGGCTATTCCACTCTCCCTGTCCACTCTCTGGGGTTTCGATCCTTGGCTGTTATGAAGTTGGCTAAGACGCATTTTGCAGACAAAAGCATTGTATTGTGGTGACTGTGAACAACGTGGGTTTCAAATTACTGCAGACATAGTTTGTCATTATGGTTGACGACATTGCAACAGAAATGTGCAATGGCCTTAATATGGTTGCTTTTGCAGCTGTTATCATATAAACTGGACTTCCTTTAATTGTAGCAAGACCTGCTGTGCAAGGTCCGTGGACATAATGAGATGAATGATGTGTGTCCAGGCAATGGGTTAGTTGTGTCGCCAGGCAGGCGATGCAGTATTGGGTTCTTTAAAAACACTACCCTCTGTAAAATGCAGTGTGTCGCATAATTCCATGCATGCATGCATCCTCCCGCAGTTCGGCAGCATTTCCAGAAATGTTAAATCCATTATAACAATCATTCTACTGAACTTCACATAAATACCACACACAAAAGGAACACACTAGAATAAGGCCTCTTGTTCCCCATCTTGGATCCTGTGGCTTACATATACATCTCTTGCATGGCAATGTGTTGCGCTGCATACTTTGACCATCTGAATCAGGGCCAATGAAATAGTTTTTGATTTCGGTTTACAACATTTTGGTAGCACAAAACTGTAGTAACTGTATTCCATGCAGATTATGGTGTTACAAGATGTTAAACATGTCAGCACTTTCCATCAAGATTTGTAAAATTGGTCACTGTCGATTGCTCCTTTTGATAAAAACAAGACCTGCTGTCTCTTCAAGTGATATCTGCTTGATATATACATTTTCTTGTATTAGTATTATATAGTCATTAGTCTTTTTATACAGCAATACAACCACAAAAATGGACCATTGAAATATCATTAATTAAAAAAATCCCATATATGCAAAAGCTTGACCATTTAGAATGGAAACCCAATTCATGGGTCGGTATTCCCATATTACATAACAAGGCGTCTGTTAAAATCTAACTCAGCAGATTAAATCAAAAGATATAGTGACATAACTTACATACAGGAGGTAGTTAGACTTCAGAAAACACCCTATACAAACCGCTACGTTACCTCAATCAATTGTGCAATTGACCCATGTAATCTGGTCATGTGATACAATAGATTAACGTGATTTCCTATCAAGTAGCTATTACAGAACTCCTCATAATTGGTTGCATCAATATTTCTGTTATCAGAAGTCAAAAAAGCATACCTACGCTGTTTGTAAAAGCTTTTGCATTTCATGAATAAATGCTTAGCACTTTGCGAGGTTTCCTCACCACAGAATCTACACAATCTATCTAGGAATAACCAGGCGACTTCCAATCACTTTCCACAAATTAACCTGATTACATTTTACTTTCAGGTATAGCCTGAAAGTAAAATGCTTGCATCTCTGGACTCTGACTCTCCTGCTGTCCTTATTTTACTCATTCTCTCCTATGCCTTTGACACAGTCAACTACTTCATCCTCATAAAACGGCTCCATGATACCCTGGGTATCTCGGAGTGGGTACTGGATTGGCTGACCTCCTTCCTAACTGACCGTTCGTCCCAGGTTATTCTGGGCACCTTCTCCTCACCTACCTCTTTCTACACCTCTGGGATCCCCCAAGGCTCCAACCTCTTGGCCTGGCTATTTAACACTTACCTTGCTCAGCTGGCACTCCTCATTTCATCCTTCTCCCCCAACTTCCAGTGTTACGCAGATGACACACAACTCTGTTTCGAACTTCTTGCAGACCCTCTTACATCTTACATCATCCCAGACTACCTATCTGCTATCCAGTCCTGGTGCACTTCCAACGATCTCTGCCTCAATGCCAGCAAGACTGAGATCTTTCCGATTGGGACCCTTGCTCTCTCTTTCTTCCCCTCACTCCAGCCATCCACTATGGGCTCTCCCCCTTCTTCATCTGAAGCCAGCAACCTTGGAGTCATCGTCGACTCCTCTCTTTCCTTCCTCCCTCAGATTCAGGACATTGCCAATACGTCCAACTTTCAACTTTTCCTTCTCAAAGGAATTCTCCCTTTTCTCACTTTCCCCCAGAATCCCAATGTTACCCGAGTTCTGGTTCTCTCTACTGCAATAGCCTTCTCTAGAATCTACCCTCTTCCTCTCTACGACCCCTGCAGCTAAAGCAGACCAGGGCAGCGAGACTTATCCTTGGCCTCAAGCCCAGGGACCGCATCTCTCCTGCCCTAAAATCTCTTTACTGGCTCCCGGTTGCTGCAAGGATCAAGTTCAAATCCCTTTGCATCATCCATAAGGCTGTCTGGGGTCAGAGACCACGCTATCTACAACTTGCTCTTACTATAAACTCCCCCTCTAGACCTCTACGTTCCTCTGGGACCAACTCTCTGTGTGTCAAGCGTTTCACTAAACAGAGAGCCGGAGGTCGATCTATTTCCTCAGTTGGCTCCCTCTTATGGAACAGCCTCCCCCTTCCTTTTCGTCCTGAGCGGGACCTCCTCAAATTCCTGAAGCTCCCCAAGACTTTCCTTTTCACCCCCTCCCTCCCTTCTTCCCACCTCTGCTAATATCACGGTTGCTGTGATTGGTGACCAGGGCCCTTGTGTGTCCTTTGGAGCCCTGGCCTCCCACACCCAATCGCCTTCAGCCTCCGCTTACACACAGCACCTGCCTTCTTGGCACTTACTGGCCTTCACTACTGTAGGCCTGCACTTACCCATTTATTTTTATTTTTACAGATGAATGTTCGCTAGCACTTCCTACTCTGGGCACTTACACCTGATGCTCACTCACGAGCATGTGCACCCTAGCACCTACCCTCTCTCCCTCTCCCCCCCTCTGAGCACTAGCACGCTCTGAATGCTCACAAGTCCTAGTAGGTTTGTATTTATCTTCCAGTGCATTAATTGTTTTCTATCCCATGTTCCCTCCCTGTTGCCCTGTGGGCGATTTGAAACGCAAATTAACTTGTATGAGCGCCTAACAAATGCCCAATAAATAACAAATAAATAAAATAGTCAGAGAAGGTTATGATTTGGGAAGGAGTGGATACATAGTGGCAAGGACCTGCAAGGGAAATAGTGAAGGATGCATCCTTAGCTGAAAGAGTTGAAAACCAGGTCGACAAAAACATGTTTATGCCCAACCTCCAAAATACAGTTTCATGCATACTTTTTACTTGAGTGGTGGCTCGTCATCGCTGGAACTACCCCCAGCCTTAAAGTCAATGGGCCTCATTACGACCCTGGCGGAGTGGGTTTACGCCAGCGTTATTCGCAGCGGACCCGTCCGCCCTACTACGAGTTCCCGTAGAGCCATGGAGCGTTTTCCGCCTGGTTTTTCCGGGCGGAGAAATCCATGGCGCTACGGGACCTTGTTGTTAATTACGCCACCGTATTTTACGGTGGCGTAATTAACGCCTTCCCCACTCCCATTATACCCTATGGGGCAAAAATGGGAATGGGGAAGGGTAAAATGGGGGATGGGGATTTACCGCCCCGCCAAGGTCGGAATGGGGCGGAAAATCCGCCAACCCCCATGGCGCTATCGGCAGCTTTCCGCCGTGCTCCATGGTGCATTTTGCACCGCGATTTCCGCCAGGGTCGTAATGAGGCCCAATGTATTTTTTAGACAGGAGAGATAAGGTCTCCGTTACACATCCATTCTTGTGTCCACCCAAAGACTCATAGCCATTCGCAATACAAGCCAGGAGTGCAGAAGCAGGTGTGGCCAGTCATTTAGTACCAAGCTTGTCCTGCATAGGTTCAGCTCCGTCAGCCGAAACAGAGTTTTCAATGTCCTACTTTCAAGCCAGTCAAACCTATGGGCAAATTTATGGGCCTGAATTTTGGCCCCATGCTAGCTTAAGTGCCTGGCTTCGCCCAGGATGTCTCTTCTCAGATTTCTTTTCCATATTCCACTAAAAAAGATGAACAAATATTGTTGTTTGCCACAAAGGAAAAACGCGATACATGTTAATTTCACTAATTAATTGAACACCAGATTTTTATTTATCCCCAATTTAACTTTGCACATTAATTTTATATTTATATGCTTACTCTGATTATTTAAAAATAAACATTGTTGACACTAAAATTAATATTACCGATAAATGTAATGCATGGTTGCATCAAACACAAACCTCACTTGTACAAAAAGCAGTGCATGCAAATGATTTAATAAAGTAAAGTTGGGCATGAATGCCACTTAATTGTCCATTATGCGCCTACTAGCTGTACCAAGGAACAGAAAATGACCATTTTCTCCAGGACACAAACATGGTTCAATTATTTTGCTCATTAATACATTTGTCAGCTGGCAAAGTATCTGAAGAGGACAGGGTTTCAACATTGACATTGTGATAAGTAAGAACATTTACTGGAAAATTATTTGCATGGTGGCAACAAACTCAAATCTTGCATTTATAAAAAGGAAGTCAGCAGGAACCAAAGCAGGCTCATTGGCCACCATTCTTGCACAGTCCAGGACTCTGCCCTGGCTTCACCGAGACTGAGGTCTCATCCCTTCAGCACCTCCTTCTAGGCCTCCACACCATGGCCCAGAGCAACTGACAAGCAACAATTTAGGGTGCTGCCAGCAGCATGTTGCTCCCGAGCTACATGTTGGCGATCACTGCTCTAATCCTTTCCAGACAACGGTGCATCTCTTAAAATGGAGTAGCATTTTGGTTGTGCATTTGACTGTCCTCTGACAAATGTCATGGACTAAGTGAGAGTGGCAAGGGGATCCTCCAGATTCTGGCACCCTCATCTACTACACTGACCCCCTTGGTGACCCCACTAAAAGCACAGTCCTCATGAAAAGTATGGTGCTATTTCGAGAAGAAACCCAGGCATACTTGTTTACCATTGCCGGCACACGTTTCTGTGGTGAGACCGTCAGAATACGAGTGGGGTTTGGTGAGGTTAATCCGCATTCAAGCAACCCATCAGGCTATATTGGGGGGTTGGAGCATTTGCTGCAGGCTGTAATTCCACTCATGCTAAATCCTCAATGTTTTAAAGGTAAAGGGGAGGAAAGCCTCTAGCACTTGAGTGAAGGTGTTGCCTTCACATGACGTCATAGCGGTGCTAATTCTGTTACCCCACTTCTTTCCTGCATCGCCATAACAGTGAGACCAATAGTTCTTTTATGAGCCCTAGTAGCCCTGAGCTCTGACGTAGACCTGACGCTGGGGGATTGGAATCACTGCATGAGAATTAGGGGGACACACCTGGTGAAGGAGACAAGCCCCTTTTATACAAGGCTTCGCATTTGGAGAAGAAGACTTCGTGCTCAGAGTGTGCAGGTCACTGGGATCATAGTGTTAACAAGGATGTCAACACCCTTTCAGCATGCACGTATTTTTGATGTGTTTGCAAGCTTGTAAACACCTCTGAAAGTAATGTATGCACTGTTATTATCTTGATAGGAGAGCTGAAACACCCACTGCTGCACATGTGTGCAGCATGACTGTGAGAACCAGGCTGTGTTTGACATTCATACAGTGCAGCGCGCGGCGAGGGAAGAGGAAGTACTCTAGATAATGCTAGCCTCGTCTTCTGTGCCCCTCTGGTGTGGGCTGAAGTGTTCTCAGCGAAGGAAGAGAATGAAAAGTGTGGGAACTCCACAGCTGGGCTGGCAGTCAAGGCTCCCAATGCCTTAGGATGTGCCTTGCTGAGGTCCATGAATGCACAATGGAAACTCATCTTGCAACTCTGCACTCCTGCATTCCACTCCCTAGTTGGGCGCCTGGACACATTGAGGGTTTTGAGGGGAAAGCATCCTTGAATATGGAGATACGAGTCTCTTAGGAGCAGGCTAGTCTGACAAATAAGTTGTGATAATTGTCAAGCAATAGTAACCCGGTGAGGTCCTTATGATGTGATGTACATCCTGTCACGTGGGGGTAGAGAGAGCTGCTCTCTTCAGTGTGTTCTCCATGTTGGCAGTCCTTTGATTCAGCCTGTGCACTGCAGCTGCTTTTATAGACCCACCATTGGGAGAATATGGCGGGTCCCCAATGCCCTGCTGCGAAGGAGCTGTGTGGTGCCCAGCGGTGGTGCAGGATGCAGCATCGGTGCGGTAAGAGAAGAACCACAGACCGCTGCCCTGTTACCTCATGAACCTGAGAAGACTGTAGATCCCAGGCTGATGCCCGAGGACCTACCTGACTTCTGACACCGACCCGGCAGAGACAGAGGAGGAGGCGGAAGTAACACATGACAAATGAGAAGTGCTGCTGTATAACAACAGCAGGGAAGGTGAACCACAATATCCAAAGCATTGCAAGATGGTGGAATCAGAGGAGGAGAGCGAGGAATGAGCTGGAAATGGTCAGAGGAGAAAGGAGAGAGGAGAGGGAACCACACCCAAAACCAGAAAGAGAGAGTGGGGCCAAGCCAGGAATAAGAAAAGTCCAAGGTGTCAAGCTGCATAAATGGACATGGAGTCAAGAGCCCGTAGAAAATTGAAAAAAATAAAGAATGCCGAAATCCAGTTGGGTGATAGCGATACTTGCTGGGACATTAAGTCTAAATTTCCAGCGCGAACTGAAAAAATAAATTGGGAGAATGCTGTAAGCTAGCTTATTGTGTCCAAATAAGCACAATGAACTGAAAAGGTTTATGGTATTTCCATCTAATTTTTTGCATTGAGGGACATTTCCATCTAATGTTTTTCAACAAAAAAATTTGCATCGAATGCATTTTTTATTTTTATGGGGGGTCTCCTACAGCCCCCTGTTTTTTACCATTTAACACCCACCACAAAATAATTAACCCTTTACCCCTCAAAAACATGCATTTGATGCATATTTTTTCATTGCAAACCCCTCGATGCAAAATAATTCGATGGAAAGGCATTCAATAGATAGATCATCCCACCACAAAAACATAGTCCAGGCCCCTTGCAATCTGAATTCTTCAATTCATTTAGGGCCACATATCTGCCGATTTGCACGGGGAACAGCCCCCTCAGGCTGTGCACTTGAATCATTGCATGTGCCCCACACCACGCATCGCAGTCAATCGGCCCACCGCAAATCCACAGACTAGGCCCCACACAACTGGTAATCCCCAACACAGCCATCGCTTTGCCCCCTCTGACTTTCACGAGGAACAAATTCCTCAGATTTCCTACCCAGTTCATCCCACGCGTCCCTCTCCACGGTGTCCAACCACTGCAAAATCAACAAACATGCAACCCTGCCAATCCCAACCGTAAGCCATCAACTGCACATTCACCAATGCAACATCAGTCGCGGCTCACAAAGCTGATATCCTCGACCTCATAATATGCAACGACCTTTACTACCTTGCCATCACAAAAATGTGGCTCCATCCCACTGCTCGCCCTCTTCATTGCCATCCCCCCTGGTTTTCCCACCCTAAAATGTGATGATCCTCAAAAATAGGAGGCGGCGTTGCCCTCATCTTTAAAAACACCCTCACCATCAGGGTCACGCAAACCAATGCCATCCCAAATTGTGAATCCCTATTCACTAAGATCTCCATGCCGCCCACTGACTCCATCACACTTGTCCTGGTCTATCATCCACCTGGCCCCAGCCCCACCTTCGAAGACAACTTAATGCAGAGTATATTCATCTCCATCCAACCGTAATCCAAAATCATAATCCTTGGAGACCTCAAACTAGGCCTCAACGACCCAGCTGACTCCCTGGCCACCATCGTAGCTATGGCACTTAACCATGCCGGCTTCACATAACGCTCTCTAGAGCCCACCCATGACCAAGGGCGCACCCAAATTGGTTAACCAACTGCAACTGCAACATCTCAACCCCCATCAACTCCACCTGCCCATTGTCAGACCACCACATCATAGCATTCTTAATCCCCCACTCAGCATGCCCCAGACCAGCTCAACCTGCCAAACCTGAATGCATGGACCGGTGCACCAAAACCTCAACCCGACCAACCTTGCACTGCTACTTGCCACCCTGGCGCACCCACCACCTCCAGTAACAAACCCACCAGCACTGTCGCTCAAGCAGTCAACACACTCGCCCCTCTCAAACTCAGAAAAGCCAAACCCTCACTAAAAAGAAACGCCTGGTTCACTACTGAACGCCTTGGAATCCGCACCAATAAGTGCACCGCTGAGGTAGCATGGATAAAATAACCTTGCCCCGCTTCCAAAGCCCTTTTCGCCTCCCTTGCCAAACCATAAAAAGAAAATCCATGCTGCCAAAGCCAACAACTACAACTCTAGTTTTAGTAATGCCTCATCCAACTCCTGGGAACTGTTCACCATTCTCCGGGAAATAGAGTCTACCACCCACCCCCAGACACCCAGCCAGACCTGACAGTAGGCGACACCTGGTGCAAAAAAATCCAAGACACACTAACTGCAAAGGTCAATTCCCTAAAAGAAAAAAATCACTGCCAAGCAACTTACCATGCTCATCAAACCACCACTGCCAACAGCACCGAACCCATCACTGTCCCACTCCGGCACCCCATTCAGCTTCCACCCTGTCTCAGACATGGATGTCTCCATGATTGTTAAGAGCTGCAAACCATCACGCTGTAAAGGCGACACCTGGTCACCGCCAATCATAAAAGACTGTGCAGAGACACTCATACCCCTCTTCACAGCCATCATCAATGCATCCTTCTCCACCAACTCAGTTCCAACTTCCCTGAAGGAAGCATGGGTCCTATCGCTCCTTAAGAAACCCTCCCTAGACCCGTCCATCCCATCAAACTACCGCCCCATTACCACTACCATCTGAAAATCCTGGATCATGTTGCCTACATCCAGGTGAAACAGCATCTTGAAGAAAACCAAATTCTGGGAGCTCGGCAATCAGGATTCCGCCTCAAACACAAAACTGAAACTGCCCTATTATATTTTAAAATACAAATTGATGCTATCAAAGACACTGGAAATCTGGCCCTCCTGATGATGCTAGACCTCTCTGCCCTCAATTTACATCAACAGCAAACCTCTTGCCATCAGCCTCCGATTGGGTGAGGTCCTTCCTTGTCGACAGATCCTCTCGTGTCTTATCTGCTGATCCCACTCCTGTCACTTGTGGAGTCCCCCAAGGCTCCTGCCTCTCCCCCACTCTCTACAACATTTACACAAAACCTCTCTTTGACCACCTTGACCTACTAGGCACCTCATACACAAACTATGCTGATGATACTTAGCTCCTTATCCCACTTTCCGGATCCTACAACCAGAACTCAGGAACCATAAGTGCCACTACAAGGTTATTTAAAATTTGAGGCCTCTCACCGACTTTGTCTCAACAACGATCAAAATGGAAATCCTCATCATCGGTTCAATCAATACACTTCATAAAATTGATCCAGCTTACAAAGAATTCATCATCGACGGTAACCGCATCACCACCTCTACCGCTGCCATAACTCTTGGGGTCTACCTGGATGCCAACCTCAACTTCTCATGCCACGTGAACTCAAATGCCTCAGCGGCGGCTTACACAGCCAGACTTCTTCATGCCAGCAGGCCCTTCCTCTCCACTCCTACCTGCCTTACAATAGCAAGAGCTATCACTGGACCCAAGCTCGATTATTGTAACGCCTTATTTACCAGTACCTTAGAACGCAACTTGAATAAACTCCAGACGATCCAGAATAATGCCCTCCAAGCTGCCACGGGCCTCTCCAAATTGGACCATATCTCGGAAGCTAGGTACACTGGCTGCCCCTCCGGGATAGAATCAAAATCAACACATTATCCTTGGTCCACCGTTCTTTCTCCAACACTGCCCCGACCTACCTGTCACAATGCGTCGAGAAATACGCCCCTGCCCTCCCACTGAGATCGTTCAACTTACACCCCCTGAAGACCTCCAACTTCAATCACCTCTCAGTAGGGAGCAAGAGCTTCCTGGTCATGACAGCCAAACTTTGGAAAAATCTTTCATTCGCTCTCAGAAAAGAACAGGCCTACTGGGCCTTTCGCAGAAACTGAAAACGTGGCTGTTCAACTGACTATACTCCTTCTATAAGACGAATACATCCCCCACTGCTTTAACTCCCTTTTCTACTGTCAAATGTAACTTTCCTTCCACCTCTCATCACATAATGTAACATGTAACCTTACACCCTAATGTAACTAATGTACCTAACTAATGTGCCCTAATGTAACTAGCGCTGAGATACCCGAAGGTTTTGTGCACTGTAAGAAATGCATAAATAAATGAAAATAAAATAAATAAGTATTATTCACAATAGTTCACGTAGGTTTCCCTCAGCCAGGCTCTGACCTCTAACTGATGTCATAGGCTTTCAAATGTGCGAGGCTTTTCCACAAACCTCTGCAGGACCACTTCGACTTTCACTTCAGCTCTTCTTTATGGTATTTGCCCCAGTGTCTCTTGCTCTGGGTAGTTTCACAACATAATCTGCAAAGTTCAAAGAAGTCTTTCTCTTAAAGCAATCACTTTTGAACTTCCCCTTTCATCAGGGATATTCTTGACTATCGCGTATTTCAAAGTTCATTCACTTTGTTGCTTTACGACAAACATCAAACATTTTGCTGAGATTTTCGAGTGGGCTGTTTCCTTTCGCGGGACCACCACGCTACTCTGTATCACTGGCTTCACAGTTACCCCTGACTTTAAAGTTCACTACAGGTTTGCTTTCTTTCACGTCTCATCAGCACACCCACAACCTTCAATTGTGAAATACACTGCTGTTGCAGCTTCAATATTTTCATGACACAAACCAGCCTTTCATGTCTTTCGCTAACTCACCGGTTGTGTTCATTCTTTTCTGTTCTCTGCTGCTTTGATTCTTGAGTCAAGGTTAATACCACAGGTTTGGCGGTTCATAGACATAATTTCGAATACAAAATATTCGAAAGTCAAAAAGTCGAGAAAAAAAAACGTTGAAAAAAAAAATGTCGAATTTTTTTTAATGACTTTTTTTTTTGAAATGGGGGGGTTCCCCCCCAACCCCCCTTTTTTTTATTTTTACCTATTTTTTTCACAAAAACTAAAGCCCAAAAAAAAATATCGAAAAAAAAAACAATTCGACATTTTTTTTTCGACATTTTTGATTCGACTTTTTTGACTTTCGAAATTATGTTTTCGAAATTATGACTGGACACCAGGTTTGGTCTCACCTCCCCAACTCTGCCGTTCATCCGGCAAGGTCGCTGGCATACTTGCAACACAATGCAGACTTCTTCTTGTCTGGATTTTGGCTTTCTTTGCGTATCTCTCATGGTTTCTCTGAGGCAACCACCTCCTGCAGGGAGATTCAGGGTTTGCCAGCTCCTCACTCTGGTCCCTTGATCGGTCGTCCTGCTTCAATGGGTTCATCTTCACCTTCACCACCGGAGGATCTGCTTCTTCTCGTGTTGCACCCTGCTCAGAGTGTGTCTCCATGTTCTGCCTCTTATCCGTGTGGGGGTAGTAAATGGGTATCAGATGTATGTGATGACGGTCAAGTGCCTGACTTTGCCTGACCTTCTTAACGGGACATGTCTAATTGGATATGTAAGGGGTAGCCTCTTTTCTCTCAATCCTCCTCTTCCTCTGCCCAGTGTTTGTGTAGAAAGGGGGGTTTGCGATGTTGGAAAATCCTATAAAATAGGATAGCGTATGGGCACGGGAAAGGGGGGGGGGAGTACTGCGTCTCACCATTGTTTGTCTCACCCCCACTCCCTGAAGATACCTCACCCAGGTGATCTTGCCACACAGGTCCACCCCCGGGGTCTGGCTCCAAAGGCGATGGCCGTGCCCTGGTCACCTGAGAGAGAGATCCATGGGGACTAGCAATTAAGATACCTTTTGGTTTCTCACAATAGCATAATCATTCCTGTGAGTACATGGCAAGTGACAGCATTTCACATCTTTGCCAACTAGCACCCAAGGCAGAAGATGCAGATCCAAAGGCATCCACAGCAGTGTCTGCTAGCTCTACCTCTGTACCAGCCTCTGGCCACAAATCCATGGATGCATGGCATGGATTTGCCACTGTCTGTAAATCATCAGGCAAGTGTGCAACTAGCTACCATCTCCTTGCCAACTGCAGCCACTTTTGTGTCTGCAGAGCCCTTGAGCACACTCACCACCAGCACCACTCCCTTAACTAGTAAGGGAGTTAAACTGGGTTGCGTGGTGGACCCTTACTCTTCAACATGTATTTGGCCGACTTACCTGGCAGACTACAGTTAGTACAAAACTGTCCCCCTAAAATTGGATCGGAAACAAGTAAAATGAATATCTTATGTGTACGACATTGTCTTGATCGACCATACCTTTATTGGCATGAAGCGTTCCATATATGCTAAAGAAAATGGGTTAATCTTAAATATGGAGCAAACCAAGCCCATGTATTTTGGTAGAAATAAGTGTAAGAGAGTGACCATGAACATTGGGGAAGGTCACATTGAGATGGTGTGAAGGTGTGTGTGTATAAATACTTGGGACTTCCATTCTGTGATAGTAAAACATACAGTGAGATTATTATTACAAGAAAAAGAAGGGCAGTATTATTGACAAGCCTCATTAAGAAATTTGCGGACGAATATGCTGGCTTTTGCATGAAAGGAATAAACAGAGCTTCTGTCCAGCTACCCTGTATGGACTTCAGGCTTTGGCATTGACTGGTTTTAATTGGCTTAAAGTAATTCAAGACACATTTTGGAAGTGTGCTATGGGACTGCCTCAGTGATATGATATGATATGGTATTTATAACGCGCCTATACACAAGTGTTTAAAGGCGCGACGAGGCAAGGGAGGGGGAACAGAGGGAAGACAAATAACGATCCTACTACGCCAGGTGTCATTCAGAACGAGCAAGTGCATGGGAAGGGGAAGGAGGAGAAGTGCGGGGGAAAGAGGGAGAGGGCAGTGCAGTACATAGGATAAGAAAATAAATAAATAACAATAGGTAAAAGTACGGCCAGGAGGTGGTAACTGCAAGGGTAAGTGCAGATGTCAGGTGTCAAGTTCTGGTAGTGGGACTGTAGGGATACAGAAAACAGTCTCCTAGTGCAGGGGTTGCCAGGAAGGCAGGGCAGGAGTGTGACTGGCGGGGGAGGGGACCTGAGCCCAAGATCAGAGGGTGGCCAGGTAAGCAGTCCAATTTCAGTGTTAGCCAGGAAGTCAGCAAGGGAGAGGAGGAGAAAAAGCAGACGCAAAGAGAAAGGTTTTGAGGTGCTTCCGGAACCAAAGATGGTTCTCCTCAAGTTTCAGGGAGGCAGGGAGGCTGTTCCAGAGGGAGGCCACAGCCAAAGAAAGAGATCTACCACCTACTCATTGCTTCGAGAAGCGACTGACTCTGAGGGAGTTTGAGGCAGATGAGCAAAGAGCTCGAGAAGGAAGGTATTTAGGAAGAGAGAGTTGAAGGTATTGAGGCCCCAGGCCCCAGAAGGCCTTGTGGACGATGCAGAGGGTTTTGAACTTAATCCTCACAGTCACTGGGAGCCAGTGCAGAGATTTCAGTCCTGGAGAGATATGATCCCTAGGCTTGAGGCCAAGGACAAGTCTTGCAATCCTGTTCTGGGTAAGTTGCAGAGGGCGGAGAGTAGAAGCAGGCAGATTTAGAAAGAGGATTTTGCAGTAGTCCAGCCTAGAGAGAACAAGAGCTCTAGAGACAGTGAGCTTCTGGGGGAAGGATAGGAAAGGAGGAAAACCTCTGAGGAGGTGCAGCTGGTAGTGTGACTTCTAAGAGACGTCAGAGATGTGAGGAGAGAAGGAAAGTGTGGAGTCGAAGATGACTCAGAGGTTTTTAGCCTTGCAGGTGGGAGCAGGAAGAGAGCCAAGAGAGGCCGGCCAGAGAGCTACAGGAAAGGAGGGAGCGGGTGTGCCGTTGAAGAGAATCTCAGTTTCACTGGCATTAAAGCAGAGGTCTGTGAGGGACTTCAATCAGGCACACACCCAAGTCTTGCCTAGCATGTAGTGCGCCAATGAAACCCTTATTTAATTTTTGTCTATGAGTTCAATATTCTGAATGATATACCACTCATATCACAACCTTCTCAAAATACCCCCCATGTCACACTGAACCAGGAATCAGGCTAGTTGGTATAGGTAAATATTTATTTATTTATTTTAATATTCAAATCACACATATGTTTACTATAGATATATATATGGGCAGCAATCACCCAAAGGTTGACAATACAATTCAGAAATAAGCAAAGCAATTGAATTCACTTATAAGGAGGGCAAAATAGAAAACACAGGGAAAAAGAACAGTTTGTTTTGTACACAGATAGCGTTTAGGTTAATGTTCCCCTTGCAAAGTTTTGTTTAAATACAAATGAGCAGTCCTCCACCAATGTGAGCACTCAGCAGGTATTCAGGAAGGAAATACAATGTATAGAGTTATAGGCAATCCTCCCTCCTAAACAAGAGAGAAAACCTTATTTTGGCAAATGACACTTTGAAAATGACAGGTGAAAATGGCTTTGTGAAATACTGCAAATGGTCAAAAAATGCTTAATGGATAGAAATTCTAAGGAAAGCAACACTAATCAGGTCCTAACATACATGAGCTGTTATATAAAAAACAATACACACTTTTGATCAGGATGGGATGGAAAAAGCACTTTGAAATTGGGAAATGACACGTGTAAACTTGTGAATTTTGCAAATTCGCGGCAAACTTTTACTATGCGATATTGAAGAAAAACGGGTCAAATACACTGTTTCGGTTTTTAGTTGTTGATGTAGCTAAGGATGTTAAGTATCAGTGATAGTTGACATTTCGTTTCTATCTTAAAAACTAAAGGAGTTATAGAGGTTTTGGTCAGAGACGTTTTTGCAAAATGGGAGCGAAAATGAAAACAAAAATGCGCTTTTGAAAATGACAGATGAGTTTGATTACACTATATTATGACTATGAAAAAGAGAATATCCACAAAGTAGGGATGAACAATTTCCATCCCTGGAGGAGCTCGCTCTCACTTCCCTTGTTGGGTTCCAATTAACTCTCAAAATGATTTGAGACACTTCGTTCAGTGGTTATGTTCCAAATTATCAATCCACAATTCTTTATACAGTTTTTTCAAGTATTCTTGTTTATTCCTGACCAGTCAGTGTCACAATATTATTGCCAATGCATTTCGGACCTCCGTCCATCATCAGGGCTATTAACACTACTATTTATAAATCAGTGACATATCCATCATTGTAATCCATTCCCAATTATTCACCATGAAGTGAAATCCGTAAAGAAATAATAAAGAAAATTACACATACCAGGTTATGGGTATGATCCGCAGTGGGGTTCAAATAATGCAAAAATACAAGAAACACAAAGAAATTCATTGTAGACCATTGTTAGACACTATTTCCTTATATTAATTCAAAGTATGCACTTAAAGGTCTCTACCTGTTTGGCTTTTAATCCCCCAGAGTGTATGTTCATCTCTGTAGAAAGTATTTCTATGCACAACGTGTTCTGTAAGTTAAATCTTTGTATTCTTTACTACCATAAATTGGAATTACAGCCCTCCTGTAACCCTGCGCATTATTCTACTCCCCTCACTCTTACCTCTTAGTTGCTTCGCTGTCTTGACGCGCTGGCTGCCCAAAGGAGCTGCCGCCGTCTGTGGTAGCGTTTATGAACGGTACTCATTTACGCTTGTGCGCATGATGTCCTATTCTGTGCTGCTAATCACTCTTGCGCATGTGCGCGTGATTCTGCCACCTACTCTCGATCCGCTTATTCCAAGGACAGATTGTGATGGGTACATTTGTGCACTCTTTCACTCTTGCCTTGTTTATTTATTACCTTAGGGGATGAAAGCAATTATTGATGATGCTACGTGCATATCTTTACTAGTATACATGTCGGTCAAATGCGCGTGTGCGCGCTTTGTCCACTATGCTATTGGGGGCCCACGCATGCGTTTGGGTCCCATATATCGTGTCTCTCCTTAAGCCATACCTGGGAAAATCTCTATAACCATTACCTGTATTTCTGTCAATATTGCAACGCTCCTTCTCCAAATTTCTATGTTTATAATTACCAGGGAAAAATACATTTGAGGACCAATTACCAATTTGTTACCCTTGCTAAAGGATGACGTTCACATAGGTAATCATAGGTGATCATATCTGTAATTCAATTAAGAGAATCCACTCACAGGCAGTAAATTACTGCCTTACGTCCCAGAGGGGGTTGATTTCCTGCGGGACATATCGTGGATTCTCTATTAGTATTTTATAAGACACACTATTTCGCCAAATTGATTGCAATTACATCTTTCAAATGTTCATATTGTCTGAAAGTTCACAAAAAGCACATGAGGTTCATCTCCTCATTTATGCCCCCTGGTCTCAGGGAGTCAAGTCGATCTATCCAGAATGACTCTCGTTGGTTCAATCTCCTTCCCACATCTTCATACGCATTTTGTTGTCTGATGACTTCCAGGATTTGTATCCTCATCTGGCTAATATTATGCTTCATTGAGTTCCAGTGTCTAGCCACCGCTGAGTTCACATTGTTGTTTCGACTCCATTCCAGAAGAAACAATACCAGGGGAGTACAGGGGAGTACAGATAACACTTTGAGCACAGACTCTGAAGACCCTAGAGAGAAACAAAATACATCTGGAGAAAGAAGAACAACAGAGCGACAAGCAGAATCCAAGACATCAGAAAGAGAATCTAGGGCAGCACTTGTTTTTTTAGGACGAGAGACAGGAAGAAAAGAACGAGGCGTGGGAAAAGAAAAAGAAAACCCAAGGGTAGAGACTAGGAGAGCGAGACAGAAGAAAAATTTGTTGTGAATATATCATCAAGAATACTAACAAAAAACGAGGAGATGTTACTCCAGAAGGGCCTAAATTATGTACCTACCCACAGTACAACTTTGTTTGAGACTAAGATCGACCTATTCAATCTGGTTAGAAAGCTGAAACTAAAAGTGTTTTTTGATGAACTCGACCCGACGCAATTCAAAGAGCAAGATCCAGAGGAATTACAAGAATTTAAAAAGAAAAGTAACTTCATGCCACCGATCAATGTTCCATCCATAGACATTTTCCATCGACAAGTGCTTAAAGACTTGAAAAGAGTGTCATTTAAACGACCGAAATATGGGAATCTGAAACCAAATGAATTCAAGAATGCTTAAAGGTTGATATGGATATGATGAGATAACCGTACGCACAGCAGAAAAAGGGGGAGCACTTGTAATTATGGACAGTCAGGATTACCATAATGAATGTATGGACCAACTAAAGAACACGGATGTATACTCAGAGCTGGATAATGATCCCACAAGCGAGATATTGAAAAATTTGGAAGAACTTTTGGAGAAAGCAGAAGAACTAGGGCGGATAAGTGCAAGAACAAGATCCTTTCTTACCAACAAACATCCAAGGATACCAAATTTCTATACGTTGCCTAAAATACACAAAAGTCTGATCAAACCGCCAGGCAGACCCATAGTTTCTGGAGTAGATAGTGTGCTACAACCATTAGGTCAATACATTGACCAATTTCTACAACCATTGAAACAGAAAACAGATACCTACATCAAGGACACTACTCATTTTTTGGAACTATTGAGAAAGAATGAATTTACAGACACCTCAATTATGTTTACCATCGATGTAAAGAGCCTTTACACTTCTATCCCCCACAATTTGGGCATAGAAGCAATCGAATGGCTACTCCTCAAGGAAGGAGATTTGAAAGCAATTAAGGAATTCATCTTGGTACTATTACAATTTATATCTGAAAACTCATATTTTCAATACAGAAACAAATTCTTCATTCAAACATCCGGCACAGTGATGGGGGCCTCAATGGCACCTATGTATGCAAATACTTTTATGCATAAATTTGAAAAGGACTATGTGCTTGACCATGCAGTGTGGAGAAATTATATTTCAATGTGGGTCAGATTCATAGACGATATTTTCAGAATATGGATCGGCACAGAGGAATCCCTTAATGACTTTTTTACATACCTCAACAATATAGACCAACGTATACAATTTACACATGAAACTTCGAATACTCAAATCCATTTACTGGATGTGGCCATACAAATTCAAAATAACAGCTTTTCGACCAACATCTATAGGAAAGAGACAGATCGCAACAATTTACTCCATTGCCTCAGTTTCCATCAACCAAGCCTAATTAGGAATCTACCTTTCAGTCAGATGATGAGAGTAAAACGGATTGTCAATGACCCAAGAACATGTGCGACAGAGATCGAGAACATGGGGAAAAGATTTGAAGCAAGAGGGTATAAACCTGCAGAGATAGAAGCAGCCAAAGAGTGACTGAGGGAACCCACAATCAGTGACACCAAGAAAGAGAAGAAAGAACCGAATATGGTCTACGTGTCATGTTACCCAGTACAGAGCAACAGGATCAAGGGTGTAATCAAGAAAAATTGGAGCACATTGACAAATGACATGAGAGTCGAACACTTGTTTAGAGAACCACCTACCTTTGCGTACAAGAGGAGTGCAAACCTAAGAGATAGACTGGTGAAGACAAGACCTGGAAAGAAATCATTAGAGACCTCAAGAAAAGGAACATATCCCTGCTTACACTGTAGTAACTGTAACTTTATAACAAAAGGAGATACTGTAGACCACCCCTGTACGGGTGAAAAAATAAAGCTAAGGGGATATGCAACATGCGGCACACCTAACATAATCTATGGTATCAAATGTCCGTGTAGCATCTGGTAGGTCAATCAAAGAGACCAGGAAAGCTCTGATGGAATGAGCACAGATCGTGCATTCGGAACAACAATGTGAACTCAGCAGTGTCTAGACACTGGAACTCAATGAAGTATAATATTAGCCAGATGAGGATACAAATCCTGGAAGTCATCAGACAACAAAATGCGCATGAAGATGTGGGAAGGAGATTGAACCAACGAGAGTCATTCTGGATAGATCGACTTGACTCCCTGAGACCAGGGGCATAAATGAGGAGATGAACCTCATGTGCTTTTAGTGAACTTTCAGACAATATGAACATTTGAAAGATGTAATTGCAATCAATTTGGCGAAATAGTGTGTCTTATAAAATACTAATAGAGAATCCACAATATGACCCGCAGGGAATAAACCCCCTGTGGGACGTAAGGCAGTAATTTACTGCCTGTGAGTGGATTCTCTTGATTGAATTACAGATATGATCACCTATGATTACCTATGTGAACGTCATCCTTCAGCAAGGGTAACAAATTGGTAATTGGTCCTCGAATGTATTTTTCCCTGGTAATTATAAACATAGAAATTTGAAGAAGGGGCGTTGCAATTATGACAGAAATACAAGTAATGGTTATAGAGATTTTCCCAGGTATGGATTAAGGAGATACATGATATATGGACCCAAGCGCATGCGTGGGCCCCCAATAGCATAGTGGACTAGACGTGCGCACGCGCATTTGACCGGCATGTATACTAGTAAAGATATGTACGTAGCATCATCAATAATTGCTTTAATCCCCTAAGGTAATAAATAAACAAGGCAAGAGTGAACGAGTGCATAAATGTACCCGTCACAATCCGTCCTTGGAATAAGAGGATCGAGAGTAGGTGGCAGAATCACACGCACATGCGCAAGAGTGATTAGCAGCACAGAATAGGAAATCGGGCGCACGCGCGTAAATGATTAGCACTCATAAATGCTACCACAGACGGTGGCAGCTCCTTTGGGCAGCCAGCGCGTCAAGACAGCGAAGCAACTAAGAGGTAAGAATGAGGGGAGTAGAATAATGCGCAGGGTTACAGGTGGGCTGTAATTCCAACTTATGGTAGTAATGAATACAAACATTTAACTTACAGAACACGTGCTGCATAGAAATACTTTCTACAGAGATGAACATACACTCTGGGGGATAAAAAGCCAAACAGGTAGAGAGCTTTAAGTGCATACTTTGAATTAATATAAGGAAATAGTGTCTAACAATGGTCTACAATGAATTTCTTTGTGTTTCTTGTATTTTTGCATTATTTTAACCCCACTGCGGATCATAACCATAACCTGGTATGTGTAATTTTCTTCATGATTTTTTTACGGACTTCACTTCATGGTGAATAATTGGGAATGGATTACAATGATGGATATGTCACTGATTTACAAATAGTAATGTTAATAGCCCTGATGATGGACGGAGGTCCGAAATGCATTGGAAATAATATCGTGACACTGACTGGTCAGGAATAAATAAGAATACTTGAAAAAACTGTATAAAGAATTGTGGATTGATAATTTGGAACATAACCACTGAACAAAGTGTCTCAAATCATTTTGAGAGTTAATTGGAACCCAACAAGGGAAGTGAGAGCGAGCTCATCCAGGGATGGAAATTGTTCATGCCTGCTTTGTGGATATTGCTTAAGCCTGGTGCCTAGGCTAAAGGGTGAGCCCCATAAATAATTGTGAATGAACTAGCGAAACTTTGAAATTCAGCAGTGCCCACCCTACCCCCTAATTCTATGAAAAAGAAAATGCCACATATGGATCTTATAGTCACGGGATCAGCGTAGCCCGTCCCGTTGTGGATACTCTAATTCTTCCTGGGATTTAATTTAGTTATTCAGAATCACTAGGGATTCATGGTTTTGGAACACAGGTGAGACAATGAGCGCAAGAAGGATTCTAATAATACCGGAGTTCTGAATTAAAGATGGGATGGGTTGAGATAGGGATAATACAATGCAGATATACAATGGGTTACTGTTCTTCCTATTAATACTTACAGAAGAAGTAATTAAATTGGACCGTCAGCTCTGGTCAATGAATTGGATCTCGTCTACTGACAGCAGGGCACCTCTAGCAGGATTGGATCAGCAAGGCGGTTCTGGTCAATTTGGACTGCACCTCAGCCTGGATTTGGAAGGGCCCCTTCTGGTTTCTGGACACGGTAGATCACAGGATGCAAGTTTTCAGTGGGCAAGCCTTAATGCTAGAAAGCCAAGCTGAATCAGAATCAAATCCCTTCAAGTTTGGGATGTTTGCAATTGGGTCAGGCTAGCAATAATTTTGCAACACTAGAGTCTGGATTCTGCAAGGAAATCTGGATCTTTCAAAGAATTCTGGGTTCAGCTACAAAGTGAACATTTCTGCAATAAGGTGCTGCGCGGGCATCTGGATGGGTTCTGGAAGCAGTGTGTTCTGGAAGCAGTTTCCCTGTGTGTAGTGAAACTCCTATATTTATCCGTTACAAAGTTTATGGCATTGGCATAACTTCAAAACACACCCCCATGGTTGTGAGTGGCTACAGGGATGGGCTTTGTTTTGTTTGGCAGCCTGAACAGAGCTGTCGTCTTATGGCAGGATTTAGGATCTCCCACCTGGATTTTTACCCAAAACATACTTTTGCACAACTGTACATTTCTACCATTATGTACCCTCATAAAATTGGACATATATACTTTATATTCGATTGTTTACATTTACATTCACTTCCCATATTTGTGAGAGCTGTATTGGTAATTCTCTGGATTTTTATCAATTTTATCGATAACACTTTGTATTAATCATTTCTAGTTTGATAATCATTTCTAGTTTGATACATCACTGGGCGCTTATCAGTGGATCGTGTACATACAATTGTACGTTTGCAACAGTAATAGTTTTGCTACAATCAGACATTTTTCAGAACTTTGGTCCCTTAAATGGTACGAGTTTCCTCAATGTCTTCAAATCACAAGGCTGAAATCAGTTTAATAATAATTCTTTAATGTGATATAGATTGAAAATAAATTCATGCTTTACACATAATACAAATTACATACATTAATATCAAATCATGCAAAACAAATCATCTATATGCAGGGAGAATAAAATGAAAAAAGAAAATTAATTTAAAAAATATTTAAGTAAGCAGATAAGGAAAGAATCATATTAGAATATATATATGTTGTTATCTTTTCCCATAGTTCTATACAATCTTAGCAGCACAAAGTAATAGAAAAACATCTTTCCAAACAGCTGCTTACATCAGAGTCATGTAGAAAATAAAATTGGTAATAGACCTCTTCCCAGACAGTATGACATGTCTGCTCTTGACACCACCGTTCTCAAATAATTGTATTCAGGGAGCCCAAACTTACTTCAATCTGTTGCCAGACAATATACAGTGCAATAAACAAGTGCATATTGCAGGTGTTAGTGCAATAAAGCCAAAATGATGTTTCACATATGGTTAGAGGATTGTGTGCAAATTCGCCAAGGTATAATAAGATTGTATAATTTAATGTCTGACATTCAATTAAAAGAGGGTTGGCTGTCTCCAGGCATTATGGGGATTTACACGGGTGACTGACTCGGTCTTTGGCAGGGATATTTTCCCTGGCTCCCAAGTTGCTCAAAGTGGGCACTTGTTCCAGTCTGAACAAGATGATAAAACGTCTGAGCCTTTTAGTAGAGCAGAGATACAGATATGCTTGGGGTTTCATAAAGGTATATAATCTGTGTTTTACAAATTGGTAGGTCTTTAGACTGCTAAAATGTGAGAAATTCCTGAGCCAATCCTACAAGTCCACCTTTTTCCCAAGTGCATTTAGGACTTCATTGGTGTGGTTAACCCTCTATACGCCCAGCCTATGGCTACGAAAAGTTTGGTCATGGCTTTTAGTAGGGGTGAAGTGGTATGCTTTTTGATCACTTCCTGGTGGATCACGGACAATAAGGGATTGGTAGAGCAGCCAATCATCTTAAGATAAAACCCTGCCCTCCTTTTAAGTACCATAGCTTTCAGTGATGGAAGGCCCAGTTCAAGTCTAATCAGGGCCATCAGAACTCCCGGGGACAGCCCCAGTATCCGGTGTCAAAATTTGCCCTCCATCACTTGAAGCCACGCCAGATCGAATGAGAGAAGCGACTCAAGGCCATAAATGATCATGGGGGCAAACACTTATATATATAAGTGTCATGTCCCCCAGAGATTGAAGCCACCCTGCTTATTAGTGAATGTGGATATTAATGTGGTGACTTGCGTACCCCTGGTTATGCGTCCATGTCTGCAGTGAAGGTAATCGCCATGGGGCTCGATTTCCACTCCAAGATACCGGTAGGAGGGGGCGTAAAGTATGTGATTTTGATGCACCATAAGGTTCACTCGGGATGCTCTCTTCCTGGTGAATCTAAGCACCTTGGTCTTATCTAGGTTAATGGTCAAGCCATTAATCCTAGCATGATCCCATAGGGTGGAAGCAGAGCGCCTGAGTCCACCTATCGTGTTATCAAATACGACCAAGTCGTCCGCATACGCCCGGACTGCGCACGGTGCCTCACCAATTTTCTGAGGGCAATTGTCAACCTCAGCTAACACTGCAGGAATGTCATACACATGCAGGTTATAAATAAGGGGTGCTGTAACACATCCCTGTTTTACCCCCTTATTTTGGATCACCTTTTTGATCATGCTGCCTTTGTGGTTTAATCTAAGACGAGCGGAGGTTTTCTGGTGCAAGAGTCTCAAATAGTATAAGAGACCTGAGGGGCATCCCATTGTTTCAAGCTTAGCCCATAGTCTCACTCTGGGGATAGAATCGAAGGCAGCCTTGAAGTGAATATAGAGGGTATACAGTGGGTGCTGCCCCTTGCTGAGCGCCCGTGTACGAAGTATATCCATAACCAGTAGATTGTGTGAGGTGGAGAAGTCCCGCCGAAAGCCACATTGAAATCTACTGAGTATGTTAGTCTCTTCTACCCATTTCTGCACTTCACTTAGCAGTAATGTGATGTCGAGCATAGACAAAAGCCTATAGTTATTCGGGTCTGTGCGACTGCCCTTTATAAAGACAGGAATGAGGATTGCTGTTTGCCAGGTTATGGGAATTGTCCCCTGTGCTAAGATCTTTTTGAAGAGTAGGGAGAATAAGTCGGCCCACAATACAGGGTGGTTCTTGATTACTGCATTAGCCATCCCATTGGGGACAGGTGCTCTAGAAGACTTAAGAGCAATTATTTTGTTCAGGATGGCCACCGCTGAAACGTCAAAGGGCAGAAGGATAGATGCCTTATTCGGGGATATACTTAAAGGCTCCGTCTCCCCTGAATTACGGCTTAGTAAGAATTTTACCCATACCTCCTCGCTAATAGGGATGGTTAATGGGCCTTTGACCTTCTCTCTATTCTCATTTAGGAGTGACCAAATACTGCGAGAATTCCTAGAGCAGATGGTCTGTACTAGCCTTTGATATGTATTATTCCTCTCTGCTCTTTTAATGCTCTTAATGCTAGCTCTATATCTGTTTTTAGCTTTTCTTACTTTCTCGCAGTAGATGACTCCCGGTAGACTCAAGATCTTAAGTCCCTGAATCTCCGCTCTCAGCCCTCTCTTAGCATTCCTAATTCCCTTATTATAGGGAGATTTAATGCCCTCAGTTCTTAACATATGCCCCATTTTAGCTGTGGCGTGTTTGCCTGAGAATCCCAGGATCCAAACTTCTATGTCATTCGCAGTCATGAGATTGAAGTCAGGGAAACCCTCTGCAGCGGCAGGTTTGAGAGCTTCAGTGGCTGCTCTTATATTCTTCTCAGACCAGGCTATTCTAGATCCTGTGCAATTGATTTTAATGCTACCAATATTCAATGGGGAAGAGGGAGGGATAGGAAGGCGGAGTGAACAGTAAAGCAAGGCATGATCGCTCGATTTGTTAGCGGTCACACTCATATCAACAACTGTAGACTGCATCTCAGGGCACATAAATATGTAGTCCAGAGTGCTAAATGATGTTCCATTTGACCAAGTATGTTTCCCCGGCCGATCTCCGGGAGTACGGCCATTAATCATCATCGTGAGGTCCCAAGAATCAAACAATTGGAGCCATCCTAGTCCTTCGACCTCCCTTTTTCCATGGGTCATTAGACATATTGCACTG
Source organism: Ambystoma mexicanum (assembly GCF_040938575.1). NCBI lineage: Eukaryota > Metazoa > Chordata > Amphibia > Caudata > Ambystomatidae > Ambystoma > Ambystoma mexicanum. The sequence goes on along the minus strand of NC_090927.1, from coordinate 191,994,896 downwards.
AGATTAGGATTAGAAGACATGAGTGCATCACCTGTCATGTGGCAATTAAAATCCCCCATAACAGCCACCGCAAAATTACCAGGCCTCAGCAACCAAGAGGACAGTAGATCCTGTATTGCCTCTTGTAATAGTTCTCTCACTACCGCTCCCGGATGGTTATACAAATTAATAAGAAGAAACCTACAAAAGCCACTTTCAACATGGTATTCAACCTCTACCGCCATAAAATGGTCCTCAGCTTTGCTCTGAATCTTATGTGATATCAGCATGTTAACCACCCCCGTGAGTAAACCCCCATATGGGCGACCCTTATTGCCGCGTTTAGCAGGTGATTGATATATAACAAAACCATCTAGCAATAAAGGGTCCAGTGACCAGGTCTCTTGAAAACAAATACAACTATGTTTGGACAATAGGTCTACAGAGCCCTCCGACCTCAAAAGATGGGCAAAGCCTCGACAGTTCCAAGTGAGTAATGAAAAACATCAATGGTTCTGTAGCGCTCGCGGGAGGGATTCCAGAAGTGACTTAAGAACGTGTTGTATTTCAACCAGGACGAGAGTTTCCCCTGCCGCAGGCTTGAGACCATTCGATAAAGGGGCAGTTGTAACAATGTCCTCTGATTCAGAGCAGTGATCATTCTCATATGGGTCCACATCAATATTGATGTCAACTGCCCTCAGTTCCTCTTTAAATTTCCTAATCAGTCGTGCAGTAGCCAGGAAAGTACAATGTAATGCAAAGACGTGGGAGTTAGGGCCCATCAAAGGTTTGACAAACAAAAAATCATCCGATTTTAAGACACGAAGTTGGGGGATGTAATAGAGTCTAACTAATAACTCGGAACACGCCAGCCAGGGGTTTTTGCCACTCGAGTATACATTCTTAATAAAGCAGATGCGGTTATCGTTAATGTCCTTGGCTACGCTCTTCTGGTCAGGCAATACAGGCACAGATGATTCTCCCTCCACGACTAACCCGGGAGATTGCTCAGGGCATACTAACAAACTAGATACGAGGCCCTGCTCCGAGTCTACCAGAGAGCCTTCGTCTGAGTCTGGGCAGATGGACTTCTCTTCCGGCACAAGCCAGTCTGTAAGGAGACCATTGGTCGTTGACGCCCGTGCAGCCGCTCTCGCAAGTCTTTTCCTGGCTTTTTTCAAGTGTGTTTCTGGGACAGGCCGTGGTCCAACAGTCGGGAGTGTGGCACTCATTATAGAGTTCTTATTTTTGAGTGCCTTCTTTGCCAATCTACGTTGTTTCTGTGAAGGGGGAGCCAACGGACTTTGTACCGGCTCATGGTCGTCTACACGCTCCGATGGTACATCCTCAGCTACAATGCTCCTGATGGATTCAGAATGCTCAGCTACCACCTCTACCATGATTTCCTGATCTTCAATCCCCTTGGCTAAATGCAAGGCGGCAGATAGATTAGCTTCTGCTTCTTCACGAGGGAGATCCTTCAGATCTAACGCCATAGTGAGGGTATTGGCGTTTGTCAAAATACGCCCTGACATTTGCAAAAGGATCCTAAGCGCAAATTGAAGAGAAACAACCGATGATTGGAGCTCAGCTATCTCAGTTGAGCTCGGATGCAGACAGTTGTTATCCTCGCCCTCTTTGTCGTGCGCATCCTCCATCGATGCCATTGCAAGATTAGGAGAAGCAGACAAGCGACCACAGCTTCCCCCAGAATTATGCAGGCCCGGGGTGGGGTGCTCGTGATGTTTTCATTCAGGGGCATTCTGCCACTAGTTGCCATCTGGGGAGTTTGTGACGACATTCGTCTCTGTATATTTAAACAAAGATCTAAGATGGAATTGTTGTCGATGTCGTCAAAGTTGGTAGTATTTAAAGAAATGCAGCCACTTAGGCCCGGGGCTGCAGTTTCCTCAATAATAGTGGAATTTATTTCAGGGGGAGGATTCACAGGGAAAAAACTCAGTGATGGCACCTTGCACCACTGGTTTAGAGTATTTTTCATTCTTGTTGGGTTTATCACCCTTCATGTTGGTCTCCTTTATAGGTTGAGACTTGATTTTCCGCAAGTTATAAATCAAATGGGAAGATCTTTTTCCCTGCTGCATATCTGCGGTGCAGCTCACTGTCCACCAAATGTTCACTTGCCAGGATAAGGTAGGGCTACAATGTAGGATGCAATAGTGGTTGCTGTAGTCAGAGAGGAGGAATAATTATTCCGATAGGCCAGACAGAGGAAAAGAGGTGGTGTCCCACCGTCTTCCGGGGTCACCCGAATGATTCCTCTCACCAGACAGCCCTGAGCTTAATCACACAGTGCCTATGTTCCGACGCCCAGGATCAAAGGCAAAAAGCCCGCAGTCTCCGGGACATACTCACTGAATCCAGTTCTCCTCAGAATCAGCCCAGGGACAATGATATGTAAAAAGGCACTGAGCTGTGCAGGGGTAAGGCCAGAGATAAGCAGTCACCTTAAAGGTTATAAATATTTATAGTACACTAGAGAAGTACATGTAATCTGTACATCCCAGTTAGATTCTGCGTGCCAATAAGGTGTAAAACTGGCCCCCTTACCTCATTCAAGGATCTCCACTTGTCTCACCTTCTGGCTCACAGCTTAAGAGCAGAGAGCTGAAAGCACTATGTATGGCGGGTCAGGTGGGTCGCAACGCACCTCCCTGCCGCATACAAACACTGCGTTATAAGAGGCCACCTCCAGCTCGATGAACTAGCTATTTGAGAAGCCTACTCTACTTAGTGCTAATGATGCAATATATCTAGTGTATCGCATCTAGGGTGCTTGCAACCTTTCCCGCTCCTTGCTCGCCCCTTCCTCCAATGGTCAGCGCCCCTAGAGGTGCCGGTTGCCAAGCGTCACGCGTCAGGCTTACCCTATTGCCTTCAGCCAGAGAAGCTGCAAGCTCCTCTTAGTCGGTTCCTCCAACATGAGCACACAGGGGAAAATCCTCTCCAGGCACACTCCACATGCAGGCAGGCAGAGCGGGCAGGGGAGGGCAAGGTGCAAGAAGCTGCCATTCGCGACTCTGCTTCCCTCGCTTTACTTGCGTCTCTCGTCTCTCGTCCCTCGCAAATCAGAGGAATGGACCTCTACTGAAATTAGTTTAATGTCTACCAAGTTTCAGATTTATCCGTCTTTAAGTTGCTCAGTTAAAGAGTTTTAAACTTTAATCAAAAATAAGGATTTCACACCAAAGTCCTCCTGTGTAACCTCCCCTTTTCAGGCAGCAGCTGTCCAGTCCTTTGAAGTTCACTGAGAAACCTCTTCCACATCCTGCCCCTCCTTGCAGAGGTCAATGCTCAGCCTGTACTTTGTTCTTTGGTCAGCCAGCAGACGAATGTCTAATGCGGCCCCATTGGCTGGCTTGTTGGCATTATGCGGGAACCATTAACATCCATTAGCCTTCCTGTTCTCAAGGGAGTGTCAAGCGGCGATGTCAGATTTCCCTGGCCAGGCTGTCAGATCAGAATTAAATAGTGGATTGGTCCCAGACTGGTTCTCCTTGACATTAAAGACTTTTCATTTGAAATATAAAATATAAGCACCGTTTATAAAGGATTTACACATTTTAAAAGAATTAGCCCTTCACAAACATGCTTGAAATAGTGGATTTTGCAATTTTTTAGGAAAAAAGAAAATACTTTTTTACTGGGTTTGGCAGCCAATTTCCTTAGGCAGCTGTCAGGCAGAAAGGCCTGGATTCCCCTGACTGCCTTGGAGAATCCATGATTTCAGCACACTTTCCATTCCATAATTCTCTGGGAAAGTGACAGAATTTTTAAGGGCATTTTCGGATTAGGCCCTTCTGTGGCCTTGTTTCAGGTGACAGATAGATGACAGATGACAGCAGTGATTCCTGTTTTTAACACCAACTTTGCCTCTGTGGCAGGGCAGCAGCTCTTTTGGTGGTTTATGAACTCTGCACAATTTTGCAGATTTAGTGCGCACAGGGGTTATTGCCTCCATTTTTGGCAGTTTTCTTTCCCCATTGGCAAAGGGGCGCAGTGTGGTGCAGTGGCATGGATAAAAATACTCCACAGGTCATTGGCGGCACACCACTCCTGGATAGCAGACAGGCAGTCAGAGATGAGGGAAGTAGAGGAGGAGGCCGAGGGTAGCTTGAAGATGAGCTGGGTGTCATCCGCGCAGCACTGAAAGTTCGGGCACAGAGCGGCTATGAGGTGGGCCTATAGTGGTGATACGGTTGGAATTTGGCCTTATATCCCTGCCAGCAATGTCTTTTAAGAGAAGGGGGACCCTGTATCTAAAGGCCATGAAAGATTCTAAATGTCCTCTGTTGAAGACCATGCATACATCGATGACGTCTGATAATAATACAATATTGAAGGAATATAAAAATGTTAATGTACAGTTCCATGTAGATATAGATTGAAGCCCAGATTGGAATTTGAATACTTTCATTTGAAACATGAATTTGAAAATAAAGTCAACTTGGGGGGCTGGAATACAAACTGCCCACATCTATCTAGCATCTGTGAAAATGTAACCCATCTGTATATGAAAACTTCTTATGCCGTTCATCCTCCTGGATAGATTACATCTACGTCACTCAACATCTATATTTTTTTGGTGCCATGGAAATTCAGGATCTTGGATTTAGTGACCATCCACCCTTAGATCTTACTTTAGATGTGAAAGTAAAATCTCACATGACTTCTCAAGTATTGGCTCCTCTTTCCATCAATAGGGGAGGATTGTCCGTAAAGTGGAATGTGACAGCATGTTGCAACTATTTATCTATCCAGCAAAGAGTGATAGAGTCGGAAGATCTGGGAGAGGCAATAGCTGGAAACTTCTCACTAACGACAAATTCAACATAACTACAAACAACACAGAACTTAATATCTCTGGCAGATAAGGGGAAGTTTCGGCAATCCAAGACACATATTCATGCATACAACAACAGTTTAGCAGAGGAAACTGATTTCAAAAACAACTTGGACTGAATATTATACAGCTAGGTTTTTCTACAACGTGCAATATAGCAAAGTGTTCTTGTAGTTTGAACTTGATAGGGTATTTAACTATATGTGTTGCGTCCATCCATCCTGCTCCTTCACTGCCTTGACCTTCTCTGCCTGACTGGACGTTCTCCTATTTCTTCTGCTGTCTATGCCATAATGAAACTATGTGCCCCAACCGGTAGACGCTGCAACTTTAACTGACGCATAGCCTGCTGCCTCAAGTCCTCCGTACCTGCAGAATGACATAATTCAGGCAACAACACTGAGTGGAAACTAACTATAGGGCATGCAATTACAACTTATGCAGTTGCCACACTCTCAGCTAAGCTGATTGTGCATTCTGCCCACATGCATCGGTTCCATTTAATAATGTCTCCAAACAAAAATATTGCTGTTTATTGCAAAGACATTTTTAGATTGAACAACTGGGGGACATCACAGCAGCCCCCACATTCTCTTTTTTTTTTTTTACAAGGGGATTAGGGGACATCCCTGCAACCGGTCCCCATATATAATGTCACAATATATAATATTGGCAATGGCTTTTCCTGGTGACATTATGTATGGGGACATTATTACCTGATACCCATGCATCCTCATACTTCGCGAATGCTCTGGTGGGATAATCCTTTGCCTCTTTGTCTTTAATACAATCATGACTTTCTGTTACGTTAATATGGAAAATCTGTATTCTATGTCGAGACCAGACTAGTTTAAAGCTTACTTACCACCAGCGAGGACACCTGATCGATCAGTCTAAAACAGTAATTCTTAAAAACGGACTCGTTCAACCAGTCTGCTGCCTTCATTATATCTTTTATTTGAGCCCCAAAACTAAATGCCTTGAATTCCATTGTGCCTCTAACTGAGTGGGCGTTGTACGCCCAGACATCGATGCCTGCTTGCTGCATGCACCAGTGAACCCATCTGACCTGTGTAGCAGAAGAATCTGTGCCAAATGCTTTCCGCAGAGTGATTATTAGCAGCAATTCGATCGCCGACCTAAACGGCTAAACATGGCTTCATAAATGGTGACAGCATTTGACCGGACAAAGCTGCGGCTGCTCTGGGAATGCAGGGTATGCCACTGATCTAATCCCGGTCTTCAGTCTCTTGGTAACATAAAAAGAAAAACTCCAAATGGAGAAAAGGATATATTGTCGACCTCTAGAGCCATAACGTCTGAAGTTCTTTAGCAAGAAATGAGGCATACTAAGGTTGCAAGTTTAGCTGACAGGGCTTTTCTTGAAAGGGCTCCATTCTCATGCCAGGACTGAAACAGCCCGAGAACTATATTGACATCCCACATGTGGGAGTACTTATGTGCCGGAGTCTTCAGTAGTCTTACTCCTTTAAGCAACTTGCATACCAAATGATGTTCTCCAACTGAGAGCCCCTCCACACATAGATGTCCTGCTCATATAGCTGAACGAGCTGTATTGACTAGCCAGTATTGATTGGCAATAGAGACTATGAGTACCCTGCTCTCTGAGCCTGCTGATCACCGGTTTCAAGAGTTTGGTGAAGCACAACGGTGCTGATGCCAGCCCGAAAGGGAGGCATGTAAACTCCCATCTCTGACCCAGACATAGAAACTGCAGGAACCAGCGATCATTCTGTGCGATGGGTACAGTGAGATAGGTGTCCTTCAGATTTATCCGGGCTAGCCAATCCCCTTGCTGGAGGATGTCTCGCATGAGGTGAATCCCCTACATCTTGAAGTGTTGATACAACAGAAAAGTGTTTAGCACCCTGAGGTTTATTACTGCTCGCTGCATTGAACTTCCTTTTTACCATGAACATGTTGCTCACTAAGTTCTTTGGATCATCTACTGCTGACGTGATGGGCTGCTTGTGCCATAGCTGTGTGATCTGTATTCCTAGCAGCTGCTCGTCTTCTTTGGAAAAGACTATCCGCTTTGGTTATCACGCTTGCGCAGGTTCTTGATAAAGGTCGAAGGAGAATCCTTGAACTGTCTCTAGCACCCATGCACCTCTGGTGAACTCTTGCCACTTCTGTACACACTGCTCTAGCCTTCCCCCTCCTGGTGGCACTCTTGAACCTGCTAGCTCGCATGCGCAATGCCTGCTTCACTCTCACCTGTATTGGCGGGTTGCTGCTTCCCTGCCGTACCTCCAGCCTCTTCCTCTACCGCTACACTGTGACAGGAAGAAGGGGTTGAGCTTTCGATCATCCTGCTCACGCCAATTGGCTCTCCTAGTAGCGGGCCTGTAGAATGAAGAGTGGCTGGTAGAGCAGCCCCTGCCTCTGCCAGCCCTCCCAAAGATTCTACTGCCAAACACTTTCTTAAGTGAGGCCTGCATCATGTCCAGCGCTGCATAAGTGTTGTCAAAATTACTCATGCCCTTGATGAATGTATCTCCAAATAATTCCCCTTTGGCAGCAGCCACTGCTTCTGGAGGTGAGCTTTCCCAGTTTTGGGATGATTTTGACCAAGATCGATCTTCTATGTTCAGTGGCTAGGGCACCGTTTGAATTTGCTAAAAGACATATGGCTTTCTGGGCCCAGCCCGCTAAAATGCTCAGGTCTATGGGTTTCTGTTGCTCCTTTGCCTCCTCTGCCAGATCTTGGTGAGTGGCCGGACTAGGCCCAACATCTTATCCTGGCATGACCTTCGGGACCTGTCGATTTCCTTTTTCACATCTCTCCCCTAGCAGCCCATAAAGGTGAGCATGCGCTCGCCAATGTCTGTGGTGTCTGCCAATTTGTCGAGGAGATGAGGCCTGGAACACTCAGCTCCGAGTTTATTCCTGGACTTCTTATCTAATGGATTGCCCAAACGTCTCTTAAGATAAGCAGCTCTTTTGGCTGGCAGCTCCCACTCGGCCGATGTGGGGTGTACTAGGCTGTCTGGATTGAATTCATCGCCCTTTTCTTCACTGCTTTCCGTGCTTTTGCAGTGCCACAGAATGATGCTTCCTTTTCTTCTGTACTTTGATCAGAGGGGTCTGACCAGGTGTCCTTTTCATGCTCGTCGGAGCTGGAGGTCTCATCATTGTGACCTTGGCCCTTTCTGTCCCATGACCTGGCTCTCTAGGTACTGCTGCGCCTGCTACGCTGTAATCCTTGGGAGTCTGGGTGCTATGGGCCCTACAGGCTTTGCATCTACCCCCTTTGTTGAAACCTACCATAGGAACCTTGATGTGTTCCCTCAATTCATTTAGGCCTTGCAAAAAGGCCAGGAAATCCTCCACTATGCTCAGCTGATTGCTGAGTGGTCCCAAGCCAGAACAGATGGCCTTCTGCACGGCGTGCCTCATAGAGGGCTGTAGCCTGCAGCTTGTATGTGGCTCATCTGACCCCTCACTGGAGATGAACTATCTCCTACTCATCCTGCAGGACTTGGCTGGTGCTTGGACAATTGGGCTGTGTCGGTATTTGCAGGTGTGCTTGGGCCTGCCCCTGTTCAAGTACCTATGCGGGTCAGGGAAGTCTGCCTGCCAGACAGACTAGCTCCACCTGGGCATGAGCCTTTCAGCATGTGTCTTGGGACCCAGGTGGTGCTGGTCAGTTATGAGGCAGTACGCTTTGTGTTTGCTGGCTCTCCGAGTGGTGTTGTACCGCTGGGGATTGGAGCCTCAGTGTGCTGCTAGTGCTACTAGCAGGGAAAGGTACTCCATTTGCTGGAAACGAACGCAGTCCATATGGCTGTGAAGCTGGCACTGCGGAAGTACATAGAGCGGGTGCGGGAAATCGGGGAGTCCCCTCACACTAGAATAGCGACCTCTGCTGTGCTCTTGCCCCTGCTCACGGAGACGTGATATTGCTTAGGAATGCCAGAGCCTCCAGGTACCCCCTCAAACTCCCAATACTTCATACGGTGCAGAGACGCTCAGTCTCGCATGCCCTGCACGAAGCTGCCTCACTGGCAGCAGTCAGCACAGCGATCGATCACTGGGACCCGAACTGCCGCTGCATGACGATCACGCATGCGCACGCTTCAAAGTACTCACACTTACTTAATCACTCACACTCATGCAATAAAGCGCATAAGAAACAAGTGACTTATCTGCTGCTCGAGCAACAAAGAAAGAGCAGGAAGTCCAGTCAAGCATAGGAGGTCAAGACAGTGAAGGAGCGTGATTGGATGGGCGTATCACGTGAAGTTAAACGCACTATCAAGTTCAAATTACAAGAACACTTTGTTGTCTTGGATGTTGTTGTTTTTTCCTAGAATTGTGCTTAAGTTATATATTTTGAACAATGCTGCTCGAGAAGTAAAGAGTAGAGGTAAGCATAATCCGAGCCTCCGATCTTGACATAGAATTTAAATGTGACATAAAAACACAGATAAAAATTAGTATTTTGCATTAAAGCATGAAACATACATGTGCTAAATGTTACCATATGTTCCGTGTGTTTTTTATTGCATTAGGCAGCTTGGAGCCAAGTCGGTTTTCAACGTTGAATGAATATGGCTGGAGGGCCATAACCCATCTCAGGATGAGAGGGTAGGTGTCTTTGTTCCGGGCCATCCACAGCATAGCTCTCAACTCACACGCTTTTGGCGGGTGTCACCCGCCTTGTAAAGGGCTGACTCACCCGCCAAGCCTCATGCACGCCCATTCATTCCAATGGGCGTCTCACCCGCCAAAAACAAAATCGGGTGATTTCACCCACCTTTGCAACAGAAATGGTTGAGAGCTATGCCAAACCGAAGGCCAGTTAAGTAGTATCAGAGACTTTGTATGGCCCACTTTCTCGCCAAGCATGCTAAATCCATCACTGGATAGCTTTTTTTGTACGTAGATGTTTTAGGCTGATAAATAAGATGAGATTCTTTTTCCGTCGTGGATCTGAGACAAGACTGTCCCCAGTCCCACTGAGGAGGCATTGCTCTGTAGCACAAATACCGTGGAAAAGTGTGAAATGACCAACACTGGGCTCATAGAAAAGGGTATGCTTCAATTTCTTAAAAGCCATTTGGGCTTTGTGATCCCACTATACAGGGACGGGAGGGGCCTTGGTCAGCTTGTGTATAAAGGGGTCTGCCAGTTCTAAAAGAATTGGGAGCAATCTTCGATAGTACCCTACTGGCCTCAGAAAAGCTTGAAAACATTTCTTTGTAAGGGGATGTGGGACACTTTGAACAGCCTCCCGTTGTTATGTTGGGCCAACACCAACCCACTTCCCCTTGAAATCAAAGATATGTAACAGACATTTGTGCAAGGTGACACTTTGCTGGATTTGCCATGAGATGGGCCTTTCTGAGTTGATCACAGACTACTGCCAGGTGTCTCAAGTGATCTTCCAATGTTCTATTGTATACAACAATATCATCCAGATTAGGACCATCAAATATCAAACAGTGAGTCAAAATGTAATCACTGAATCTTTGAAATGCAGCAGACACCCCATGCAGACCAATCATGAGAACTATGTCTAGAAAAGGCTGTATTTCTCTTGGGATCTTCATCAATGGGCACCTGCCAATACCCCTTACTATGGTGTAATATTGAGAGAATCTTTGCCCGTTTTAGGGTTTCCACCAGATCATCTTTCCACGAGATCGGGTATGCGTCAAGCTTCAGGATTTTCTTTAGTCTCCAAAAACATATACAAAAGCTCCATCTGTTGTCAGGCACTACATGATTGGGGAGAGCCACTTACTGTAGGTTCTTTCTTTCTATAATCCATAGGTCCAGCATTTTCTTCAGCTCATCCTTGACGATTTTCTTACTGGCCTCTAGTAGCCGTAGGGGTCCAGTTTGAAGACTCTTCCGGGTGGTGTTTGGATCTGGTATACCACCCTTTGTACTTGTCACACCTTTGGAAAAAATACATCTGGGCATCTTCCTAGCAATTCTGACAATTCTTTGTGTTCAAATGTGGGGAGTACTCATGGGAGGGGGACCCCATTGACTAAGGTTGGTAAGGGAGTCTCCCAGGTGTTATTCTGTAAAGTACTAGGAGCTGTGGGTTGCTATTCTCTCACCAGTCTTCCATCTTATTAACATAATAGAGCTGAGCTGGTTTTCTTTTATCAACTTGCTTGTTCAGAGTGGTGTGTAGCAGGAGCATGATTTTGTCCCCTACTTTAAAGGTGCATAACTTGGCGTCTTTGTTGAAGGCTTTCTTTTGGCGGGCTAGGCTCATTGAAGATGAGCTGTGACCAGGCTTCATACCTTTTCCATGTGCTCTGTGGTGTTCCGTGTACCATGAGCTGATCACTGATCTGTCAACTCCCCGACCCAATCCACTTTTCCATCATAATGTCTACCACACCTACTTGGGTTTCTACAATAAACCAGTTCAAAGGGGTATAATCCATTGGATAATTGGGGTTGGGGGTCTTTCTTATAGCAAAATGAGTCCCTGGAAATAAAGCATCCCAGTGTTTTCCATCTTCAGTTACCAACCTCCTGAGGATGTGCTGGAGAGTCTGGTCCAACCTCTCCACAAGCCTGTCCGTCTGAAGTTGGTATACCGATGTTCAGACGGCCTTAATCTGCATGAGGTCTTTCATCTCACCTATCAGCTTAGACATGAAACTACTGCTTTGCTTGGTGAGTATTTCTGTCGGAAAGCCGACTCGGGTGATATATGAGCACCTTATTGCCTTGGTTTTAGTTGCTCCTCAAGGGGAAAGTCTCTGAGTAACTGGTGGCATAGTCCAGTATCATCAGGATGTATTTATGCCCCACCTTGGATGGCCCCAGGGGCCCTACAATTTCTCATGCCGATTCTGTAGACTAAAACTTTCATGACAGATAATGGTTGGAGGGGGGCCATGGGTACAACATCCAGCGAGATCATATGGCAGGTAAGGCAAGTCACACACAACTCTTTGACCTGGGCATACACACTGTGCCAGGAGAATCTACTGAGGATGGCTTTCTGCATCTTCTCTAGGCCCAGCTGTGCGACCATAAAATTGGAGTTGACTAACTCCATCACCGCCTTCCAAAACTGCTGTTGGACCAGGATCTGGTAATGATTTGTACCTTCCCCTTTTGATTAACATCAACTCGGAACAGGAGACTCTTCCGGCCAATGAAATGGGGGAACTTCAGAGGTCAGTTTGGGAGATTAAGGCCCTCATTACAAGTTGGGTGGGAAATTTGGTAATAATTCTGTTATAGAGAATTACAGTTACACCTGTGGTGTCCAGCGGAATTAGCACCACATTACAAGCTGAGGGGTGCACGCACAACCCATCAAGTTAATGAAATTTCCGTCCGGCGGAATTACTGCCAAAGAGCAACTTGGAGCGGCAAATCCACCAATATTCATCAAAATTACTGCTACTGCCAGAAAATTGCTGGAATTACCAAGTGGTAATTCCACCAGCAGAATTACCACAAGCGGAAATAGCATCATATCATTAATGGGAAATTCAGTGGAGGCTATCCTTAAAAACAGTATCCATTTAAAAGCCCTCACTTCCTGTAGCCACCCAGTCCCCAGGCACAAAGAAGAGATGCCAAGAGGCAAGAGGAATGTACCCGAAATGCAGGCCCGCAAGCACAAGGTCAGTGGGGGAGAGCTGTAATTGTTAGCAGAAGAGGTGTTGGCCAATCCTGAGGAAATGTTTGGTGCACAGCAACAGAAGACATCCACACAAAGAAAGCACACCATCTGGAATAGCATCAGAGACAAAGTGGTGGCACTGGGCACAGTGCAGTGGGATGCTGAAGACTTCAGAAAACACCAGAAAAACTGGAAGGCCCTTGTGCGCCCTCTGCTTGCCAACTTCTGCCATGAGGCATCAGCCACAGGAGGGGGAACCTTGGAGCCATTACAATTCACCCCCTGGGAGGAGAAAGTGGGCAGCATCATAAACATGGCTGGCATTGAGTGAGTTCGCACAGCAGAGGCTGGAGTCACCAGTCAAGTTGAACTAGGTAAGTTCAAATGAGGACACATGGTACATATGAGAATGAAATGCATGTGTCATGTCTCCATCTGCAGGCCACACAGCAGATTAGCTAGTGTTTTACCCCAATTTGTTGGGTGGGAGCTAATGGCAGTACAGTCAGCATCGCCATGAATGTGTCTGCAATAATTACATGTATAAACTGCACCTCAGAAATCTCAGGTATAGCTTTCCACTGCAATGTAAAAATCCTGATGTAGGGAAACCACCAGTGGGCGCAGATACCTGGCTGCCTAATCACATAATTCCTGGAAAAATGGCAGAAGATTGAAGGATTCCCCTCCATGGAACACTTGTAGATCCCCAATATTAGCGATGGGGCATGCGAGGCACCAGGGAACGTGTCCCCTGAAGGAGGGATGGGGGCAACCATGGCTTTGTGCCGTTTGTCTATTGAGAGGAGTCCCGGCCTCGCAGCAGTCAGAGGATAGAAGCATTGGTGGTGCAGAGGGCAGAGAATCCAGGAAACTGCTGGCAGGCACAAGGCATGCTTTGAAAGTTGAAAAGGCACAGAAGCAAGCAGTGATCGCCCCGATCGCAAGTCCAAGAGGGACAGCCTTCACAGTCATGGTGAGGAGGGGTCAGAGGCAGCAAAAAAAGGCAGTGGAAAGAGCTGTATGAGGAAAGCCTGGCCTAATATTTTTCCCACGTCAGCAGACCTGAACACACCCGCTGCCCCCGGCGAGGAGCGGGTGCTAGGGTGGGCTGTACAGAGTGTGGCAGAGGCAGAAACTGAAAAGTGAAGCTGCAAAGCCAGGATCCCCCGTTGATACCAAATGTAATAAAGTTGGAGGATCGGAGGAGGGGCCCGCAGTAGAGCACCCATGTCGAGCTGGAGGGCGGTGGCGAGCATGCTGGAGAGATGGTCAGCTGTCCAGCGGTGCCCCGTGGTAGAGGATTGGAACCAGAATAAGTGCGGGTCAGCCTGATTATGAGGACATCAGGAAGGGGGTAAAGGGAGCCTGGTAGCCCTTGCTTCACAAGTCAGAAGACAATCCCCTTTACACTGTGGAATGGACATGGCCTCTAAGGAAGACGTCCTAAACATTCTCCAGGAAATAAAGGTGATGAGTCCTGATTTGCATGCCTCCATGAAGGAATTGAAGAAATTGATAACATGGAAGAGCGTCTGGAATGCCTGGATAATAATCATGCATCAGTGGATGTCTTAGAAGCAAGTCTCTTAGGGACAATTAAAGAACTGGAAAGAAGAGACAGAGAGACCTTGTTGAAACTAGAGGACTTGGAGAACCGGGAAAGGAGTTACAATATTTGTCTCTTGGGCCTTCTGCAGGCAGACAGAGAGACTGTCACGATGCCCGCTCCCGGGGAGCCGGCTCAGGCCCTGCGTCCCCGAAAGCGGACATCAAGTCCCCGGGGAAGGTCCCAGCAACCCCTTATAGGGGCCCTTTGGACAGCGTCCTGGCGCCTATGGCGCCAGGCTCATAGAAAACGTCAGTCCTGGCGCCATAGGCGCCAGGCTCATTATGAAAGTGTTTGGGTGCACTTACCTGATGCAGACCATGCTGCAGAACCCCGGCCTCCTTGAGGCCTGAAAGGAACTACTTTACCTGTGGGACTCATTTACCACCCGGGCGTGGTCGGGGAAGGATACATACCTGATTGGAGGAAGGACACATTCTAGGAACTTCTTCCAAGGCTATTTAAACCACACCCGATCAGCCACACGTGCTTCGCGTTGTTCTGCATCTAGCAGCTGGACGCTCACTGTGTCTGCTCCTGCATCTTGACTTCTGCCACACCTGCCAGCATGCTGAATCACCTGCAAAGGAAGGGAACAAGAGAACAGAAGAAAGAAAAGGCCTCACCTGCTAAATCTGCATCCCAGACACATTTTGCCGACAATCCTGAAAAGGAAGACATTTATTTTTAAAAGCACATCGCATCGATCGCTGCAGCGCCGCATTCTACTCACCTTTACAGGGCGCTTCCATGTTCAGCAGCGACCATCCGGATTCGCAGTTGCGCCCCCTCGCCTAGGGAGAAAAAGACAAGAACAAAGGTGAGAGAAAGAAAGGAAAAGGGAAGCTAAAACTCCATGTCAAGACTTACCTGTTGGGTCATTCCCTTTTCATTTCGGGTCCGCGCCGCATCCAGGCATTTTCGGACCCCAGCCCCTAAGGGGAAAAAGACATCAGCGTTAATGAGTGAATGAAAAGACATTACCAAAACACTCATTAAAGACTTACCTGATTTCCTCAAGGCTTTCACCGCTCACCTCGGGTCGGTGCCTGTTCCCCGGCATTCCGTACCCCGGCTCCTATGGGGAAAAAGACACTGGCATTAGAACATTAATGCACGGACACAAGGGGAACCACTTATAGAAAAACTTACCTGGAAGCCAAGCAAGTTTGGTTCTCACCCATCCGAAAATCCAGTGACGTAACTGGATACCAACGCGCCCCTGCATCAGAAGCAGGATGGAGAGCTCGTCCTTCCAGACCCTAAGGTGAGATGCTACGGGGAAGCACAGAAGGGTTTGAGGAGGGTGAGAGGGGGAAGTGGGAGGCCGATTGCATTACCCCGCAGACAGTTAACCCCCTATTCTCACCTACAGAAGGATACGTCTGCGAGTCAGACAAGCCAGATCTGGGGCCCGGTCCAGTCCGTCTTCCAAACCCTGCGCATCGCCTTAGACGAGGTCACAGCAGCGCGAACGAGGCCAGCGCCCCCGTGGGAGTCAGGTGAGCGTTACAGAGACACCCAGAGACCTTGAACGCAAAGTGAACCTAATATAGCAGGCACTCCCCACTCGGCGAAACAGCATCCAGGGTGGATAGGATGCATAGACGAGGTTGCCCAGCAGGAGGACCTAATTAAATAACATTACTATATGGATAGGATGGAAATCCTGACGAAAGCTAGAGAAGTGGACAGAGTGACAATCGAATGCTCCGAGGTCTGTATTTTCCAGGATCTCTCCTACTCAATTCTGGAGAGACAAAGAAAGTGCAAGCCATTAACTAGCTGGATTATGAAGAGGGACTGTAGCTATCACTGGGGATGTCCATTTTCCTTGTCCTTTGAGCTGGGTAGAGAATCCTACTCGTGACGGATGCAGAGGATGCTATGCAGGTTTTGGAAGAACTTCTAGTGGAGCATTCGATCAGAAAGGATTTGCCACACAAAACTAAACAGGAACTTTAAAAAAATATATGTTTTACAAAGCTTTTTTTTTAATTGTATAACAACTTTCAAAACGCTTTCTTTGAGGATGGAGCTCGAAGGAAAATGGCTGGTACCAGAACATTTTGGTAGGTGGTTTCGACAATGAGTCCAGATGAGCAGTGACGGACTAGGGGGTGTTCGTAAAGGATCACAAGACTACGGAAGGAGGAGAGTGAGATACAGGCAGGGATCTATGAGTGGGGGTGGGTTTCTTAATGAGATAAGATATTCATGTTAATAAGGGGGAATGTCTAAAAAGGTAATGCAGTTTGGATGAGTGTTGTGGAGGGAGAGGATGTTCAGTGCTTTCCGAGTGGCCTGGGTCAAGCCAGGTACCTCTACTGTGTTATCGGGGGAGTGTGGGGGTGTTGGGGGAGAGTCCAGGTTTTATTTGTCATTGTTGTTTGGAATAGTTAATGAGGTGTTGGAGAGGTTAAGGTGGGTTGTGGGGTAAGCAGTCTAAAGTAGGATACGCAGGGCATGGTATTGGGACGGGGCTTCAGCGAGGCCACTGAATGAAAGAGGAATGCACACTACAAGAAGGGTGAAGGGTGACTATAGTAACAGAGAAATGACGTTTGCATCCCTAAACGTCAGGAGGTTGAATTTTCCAACGAAGAGGGCACGGTTGAAGACAGAGTAAGGTTCCGTCCTGTTTCTCCAAGAAAGCTACATGAGAATGGGGAGGTACCAAGTGGATGGGGTAAGGCTATTGGGCAGGCATAAGGGCCCTCATGCAGGGGAAAAAGAGGGGCGTGGTAATAATGCTAGGAAGGGATGCTATGTTATGATATTATATGATATGATATGATTATTTATATAGCACCTATACACAATGTGTTTCAAAGTGCTTCAAGCAAGGGAGGGAAAATACAATGACATTCTTACAGGCCATGAACAGTAAGGATGTGAAATTAACTATCATACTCGGCCTGACGGCATTTCAGATAGTGCAAGATCTAAGACATAGATAAGGAAGGGAGGGTGAGAGTGGGAAGGAAATGGAAACAGACAGGTGACTACCGTACTAGTCCAGACGACATTTCTGGTAGAGCCGGAGAAAGAAAAAAGGTGAGGGAGAGGGGTGCAGAAAGGGAGGGGAGGAACAAAACAAGCGACTATCGAACTAGGCCTGATGACATTTCAGATAGTGCTGGGAGGGGCAAGTAAGGGGACGGGGGAGGAGACAGACGAGGTTGCTATCATACTAGGTCCAGTGACAATTCTGATAGAGTAAGTGCATAGAAGAAAGTAAGGGGAGGAAGGGAGGAGATAGGAAAAGGGAGAAAGGGAGAGGAGGAGTGAAGAGTAAGCAGTCAAAAAGAGTGGAGAAGCAAGAGGGGAGAGCAAATACAATTGCAGAAGTCAATAGTAACACATCATGTTGCAAGCCAGGATACAAGATGAAGATGGGAACAGCATAATTCAGGGCCACCATGAGTGCAAGATGCAAAGGAAGTCCAACATGACAGTTGAGAAAGGGTGACGCCCTGTGAATCAATGAAGCCCATAAAAGTAAAATCCAGCATTGGCCACAAGACGTTGATGGTGAAACCAGAATGTATCAGGACAGACTCCTGCAGAAGTATGCAGGAGGGGGGGAGCAGGGTAGAAGAATCAAGCAAAACAGGCAACACCAGTGTGCGAGAAGGGTGGGGGCACAATGGAACATCACGGGGGACTGGAGGGGGTGGGGTTGGCCTGTGGGGACAGAGGGAGTAAACACATGTTGGTAGATGCAAAAATCTTCTAGAAAATCTAGCGTCTTAGCATCTAGATTGAAAGAAAGCCTCTCGAGCTGATCCATGGAGATCAAGTAGGCTTTGTCTGAGGTAAGCAGGGAGCGGACAAGGTGAGAAAGACCCTGAATCTTCTTGCACTCCCAGAGGAAACCCAAGCTGACTCTGTGGTCTTGGCAATAAGCGCTGAGAAAACGTTTGATACAGACACCTGGTCCTTCTTGAAGAGCACCTTGTTGCAGTTTGCCTTTGGGTCAAATTGAATCTTCTGAGTGACATGATTATATTCTGCCCCTATGGCGAAGGAAGCTCTTAATGGAGCTACATCTGAAGAAATACCCTTAGAGAGAGGTACTAGACAGAGAGGCCCTTTATCACTTCTCCTCTATGCTCTGGTGATCGAGCCTCTGGCAGCGAGGCTTAGAGGGAATGCCACGTGTCAGGGGTTATGGGTTTAAGGGTGACAATACAAGACTGCATTATACGCAGACGTTGTGCTGTGTGACTAATCCCTAGATACTGTCACTTCTCCCCGAGGGGGAGCCCCTTCCCATGAGGACAAGGTGGTGAGTCTGCCACCCAATAGTACCCCTGGGGGTGGTACTCAGCAGGAACGTCTCATGGGAAGAGAACTCCCCTCTGGGGACATGGGAGAACATCGCGGGAGAACGCAATACGGCAACCCTCCACACAAACCCATTACGTCGCCACAATATCTATCCCTCTCTCCTTCCTCTACCTCTCTGTATTGCTGTAAGGTAGACACCACTGTCACGAGGAAGATAAGGTGGAGTACCAAAGTTGGTGGTAATGGAATGAGTTAGCCCAGCAGAGGAAAGGATTACCATGCTGAGTCAGTAAAATCGATGATGGATTCAGCACGATTGGCCAACCATTGCTTGCCAATCATGATAAGAGAGAAGAAGGACTTTGACGAAGAAGCAATGTCCACCCCACAACAAGAGCAGCTGGAGGCTGCATGTTCAGTCGGGACCAGTGCAAAATACAAATGTGCACCAAGACTCGAGGAGAAGAAGACGATAGTGGTCAGACACGTTGGGAAGAAAACGGGTCCGCAGGAGCCGTCCCAGCCAGAGAAGAAACCATTTGGCGAGTTGGAGCAGGGACCAGCAAAGAACGGTGCTCATCCACCACCTAGGGACAGAGATGGCGCAAGAATCCAGTGATTTGCTCACTTTCCGAGGAAGAACCGTCACGACCCCAGGAGAGGGAAGGGGTGACACGCACTTGAGGAAGTGTGTGTCATGCGATCTTGAGGAAACATTGCATTAAATTTCATTTGTATGCGGATGATACTCAGGTGTTCCTAAAAAGAAGAGAGAGCAGAGGAGACCTTTGAGGTAGTGGAACAGTGCCTAAAAGAGGTACAGGCATGGATGTTTGCTAACCAGCTGCTGTTCAATGCCAGCAAGACAGAGGTTGTGATATTTGCCTCAAAACACCAGCTGCAACAAACCAAGCAGGCGCTGTCACCATGTTTTCTGGGTTCACAGCTGGATTTCTCCCCCAAAAAATAAAATATTTGGGCTGTGTGTGGGAAGACAATATGGGATGTGTAGCGCAGGTTAGCACAAAGTTGCAGTCAGTATTTTACACCCTTCGAATGCTGAGAAAAATATTGATGTTTAAAGTGAACGAGGACAGAGCAATAGTCATGGTTACCCTCATCATCTCGCAACTGGATTATGTTAATGCGCTGCTGTCAGGAATACCAGCATTCCAAATGCAGAGATTACAAGTGGCTCAAAATGCTGCAGTTAGGTTGGTGTTTAGGGTGGCAAAATATTCCCCCATCTCCAATCTAAGATGATCTATACACTGGCTAGATGTGAAAGAGCGCATAGATTTTAAAATCCTCTGTATTGTCTTCAAATGCGTGAATAAATTAGCTCCAAGCTATCTATTGAATAGAATTAGGAGCTATATTCCAAGCCGCCAATTACACTCATGTGACAAGAATTTGCTGCATGTATCTCAGTCCAAACACGTGATTAAAGGGGATCGAAGATTCAGGGCCTCATTACGAGAATGGAGGTAATTAAACTAGAAAGGCGGAATGGTATTACCGGCATCGTTAACGGGTCTGGGCCATTACGACTCGACAACCCGTCAATACCGCCACTGCCCGTATCGTGCCCCTTAATACCCGCTCGTGCACGTACACGCACCACTTCGCGGAGTAAATACCGAGATGCCGGTAATAGGAGGACATCACAACTCATGGGGGCATGCAATTACCGGCATCCCGAAGCCAGTAATTAGGGCCTGCACGATGACGGCCATACAGGCATCATGGACCACCCGCCACAGGTGCACATAATCACCACAGGTGGAGTCAATGGAGCACACCCACACACCACACCCTTTCCCACACCAAAATTATACCACTAGTTGCAATCATGGGGCTGGAGGACATGCCTATACTGCTACAGCTACAGCAACAACACCAACTACAACAACAGCCACAGGCAGCACAGAGGAGACGCAGGAGGAGGAGGGTGAGACAGGCCCAGCAATTACCACCAGTGCAGCCAGTAGTACCTCGTAGGCAGCCACCAATCCCTCGCATCAGACCCAGTCCATTCAATCTAACCCCTGAGCAGATCCACACCTGTACCGATTGGACCGGGACACCATCACCACCATTGTGGACATGATACATGACGACATCGTCAGCCTCATTGAAATACGCACTGCCATCCCCCGCTACTAAAGGTGGTGCCTGTGCTCCACTTCCTGGCCACAGGCACCTACCAGCACACAGTGGGCCAGCTGCAATGCATATCACAACCATTCTTTTCACGCATGCTGACCCAAGTGCTGGATGCCCTCCTGAAGCACGCTAGCACCCACATATCCCTACCACGGACTGCCCAGGAGATTGCCGACACCAAAGTAGGCTTCCATGCACTGGCAGACATGCCCAATTGTGTTGGTGCCCTCAGCTGCACCCATGTAGAATTGGTAGCCCCCCATGCCATAGAGACGGTGTACCGCAATCACAAGCAATACCACTCCATCATTGTGCAGATGGTATGTGACTCCAGCAAGATCATCACACATTGTTGCGCAAGATATCCCGGATCTATACATGATGTCATTGTGCTGCGTAACTCCACGCTACCCTGTCACATGGAGCGACATGCTGGGCGACGTGCCTGGCTGCTTGGTGAGTTGCCTGACTGGCCCATGGCAGTGCATCAGGGTTGTGAGGTTGGGGGATGCATACTCCACCAGGGTGGGAATGGGCGGTGAGTGGAGAATGCATGCAGAGCTAAACACTCCTGACCTGAACCTCTCAACCCGAACATGACACATCACTGCCACACATTGGACCAATGCCATATATCAATGACAACATGTAAGAGGCACAACCTGGCCACCATGGGTATGTCAAGCAATGCATGACCAAACATGATTGCAACTGTGCCAATGTGGATAGTGTGATTATGCACAGAGTATATACACAGCAATCATGGGAGGCAAGACATCGTCCTGCATCCACAGTGCATCCGCATCAGCATGCAAGTAATCACCCTGCATCATCTGTTCAATGACATCCAGACTAGCACACCATATTGCAGTATACAATGCATCTAAATAATTTTTGTGCATACACACAGGGACATGTGCATGTCAACAGCAAATTGCTGCGGCCATGGCTGTGAATCCTGAAGGTGGCTGTGAATCCTGAAGGTGGCAGCTCAGAATGACTCACACAGACCTCTTTGTATTCCCATGCAGGTGGAGGATATCCTTTGAAGCCGTCGCTACTTACTCCTGTGTGGAACCCACGGAACAGCCATGAAGAGGAATACAGTCGGGTTCATACCCATACCCGTGTCGTGATTGAGCAGACCTTTGGCCTGTTGAAGGCGTGGTTCCGCTGCCTAAGCAGGTCTGGTGGAGCACTCCTTTATAGGCCTGAGAAAGTGGCAAAGATCACCATAGCCTGTGTCATGCTGCACAACATATGCGTCCGGATAAATGTACCACTGCCACCTGACATTGACATGCATGCACCGGGTTTGGATGATGAGGATGTAGACGGAGGAGAAGCTTCACCCCTGCCAGTACGTGATGCACAAGATGGCTGTGCTGTACGCCAATCACTGTTTGACAAATACTTCTGAACCACAGGGACGTTGATGGATATGTGTCAGTGCTACACTGAGCACTGGGTCCATGTGGACATGCACACAGGGTATGTGGGGAGTTGGGCACTGTGCACTGTCATGAATAAAATGAATACACACAAAATGAACATTGTCCAGTCATGAAATGATTTTTTTACTCAACAGGTGTATTAATGTAAACTACAAAAAAGTGCTTCCTCCCTCCCCCCAAAACACCAAAACTCCCCATACCCCCAATGAACTCCCCATACCCCCAATGAACTCCCCATACCCCCCAATGAACTCCCCCTTATACACCTATACACCACCGACACCATCTCCCCCACTCCCAATGTTGACCCACACTATTTTCGTGCTTTCTTTGTGTCCGGGGGCAGCATTTCAGACTGCCTTGCACTCCGCCTTGTCAGTCGCACAGGGCATGAGGGTGCAGAGGATGCGGGTGTGGAGGATGGGGGTGTGGTGGATGGGGTGGATTCCATAGTGATTGGCACAGCTGGTGCCGATTGCTGCTGCTGCATGTGTTGCAGTATTGTGGTCAGGACCTGCGTGACGGCCCCCAGACTGTCACGCATCATCACCGCAGAGGCATTTATGGCGGCAGTGTTCCCTGAAATGGCCTGCGCTATCTCTCGCCTTGTGTCCTCTGCCACATATTGTCGAACAAGTTCCAGCATGGGGTCCTGTCTTGCCTCCCCCCTTGATAGCCGTGCCTCAAAGTCAGTGGGAGTAGCAGAGGTAGAGGGTGCTGCGACCAGGCGTGCATTTGCAGGGCTGGTCTTGAGGTGGTGCTTAGGTCTGAACTGTGGAATGTAGGCTCCGCAATGGTGCTCGAGGGTGTGGCCTGAGTGTGGGTTGGGGGGCTGGACAGGGGGCTTGGGCTGTGTGGACATGCCACATGGATTAGGCCTTCCTCGTCCACATACTCCTCCGCTCCAATTTCCGTGTCGCTCAGTGGGCCTGTGGCGGCTGCCTCGCCCACGGAACTTGTTTCAGCAGAATGGGTGCCACTGGCCTACCATACCGCGGGTGTTGCCAGCTCTGTGGTTCCGGTCTCATCCGTAGCTGTGGGGCCCACATGTGCCGGCATGGCCTGGGCACTCGCCCTGGCTTGTGGTGTGGGCTGGGAGGTTGCCCCGGAGGTGTTTTTTCTAGTGGCAGCTGTTTTGGCCCGGGACGTGGATGCCCTTGTGGCTGGATCTTCACTGGCATCTTCTCCATCGGTGCCTGGGGGGGTAGAAGAGATGGAGGGCATCAGTGATGGTGTTACATGCAAGATGCATTATATGGTGCTGTGGAGCTTTTCATTCATCATGCATTCACATCTTACAGGTGTGTCACACAGCGTACTTTGAAGGGGGGCATTTCGGCATTTGCTGTGACGTCTCAATTCAAGAATGCTGCATGGCAGGTGGCATGCCGTTGTATTGGGGTTTGTGTGATTTATGACATGGGAATGGTCCCTGTGTGTTGGCTGTCTGCTGGTAATGGGATTGAAACTCAGCATGCATTTCAGTGTGGCAGGGTTTGGGCCTCCATCTGGACATATATATGTTGATGTGTGTGTGTTGGGACATGCATTGCCAAGCCTAGGCTCTATTCCAGGTCACTTGTGCTACGTCAGGGATTGCCCTACTGGGGTCTGCAGGGTCACTCACCTCCATCTCCAGATGTTGCGGCACCCGTCTCCATCTCCCCGAAGCCCTCGATAGACTCCATCTGGATGAACGTACTACATGTCTCCTCCCAGCGAATTAGTTTTATCGGGGAGTGGGTATCCCCGCCTGTGGCCATGGCCTCCCTCCGATTGCTGGCCAGGATGTTGCGGACCCACCTTTTCTTGCAGTCTTTGACTGTCCGTGGGGTGGTGACTGTCCTTCTTCCTCTGCTGTGCCTCCCTTTTGAGGTTATGGGTGTTTATTTCATCAGCATGGGCAGCAAGGGTGTCCGCCAACATGTTAAGTTCCTCATCAGAGAAACGCTTCTTGCGCAGGCAGGGGTTGGATTTTCTGGTTGCCTTAGACATGTTGATTTGAAAGGCCCTGGTTTCTCCTGTGCAACACTGGTGGTTTGGGAGGATTGCAATGGATTGTGTTTTTAAAGATGGCCGCCGGCACATTTCCCGTTCCGACCCGATGACGTTACTTCTGGGTCCGGTATTACGAGCCCGGTATTAGCATGATGTTATTACCGGGTCGGTATTAAGGGGTTCCTCCTAGGCAGAGGCGGTATCGGCGGGTCCCGTGATGGCGCTATCGGGAGGTTGGATGGCCTTTAGCGGCATGGCCATTATCGCATGGGGGTTCGCGTGTGCTTGGGCACTCGTAATCAGCCGCTATTAGTGGTGTCATACGAGCACGGACCTGCTAGTTCCTCCATGCCGGTAATGACCCCGTTATTTGCGCACTTCTCGTAATGAGCCCCTCAGTGTCTATGGACCAAGAGTGTGGAACAGGCTCCCGCGAACTATTCGAGACCTGAAAACACTCACTGCATCGCTTAAGGCTGTGAAGACTCATCTGTTCCATTAGGGAATATGGACGGTTAGGTACTGGTCTGTGCAGATACTGTCTGATCTGATATCATCAGTATGAAAGCAGACTTTGTGCTACATGCTCCATCGGCGCCCAGACACGATTAATTTTGTCAGGTGCATGCTTACAAATTAATCAAAATCAAAATCAAACACACACAATCCAGAGGGGTTGCGGGAAAGCTGACGCTAGCGTTATTACTAGTCCCTCTTTAACTAAGCTCAAGGGCAATATGCACTCTGCAATTCTCGTCCTCATTATCACAGCTTTAAGGCTGAGAACACAAGCCACCAGGGAAGGGTTGAGGACCCCAACCACCAGAACCTAAGAGGGGGAGTTCCTCAGTACAGTGGCGAGCATAGGTCCACTGGACACAAGGGAAGGGCTGAGGACCCACCTCAAGAGAACGGTACAAGTCATCTTCTTCGTGGCAGTACCAGGCAGGAGAGTGAACCAAGGTCTGCCAAATCAAAGCAGTAGAGAAATACGGGTCTGGGACCCGCACCCACAAGAGAAGAGAAGTACAAACCATCTTCCTAATGGCAGTACTTGGCTGGGGAGGGAACCAAGTCTTCCCAAGTCTGGAGACGGGGAAGTCTGGGTCTCGAACCCTCAAAGTGAAAGGCTAAAAGTGTTGAACTGTGAAAGCAAAGTGAAAGAGAGGCCAGGGGAAGGGAGTCATTCCCCCTGGTGATGTTGAATTGTGTAACCAAGTAAAAAGAGACCAGGGAAAGGGAGTCATTCCCGCAGGTTGTAGCGAACTCTGAAGTTAAGATACCAGGAGAAGGGAGTCATTCCCCTGGTAACCAAGGCCAGGGGAAGAGAGTCATTCCCCCTGGTTGTGCTGAACTGTAAAACCCAGATATCAGGAGAAGGGAGTCATTCTCCTGGTAACCAGAGTTGAAAAGACATGCTGGTAACTAAGTGTTAAAAGTTAAACAGTGTGCCTGACAGAGAGAAGTGCTGGAACTTGGTCTTTTGTGTTGGGGGACGATTTTGACCCGAGGAAGGGAGTCATTCGCATAAGAAGCAGCATTCAGCAGTCAGCATTTTATCTCATATGACCTATAGTAGGGAATATAATTCTATCCCTATATACCACCTTAAGCACCTCCAACCCTAAACGGACACTGTCATTTTTAAGTACACCTTTCAATGTAGTAGCTCATTTTCTGAGCAGTGGATTTAACAAGCAAAGCAAAGCAGCATTTAACAGAATAAATGGCATTTTACCTTGTCATTCCATCAAAATAAGAAATGAGTATGGACCCAATAAGCGTGCTATTAACACCATATTTTAATACATTTCCAGGAGGAGGCGGAGCACCGTGGCTGTGACCTGAACAGTCACGTGACCTTTTTCTCGCCATAAAACACAGCCCAATCCACCCTTGCGGCGATAAGCCCGGCGGGGTAAAGGGCGCTGGCTGTTGTGCGGCTGTTCGGCGCTGGAGGCGCACAAGACAATGTTAGCAGATTGACGGATAAACAACATCTGGGTAATCTTACCCAGAGCTGAGATCGGAGACCGGCTGAACACACTGCACCGGACAAACAAGGTGAGCTAATCCCGCACCCTTAGTAGATATTCAATTCTATCTATTTCTGAACGCCAATCAACAAGCGTACAACGCCAGATCCAAATAGTTTACCACCAGGGTGGGGTGCTGCCGGGAGTCTGCGGGGGGCCTGATCCCTTCGATCCCTAATCCCCCACAGTTCAGAGAACACTCTAAAACTGAGCTGAGCTAACCACACATCTGTAGAGCCTCGAGCACTCACACCAAAAAGAGAATGGCTGATACACAAGGCCATATTGGAAAACTTAATGCGGACCTATCAGTACCGACTAAAACGCTGTCTGCTGGCCGCATACACGCGGAAAGCTTGACACACCCACACACAAGATCACAGTTACGAAGATGGAACTCGCTGGCTACCTCATGTAAACCCCTACGGCGGCAGTCGACCAAGCTCTATCGCAAACCCGAATGCAAGTCAGACTGTGACGGTGACTGCACGGGGGAGACAAACCGTTTATCATCAGCATCTGACCCCGAAAATAGACAAGATCTAGACCAAGACTTAGATCAGATACAAACAAGAGAAGAACTACTGAAAATTCCTGATGATATGATCAATAACCAGCGACATACTATAAGTCTGCAGAACGCGGGTCTAAACCGGATAGCAAGTTGCCCAGCTGCGATAGGTCTCGCTCTCACTAACACAAAAGTAGTCCCAGAAAGTGATCCCTCAAGTGTGCCCCTGAGCAACGATATCTGTGACGCCGAGTCAGGCACGAATGGTTCTCCTTGTAAATTACCTCTACAAAGCGATAGGAGCCAGGTCTCGATCCACGACGAATGTAGCATCCTACCACAGGACACTGGGCCTCATTAGGACCCAGGCGGACTTCGCGGTGCTAAATGCACCGCGAAGCATGGCGGAAAGCCGCCGATAGCGCCATGGGGGTTGGCGGATTTACCGCCCCATTCCGACCTCGGCGGAGCGGTAAATCCCCAATCCCCATTCTGCCCTTCCCCATTCCCATTTTTGCCCCATAGGGTATAATGGGAGTGGGGAAGGAGTTAATTACGCCACCGTAAAATACGGTGGCGTAATTAACAACGAGGTCCCGTAGCGCCATGGTTTTCTCCGCCTGGTAAAACCAGGCGGAAAAGGCCGCCATGGCGCTACGGGAACTCGTAGTATGGCGGAGAGGTACGCCATGCACTACGCTGGCGTAACACCCTCTCCGCCAGGGTCCTAATGAGGCCCACTGAGATGGAAGCGACGAAGGAAAGCCCATACATAAATAGACACGACTCCTCCACAACCTCCCCGAAGAGCTTACCAGCAAATGGAGAAGAGCATCTGCATTTAAAGCAAAAAACGGGACATATGGACGATTGGGTCGGTGCTTCAAATGACGATGAGGTCTTCCACCAAGCACATCACGACACAATTGAGACCCTTCGCATCAATGAGCCAATCGCTACGGGATCCAACAGGAGAAACTCATTGGAGGTCGTTAACAAGATACTAAACAACATCACACTAATAAATAAAGCATGAGGCGCCACAGCAAAAGACAGACTGGTCACTTCGATTAAAGAGCCCAGTGTCACCGAGGCCATTGAAGATATTGTAGATGTAATGAAGGAGACCTTGGGAGCTCCGTCCCTATCACAATGGAAAAACGCCCATGGGAAACGCAGGCGCATCGACCACAGCCTATCTCCTACCCTACTGTGTTCACAGAGAAAAGGCACAAAGATCCCTTCACAAACTTTAATGAGACCATCAACACCCCCATCTAGGCACGGAGGCCTCCCAGAGACGACACAATCACCCACCCCCCTTTCGTCATCATCGTCTGACTCTTCTTACTCAGAGTCACAGTACAACAAACCAAGCTGCCCCAAACCTCGAACGCACCAACTCCCACAAAATAAGTATGAGGAGTTCTCTTCTGAAATAGTCGGTTGCATAATGAAAGAGATTCAACCGCTTGTAATGTCCTCTCTTGCAATATCTATAGCTCCGTTTTTAAAACTATATGAGCAAGTAGATGGGAACCTCAGAGACCTGTCCACACTAGTTGCAATGATTAATTTAAAACTGTTAGGTCTGGACATGGAAATTACATTAACAAATCAAGTGCAACGAGACTCCAACAAAAGAATTGAGGCTCACTTGAATACTCTCCTGGACCAAAAGAAATCTAACGGATCGGAAAAAAAGTTACTGGCAGAAATCGCTAAAGAAGCACTCAACCTCTTAAAAACAAGGAAAATTCCAACGCAGTCTGCCAGTGATGAACGCATTAGTATCCGTCCGGATTCTCAAGAGTTGACTTGTATGAATAACAAAACAAGTCCTCAGGCGAGCACCAACCTGGAGCCCAATTTGAACAAACGAGTTTCTCCATTGCAACAATTCGAGAGCACAACAATCGAAAGCCAAGGGGTGACTAGCCCCCTGCCTCCACCTATAGATCTAACCAAAGATGACGCCACACAGCAGATAAGTTTATATGATGACACAAGATCGGAGGAGACAAGAAATCCTGAAGTACATGATAATGCAACAAAAGTTATTCCATCTAACATGCACCCACAGGATCAACTTAACAAGCCTTGCTTTCAAACAATCTTAGATAAAACAAGATCGACACTGAATCCAGCCTCCCTCGATCCACAAACACCAACTACTTCAACTGACATCGAGAAATGCGCCAGACTACAAGACTGCACCTCTGGGCATCTTGACACTGAAACCGAAAGAAATAATGGCATCTTTGCGATCTTCAAGCAAAACACTAATCAGATCACGGGGACACATCTAAACCAAACTAGAAAGGAACCTCAAATTAAAAAAACAAAAACTCAACGCACTAAGAACTCTCGACGTGGAAACAACTCCAGAAAGTTCTTACGTAACATAAAAACAGTAAATGTAACTGTAAACCAGAACGTAAAATCCGTGGATCCAACCCTGAATAAAAAGAGCACAGAAAAGGAGGTAATAGGCGAGCTCTCAAATCAAAAAAGCGAGGAATCTGATAAGGAAGCTGAACAAATGAACGAGCTGATAAATATGTCAACTTACGAGGACACTGACGAATTGGAGCCAATCGACCCTAAGACTTCAATTGGGTCACCTTCAAGTCTTAATGATCCTTCACGAGACACAGTAAATAGGAATACAGAACAAAATCAACATCTACATTGTTGTCCTCACATGTTTCAATGCTACAAAGAACTTGTACAATGATCCCCAAGATTGCAAACATCGAAAAAGCCCCACCGGTAGAGGCTAGTTCTATCTTCCTCACTCTGACAGAAAGACGGGAAAGGCTGCTCAAGAAAAACGAGGATAGAGACTGTCAAAAGAAAAAAATTCTCAAAAGCCTGCCCGAACCAGAATGCAGGAACGAAAATCGAGAGCCTTATGCTGATGTTTGAAAGTTTGCACCAAACAAGTGCTATGGGAAAGGACCTTCGGCGATCAAAGCTCCCGCAATAAAACAAGCGCCTGGCGAATATAAAGGAAGTGCCCCTCACCAAAATGAACAGCTACGCAATAAAACTGCCATATCCACTTATAAAATAAAGATTGAAAGATTAGAAAGTCAAGACGACGTGATCATGAACCGTAATAATGTTCTACGACTACTCCACTGCGTCCCGCGTCTGAGAACGATACAATCGTATGACATCAAAACAGTGGAATTCCCACAGGAAGGCCAAAACGACCTCGTTCTACTACATCTGAAATCAAAAATGATAACCAACAGTATCTTGGATGCAACGCCAGAGCTGATGTCGCTCGGATTCGACATTCTGGAACTAACCAACGAAGATAACCACAAAAGCCACTCCAATAAAATTACAGAACCACAGCTAGTCTCATCCTTCTGGAAGAAAAGTAACGAAGCGAAGAGCCCTGAGAAAACGCAAGAGGTTGGCCAACACAATAGAAATCAGTGCATCAACAGTGACTGTGGCCTGAGAAAAGTGGAACACGTCCAAAACGACTCGGTGGAACAAATCCAAATCACAGTCGCTGGCGCCCAAGCTTTCAACAAGAAAAACTGCACAGTGGAACTGGAAAACAACGAAAACGAATCATCGGATAACTGGGGGTGGCTCGCAAAAGCCCTGAACAAAACAACTCAAAGCTAACGCCAACTAGAAAACTCGCCCCCGACAGTCAAGTTTGGCTCTTGGAACACCAGAGGATTTGCGCATCTATACCAAGAGAGCTGCTTCCCAGGGTTGGATGTCGTGTGCCTTCAAGAAAGGTGGCTGGATAACTGCCCCATCTCCGGAGAATACGAGATCGCTTTTAATCCAGCCATCAAACAACTGACGGGTAGGTCCATGGCAGGCCTTATTACCATGATCAAAAAAAGCTCTGGATATCAAATCCTCAATACTAAAAACGTGACTCCATACATTCAGGCAACGACAATTGCTCAAAGCAACGTAGGAAACAAGAAAATCCACATCCTGAATCTATACTGGAACCACAAGATTATAAGTGGCAATGGATATATAGATCAAGTTACAACTGTCATAGATGATTGGTTCGAAGCAGACGTTGGTGCTGATACTGTGATCTGTGGAGACTTGAATATGAACTGCCTAACAGCAAACAATGAATCGAATCCAAAAAATCCCAACAAAACACATCTCGCCAGTCAATGGGCGACAGAGATGGAGCTAAGAAACCTCATGCTGATGAACGGAAACTTAGCAGGTGATATTCCAGCTCAACCAACCTGGTCTAGAGGCACCCAACGATCGACGCTTGACTACTTTTATGTCAGTGAGAAAATACATCAACATGCAATATCACTCACGGTGCACCCTATGACCAATAGTGATCATGACTTAGTCATTCTGTCATGCATCACAGCTTATGGAGTCAAACCCATAACATGGAAATTCCCGGTAATGATTGAATCCAACAGGGTGAGATTGAAATTAAAGAAAACAGAGGTTAAAAACATACTAACCACATATGTAGATGAGCAAAAGGAGACTGAATACATCCATCTCTTAGACGACTACAAAGAAAAACATCAAGGATCCAAAGCTCGTGGCTTTGCTGCAAGACATAAATTTGATCTAGAGCTGAGAAAAAGAAAGAGAGAATTAAGAGCGCAAATAAGACATCTACCGAAAACTGACTCCAATAGTTACTTAACTGCAAAAAGAAATTGCAAACAAAAGTACAAAAACTGGTTACGATCACACAAAGCAGATATGATGCAGAACGATTCAGAACTAATAATGGAAAAACTGCAAAACAAAAACTCCTCTGCTTTCTGGAAGATAATCAACAACGAAGGAGCCCCGCAAATGGCATTACTGACAAACGCAATTTCTGAAGCTGAGTGGATACAACATTTCTCGAAGCTATACGGCAAAAGAACAACCGCAGCAGAGACACCTTCATCTACCTTAGAAAAATGGAAGTTAGAATTTGATAAAAACGACATTGAGGAGATAATAAAAAGAGCTAGCTCCTCTAGAGCACCAGGCCCGGACGGTCTAACAAACCACACAATCAAAGAAAATCCAGAGCTGTGGGCAGAGCTATGCCACATGATGTTCAAAAGAATAGTAGCTAATTGCAAAAGTCCGGATTCATGGAAATGCGCAATAATCATTCCTATTTTCAAGAAAGGGAATCGATCTGATCCAACAAACTACCGACCCATTGCGCTGCTAGATGTGTTAGGCAAAGTGTACGCGACTCTCTTACAACAACAACTTGTGAAATGGGCAGCTGATTCAAAACATCTGGACCCACGTCAGACTGGCTTTGTCAAGGGTGTAGGCTGCTCCTTGAATCTTCTCTTAATCAACCTCCTTAAAATGGAAGCCATAAGAACAAGAACCCAGGTGTACCTCGCACTGATAGACTTCTCACATGCCTTCGACAGCATAGATAGAGAACTACTATGGGAGAAAATGAAGATGTGGGAAAGTCCGGAAGATCTGATAGCGGCCATCAAAGAGCTACACACTGGCACAAGCATCAAAATCCGCCTGGACCAAAAAGGCACCCTCTCCAAAGCGGTAAACACCTTTTGCGGGGTTAAACAGGGTTGCCCACTGGCTGCTATAATATTCAATTTATTTTTATCGGACATTGGAGGAGCAATTGACAGCGCACGCTCCTTCTCTCCAAAAATACACGGAGCCCCATTAAGCTGGATGCTATATGCCGATGACCTAATATTGCTAGATGTAACACCTATAGGCCTACAGCGAAAGATCGATGCAGTAGACCTATATGTGAGAGCTAATGGCTTACAAATCAACAAAAAAAAGTGTGAGGTGCTAACACTGCAAAACTTGAAAACAACAAAGCACAAAAAACCTAAATGACACTTGGGAAAAGAGTGGCTAAACAACACAACAAACACAAGATACTTAGGCATGCAAATTAATTCAAGCCTGAACGACAGTCAATGGGAACAGGTAGCCAAATCCAAATGCCGGCAATTTGCATGCCAAGCTAGCGTATTACACAAGAAATACGGGAAATTTTCAATAAAACCGGTAAGGAACTTTTACTGCCAAAAGGTAGTGCCGGCCCTGATCTTTGGTGCTGAAAATGCCCTCGGATGCTCCGCGGATGTCTGGTCTACCCTAGAAAACATCTTCTGGGTAAGAGTTCTGCAACTACCAAAGGGTACATCAACTGCATGTATCAGATACGAGCTAAACTTAACATCAATTAATGCACGAGTTAGTTGGAACCTGCTGAGCCTCTTCAGAAAGATGACCATGAAGAAAGTGGCCTTGCAATTTGAAATACTACAAAATCCTAGCAAAGGAAATCCCAACTGTCTGCTATCAATGTGGTATAAACGCTGCGAGGAAATTTTGGCTTTTTATGACATCGACCTAAAAACCCTACACGACAATCCGGACGCTGCAAAAATTAAGGTCTGGCGATTGGACTGGATCCTGACTGGGAACTTAAGATCATCTAACAACTTAATGAAGGAGGTGCCGTGTGAAGCAAGAAATCTAAACACCCTACAGCCTTATATCGATCTGTTCCCAGACAATGGCAGCAGAGCCTTGTTTCTACACTTCAGACTAAACGCATTTAAAACAAGAGAGTGGTCTAGAGAGCAACGCAAAACAGAAGAGCTCAATGCAGCCTGTAGATTTTGCAATCAGAAGGAAGAAACTTTAAAACATCTAACACTCCATTGCAAAAGCCTACATCGGGAGAGAACACTGACATTAGGGCCTCAATTAACGAAATTTCAAACGCCAAGTGCGGACGACTGGTGGCAAGCTCTGTTCGACAGTCGGGAGAAACATCTGAATTACGCGTTAATTCGCTTTCTGAGCCTGTTGAAAAAACTACTGATATAACACCTAAAACAAGGGCAAAACTGTGAGATCGCATTAAAGAGGCTCTCAACTAGCGAAGGATCGAATGCGACTTACAAACTCATGATGTTAAGGTGTCAACAGACGAGAGCTACCCGGCCATTTAAGGAGAGAAGAGTGAATAAACTGTAGTGTAATATGTGCTCTCCTTTTTTAAAGGCATTTTATGCCAATAAAATAATAATAATAAAAAAAAAAAAATACATTTTATTATAAAAATAAAAGCCACTTCTCAGCCTGCCCTTTAAGAAAATTGCCACAAGTTGAAGAATCTTTTCTAATACAAATGAAACATTTTACAGCGTATTAACCAAAATCATTGAGCATAAAATTCTCTCATTACTTTCAGAGCAGGTGCTAAACAATAGGAGTTCTTTCATATTAACACACGATTAGCTGCTCCCTCACAGACGCTCACAATGGGCAAAGCACAACTTCATCACAATGTTAAAGAAATAAATCTTTAAATAGCATCTCCTATAAGGCAGTTGCCTTTATTAGTGGTACCAAAGCATCAACAATGGGAATTGTAAGCACCACTCTCTATTTCAGAAATGCAGGTTCATGATGCAAATTAATTTAATGCAAAATAATGCAATGAAAATCTTTGAATTCAGTTCAGCCTTTAAATGCTAGGAAACATGTCATGGATGGAAAAGTATGAGCATATTAGACATTGTATGAGCCATTGATCAATTCAAGATCCCACTTAATGAGTGTTCCCCGCTCTTTTAGCAGAAACACCCCCAGAGTCATTAGGCCTGCTTTCTCTCCATCAGCACAGTCCTCCTCCGATCTGCTTGCTTGCCAGTCTGCCAAATGTAGCTGCTGGCCATTTTTATACCTTCTTGGTAGAAGTCCCTCAAAACTCTTTGTTTGATGGGCAGTGATGGACAGCTGTCTCTGCAATGCAATCCTGTGAGGCAAGGTTCTAACACCCACCTGTCCAAATCATCACGCCTCTAATCCTTAAAATTAGTTCACCCAATGTATAGTTCTGTTGCATGATTCTCTCACTAATGTCACTTCAGCTGACGCAAGCCCTGTCTAGGTTTATAGTCATTGCATCGAATGCAATACCATTGAATGCCATACCATAGAAAAAAGCATCGAAAAAAGCATTGAATGCATTTTTTTTAAATGGGGAATCCCCCTTAATCAGCCTTTTTTAACCTTTAAAACCCATATAATTAAACTAAACCTTTACCTTTAAAAGAAATGCATTCAATGTTTTTTTCGATGAATTTTTTTCTAAGGTAAGGCATTCGATGGTATTGCATTTGATGCAATGACCAGATATCCCTGTCTGCAATTCAACAAGAAACACCAATAGGGAATGTGCATTATCATGTCCCCTGGAGAGATTTCTAGGGGTGATTTTGGTTGGCACAGGTTACTACTCCACCACTCGTTTTTTCTCTGTACAGAGGCACAAGGACACAAGGACTAGCTGACATTGCTTTCCTTTGTAAGCCACCGTAAAGATCATTTTTTGGAAGGAATTAAAATGAATAATTTTGCAGTCACTGCTTGTTGCACCTTTTAATGTTCAGGCCAAGATCTCAATGAGGGACATTTTCTTAAAAGGCCCAGGTTATATTGCAAGAGTGTGAAGTACTCTTTATAGAGTATAAAGCGTTCAGTAGTTACCTGTCTATGCAAGGCGCTATAGTATTTGTATCACTAGGCACTTGGTTGAATAAATCATATACGTGTAGCAAGAATTTAGACACCATTGTCTTTAATTAGAAACTCCCAAGCCTTTCTAGTTTCACAATGAGGGGATGACTGGGTCAAAAAACATGTCAAGATTGCGGGTCACAATTAAAAAGGATATGGCGAGATGGGGTAGAAGGACACTATTGTGGATCGCACGTCTGAATACCATAAAAATGGTTATACTTCCGAGGCGCCTCTACCTTTTTCAGATGCCACCTGCTGTGCCAAATCACTTTCAAGGCGATATAGAAAGGGATGTATTGAGATTTGTATGAGGGGAGGCGAAACACAGGGTTAGTTATGCAACCTTAGTCCTGCCCACAGATAAAGGAGAAGTAGACTACACAGACCTGGAGTTATATTACAGGGCGGCGTAACTTATTGTTGACCTTTTAGATCTGTCATCAGGGAAGCAATGGGTTGAGCAAGAAACACGGTTTTAAACCCAGTTAGGATTGCAGACCGGTTGTGGGTCCCGGGGCAAAGGCTATCGCAAAGGATTAGAGATCACCCAGTATTGGCAGCACTTTGGGATTTGTGGAGGGAAAGGGCGGGTACCAGATGGTTGTCGACGTGGACCTCCCTATAGAGTTGTATATGGGCACTGCCTTCTAGAGATAGCATTGTGGATCCCACTAGCTTTCAGAGGTGGTATGAAAGGGGACTCGAGAAAGCGGGAAAATTGTGGGCACAGAGCTTCTCCCAATCTCTCGTTTACAAGAACTGTTGAACGTAGACCCATTATCGGTCTTTTCATACAATTTAAGGGGTTAATGTAAGGCAGTAATTGGGGTGAGAATTTGAAGAGACTTGATGCCCTCTGGAAAGGCCCTGATAAGTGTCAGCGGAGCCAAAGGGAGAAACTTGAAGCTATATAAACTATTAGTGACAGTAGTTCCACAGGAACCCCTGAAGGTCCAGGTGAACTGTCAGAAAGACTTGGAGCAGGAAATTGATGAAGGACTATGGCAGAAAACGTGCAGGGGGTGCACAAGACGTCTGTAGCCTCCCAATATCAACTGCAGACTTTTACACCATTGGCAGCACGCTCCAGCTAAGCTATCCCGCATGTGTTCAGGGACAAGTCCTCTCTACTTGCATGGCTGTGCAGAGTAAGGTACTTATTGGCACATGTGGTGGGATTCGGGAAAGGAGAGACATATTAGAAAGAGGTGCTGTTCTGGAAAAGGGACCTGTGGTTGGTCCTCTTGGGGTTGGAGGGAGATGAAGGGTGGCTAGAACCTTTGGATCATACGACGCAAACATTTGCTGCTTGCATTAAGGGTTTAGCTGGTTTGTAAATGGAAGGGTGAGGGACTGCCCACAAAAGGGAATTGGGTGCAGACTGCCTGAGATTTGCTTATTTTTTTTAAATGTATTTTATTGAGCATTTTCTTAAAATACAATTACCGACTTCCTCATACATATATTTGTATTGCACAGGCATGTAAAAGAAAACAGTTTTTCAGGTGCATTTTTTGGTTAAACTACAACTCTCGCCCCCTTAAGGCAAAACAAGTCACTGGTGTTGATAGTCGGGATGATTACTTTCAGTTCTTTGGGGCATCATCTCCCTGGTTGTATCTCCAGTCATTTGTAGGCCTCGAAGAAGGGGGCCCGCTCCATTTCCCTACTTGGGGTGATCTCGTGGAGGGCGCCTGTAGTATTCTCCATCTCATAGATATCTCTAGCTTTCCGGGTCCAGGTTGATTCCGATGGGAGGGTCTCCGATTTCCACCTTATGGTAATACAGGCCCTTGCTGCTAGTAGCAGGAAGTGTTTCATATGAGCGACGCGTTTCCACCGGTCTTCCTGCTGTTCCAGGCAGAATAGCACCAGTCTGGGCTCGCACTCTCGGGGAATCCCATCTACCTTTCTGATCCAGGCTAACACCTCTTTCCAATATGCTTGGGCTTTCGGGCACCGCCACAACATATGCCAGTAGTCAGCCTGGGCGCTGTATCCTCTCCAGCATTGGGGGCTTGTTTTTTTTGAACATTTTGGAGAGTCTTTTGGGGTCATACTGCCATCTGTGGAGCAATTTTATTCAGTGCAATTTATATTGTGCTGAAATTGGGGTTTTGTATGCTGATCTACACATTCGGACCATAAGTGATCCGACATCATTGAGCCCATGTCCTTCTCCAATCTTTTCTTTAGGCCGTCAGTTCTGTTTCCTCTCGCATTCAGTAGGGATCTATACAGCTGCAAGATGAGGCCCTTGGTTACGAGAAAGTCACTTAGTATTTTCTCCATTGATGTGAGGTGTCTTTGCAATTTTTTCTTCCACTTTGAGGTCAGTAGCACTCCTTTTAGTTGCAAGAACATAAGTGCTCCCAGAGGTCTGGTCTGCAGGCCTGATTCCAAATCTTGCATAGTTATACATTCATTGGCTTTAATGATTTGTCCCACTATTTCAGGTCCTGCTTCATACCATTTCTGGTAGCGCTGTGGGTCTTGGATTCTGTTTCTGTTGGGGGGAGCCCATATACAACTCATAGGAGATGGCCCCTTCATTTCTCCCCTATTCCACCATAGCCGCAAGAGCGTTCCCATTGCATAATGGTTTATTACACTATTGGGGAAGGTCTTCTTTGGTGCCCAGAGCCATTCTCTGAGCATTACCGGTCTTAGTAGGTAGTTTTCAATAGCAACCCACTGTTTTTGTTTGTCTCCTCTCAGGTGCGGCACTATGGCCCTGAATTGGGCCGCTCAATAGTATGTGTACAGGTCTGGGAGCCCAGTTCCTCCTTCCTCCATTGGTTGGATTAGAGCATCATAGGCTATCAGCTGTTTTTTCCCCTGTCATAGAAATTTAAGGATCATGGCTTTAATGTCTATAAAATGAGATTGTGGGTTAGTGACCGGGAGCATCTGGTATTGGTATAGAATTTTGAGGAGTACTGCCATTTTTATGGCATTTAGGCGGCCCATCCAGGATATAGTTAACTTGGCCCATCATTCCATGTCTTTGGCTATTTCTGTTAGCAGCGGCATGAGTTTTGCCTCGAATATCTCCTGCGCAACTTTGTGACATTAGGTCTCATTCCGAGGTTGGTACTAGTCATGGCGCTATTAGCGCCATGACTAGCACCATTACCAGTACCGTGTCCGCCCTCGTTCAATGGGGACTTACCGGTCTAGTCCGACCTTTGCGGGACCGGTAAATCCCCATTGAAAATGTCAATCCCCATTCCCATTTGCACCCCCATAGGGCTCAATGGGAATGGGGAGGGTGCTAATAACGGTACCGTAAATTACGGTACCGTTATTAGCTCTGAAGTCCCTTTGAGGATCCCGTCCATAACGCCTGGTAAAAGCAGGCGTTAAGGACGGGGCCGCAAAGGGACCTCGTAGTAGGGCGCAAAGGGTTTACCAGCACCGATGTGCTTATTGGTGCCCGGTATCCCTTTGCGCCCTACTCGGAATGAGGCCCATTGATTCCTAGATAGCTTAGGCTTTGATATGTCATTGGTATGACCCCCGTTGTTACATTTCTAGTATCTGGGTGGTTAGGTGCCTTGTATGGTAAGATCATTGATTTCTCTGCGTTAACTTTTAGCCCCGCCCACCAGCCAAATTCTTGTATTGTCTGCAGCACTCTTGGGATAGCGGTCTGGGGGTCTGTCAGGTAGAGGAGTATGTCATTGGTGCACATAGCCAGTTTGTATTCCGTATCACCCACTTGAATCCCCTTAATTGTGTTCTCTTTCCTGATAATGTTGCCCAGTGGCTCAATAGATAGGGCATAGAGGAGTGGAGATAGGGGGCACACCTGTCTGGTTCCCCTGGACATATCAAACTTTTCTGAAAGTTTGTTATTCACCGCCACTCTTCCTTTTGGGGCTGTATAAAGAGCCTGTATCCCACGTATGAATCGTTCCCCGAAGCCCATGTTCCTAAGTATGTCCCAAAGAAAGCCCCACTCCACCCGATTAAACGCCTTCTGTGAGTCCATACTGCGAAGCGATTGGCTCCCATCTAGGCCCCTGGTATGCTCCATGACGTTTAGAGTGTTGCGCATGGAATCCGCCCCTTGTCTGCATTTTATGAAGCCCACCTGGTCCGGATGGATCAGGCGTGGAATTATCTCTTCCATACGTTGTGGCTAGGACTCTTGTGTCTACTTTGGCATCTGTGTTCAACAATGAAATCGGTCGATAGGATTTACAACATGTAGGGTCTTTTCCTGCCTTGAGGATTACTACTATGTGCGCCACAGAGAATGACAGGGGGTGCATGACCAGAGTCTTGTATATGATTTAATATGTTGGCTAGGTGGGGGACAGGGTTTCAGCAAAGTGCTCATAGAATCCCATGCCGTAACCGTCGTCTCCGGGGGCCCCTCCTGGGGGGAGTCTCTTTATTGCCGCTTTCACTTCATCTGGAGTTCT
This sequence comes from Ambystoma mexicanum, assembly GCF_040938575.1. Taxonomy (NCBI): domain Eukaryota; kingdom Metazoa; phylum Chordata; class Amphibia; order Caudata; family Ambystomatidae; genus Ambystoma; species Ambystoma mexicanum. Next base: position 191,955,352 of record NC_090927.1, on the reverse strand, counting down.
GGCAGAATCCAGAAGGGTCTGTTTTGAGCCCTTTAAATGTGTTAGTCCCGCCCTCTCAGTGTATTCTTCCATCTCCTTTTCAGCCGATTTCCCTCTGTCATGTATAGGCTTTTATTGTAATCGGAAAATTGGTTGGCTATTTCCTCTGTGGATTATGCCAACCCCCCTCCTCCGTTTAAACTCTCTCAACCCATCTCTCTGCTGTTTGAGCTCTCAGTCGGGTGGCCAGCATTTTGTCCACTTTATCGCTGTTCTTTTATAGAATGTTTGTATTCACAGCTTTAGTTTTCTTATTATGTCTCCATTCCCAAGAGCTTTAAGTTCCTCTCTTTTCTGCTTGAGCGTTTCTAGGTGGTCTTTGCGATAGGACCCTTCGGCATGTAGTCTTCCCTCCAGGTTTATGATTTCCTCCCGCTATTTCTCCTCCTGTAGACTCTGCTCTCTTTTACGCTATGCCCCTTCCCTCTTCAGGTGACCTCTCCATACTGCTTTCCCAGCTTCCCATACTGTATTAATGTCCACCTCCCCATTATTGTTTGTCTGAAAATATTCTTCCATTGTGGTTTTCAGCTCCTGCACGTAGAGTTTGTCCCTCCACAGGAAGTCATTACAGCGCCAACTGAGGTCTCAGGGTTGAGCCCTTCCATTTCTAGCGTTGCTGTGACCATGTCGTGGTCCAACCAACCTATGGGGCGAATGGCGCTGTGAGTAATTCTAGGTCTGGTTTCTCGGTTGACCAATAAGTAATCGATTCTGGTAAATGTACCGTGGACTCCTGATTGAAATGTATAACTCTTTTTGCCTGGGTTGTTCGATCTCCAGACAGCCACCAAGCCCTCCCTGTTGAGAGTGGTAAGAAACCTACTGGCCTCCCCTCTGGAGTTATTCATGATTGTCAACCATGTTGTCTGCCTATCTATTTGTGGGTTGGCCCAAGTGTTAAAATCTTCCCCTATCACCACGGGGCCTCTGCTGCTTTCCATTATAGTGGACAGGGTTTTCTTGTGGAATGCCATTTGGCCTTGATCTGGACGGTTTCCCATTCACCCTGGACCACCAGGAGCCTACCTTCCATTGATGCCTTCACTACTGGGTTGCTCAATCTGATTTGTTTGTTCAGAATAAGGCCTACTCCCCCTTTTGTGTGATCCGCAGACGCCCAGAATGTTTGTCCCACCCCCCAGAATGTTTGTCCCACCCCTTTCCCTCCTCAATGGCTTCTCTTCCCCTGATTTGAGCCTGGTCTCCTGGATAAAGAAGATGTCCAGGGCAGCTCTATCGAATTCCCTCATCACCACGGTCCTTTTGGTAGGGGAGTTGAGCCACTTGAAATTGAGTGTGCCGACCTTTAAAGTGGTTCTCACTGGCCCTGTGTTGGAGGGTGTTTCCATCCCTACGCTGGGTCCCATCTTTTCCGTCTGTTCCTTCCCCTGTTGCCCCTTTGCTTTGAGTCCCTCAGAAAAGACCAGAAAAGCTAACGCAGACAGGAATGTCAAACTGTGCAGAAATACATTGTTTTTCTCTCTCACTAAGTCCTTGAAGTTGAGTAGAAGCAAACTGCATCTAATCAGTAGTCCAAGTGCCAGTTTGTCTTGCAAGCACTGTTGTAAAAGGCAGTTAAACATGAATTATATTCTCCTAGCCGTGCTCCTTCATGGAGAATGGTATTCTCTGCTTCAGAACTATCTGACCCTTAGCTCATGAGCCGTAACACACAGATAACATGGTATGGAATGTTTCTCTGCTAAGAACAAGATATCCTTGCCGAGCCAGAGCTCCGTGTTCCCCATAACAGAAAGCTGTCTTTGCTGCCTTTGCTATAATAACTATGTTTATACTGAATTAAGGCTTGTCATAACGTGTCATAATTGTCAATCACTGAACCCTATCCTGTATGACATGTATGAGGGCGGTTCAAATTACTTTAACAAAAGATAATGAATGATGTATATATATTGCTGCTTGAGCGCTGTTCGCTCTCTCGCATCTCACAAGATCTGGGAACACATGTCGTGAGGCGTTGAGACCCAGTCAGCCGACTGAGAAACTCTGAATAAAACCAGACTTGTTTGGAAAACGAACCTCACGACTGACCTGTCATGTGGGGGCATATGTTTATTGTGCCTTAGTTTCCATATGCAGTCTTTATGGCCTAGCAAATATGGCGCCCGAATAGGGACACTCCCATTTATGCTCTATTGCATACGTCTAAGTTGAAGGAAGGCAAGAGAGAAAAAAAACGAGTCGAGGATGAAGCCGTCGGACCGGGATCGGAAGGTGTTCAGGGCGCCCCTGTAGAAGTGATGAGAGACTCCTCCACAGATATGTACACAGCCGATCCCTGATCGACGAGCAGCGCCCAGAGAGCATCAAGGCGAGGGTCCTGGAAATGGGGCAAAATGAGCCAGACACGCGGTCGCGACGATTCATGGTTGCATCTGTATATGGGCGAATTTCATCCTAAGTGACGAATTGGTTGATCAGGTGAGACGTGCCCCGATTCTTAAATGTCCTAATATTGGTTGAGTGTTGCACTTGCAAGTTCAAACGCCCAGGGTAAGAAAAGGGTAAGAATTAACCATGCCTGGGAAATTGTCTTCCTGTTTAGTGAGAGTTTTTCACTGCGGTAGACAATCTTTGGAAACTGGCCAGGTCGTGCCACCCGAAGGGTCGCCGGCACATGAGATGCACATAAAGTATGTAATAGGGGCAATAGTGTTTAACGCGGTTTGGCATAGGCAGACCAGACGTGTATCAGACCTCAGTGGCCTAATAATGGGAGCTTTGAATTAGCACGTATAGAACATTTAGAATCAGTCTTGCTACGAAAAAAGGCCATTCCTGCAGCGTTCAACGTTGTAAGAGACTGGAGGAAGGAAGTTAATCTCTGTTTGAAAAGTAGGGAGAAACACGCACGTAGACATAAAACAAATGTAGAGAAAGCGCTAGAGCATGATCAGCATCAGCAGACAGAAGCCATTAGGAACATTGATAGGGCCTTCCAATTAGATATACAGAAAATATATCCTTCACAAGATTAACATACATCAGATGAACTAATAAATAAAATATCAAATGAGCGAAGAAGTGAACATCAAAGTACTGACCCAGTTGCACCTCCTCATGTACCTCCTATTCCGTGATTCCATCCACACCTGCAGTAAGCAATTCCTCTCCCTATGTGCCTGTGACATCATTTCCTCCACCGCCTTCAGAGCATGCGTTATCCGCTTTAGCAGCCAGTTCTACAGAAATGGGGCCTGCATAAGGAAGTATTAGACAGACTCGTAGTATGATTAGCAAGAGAAGGAAAGAAGAACTGAAAGAGTGGGCCGAAACGTATATTGATGATGACAATGAAGTGGCTGTGCAAAGTTCCATATCTGATCATAGAGGCCTTGGTGAACAACAGGTATTGTTAGAATGTATGGGGGATTACCTTGTTTAAATATGGAGTGATTTGACTGATACAGTGGTACCGCAAGAGTTGCGTGATTTGGTTGTTCTTTCAAACTTGCGAGATAATGCAGCGAAAGTACGAGAACACGTAGGGCGAATATTTGTGTTTAAGCGAGAACTTGATCGATTGCATAAAGAAATAATGAAAAAAGATGACCGCCATATGTTCTACGTTCAGAAATGTTTTTTACCGCAGTTGAAACCTGTGCTTAGATGGATTACAGATGCCGCCATTTCTCTGATTGAAGTGCATGATACGTTTAGTCAGCATACGCCAGAAATGCAGAGAAAGGTGTTACAAGATATGGTACAGTATTTACAGGATGAATGTATGAAGAATAAGATGTGTTTTCCCGCTGATTTAATGACAATTTATAAAAGAGCATTTTTTCCTGAAACTGGAACGACTGCTTTTTCACTTGATCTAGCTTTGTTGCTTAATTGACAAATGAATGTAAAATCCCCTACTTTGCAATTACCCATGAGGGAGGTGCATCCCACGTTTGTCCCGAAAGTAGAGGTTGCTGCCGGTGGAGCGATTCCAGCGCGAACAATAGAAGCTCATTATATCGCACAGTTTGTACATGTCCCTTTTTCTAGGCAAGAAGTAAATACTATAAAGGAGACAGTCCCTGATATTAGGAAAAACCCGGCAAGATTCTATAAGGAAATTGAATCTGTTTTAAATTATTTCTGTTTTTACACTGAGTGACATTGATTTACTGTTTCCTGTGATTCTTCCTGTAGATATGTGGAAGCAGGTCAGAAATATAAATGACGCGCCAATGTTAGGCGATGAAGAATTTGATTAAATTAAGTGAGAGAAAGGCTGAAGAAAAGCCACCGCAAGTAATGTTGGCTTTACCATCGTGAACAGCAGAGAAATTGAAAACTTTAGTGCCTGAAAAAAGAATAGTTTGGGTTAAATTGACTGCTTGTTTACAAGGCAAATTGGAAGGAGCGACAGATTATTTTAATTGGTTTGAAGAGGTATTAGCAGATTTTAGTGGTCAAGATCTAAGTACTGAACCTGGGAAGAGATTGTTTGTTGATAAGTTTGTGCGAGGGTTGTTACCGAAAATTCAGACTTTATTAATGACATCTTAAAGTACATGGCAAGCGAATTCACAAAGTGAAGTTTTATATATTGCCCAATATTATGAGAACATAGTAAATTCAGAAAAGGATAAGGAACTAAGGCATAAAGGAGATTTGAAAACAAGAGTGTTTTTACAGCAAGTAGCGAACAATAATAGAGGTGGTGGGAACACACTGCCTAGATACCAATTTGCATTAAAGTCCAACATGCAAGGGGTCCAATAGGTATTAATCAATGTGCCTATTGTAGATAAGAAGGCCATTGGCGAGCACAGTGGCCGCATATACAGAATAGAAATGGGACTATTCCGGGAAGACAGAATAGAGGTCATCCAGGAATACAAGGGCAGAATCGACACAGGTGCACAAAAATGTTCGATTGACCATCAGCGGGTTCCAGAAATACCGGCGGGTTCCAGAAATGACCATCAGCGGGTCCCAGAAATACCACTTTCAGGGCATAGAAATATCTACGTAGGGTTCCCAGGTATGCCAGTAATTAGTCCAGTTCCACAACCAGTACCAATAACACTAGGTCCATTTACAGAGTCTTGGACATTACTTTTGATGAAAAATTGCGGTGAAAAATTGTTGGGATTATATTTGTTGAAAAAATTGAATGCAGTTATTTATTGTTCTCCGGATGGAGTGTATTTGACAATCTTGCACAAAGACTCCTGTATCGCAATTCGTATCCATGCCATTACCGACTGAATTGAGTGAAGTACCGTCTTGTATATGGGCAGTGAACGACAATGATGTTGGTTGTTTGAAAGTAGAACAAGTAAAAATTGTTTTGAAAGAAGGAATTACATTACCGCGTATTCCGCAATACAAAATTTCAGCTGAGGGAGAAAGAGCGTTGAAGTGCATTGTATCAGATTTTATTATGAGAAATGTAATTGAAGAAACTTCTGGTAGTATTTGCAACAGTCCGATTCTTCCGGTTTAAAAGAAAAGAGGTAATGATATACCTTATTGTTTTATAATTGATTTACGTGGAGTGAATAAGTGTTTGATCTGCAATTTCCATTAGTCCCGATGTGACGACAATTTTGACTATGATTCCAGCCTCCGCATCACATTTTAGTGTTATTGATTTGAAAAACGCATTGTTTAGTATTCCAGTGCATCCAGATAGTAGATATTTGTTTGCTTTTACACTAGGAGGTCGTTCGTTTACATTCACACGTATTCCACAAGGTTACACTGAAAGTCCAGGTATTTACAGCAGAGCATTGAAAGAACAACTAGACGTGCTTGAATTACCGTCAGGGTGCATGCTGTTACAATATATTGGTGACCTGCTAATAGCAGCAGACTCAGAAGACATTTGTAAAGAAAGCACTGTTGCTTTATTGACACATTTAGCGGCACATGGTCACAGGGCATTGTTAAAATAACTCCAGTATTGTCGTAAGGAGGTGGCCTATTTGGGCTTCCTCCTTTCGAAGGAGGGAAGAAGATTGACACCAGAAAGAATAGAAAGCATCTCTGATATGCCTATTCCAAACATGCAGAAAGAAGTCAGGGCATGGCTTCATATTGTAGGCAGTGGATCGCTAACTTTTCGATGATTGTGAAACCAATAGTGGCATTGACAAGGAAGGATGTTACCTTACCTTTGCCATGGAACATGGAATGTCAAGAAGCATTTGACCTGCTCAAAGCTGCATTGTGTTCAGCTCCAGTTTTGGACACGCCAAATTACGACAAGATTTTTAAGCTATTTGTGCATGAAAATAATGGATGTGCTTTGGCTGTTTTGACTCAGGGACACGGGGGGAGAAATAGACCATGCGGTTACTTCTCTTCCACTTTGGATCCTGTTGCATGTGCTTTGCCGCGTTGCTTGCGAGCTGTTGCTGCAGCCACCGCGTCAGTAAAACAAACCAAGGGAATGGTTTTAGGTCATGCTTTAACCGTAATGGTACCTCATTCAGTACCGTTCTTTTGAATAGAATGCAGACGCAACATTTCACATCAGCCAGATTAACAAGGTATGAAATTGTACTATTTGCACCGCATATTCAAATTAAGAGGTGTTGCGCTTTAAATCTGGCCAAGTTAATGCCTCCTCCCAGTGAAAAAGGGGGTGAAAACAATTCTCACATGATTGCTTAATAGTTACTGAACAAGAGACAAAAGGAATAATTGATTTAACTGATATTCCACAGAAAGAGACAGATGGAGAATTGTTTTGTGACAGTTCTTGTTTTAAATTACCGGATGGCACATCAACTGCTGCTTATGCCAACACGACACTGAAAACTATTATAGAGAGCAAACAAATCCCATATAACTCAGCACAAGCTGCGGAAATAATAGCGTTAACAAGAGCATGTGAAATTTCTGCAAAACACAATGTAAACATATATACTGACAGTCAGTATGCCTTTGGGGTGGTACATAATTTTGATCGATTATGGGTTGAAAGGGGTTTCCTGACATCACATGGAACCAAATTCAACATGGCACTTTGATAGTGAGACTGTTGTCTGCACTTGCGCTTCCCAGGCGATTAGCAATAATGAAATGTGGGGCACATAAAAAAAACATGTAATGTAGGAAAGGGAAACACATTTGCAGACAGAATTGGAAAACAAACTGCCACTGATTTGCACACAAAAATGTATGTCGAAACAACAGAAGGAGTGTCTTGCATGATAGAGAATGGAATTGAAACAGTTAAAGCGATACAAGCAGAAGCTACTCTAGATGAAATAAGAAAATGGTCTGAGGGTCCAGCAGAATTAGATTCTGATGGTTGTTGGGTGGACAAACAAAATAACCGATGGATGTTGCCAAATGCCTATGTAATGGCAAGGTTACTATGGCTTACCGTCCGACACACATATGTGCTAGAAAAATTATTCAGCACCTGGATTCTGTATGGCAAAATACGCACATCAGAAAAACTGCTGAAAGATTGGTTCAGAATTGTACGACTTGTTTGCAACATAATTCAATTTCAATTTCTTTATTTGTAAAGCGCGCCTTTCCCTTGGGCATCTGGGTGCATATATTTTGGTTACAGCAGACATATAAGTAACGGCATTGAGTACGTCATATAAATGGATGCATAATCTCTATTTACAATATTTACAATATTTACAGAGGTAAGTAGATACATGTCATATGCAGGGTGGTTAAGTTAGCAGGGCAGAGAGGGAACAGGAACCGGTGCTAGTTGTCACTGTTCTGGAGTCACCATTTAGTATTGCGTTTGAAGGCATACTGGGAGGGTTCGGACCTGAGTGTGAGAGGCAGTTTGTTCCAGAGTTTGGTTGCTAGTACAGGGAAGCTGCAGCTGCCCGCTTTCTGTCACTTGAATTTGGGGAGGGTCATACAATTGGCTTGTGCAGATCTCTGCGGTCGAATGGGGGTGTGAGGTGCAAATCGATTGGAGAGATATGTTGGAGCCTGGTTGGAGAGACACTTGTGGGTAAGTGTCAGGGTTTTGAGGGAGATTCTTTGGGTTACTGAGAGCCAACCCATGTTGTGTCTGGTGGCAGAGATGTGGGTGTTTCTAGGAATGTTGAGAGCTGCTCTGATGGCGTTGTTCTGGGTGACCTGCAGCTTATTTAGGTTCCTTTGGCTGGTACCGAGGTAGAGCGCGTTGCAGTAGTCAATCTTGGACATGACAAGGGTTCTGGCTAGGATGATGCAGTTAGCCATGGAGAGAAAGGGGCGACACGCGGTGATCAACTTGCACGTGTAGGCAGACGCAGATGTAACTGAATTGGTTTGTCTAGAGAGGGACAGGGTGGAGTCAAGGTAGATCCCAAGGGTTTTGGTGTCTTTAGAAACCTTGATGATGTTGCCGTCAATGGTGAATGACTTGAAAGCAGGATCCAGTTTGCTGAGGTGGTGGTGTGAGCCGGGGATGAGGAGCTCAATCCTATCATCATTAAGACATAGCTCATGTTGAGCCATCCAGGCTTGTATGACCAGGTAGACATCATTCAGTGATTTGGTGTCAGCCAAGTGGTCTCCAGTGTTAGGGATGAGTATCTGGGTGTCATCGGCATAATTTGTGTAGGTAACGCTCAGATGGTCAAGAATATCAAAGAGAGGTTTGGTGAACACGTTGTAAGGTGTAGGGGATACGCAGGAGCCCTGAGGCACGCCGCAGGGGACAGGTGAAGTTTCAGCGGCCGCTGATGTGGAGAAGACTCACATGGATCTATTGTCAAGGAATGATCTGATCCAAGAGGTGGCAGCATCTGAGAAGTTAGCGGTTGATGAGAGGTGCTGACAGAGGATGCATCGGTTGACAAGGTTGAAGGCTGCGGTTAGGTCTAATAGTAGCAGCAGTGCGAGTTTCCCTTTGTATTTGAGGTCCTCAATTTGTGTTTTCAGATCAATAAGGGCCGTTTCTGTCCCGTGCCTGGGTCTGAAACCTGATTGCCTGAGGCCGAGGAATTTATTGGATTCGAGGTGTTCCTGGATCTAAAGGTAAGCTGCCCGATCAAGGATTTTAAGCAAGAAGGGGACCGTGGTAATGGGCCTGTAATTGGTGGGTGTTCTCGGGTCGAGGGTAGGTTTTTTAAGTAGGGGTATGACCCATGCATCTTTTAGATTGTTGGGGACAATGCCGGTTTTAAAGGATGTGTTGATGAAGGTGGTGATGAAGGGGGCAAGTTCGTGTGCCGCATCCTTGATGGTTGAGGCGGGACATTGGTCACCTTGGCAGTTGGTAAGCTTAAGCTTTTTGATGAAGTTTTCAACTTCAGGTGTACTGAGAGCTGTAAAGCTGAAAGGCTTGTGAGTAGTGCCAGGGGAGGTGATGCGAGTGGGATGGAGTTGGGTATCTATTTGGAGGCACGATTGTTTGGCGTTAATTTTGGCTTGGAGCATGGTGATTTTACCCAGTAGGGCGTCTTGAATATTTGTACACCATGAGCTGTTTTTGATACATGTATCTGTGGGGTTGCGGGAGATTCGAGGATCTTGAAGAGCTCTTTGGTGTTGGGTTTGGCTTCCATGATGCGGCCGTTGTATGTGTCTTTCTTTGCCTGGAAGATGGCTTCTTTGTAGTTAAGTGAGGCAATGGTTAGGTGGTCTTTGTTGGTGTCGGAGGGGTGACTTTTCTAATGCGATCCAGCAGAGCATTTGGCTTTGTGGAGTTCTCTTAGGTGAGGGGTGAACCACGAGTTAAGGTGTGCTAGGGTTTGGGTTTCCTCAATTTGATGGGGAAATAGCATTCAGGGCTTTAAGCATGAACTGGTTGTATGTGTCATCTAGTACTGTGGGATTCGTGCATGTGAGAGGAATTTTGTTTAAAAGCGGGAGGATGAGGTTGAGTAGTTTAGCCTTCGTGATGTCTCTTTTGTTTCTGGTCTGGGTGTCGGGGACAGGTTCTTGTCTGGGGCAGAGGTCCGTGGTTTTGATTTCGAAGAGGATTGTGTGATGGTCTGACCATGCACAAGGAGTGTTGTCCTTGAGGTTGATGCAACAGTTGGATTCAGCTAGCAAGTCGAGGGTTCGCCCTTTGGAATGGGTGGGTTCCGTGATGTGATGGGTGAAGCCTTGGTCAGTTAATGTGTTAGCCAGACCTAGCGCTGAAGGGTCATTAGGGTCTTGGAAACCAAGATTGAAGTCACCAAGTAGGATGATTTGTGATTTGGTTTTGGCTTTATCAGATAACATTGGGAAGGGAACAGTGACACTAGTAGGAAGTTTTGGTCTACCGTCTATGCCATTTGAAGTAATCCATTTTGATTTCATAGAAATAGAGAGGTGTCAAAATTATATGTATGTCCTCGTAGTGGTCTGTGCATTCAGCAAATGGGGAGAGGCCTATCCCCTAAAAGATTGTACAGCTCTGTCCACAGCTAAATCCATGCTAAAAGAGTACTTTCCCCGATTTGGACTACCCCGTGCCACATGGTCAGATAATGGGCTGTGATATTGCAAATTTGCGCAGGTCTCCAAATTGATAAGCAATTCCATTCGGCCAGACACCCGATGAGTGCCGGTTTGGTAGAACGCCAAAACGGTATCTTAAAAAACAAGCTGAGCAAGATTTGTGCAGGGAGCAATTTGAAATGGCCCAATGCATTACCACTAGCTTTACTGTGCATGCGAACAGCTGTGCAGGCAAGGACTGGCCTCTCCCGATATGAAATTGTTATGGGGAGACCAGCCAATGTCTGGAATGTGCCCCGTCCAAAATGGCTAAGGGATGTTGAGTATCCATTACTTATTGATTACTGCAAACAGTTGACTCAAAACTTGCGTTTCATTCATCAGTAGGTGCAGGAGGCTCTTCGTGTCAGATATACAGGCCCAGGACAATTTTGAAAGAAAGTCTTCACTTGCGCCGTGCTGGAGGGGACCTTTCCAGGTGCTTCTGGCCATGCAGACTGCAGTCCGAGTGAATGGCCGAAAACACTGGATCCACGCAACACACACATCAAGAGTTCTGTTTCTTTTGCCACATGAGAAAGAGATTGATGATCCTGATGTAGAAAGCAAGACAGCTGTACCTGATTCCAAAGATATGATCTCCGAATCTCCATCAGAAGTCCTTCCGAAGCCCGAGAAAGGGCCTGGGGAGATTGCAACGAAAATCGAAAGACCAGTGTTGCCTCAACATTGTTCGACTGCTGCCTCATCATCACTCATTGCATCACGAATTGGCACTGATCCTGCATCTGGAGATGAGAGTGCATTGTTCATTGATCATACTGTACCTGGAGCTGTAAGGTACAATTTACGTTCACGAAATCGGAAGTGATCAGCTTTTGTTTCACCTTTGTTTCTAGCTCACAGGCGGAGCTGGGAACGGAGGCCTAGGGAAAAGGAGCATATGAGCTGCATCAGTTGAGAGCTCTGACACACAGTTTCCCGGTGCTACCATTGAAAGTGAAGGTCTTTGCAACCGGGCATGAACAAGCGGGGGCAAATGGTACCAACCCTATAAAATTGATACTTGCTCCTGCCTTTTTGGAGCTCTGTGAAGTTAAACATCAGTTGGCTGTTATCTTTAAGCAGGCTAACTTGGATTGGCCTGAACTTTTGTTGCTAACATTTGTTGCTGTGGAGAACTTTTCTGACAGATGCTGAAAAACCTTTCCTGAAATGAACATTATAGACGATGCCTATATTCGCTCCTGCTCCCGCCTGCACCAATGCTGTTGATGATATAAAGATTGACATTAAGTCTATTCCAAAAAAGTCTTTGTTTAGAAAAAATAACGTGCTTTTGATTATGATACCACTTTGCATTTTGATTACACTGATCCCAATGTTTTGGTACCTGGATACTATGCATCCTTTATACTCTCTATTGTCATCTACCAATGCTCCTACTATGAGCACCCCGGTACTTGAGCTCTTTTATACTCTTCCGTCACAAGAAGGGAAACATAGAAAAGGATACGATAATAACACTTTACTGCTGATAATGAATATGACCCATGCTATCTTGAATAGGTCCAATTGTTGGGTTTGTTCCCATTTATGCCAGCACGGGGAAAGAGGAATGGGTTGGTATGTACATCCTTTGCTGCTAAATACTGCCTGTTATGCATCATTAAAAGCGCTATTTTTCGGAAAATTGAATGATAGTGTCACTGGACAATTTGATGAAACAAATATAAATGAATTTGAAAGATTGGTATTGGAACTGTTGGGTTGTTCCGTGTTTACAAGCAGAAGCAAAATAAAAACGGTAACAACAGTCCAGTAGATAGGCTCTCAAGGCCTTACCAGTCCCTAATCACTTTTAATATGGCTCCGGTTGGAAACAGAGATGCTGTGCCTCCTTCCTATACTATTAATCATAGTCCACATTCTGTCCCATTTTGCTTACAGAAAAAGGATTCCCACCCAGTGGCAACATTTACTAGATGTATGAATAGTGCTGTGCTTGAACAAGAAGAGAAGCCATTGTATATAGGAGGTTCTGTCTATTTTATATGTGGAGATCAGGCTTATCCATGGTTACCTAGAAAATGGGAAGGGACCTGTTATTTAGGGATACTTTTACCTGGTTTATTTCTTGCCAAAACCTCTGAAATAGCAAAAATATCTAGATCTCGGCCACGAAGAGATGATACCGTTGGGCAGATTGCTGGGGATATAGCGAAATCATTTATACCATTTTGGGGACAAGCAATAAACTCATGGAATATAAGAAAACTGTCCAGGGTGTTAGAGAAAACGATAAGTGGAACAACTGATATACTTTATAATATGACAATGGAACAAAAAGCAATTAGACTAGTTGCACCTCAGAATAGAATGGTGCTTGATATTATTTTGGCTGATCGTGGAGGCGTATGGAAATTAGTGGGATCAGCGTGCTGTGTATTTGTAAGTGACTCCTCCCCCACGATATTTGAAGCAATTAAGAAATTACATGTCCTAAGCTCCAAAATTCATGTCCCCACAGGTGGTTGGAATCTAAATATAAGTTCATGGTTCTGGGAACTGCTATGATCCTGTGGATGGAAACTAATTGCAATCTTGGTTATGATATTTGGGATCCTTATATTTTGCTGTTGTTGAATGCAATGCCTGCCAGTCCTCTGCTCCCAAATTACAAATGAGTGTGTACATGTAATCAGTACGAAACCTCCTCCTCGTAAGATAAGTGATGGTACAAAACACAAAAACAAAATCATTAAAGAATTTATGGCAATTCATATTTCTGATGACGATGATAGCGACATGGGTAGTTCACAATTGGACACGTGGTCCAATGAAGACACGATGTTTGTATGATGCTATTGGCTTAAGGCCAAAAGGAGGGTTTGTTAGACCAGAAAAGTAATCCCATAGCCGAATGATACGTATAGTATGTTGGCCAGAAGTGAATCGCATCATGTGACAAACATCGCAATCCAAGAAACATGAATGTAACTAAAGGGAGTCCATTCTGTGAAATGCCGGCCATTTCCTTTTTTCTTTTCTGTTAAACGCTTTGCAAATATATTCTATGCTTTAGATCCGCACACAGTGCGAGGCCACGGCTTGAACGCTGAAGTGCTAACGCAGACAGGAATGTCGAACTGTGCAGAAAAACATTGTTTTTCTCTCTCATTAAGTCCTTGAAGTCGAGCAGAAGCCGCATCTAATCAGTAGTCCAGGTGCCGGTTTGTCTTGCAGGCACTGTTGTAAAAGGCAGTTAAACATGAATTATATTCTCCTAGCGGTGCTCCTTTACGGAGAATGGTATTCTATGCTTTAGAACTATCTGACCCTTAGCTCATGAGCCGTAACACACAGATAACGTAGTATGGAATGTTTCTCTGCTAAGAACAAGATATCCTTACCGAGCCAGAGCACCATGTTGCCCATAACAGAAAGCTGTCTTTGCTGCCTTTGCTATAATAACTATGTTTATACTGAATGAAGACTTGTCATAAGGTGTCATAATTGTCAATCACTGAACCCTAGCCTGCATGACATGTATGAGGGCGGGTCGAATTGCTTTAACAAAAGATAATGTATGATGTATATATATATTGCTGCTTGAGCGATGTTCGCTCTCTCGCATCTCACGAGGTCTGGGAACACACATCATGAGGCGTTGAAACCCAGTCGGCCAACTGAGAAACTCTGAATAAAACCAGAATTGTTTGGAAAACGAACCTCACGACTGACGTGTCATTTGGGGTTTATGGTTATTGTGCCTTAGTTTCCATATGCAGTCTTTATGGCCTAGCAAGGGTCATTTTGATAGGGGAGTTGAACCCCTTGACATTGAGTGTGCCCACCTTTAAAGTGGTTCTCACTGGCCCTGTGTTGGAGGGTGTTTCCATGCTTACTCTGGGTCCCATCTTTTTCGTCTGTTCCTTCCCCTTTCGCCCCTTTGCTTTGAGTCCCTCATTATTCCTTTCATCACCCGGTTAGTTTCACCCAACCATTTGTTTCCCCCCCCCCTTTAACTGTTAAGGTAACTAAACCATCTAGCTGAACTGCAGTCATCATCCTTATGAATGTCCTAGGTCCTTTGGGTTGAGAAGCCCTCTTGCAATTGAGGGCCACTAGGGTTGAAACAGTTCTCGTTTTGGTGGCTTTGTGTGTGTAGTGTATTACCATTTCTTGTGTTTGTTAGTGTATGTGTATCGTGTCTGTATTTTCCCTCTCCCCCGTATCTTTTCATGGAGGCTTTGTTGACGATGCTGGGCTCAGCTAAAGGTTTTTTCTCCCAATCTTGCTCCTTTTTTGCCTATGTGGCAGTCCCTCCTCACTTTGCGCTCGGCTGATTGGGCCCCTTGGGGGCCGGTGGGGCCTTTGGAATCCTTTTGATCCGTCTAAAGTTTCAGCACTTCTTTTGCCTCCTCGGGTGTGGTCACTCTGTAATCTTTCCTTTAAACTCAAAGGTCAGATCAAAGGGGTAGCCCCATCTGAATTGGACAGCATGCTCTGTAAGCCACAGGGTGAGTGGTCTACATGCCCTTGTCCGTCCCAGCGTGAAGCTTGGTAGGGCTTGAAATATTTTTATCTTTAAGTCCTAGAACTCAATGTCTTGTGGCTGCTGCGCTTTGATGAGGATTTCTGATTTCTCCTTATAGCTGAGGAACATCACAACTTTCAAGCGTGGCCCCCCTCCAAAGGCTCTTCCCCCTATATGAGCCCTCTCAATTTGCACTTTTCTGCCGCCCTCATGTTTGAAAGGTTGGTTTACTATGTCCTGGACTTTTCTCTCCACCTGTTGTGGGGTTTCTCCATCTTATTCCTCCAGTCCGACTATGCATAGGTTTGACTTACTTTCCCTATTTTCCATATCATCCATTTTGAGCGTAAGATATTCTTCTCTTAATTTCATGTCAGTCATTCTGGCGTTTAAGTTCATCTCTACTAAGTACATATTGATCCGGTTGTGCTCCAGGTTTTCTACTTTTCCTTCGATGTGTTCTACCTTCCGTCTTATTTCTGAGATGGACTTTTGGATGTCTGACTGGGGAGCCCTAATTTCTGCCATGATTCCGGAAATGTCCTCCTTTGTGGTTGCGTTGCTCATTGTGGGAGTGTCTGTGTCGGGGGGCTCTATTCCACAAGGTTGTATTCTTAGGTACTGCTGTAGTCTGTCAATACTTTTTTCCGAGGGGGAGCCCTGCTCTATATCTTTCACCTCCTGGTTGTCTGGTTTTAGTGGTGTGGGGGGCTAACCCGAGTCCCTTCAATCTGCTTTCCAGGGTTCTTTCTCAATGGAGTTTTGTTTCACTGTGGGAGAATGGGCCCCGGGGCGCGGAGTCACTCTGTGTGGTCCTCTTCTAGGGGATCTTTGTGGTAGTCCTTTTTATTGCTGCAGAAAGCTACTTCCTTTACTGGCAGAAGGTGATTCCCGCCTTTCTTTCCTCCGGGGGGGATGGGCATGTGGAGAGTTCTTGATCCTTGTGGGCACCCCTGGGTGTTGTTTTCATTGCTGGCTCTGCTGGGGACTCACCCGTGTTGTGGTTCTGGTTGGGACCTCCTTTGCAGGGGGGGTCCGGCGACAAAGAGTTTCCTAATTTTGTTCGGTCTGCTGATGCACCCCAGTTGTCAGCGTAGCCATGTTATCTTATGTTCTATGGGGCAATTTTTGGGTCTCTCGCTCCCCAAGCCTCATGCACTCGACTCCCACTTTGGCCTGTCCATTTCTCTCCTCTGCCGCCGGTGGTCACTTTCTGTCTCTGTAATATGCCCTTGGTGGGCTCCACTGGGTCTCTCTATGTGCAGCTTGAGTTAGTGGCCTCCCTGGCTCAGACCGAGGGGGCGCCCCCTCCCTCTGTGGTCTCATCTAAGCCCCTCCGCATTGCTGTGGAAGGAGGGTGCTGGGACTCCTCTCACCTTGTTCTTCTTTAGTTTGAAGTCCCTCCGTGGCCCCTCCACTTCGGCTGATGTCCGTGACTCCTACTTTGTCACCGGCCTGCTGAAGCCGGGCTCTCGTGCCGGTTCTCCTGGTTTTCTCCTTTCTCGAGTCGGAGCTTCGAGCGGGCGCTCCTGGTTCGGCTGCTGAGGAGCAGTGTCCCACTTACGGATCACCCTGCTTTCCGGGTGTCGCCTCGTCCGGGTCGCTTTCCCTAGGGTCTTTGTTTGGCGGCTGCACCGGTGGGGATGGTGGAGCGGCCCAGCTGTATTCAGGAGCTTATACTTCCTCTGGGGCCCTTTCCTCTGATTATGAGGGGTCTTGTGCCGGTTTTACTGCTGGGGTGTCTCTGCCCCGCTGGCTCAGTGTCAAAGTTAACGCCGCCTCACTGTCCGGAATGCGGCGGGGGTTCCTCTTTCCCAGCAACGCTGGTTCCCCGGACTGCAGTATCAACTTCTTTCCTCCAGCGACCAGCTCTCGCTTCTATTCAGGGTCTTGCTAGTCCCTCATTCTCCCCGGATTGGGGTTACCTTTTTAGTCACTGGATCACCCCTTCACATAGGTTGGGGGGTCCGGGTGCCACTCTGCTGGGGACTGTGGACTGACCTTCACCCTCTCATTTTCTTCCCCTTTATTCCGGTCCTCTGCTTGCACATTCCTGAGCTTCAAAGCACGCAGTCCTCAGAGGCTCCGATTCGGTCACACGGGGTACAACCGTGTTGCCGGAGCCCTGCAGTCCCCCGTGGGTGTCTTCCTTTATTTGCTAGGGTTCCTATTTTCCTCGGTGCCACGTTTCACTGTCCTCTGTTCGGTGGCACTCACTGCCTCGCCGCCATTTTTGGATTCCTGTGGGAGGGATGGGCACTTCACTTTCCTCACGGATTTCTCCTTGTTTGGTAGGCTTGGACAGGGTTTTTGGATCTCTCTGTTTTCTATTATTCTATTATATCTCATCACGACGGTCGATTGTTTTATTTCGCTGAATCGTATTCGTGATTATCTCCTTTTATCTCTTTTGTCCCCGCTGTGAGAGGAGCCGAGCTTCAGGCAACCATTGCCGTCTGTGCTCCCAAGTGGTCTCAACCGAGATTTCTTTTTAATTCAGAAGTTGACTTACCTACTGAGGGAACTGCAGCGTTACATTGAATGGGAGTGGCGTTCCTTCGTAACCAATACATGGACCAAGAAATGCCAGTTGCACAAGAGGATTGTGGGAAAGAGTACTGGAGGTGTGTGTCAGGAAAAAATAGGTTAGAAGAAATGAAGGAGCCATTGAGAGTGACTCCTGATTAGGCTGCTTATGGGGGAAGAAGAGGGAAGGATGTTATTTTTGAGTTCTTCATGGTGGGCCAGTTGGACAAGAGGCTAAAATTGGTCATGAAGGATCATGCTTTGAGTCTCTACTGACAGTGGTTGGTTGGAAGACAGGAGGTTTGGAGGGGTTTGGATTATAATGCTAGACATTTTAATGCAAGTATGTGAGATGCCCGCACTTCCCATTGCAATAAAGTACAATTGACCAAAAAGAAAAGTCCTGCCATAGCACAGGGGCATGGATCCCCTCACAGGGAACCACTTCCACAACACCAATGCAGT
The DNA here is from genome assembly GCF_040938575.1 of Ambystoma mexicanum. NCBI lineage: Eukaryota > Metazoa > Chordata > Amphibia > Caudata > Ambystomatidae > Ambystoma > Ambystoma mexicanum. The sequence continues at coordinate 191,937,393 of NC_090927.1, read as the reverse complement.
GGCATGGACTCTGAAATGGGGATAAACACTGACATGGCACCTCCCAAATTTCAGAGAATATGTGGCACTTTTTTAGTGGCCAACATGTCAAGCAAGTCAGCCGTACCACAATATTACTGCCAAACAAGGAAAGATAACCGATAGCTGGAAGGTAGATTACCACAGAATGTCCACGGAATCATCAAGTGAACACTTGACACACTGCATGAAGCACAGATCAACATTACAGGGATGAATAGAATGGACTCATGCCCCTAAATGGATTCACCCCATGCAATCATGTGAACCGTTGCTACCCCGAAGCCATGTCACCTCAATATGATTGGTGTCATCCAACAACACACCAACACATTAAGATATCAGGGCGTATTATCCAAAAGCACGTTGTCAGTTCCAGAGAACATTCAGAGAATGGTCCGGAATGGTTGCCGGTACATTGCTACCGGCACCCTGGATTCCAGACCTGCACTCTCGTAATGAGACCCCAAATCCGCAGGTAATGAATCAATACAACGTGCTCTGCTTACACTGCACTACATCCGTAGACTTGATTCTATTAGCTCCACTTCTGCCACCCCAACAGAGGTATCCCTTGTCGGTAGTCTAAGACGCAGGTCTCAACGCAATGCCATGCATCCACCTACGTCTCCATTTGGACCAGGGAAAGCGCGGCTAGATGTAAAGCAACTGTCTGTGGACATTGAGTTCTGTGTGGTGGGGGAGGGAGGACATGGGTGTTGGGCAGTGAGGGTGGCTAGAGGACATGGGTGTCACAGAGTCAATACATGGAGCTTGAATAACAAGTAAAGAACTGATAGTCTTTTGGGTCGTGTCATAGCTTTTTATGACAGTGATTTCTCAATTTACATTGTGTACTGTGCATACCATATGTCAGAAGAATTGCATATCCATTCCTTTCATGCAATCACCCATCACTTCCTTCAGCAATGCCAACCTGTGCAGTTTGGAGAGCCCATATCTCGTCATTCTCCTCCTCCGAGTCCCCCAGTGCCACATCCTGCTCAGCAGCAACGGAACATCCCTCCTGATGCACATATTATGCAGCATCACACACACACAAGGAATATCTTCCCAACCTTCTTCCGACTGTACATAAGTGCCCCTCCAGTCCGGTGTAGGCACCGGAAACTTCCTTTCAGAAGTGCAAATGTGCTCTCTATGCACACCCTGGTCCTTGTGTGTTCCTCATTGTAGGCAATCTCTTGTAGCATCCCAGGGTTCCTTATTCGGTCATTAGCCATGATAGTTGTGAGTAGATAGACTTACCTACAAATGGAATGAGACTGTGCCACTTGCACATAGATAATATTCGTACTTCCCCATCCTAACTAAGTGGTGCAGGCTTTTCTCTTCAATGCAATTATTTGAGTACATTCTAGTGACATCAGGGTGCGTTTCCCTTGCATTTGACAATGCCCAATGACTCGTGTCCATCATACTCTGCAACATATGTATGTTCCTCCATAGTCTGTTTTCCTAAACAATCCCTGCACATCCCAATGTGTACTTGGCATTACGGTCTGTGCTGCCTGTTTCTTGCTCATTGTGGTTATTTGATGTGTGCCTCTAGCATTGTGTTTGATTACTGTAACGTATGTCTCCGTAGACAGGTGTGCGCTACTGGGAATTGTGATGAATCTGAGGATGTCGCCCCTTCTTCCCTAGGGGGAGACCTTTTCCCCTGGGCCAGGGCGGTGCGTCCACAGTAAAATAGTCCCGCTGGGGGTGGTGCACCGAGAGAGGATCACATGGGGAAGGAATCCACCTATGGGATTAGGGACGATGATCACCAGAGAACCCGGTCCAACCCCTCTTCAAGTTCCTCCATCCTCCTCCCAGGATAGGGTTAATATGTATTGCTGTCAGGTTAGCCAAACTAACTCACATGACAACACTGAGAAACCATATAATACAAAGTATTATGTCTGTAGTTAAAATAATCTACATGACAGTACTGAAAGACCAAATGATACAAATTATACTTTTAGCGTTAAGGCTCATACTTTAATGATGGGCAGGAGTACAAAGATCACTCATATGAAGCCGTAAGAGAGGCCTTGTTTTCCGAGCCCAGTGATTGGATCGAACACGCGAGTTCTGACGCGTGAGTTCCCAAAATCTTCCAGGTTCAAGCTTAGGCTCAATCGGACGTGCAGAGGAGACGCGAGAGAGGAAGAGCCACCCCCGAAGAGGAATAGCGGAAGCAGTGCACAGCTGGAAGGTGAAGTACAGAGGAAACAGAATGCACAACCGGAGAGAAGTCTCAGTCTGCAGGGACGCTGCCTATACTTCTAGACACCCGAACGCCACTGGAGACTCCAGGAAGAACACAGCTGCCTGGGAACCATTGGTACTGCCAGGAAGGAAGCAAACAGATATGTGGGTTTCCCGGGAGCTGTGGGAGGTACGTGGAAGCATAGGGCTGAGCTCAGGAACTGGAGAGAGAGGGCCTGGGACCCTAAATAAAAGGAAAGACAGGTGTACACTTGTCAGGAGAGTGAACCAAGCGGATACAACTCAAACATGCGAGTCCCCAACCTGCAACCAAGAGAAAGAGGGTCTGGGACCCAAAAGAAGTTGAGGGTCAGGGACCCTGAAGAAAATAAGAGACAGTTGTACATTTGGCAGGAGAGTGAACCAAGCGGATACAACACAAACGTGCGAGTCTGGAACTCGCACTCAAGTGAAAGAGGGTCTGGCAACCAAAAGAAGGAGAGGGTCTGGAACCCTAAAGCAAATAAGAGACAGTTGTATATTTGGCAGGAGAGTGAACCAAGTAGATACAGCGCAACCTTGTGAGACTTGAATCCGCCCCCATTATGTGAAACCAAATTTCAACGCAAAAAGGGTCCAGGACTCTGAAAGAAGAAAAGAGACACTACAAGAGAAATCATTTTCATTGCGGGGAGGGAACCAAACTTTCAAGTCTGGGACCTGCACCCACATGAGAGATTAAGAAAAAAAGGTCAAGAACCCTAACAATGATAAGAAAAAGGAATCCTAAACTTGGTACCAGAATGAGCCAACCTATAGGATACAAGAACTGCGAAATTAAGAATCAGTTCCTTTTGAATTGTCTAGGGGAAAGGATCTCAACCATAGCCTTTGGAGGCATGAGGCATATATTTTGGAACATTATTTTGCATGACTTTATTACCACCGAGACTGGGAACTTTTCTGATGTTGCAAAGCACAAGGAACACTTTTTACTTTAGAGGGAGACAACCCTTGCACATTTATTTGAGATTGTTAATGTTAAGGACAGTAGTAGGGTTTTGGACATTTCAGTGACATACTTTTTAGTTTTGGACTTCGTGGCAATTTCACTAGTTTCCTTTAAGGCAGGGAAGCCCCTCTTAGCTTTAGGGACAGAAAGGCATTTTTTCTACCCTCTTATTATTAATAAAAGTCTATATTAGAAAATAATATTATACCATGTGTCAAAGCCTTACTTCTGCACCCTTATTGAATGGGGGTTGGGGGGTGCTTTCCTGGGGCCCTTCATTTAATCTGAGGGGTATCAGAAGGGGTGCTCCACCACTAAAATGCAATTTCAGTTATGGTGTCCTATGTATTTCGAGACTTGTGATCCCTTCAGCCTGACTGCTTTAGCGTGGAGGAGGCAAGCATGGAATGGGGTGTTTGCAAGACCATGTGGATCATGCCCCAGGAAACTTCTTTGGCATTTCCACCCCCTCCCCCAAAAGCACTTCCACATTCACCTTTGTGGATAAATACCCATGAGGAAAGTGTGCTGTCCTCTATGGCTCTCCATGTATGCAGGCAAGATGCTGCTCTCTGGTACCATGGCGTCATGACTTGAACCAGGAAACCGTACGCAGCAAAGGGTCACTGTTAGATCTGCGTCGCACGTAGATTGTACATTCATAGAATGGTAATGTTTCTGGTTTCGAAAAACACATGCTCTGATTCATGGGGTGCCACCAATGCCACATGTGTGCCGTCCAGACCTGCTGTTACATTGGGGAAATGGGCAGTGGCGTAAAATCTGATCTTTGTGACATGCACATCTGCACGGGTGCTGGGCAGAGAGATGTGCTGGTGCACATTTTAGTACTGCATCCAACACTTGTCGCAACACTTTTGAAAATGTAGTTTGAGACATGCCGTACAGCATCCCACCGGTGTGCTGCTGTGTGCTGTGAAGGCATCATAAAGCAAGACACAGACAACAGATTGAAGGTTCAAACTAAACACTTTTATTTACCTAAATGTCAGGATGGTGTAAAGCCTAACTTGCCCTATGCTAAGGCGGGATTTCCCTTCCTAAATAAACTAAGGATAGTCTGATTCAGTATATTCAACTTAAATGTCTGTCTGTGTCCAAATTGTATACTTGCCCTCACACCCTCACAACTAAAGCTAAACAATGTGGAGGGATGTCAGCAACAATCGAAATAGCCTTCAAAATATAGTTCTGAGCTTCTTCCAGCTCTTTGCTTACTTCCAGCTCCCCTTCACCATGTTCAAAGCAGTTCCAACAAATTCTTGGGGTTCCCTTCCCCAAGAAGACAACACAGTTACAAAAAGGCCTCAAGGTTCCCTTCCCCAAGAAGACAACACAGTTCCAAACAGGTCTCAGGGATTCCTTCCCTAAGGTGAAAACACAGTTCCAGAAAGGTCATAGGGATTGCTTCTGCAAGTTCAAAGCAGTATCCACAAGTTTTCAGTGTTCCCTTCCCCAAGAAGGCAACTCAGTTTCAAAAAGGGCCTCAGGGTTCCCATCCCTAAGGCAAGAATACAGTTTCCAAAGTCTCAGGTTTGCCTTCCCCAAGACGTCAACCTAAGAAGAGAGCACAGTTCCAAAAAGCCTCTAGAATTCCTTCCCCAAGGAGACAACACAGTTCACGAAGTTTCTGGTTTCCTTCCCCCAGGACATCAGCTCTTCCAGCTTGTAAACTCACAATCAGTTCCAGTCTCTCAATTCTCAAAACCAGCTCCACGTCAACTTTATAATCCGTCAGTCTCTTCAATGGTTTATACAGATAGCTATCTCTTGCATTCGCCTCAGCAATCTAATTCACGAGTGGAGATCCTTTATCTTTACTTTCCTTGGCTTTTTCAGAGAGGGTATCCTCGCTCTAGACACAGTTGTGGGACCACACTGTCCACTCATTACAGGTCATGCAACTGATAACCCTAGGTTTTAGTGCCCACACAGGTTTCTCTCTCACTGCACCTGTGCTGTGATTTACATTTACTGTGAATTCTCCTTGATAGTCTTTTGGCTTTGTCACAGAGTGTTCTTCCACACAACTCACTCCGTGGTGCTCACTCCTTGCTTTCACAATCTTCATAAGTGCTCATCACTTGCTTTTTACTTTATTCACAACGATTCATCCTTTGTCTTTAAATGTTCATTACTTGTGTTTCACACTTGCTTTCATTTCATTCGTAGGATCATCAAAGCTTTCCTTTAGTTTGGTATTCAATAATGCTTGCTTTATATTCAAGTTCCTTTACTTATAGTTCAAAGTTTGCTCGATGTTCGAAAAACCCTCACTTTGGGTTCACCATCACTTGCACACATATTTCAGTTAATTCGTCATTATCATATGCCCAGTTGTAGCCCCAGGAGCACCCCGGTATGAGTGTTCCCTTCATTTCACTCACCAGTCCTCGGTTGCCCTTGCGGGTGTCCTCTCTCTTCTTTCTCCTGGCGTTCTTCGGCTATGCGCACACTTCTCGGAAGCTACGTGAGCAGAACCTGCTTTCTGAAGACTTCGTTGTGGGTTGACGGTAGTTCCGTTCTTCACCCACGGATGCCATTGGTGGTCTGAAGCACTCGGGAGTCGTACATGCTGCACAGCTCCAGCTGTGGGCACCAGGCAGAGGAGACTCTAGTGGTTTCGACCCTCTTACGGTGCGCTCTGGCTCCGGTGTGACGGTCTCTCCTCTGCAGTAGCCAGCATCCTGGCCTCCAGGCAGAACAGTCCTCGGCAGCCCCTTCCTGGCAAGGAATTCTCCCCTCTCAGGCCGGTCTCTCCCAGCCCGGTTTCTCTTCTGCTGGTTTCCTCCCTCTCTTGCTGGCAGTTCCACCTTTTATGCACCTGTGATCTTTTAGCAGGTTGCAGGTGCACGCTCTTGAGTTCAATTGCCTGACCACATTTACTTCCATTCTCTGGACATGCCTGACTCTTGCAATAGTTTCCAGACCTTTTCCTCATCTCAGTACCAGAGTAGTGTAACTGAATGTCAGTGTGTACAACTCTTAGTCGCCTCTTCCTTGTCCCAGTACTAGAATGGTGTGACTAAGGGGCAATAAGAGGAAATGAATGACAACAACCTATGAAGGTAGGGTGAGGGTAAGGTTTACTATCACAAGGGAAAGGGGTATACCATGCCCACAAAGACATCCTCTCCCCACTCCCCAGGCACCCTCCACCCATGTGATCCTCCCTTGCATATCCACCCACAGGGTCATGATCCAAAAGCGATGGACTTTCCTTTGCCACATGAAAAGGGGATCCAAGAAGAGTAGGTGTGGAGATGCCCTCAGTTTTCTCTTAGTGCCTGTGGCTCAAAAGTGCTGGACTGATAACAGCTTCAGTAGTGTTGGTATGGCTGTTCATATATTGATGGAGCACTCAACCTCAGGCTGCATGAAGGTTAGGTCTGCTATGGTTTGCCAGTTGAAGCAATACAGTCGATCTGCCAATGCCCAGGGAAATGGTTTGACTGTGGAAATGGGCGCTCTCCTTTCCAAGCGTCTCGTCCACCTTGGCCCATGGTGCTGGAAGTGAGTTTGGGGAAGGTGTGTTCCTTACACACAATGTTTCAGTCCATTGGGAGCGCCTTTGGGTTTATTTTCCTCACCTGGATGCAATTACCTCGACCTTTTGGTGGAAGTAACTGCGCCCACGTTTTGGTGGAATTCCAGCATATTTTGGTTTTATTTAGCAGTATTTCCACTTGCAATGCAGTGGAATTACCATTTCTATTTCTGGTGCTAATTCTGCGGGTGTGATAAGCGCCGGTTTAGAGCAGTAATTCCATCGGTGGATTTTCCGCCGGGTCTAATTTCACCAGCGAAATTACTGCCCATTTTCCTATAATCCTTAATGCAGCGGAGCAGTAAAAATGGCAGTAATTCTGTTACTGCCACTTTTTCCACTTACCGCCGTACTTGTGATGTGGCCCTAAATTCTTACAAGCTTGTTCCATAAGAAGATTTGTTCCATGGGTTTCGGTAAACTACTGCGGGGCCTGGAACACCAAGAGAACAGAAGTCTTTTCTCTGTGTCTCAGTCATCTCTCCAAACAGCCTTCGGCCCGCTCTGTGGTGTCAGGTTCTTCCACTTCTTCAATCTCTGACACTAGGATCTTTTCATGCACCATTTGGGCTCTAGGCTGGCCAGGCTTTTTGATATAGGCGATATTTGCATGTTAAAGAGGACTACCTCCAACTCCACTTCGTAGTCCCAATCAATGACTAAAGCTCCCACATCCTGGGTGTGTTTATGGGCCAATCCTTATTTGGGGGCAATCACCCATATTTCCCTTCATGTACTTCCACCTTCAGCCCAATATTGACTAGAGGTTGAACTATCCACTCCTTGTCTCCATACTAGTCACATCCTGTGCCCCTGAGCATTGCTCTGGTGGGAACTCGAACAGTCTTTGTCAGTCTTATTATCCTCAACATCCTTCTTGGTTGTAGGCAACCTCTGTATCAGGGTCTGGATGTTTCTTCTAGCACCATGTGTCACAGATGCCCTCAAAAACACAACAACTCTCAAAGATATTTCAAGGACTTATATTGAAATTATTGTGAAGGGGCTCCCGAAGAGCTGTCCATCTCTCTCTCCCTCTCTCATCTTCCTGAGTAGTTCCCTTCCTATACCAGGCACCCCTATTCCCAAAGATGGCTACTATGGATCAGTAGCAAATAATGTCTATTAATGTCTATTAACCTCTTGAGTAGTCATTAGGGCCTAAAGACCGATGCCTTATCACTCTCATTTTTTCTGAGACTACTCCACGTGGATCCTAACGTGGCTCCCCACAATATGAATGCTATCACAAAGAGATGCCTTTCAATCACCCTTGTTTGTCTTAGTGTTCTCCTCTTTTCCCTGATGTTTTATTCTGCCAGTCCTTAACTTCTACTCTCCTCCGTCGCTTGCCTCTGCTCTCTTTTTCACTTGCTGAACCTCCAATGTTCTGCAAGCCACTACTATTCTCCCTCACTCTCTGCTACTCTCCCCTCTCTGATATACTACTCTCCCATCTTTAGTCTACTCTTCTCCCCTCTCTACTCTAATGTTCCCTCTCTGATCTACTGCTCTCCCCTTTACTGCTCTCCCCTCTCCAGCTCCCCATCTCTATTCTACTATTCTCCCCTCTCCACTCTTTTACTGTATCTTCCATAACTACCTTCTCAGGCACCTAACTTCTTTCACTCTTCCCATACAATTTAATTTAATTCACCTCCTTACTGTACCCCTATTAATCACAGTCACTCACCTTGCACACACTCACACCTAGGTACCAATTTCTCCCACCAACCAAGACCTCACATAGCATATGCTCTCATCAATCCTCTCCACGTTGCTCTGCACCATCCTTCCTCTGCTTGGTCTTTTGGTCCGTGACTGTACCCTAAAAAACCCACATTGTGAGATTTCATTTGCCTCTTGCTGTCGTCTTCCATTGGTTCTTTTCTTCATCTGGTTTCCCGGGCCAACTACTGTCTCCCTTCTCCCCAGGGACTGGGTTACATGTATGTGAACACGTAAGAGGCTTTAAGCCCCCCCCTTTTTTTGTATGCTGGTCCGCCTGTGTTTGGGCAAGTCAATCTTAGAGTTTGTATCTGGATGAAATGGAGCGTCTTGATTGCCGATTTGATATGCGGCTCTCCCCGCCATCCTGCTGGAGATAAAACCATCCTATAAATACATGTCACCTTGATCGTCTGGTTTGCCCGTTGATAGACTAATTGTTCTGTGGTCCTGCTGCAGATACAATCGTTATTATGTGTCCGTGTTGCTCCGAGCATTCAGATTGCTAGTTTGCAGTGCGGATTACCCTACGATCTCTCTCCCGGTTCGGTTGCTTGCTCTTTCATATACCGACTTGTCTTGTGGGAAATGTCCTATGGGAAAAGAAAAAATAAACTGGCCAGAATTGTGCACAATAGGTATGGAGTAACAAACGGTGGTACTTAGTTCACTTATCCAGGCCCAGTTAGAAGGGACAGAGACTTGGGCCCTCCCAACTCCCACCCCTTGCCCCTGGGGCAGGAATTGGCTCTGGTCAACAACATAGAAGGCCCCTTTCCCCAGGTTAAGAGGGTTGCCCATCACCTCTTGACAGGGTCAAATACCCACAACTTTTCACCAGCACGTCTATCCTTAGGTCATCCCAACCATGATCCTCTCTTTCTTGGGAACACAGTAGTTGTAGGTTCTATGAACCTCATTTGGTTGGTGGGCAAGCTAGATCGGTCAGTGCCTAGAAGATCAGACCCAGAGCACTGCTCTTCTCCAATAGTGGTTTGCTGGGGATAATGTCTGGGATTGGCTTCTGCTCTTGTGACTCCATCTTCTCAATCTCTTCTTTTTCTAAGTGGGTGGTCTATCTCCTGTGGGCAGCCTCTGTATCGGGGCTTGAGTGATCCCAGATGACACCTCTTATGAAAAAGATCTTCAATAATGCACAATAGTACACAGATAAATATAGTACCTTTAAGGTGTTTTTTTAAATGTTTTAGAGAACTGGTCTGCGAAGACTGGGCTGGTTGACACTAAGGGGTTCCCTACTGCTCTCTTTCCCTCTTTCTATCTCTAAAACCTTTGGCTCTCCAGATAGTCTTGGATTACAACGTACAGCAGATATAACCAGTACATTTAATGGTGAAGGATGTTGGGAGTTGTAGTCTAAAACATCTACTGAGCCACTGTTTGTAAACCTCTGCTCTATCTCCACTCTCCTCCCTCTGTGATCTTCCTTTTCCCTTCGTTCTCTACCCGTTTCCCTTTTCTTCTTTCACGTCTCTTCCTTCGCCCTCTACTTCTACCTGCTCCTCTCTCCTTCTCCCCATCCATATCTTCTACCACCACCATTGCATTGTCTACACATCTATCCTCTTCCCTCTATACTCTCCCCTCTACTCTTCTCTCTTTTTCTTTCTACCTGCCTTCACTTCTCGCCACATGTCTTCTCTATGCTCCCCACTCTCTTTTACTTCTCTCCTCTCTATCTCTCCATTCTTAACCCCCTAACATATGCCTTTTTTCCTAATCTTACCACGCTCTCTCTCTCTATATCTTCCGAATATCCCTGCTTTGCTCCACCCTCACTACTGTTCCCACTACCCCTTTGCACTCTCTCCACACCCTCCTGCCATACACTCTCTTTATAACTCATGCACTCTCTCTAATATCCCTACACTTTCTCCCCAATCTCTATCTTTCTTTCTCTCGTTCTCACTCATCATTTACACCCCCCTCACCACACTGCACTTAACTGGTACCACTCTCTCCTACACAGAATACCTTACCTGCGTTCTCTCAAAATGCTGCCACTCTGCCCCGCACCCCGACAGGGTCACGACCCTGACCCTGTAATATCCTGAAATAACTATATGCCGTTCTTCTAAGTAAAACAACATTATATTTTGTAATGTGTCACATTTCATTTGGTATTTAGTTACTATTGACCTATTTCCTTATGATAGATATTTTTTTAAGATCCCATCATGGATTTTATTTTAGGTTGTCACTTGCATATTTCATAGGTAGTGTTTCTTTTTAATCATCACGCAACGACCATAGGCAGAGGCAGGTTTTATAGGTAAAATCAATATTATATTGTGTTATATGTCCCCTTTCAAATTGTGTTGCTTTACTTATTTCCTCTCACAGATATTCTTAGTCACAGAATTTCCATCGATGCATCTTAGGCAATGCATGTCTACGTGCCCATATTATCTTTCAATTTCGAAATATGTCTTTGGTCCTGGGAATTAATCACCAATAAGGGCGTGTCTGTCTCGGCAGAGGAGTGCAGGGGAGTGTCTTTTGAGAGATGAGTTTGTTTGAGTCCTACTGTGGATGAATGGGTTATTTAGGTCGTGTTGAGCTGTAGTGGGTGCTGGGTTTACATTTGGGGAAGTGAGTCGTTGGTTGCTCTACTGTTATTGTTGGTGGGATGTTTGTGTGGCTGAGTCTAGTGTTTTTGTAGATGGATAAGGGGTGTGTTGGTGAGCCTGCCCTTTGCTAAGGGGACTCAAGTGTTATATAAGCAAGGCGGACATTAGATATATGCTTTTTTTTTAATTTATGGGTGCTATGCTTTGTTTTCGCGTGTGTGTGTTCACATTGAAATAAACAATTGTACTTACCAGAATCAGCATCCATTGAGGTTGTGGTCTTCACTATGGCACACTCGCTCTTTGGCACCTCCAGGGTTAATGGATTTCTTTTAGGTGCATGTGAGGATGGATATGAAAGCAGCTATGTGATGTTGTTATTGACGCATTGGACATGTTAATGTTTTACATGTTTTGTTCGTACTTTTTCTAATGCTACTTCTTTGTTCAATTGCCCCTAACCCTAACTGACTTGATTTAGCATCACTCGAGTTTGCTTTTATTATAGTAGTTACTTTGGGAACATCTGTTGTGCTATAGACATTTCAACGTGTTAAGAAGTTAACATTTCTTAGTTTTGTAATGTGTTTTAAAATGTCACAGTATTAATTTAAATGGGATCACAGCGTGCAATGTTCATTGTGTTTTTTTGTTGTAACATGATTTGCATTGAAACAATTTTTGAATTCGCAGAAAGGGAAAAAGCAGCTCCATTTTACACGGACATTAATCTCTGCATTATTCTCCCCAAGACCCTCCAACACCAATTATTGTTTATCCCACTGTGCCAAAAGGATACCTTGCTTGGGAAGCTCCTTCTCTCCAGAACATCACCCCCTGTCAATGGAATCGTGTCAGCTTTCAGCCGACTCAGGGACAGTGGCCCTAATATTTCTCCCTGAAAGGGCTCCAAGTCAATGCTATATCCCCAGCACCACCATGCAGCAGGGCGGTTAGGTGCTCCATTTCATAGATGTCTTTCCCTCTCCCTGCCCATTCACCTTCAGTCGGCCTCTTCCACTGCGACGCCAGACTCTACCTGCAAACAATAGGAAATGTGTCAAGTGTGAGGCTCTCCTCCTATTCTCCCCTAGCCCCTCCAGCCCAAAGAGAACTAATATTGGATCCAGTTCCCTGTCCACCCCCTCAATGCTTCTGATTCACCCCAACACCTCCTTCCACTAAGCCTGCGCCTTCACACAGTGCCACAATATGCCAATACGAGGCTGGATTTCCGCACCCTCACCAACAAAGAGGGTTGGCCGTGGGATACACCTTTGGCAATCGCATCGGATCATATTGCCGTCTGTGGAGAAGGTTGACCCTGTCTAGTTTGTACTGCCAAGCTATAGAGGTTCTATATGCATATCAACAGAGTGCCAACCACTCCTCATCTGACAGTTCCTTCCTTACATAACTGCGATATGAGCCCTTCCAAGCTAGTAAAGGTGCCCAAGATCTTCTGAAACAGGGTTAGGGCTCAGGGTTAGGCCGGCGTCACTCCTTTCAAACGGTGATATAAATAAATACGGACTGTTGCTCGCCCCCCATGTCCTCTTCAAACTGCTGGATGGTGTGGAACTCCCCCCTTTTCCACAATTGTCCCGTTCTCTCTAAACCTGCTTCGCACCAAGAGTGATAATGAAGCGGGTCAGTTACATCATCCCTAATCTTGTCTTCCTCAGGTGTGGTATTAATGCCCCCCATGTGCGTCACCCTATAGTAGCTTTCCACATGTGGGAGACCTACCCCTTCTCCTCTTTTGGTTGTATAAGCAGCTGGTCTCCAATTCTTGGCTTCTTCACCTGCCACATAATCAGGGGCGTTGCTAGGTCTGGAAAAGACCCCGGGGCTAGGCTGATGTCGGAATTGTTGGGACTGGGGGCTAGCTAGTCTTTTGGCTGCAGCTCCTGAGATTCTATCCGGGGCTACAACCAAAAGATCAGGTGCTATAACCCCCTTAACCCCCCCCTAGCAACGCCCCTGCACATAATGCAGATAACCTGTCCCTTAATGTCCCTAAGCAGTTGCATGTCTTTATAATGAATACATAAATAGCAAACACGTTTTCAGTGAAAGAAAAATAACAAAAACATTTTATTTCTCTTTTCTAATTTGGGGGGGTCCGAAGCCACCCATTTCCCCGGCTTTATTACTCCCTCAAACCCCCCCACCCACCCTTTTTAAGCCCTTAGCCTACCCCCATATATACTTTAGCCTAAAATTCGAAATTATTTCGTTATTTGTTTTTCGCTGACCAAGTTATTTATTTTATACTCCCTAAGCTTACCATCAGGCAGTGTAATTGGCAACATTCCAAACAGAAAGAAAGCCCTGGGGAGGACATTCACTTTAATGGCATTCACCCTAGCCACCCAGGACATTGTGAGGTTTGACCAGGCCAACAGGTCCTCATATAATCTCTTCAACAGAGGAGGGTAATTCACCACACATAAATCGTCCATCTCTCTCGTTATTTGGACCACTAGATACTTAAATGCCTTCCTACAAACGCCCACCAAGAGTAGCTCCAGGTCCCCATTTCATCACCCCTACCTCTCCCTCACATCGCTCAGAGGGTATACCATAGACTTTGTCTTGTTTATCCTGAGGCCCACAAGGCCACCATAGAGCTCAATTTCCTTCAGCGCTTCTGACAAAGAGCCTTAGGGATCATCGAAGTGCAGTGACATATCAGCTGCAAACAACCCTACTTTGATTTCATGCCATAGTCTTTTAATATCAGAGTTTGCTCTGATTCTCCTCGCAAGAGGCTCCAGAACCAGTACAAACAACAATGGTGACTGAGAGCACCCCTGTCTGGCCCCTCTTTCTAAGCTAAACCTCTCCTATCTTTTTCCGTTCACAACCACCTGTGCTACCGATCCTTCATACAGGGCCTCCATCACTCCCCTCAGGTGAGGGCCAAACCCTATATGCCTCAGGACTGCGAACAGGAACGCCCAACCCACCCGGTGGAATGTCTTCTCTGCGTCTAGGTAAAGTAACACCAGATCCCCCTTCTTACTCTTAGAGTCAACTATAAGATTCAGCGTTTTCTGCACTATTTCTGCCCCCTCCCTCGCCCTGATGAATCCCACCTGATCAGAATCTAACATATTGGAAGATCCTGGATACCAAGATCTTCGCAAAGATCACAACGTCCACATTCAGTAACGATCTTGGCCAATATGCCCCGCACTCCACAGGGTCCTTTCCTTCTTTGTGGATGACCGTGATGAGAACCCGAAACAACCGTGGTATGTCCCGTTTATTCATGAGGTTATTAAATAACTTAGCTAGGTATGGAGCCAAGGTCTCAGCATAAGAAAGCAGCAGTGAACACATCCTCTCCTGGCGACTTCACAGATTGCATCCCCTTGATCGCCTCCACTAGCTCCTCCCTCAGAATATCCTCATCCATCATTCTCGATATTGTCAGGTCTACCTTTGGGGGGTCCGATGCTTCTAAATAGGCCTCCCTCACTTCCCGGCGGCGGCCCCATCCTCCCTATGCCATGCCCGATAATGCCGAAAAAATCCCCACTATCTCCTTCAGGGAATCTACCAAGCTACCCTGTGCATTTCTTATTTTACCAACACTCCCCTCTGACCTTTGTGCCCTGAGTATCATCTCCACAACAGTGCCCTGCCTTGTCCCCCGTCTCGTAATACTTCTGCTTCAGGAAACAAAGCTTCCGGAACCTCACCCATCGCCAGGTTCCTCAGTTCCCGCTTCTTCACCTCTATTGCATCCATTGATATCTTCCAATACTCCTCCTCATGACCTCTCTCCTCCTCCAGTTCCCCCAACTTTTGTGGCACCTTCTGCTCAACTAGGCCCCTCTCCCTCTTCCTCCTAGCCCCCACCTTTATCAACAGTCTCGCAAGGTCACTTTAGCCGCCCCCGCACCGTGGCATACTTCACCACCTCTGTGTCATTTTCTGTGAAGTAATGCTCAATCTCTCTTCGGTGCTCCGTGAACAAGACCGAATCCTTGAACGAATAATCATTGCACCTATATCCCTTATCTCTACACCCTGTCCCTCCTAAATCCAGGTCTAACCAACCATTTTGTGATGCATCCAGCCCAGTTCCTGCATAGCAAACCCTAGCGCCCCATACGCCTGGCCCACTTCCATAAGGATATAATCTATTTTGGAGTAGATAACATGCAGTGTAGAGAAAAAGGAGAGTCACTCTCTCCCCGGTGCTGGAGCCTGCGCATAGCCACCAAGGGATCAGCACCGCCCCTCATCTCAACATCATCTGATCCCATGTCTCCCTTTAGGCACTCTCTGCTCCCTCTCACACAAGCCTACCAGCAGTGATGTTCCACCTCTGCCCAAGGCAGCCCCTCTTCTTCATCACCCCATACTCCCTACCCCAACATCCCACACAACAATGTCACCCACAACAGCGATGCACACAAAAATAAAACCCATCCCTCCCAGACGAGACACCCGCATGACAAAGGCCACGAGAGGCCCCCCGTCCCCACAGTCATCTCCCTTTCTTCCTCCCCCAAACTGAGATATCAGTACTCAACAGACCCCAAATGCCACTCCAGGCACATTGTACTTCCCAACCTTTCCTTTCCCTCATCCATCGAAAACCCTCTCCTTAAAGCATATAATTGTAATTGTAATTGGTTATGTATAACGCGCTTAATACCCAGAGGTTTCTAAGCGTGGACCGGGGTATCGAACCTGTATTGCTCAGTGCTGTCTTGCTTCCAATACTAGCGCGTTGCCGAAAACTATCCTCACGAGGTCCCAACCTCCTCAATGGACTGGTGAGGGTGTATTCATTTTATGAAATGTGTGAATCCCAGGCACTTTTGACTGTGTGCCCAAACTGTTCTCCACCCCCTTCCCATCGCCCAGGACACAACTGCCAGTTGGGACTCTTCCACCCTCCTCTTCCCCCCACTATCCGATGCCGTTTGGAATGCAATGCACAGTCTGCCTCGTCTGCATTCAAGACACATTCAAACAACATTTGTGCTAAGCCATGACGTGAGCTGCTTATATTCACTCCTTTTGGACAGCGTAGACCCGGATAGGTCTTGGAAGATCCAAATGGTGGACTCCTCTTAATCCACCTTGCCAGCCTTCAGAGCTCTCAATAATACCTCAGTTTTCTGTTGGTAACTGGCACACATCACCACCACTGACCTCAAGCCCCTAGACCTGCCACCTCTTCCTTGTGCCCTCTCAGTGACAATCTCCTTACCACCATCGTCCTGAAAGAAGATGTTAATGACGTCCTTAATCTTCTGCTCCACTCCCTCATAGGATTCCCCCTCTGCTTCCTTCAGACCGAAGACCCTCAGGTTACTGTGTCACTCCTTGTTCTCTTGCAAAAGGTCTGACGGAGCACTCACCTTTCACTCTTGCACTCATCGGTCACAAGAGCCACACTCCAAGACCCCTGCAGGCTTCTCACCCCTTCCTCATCAAAGAGCACAGGCTACTCCACCTGCATGCTGAGCCATGGTACCAACCAAAAATCCACAGATCTTGACCCCCCCAGGTGCACACTGCTCCCTCCACACCGACAGGATTGCACTCCACACTGAGCAGTACAGTCTCCATTCCTTCTCACCTGCACTCCTCACCTGGACGAAGGCCGACCTTGCTTCCCCAACACGACCTTGGTTAGTGGCGCCCCTTCTCAGAAGCCAGCTGAGCTTATATGCTCATGCACCCCCACCACCCATCTCCTTATCGCCGCTCCTCTGCCTATCACCTGTCTCCCTTTTCGGCTGCAGGGATAAAGCACACCGTGGCTGTCGTCAGCCCTCAAACAGCCTGGGCCGATACCCAGCATTGCAAACACTGCAGCCTCAAGCCTGCCAGCACGCCACGGGCTCCTTCTGCCCATCTCCACCGGTCATCGCTCAGCCTCTGTTGGCCCTCTGCCAGCTCCTTCCGTCGACTGCTGCATCTCACAGCAGATCCATATAGTTTAGTTTAGTTTCTTTATTTGTACCGCGCACCGAACCCTAAGGTAACTGGGCGCCAAGAACTTGAACTGTAGTACAGACATAAATCAAGAAATTACATCAGACAGGAACAGGGATAATAACAATAGCCGAGTTTTCAGCAAGGCAGCAACGCTAAGTGTGAATTGACCAAGGGTACATAGCGGCCAATAGTAGACAGAGTAAGCTTAGACAGAGGCGTTGCTAGGGGGAAATGAGGGGGCTATAGCCCCAGGTCTTTTGGTTGTAGCCCCGGATAGAAACTCAGGAGCTACAACTAAAATGCTAGCTAGCCCCGAGTCCCGCCAGTCCTGACATTAGCTTAGCCTCTGATCTTTTCCAGACCTAGCAACACCCCTGGTAAGCTACAAGAACGAGTTGCTTGTGTTACAACAGGACACACATAGAAATTAACAGGTACAATATTTAGATGCTAGTTTTAGTCAAAAGTTAGCAAAGGTTGCCAACCTCCACCCTGTTTCTCCCAAGTCACAGTGGGACGTTCTCTCTTTCGTTTGGGGTTTCAATCTCTTCTAAGACATCAGGGGGTCGGAATCACGCGGCCACCTTGGTTCAGGCCCCCTAGCAGTCTCCCGGTGTGTTTTTCATACACTCTGGTGTGCAAATCTCTTTTGAAATTGCACATCAAATTTGCTGCGCGATAATGTCTTTGGGTGGTGTGTGAGTCAGTGATGGGGAAGTGGCTCTGAGGGTTCCCTGTCATCATGTAACAGATGTCTGGTACCTTTTTTATGTGAAACGTGATTAGTTCATATGCTGCTATGGTGTTTTTAGGAATGCACTGTGGAACTGTTGCATGTCTCTTTTGAAATTGTACATTAGGTAACGTGAGTAGGATTTTTCAGTATGTTTTTGTTAATACTCTGTTCAAGTTTGAGTTGAGTTGTAAAACTGTTCCTACCAGAAAAGTGTGTGGAATGCTGCAGTTTAGTTTTTGCAATGCTGTTGAAATGTAGCATACTCTGTGGCACACTTCTTACTGGAATGTGGTTAGTGCATGTGATGTTTTGATATATTGCTTTTAACACTGTGAGACTGTGATGTGTTTTTTCTGAAGTTGCATGTTGGGTTATGTGTGTTAGATGTTTCATTTGACAGGGAAAACCCAGCGAAACCATCCAATTGGGGTAGGTCGGTAAACTTCTAGAATGGCGAAGTGTCGCTAGGAGGCCTTATCAAGGTGTATGTTTGTGCTTAGTAAATATTGCTCCGTACCATACCACATGAACAGGACAGGTCACCATGAATAAATCCAAACCACTACGCACACCTTCCAAAACACAGCAGACCCTGTGGGACAGATTACATTCAATGAGAAGGACGTACCCAACGGTGCCCATTAGAACAATCCTCCAGAGGGACTCTCGGCTTCCTGCTTAACTTACAAACTTAAAGAGAGAATTCCTAACACTGTCATTCCTTCTGTTCCCATTTGGGGGAGGACCACACCGTATTTACAGTTGCATCTCATTACAAAAGATATGTGGCAACTTTCTATAGTGTTGACTACAAAGCAGTGTCATCCAGTTATATAAGTGGGCCACTTATAATGGTGAAAGTTCATAACAACAGCTAAAGTGTGCAGAGCATGAGAAAGGTGGCGAGAGAATGCTCGCTTAGTTGTGCCAAGCGTAAACACACGCAAGTCACAGCAAACATGGAGTTGGATCTATGAGCAGGCCACAGCGCCGTTCTATTGGCCTGGCCTAAACCATGGAGAAGCATTCCTATGGGTTTGGTAAATCGGCATTACATGTCTACATCCCACCCTAGTATATATCACCTGCTAACATGCATTTAACTTTACACCACACATCTGTGTTTGATATGCTGTACAAACATCTCATATGTCTTTTGAAATTGAGCATTACTAAATTAAATGTCGTTATGCGCTGTTGTGTTTAGGGAGGGTGTAAGTTAATGCTGGGAGGGTGTCTCTGAGTATTTCCTGGCATTAGGTGACGGATGCATCGGTTCGTTACTCGTGCACTGTGAAATAAAGTGTTGCATTGGTGCATGAGTGATGCTGTCAGTCTGATTGTGATGATGGTGTGCACGCAGGAGTGTGATGGGGTGAATGTCCGCATGTAGGAGTGTGATGCGCTGGTCTTTCTCACAAAGCATATTTTTCAATTCCATTGTGTTTCTGATGAGATACATCCATGCTATTGTGCCAATGGGGTTTATTTTTGGACTGGCCAAGCTCACGCTGTGACTTGAATCGGGATAGTATGCAGCCATGATGGTTTGAGCCTGCACCGGTGCCTCCTTTCCTTCACTTCCTCCTTCCGGCCTTGTTGTTGGACTTCCGCTGTTTATTGCTGCCGTCAGGGATTTCTCTGATCTGCTTCCCCTTCCTGGGAGTCCTCCACTCCAGTACCCTCGGAACGAGGGGCTTGGGCCCCAGGTGTGGCGCTTACCAGAGTCTCGGATGTAGACCAGGGAAGCCTGGCAGGAGGAGAGCGTGGCTGATACTCTCCCAGGGCTCCTGCTTCCTCGTCTCTCCCCGGGGGTCTTCTGTTATCTCTGCTTTCCCTGCTCATATCCCCCATTACTCTGCTTTCAGAACTTCCACCAACTCTCGGTCTCTCTCCTCCAATGCTTTTTCCTTTCGTATCCCCCTCTTGTCTCACTCCTCCTCCTCCCACTATTCCCGTTATCACCCTGTTCACCATTTTGGCACCCATTTTGCATTAGTCACCTTATCACCATTTCACTGATCACCTTGTCACCATTCTCCTAATAGTCTTGCTAGCCTCTTTGGGTCCCTCTGTCATGACTACCCTGATCGCTGTGACCACCCTTTCGGGCAGGTCTGTCACCACTCTCCTGATCCACGTGATCACCCCTTCAGGCCTCTCTATCGCCACTCTACTGAATTCCTTGATCCCATATGGTTTCTGGTTCCTAGATGTAGGAGCTGGGCCCTTAGAAAGGACCGTATCCCTATTTGGTGCCATGTGACTCTCCCCTGCATTACTGGTCCCTTTCCATGCTAACCCAGGGCACTTATCTGCCAGCTTGGGGAGGTACCCCCCTCCCCCGCCCAGCTACTCCACTGGAGATCCCCAGATGAAGACAGGGGACTCCACCACAGTATCTGTGGGTAATATTGACGGTACTGGCAGAACATATTGAATGTTATTGCCCGCAAGAGAGGTCAATGTTACCAACAACAGTTGTATTGTTCATGGAGGGAGAAGGGGACATTAATGACCACCTGTGGTAAAAGTGATTTGCCACATGTCGCGAAAGGGCAGTCCAAATGTCTTTTTATCAAACCATGAAATCTTAAATGTTTTTCAGAGGCAGATATGGAAGTGTAACCACCATGTCTGGTGGGTATCGGGTAATAATGTTGCCATGAAAAAAGTCGTCAGGTCGGCGACTGTTAAAATAAAATGCATTCATGATGGACCCTTCAGGCTATCAAACACTTTCCTCAAATATTCTAGGATTGGAGCTAATAATATATAATGATACCCCTCCTAGAATATTTGGGGCAAGACTTTTGGTAGCCTGGAAAAAGTCGCCTGAACCTGACGGCTTTTTCACGGCAACGTTATTTCATGGATCCGTCTGGTGACGGCCTTCAGACACCGAACGGGCTTAAAATGGCCTGCGAGAGCTGCACGACTTGATGCTAAGCTCTTAAGTGTGGAACGATCTAAAGCCCCGGGTTGGGTGTCCTCTGATTCAGAAGCTGAATTGTAATGGCAGAAATAGATTTTGGTACTTGCTCAAGATGATGTGAATTCACAAGCACAGTATTGCCCACACTAGTCGATGCAAATATATTCAGTCACATGATGCAGTTTCTACCAATTACATCGAGGAAGCAATCAGAAGCGTGTCAGTTACAGATATACGTGTGTAAACCAGCATGCATAGACAACTGCATACATAGAACACCCCCAATGAAACACGTGTGCAAGAATTTGCATAAATAACAATTGCATGCATGTAAAACGTTTTTTTAAAGATTATGTTTTCACGAAATATGAAAACGAATTATTTTAGGATAAACTGTAGATGTATGATTTGTATTGTTTACATTATTTGGGTTTATTGATTTGGGATTGATATAATATATGTTATAGTTTGTTTGTATTTCTATGTGAACAATTCCTTTGGAACTATAGCACATTAACAATAAAACGAATTAAAAAAAATGTATGTCTTTTTGACAGTCATTCATAACATGTCATTGCTTAGTGCATCCCAGCCACACTGAAGACCACAATTTTCTTGAACTCTAACAAATAATTAAAAAAAAAACCCTTTATATTTAACCACGAAATGTTCCATTTGCAAGATGAAAAGCATGAAACGCCATCGCTAAAATGCATTTCATATGCGCTGCCCTCATATGTAAGAGATGTTCTGTCGATCTAATATCAAACGGGTGAGGCAACTTAAAAAAAAAAAACAATTGTTCCATATAAGAGTACAAGAATAGTGGCACTCATGTTATTTTTTTAATCATGCATTTTTGTTTGATATCACATCTGTATATATTTGTGTGTGTTGTCTGACTTGGCCCATATATGGTGAAGGCACTGATCTTATTTAAGAGTTTTATTATAAGGCTCAGATGATGAAGGTCACAGGAGACTTGGTTGGAGCGGTCGAGTGGCCTCCTTAGAGGGTCCGAGGAGGTCTTTGTGGCAGAATCTACTGTAAAAGTATTTCGGGATTGACCCGTGGTTGCCCTGATCCATACATCCAATCAGTGAACTGGAAGTTCTTTAGCAGTCTGGTGGGATGCTGTCATGTCTTGCTTCTCTCCTGTCCCCTGTGCTGGGAGCTGCTTTGCTTGGAATGCCTGTGGAATGGCTGCTTCTAGAAGGTGGAGTCAGTGTTTGTGTTTGAGTGTTCCTGTTCACTGAGTGCCACTTGAAAGGGAGCTGCTTGGATGAGAGGGTGCCGGTCGATGTCTCTATATGTCTCCTGCTTAATGTACCTACCTTATACCTGCAATCACTTAAGTAAAGAACCTACTCTGTATCTGCTCATTGCATCGAATGAAATAGCATCGAATGACATGCCAGAGAAAAAAAAGCATCAGATGCATTTTTTTTTCATGTAAAGGCTTTAGTTTAATTAAAATGGGTTTTAAAGGTTAAAAAAGGGGGATTGGGCAGGGAACCCCCATTAAAAAAACATGAAAAAATACAAACTACTCACCCCAGCAAGGTCTCTCTGTGTATCGAGTGAGGAACCCATCTTTTTAGATGCATTCGCATTTGAGGAGCAAGTTGGGGAGGTCTGAGAGGCAGGAGAAAACACCCACCATGTGAAACGACCCCAAAGGCAGGGTATAGGGCACATCACCAGAGCCTCTATTCCCTCTCCAGCCTTATGTGTAAGGTGAGGTAGAGACGGTCGAACCAGGTTCACAGCATAATGAGGGTGTATGTAACAGGGACTGCCGCAAGGGAAACCTTGCGGACATTGACTTTAGGCATCAATCAGGCATGTCGTGAGCATGTCCACACTTCACTACTTTGGAGTGGTCAATAGCTTGCAAGCTGGCTCGTGCTCCATCACACATGCTCACTAGGGTTCTGGAGCTGGGAAACACATGCATGGCATATGTGGGTAGAATTCACAGTGATAGCGCTCAACAGAACTGCAGGGAGCCAGCTTGCCGAGCCACGAGGGGCCCTTGACATATCCACCTGCCCCCAAAATGGCAGAGGGGTGTTTAAAGCACTCCGCCTACAGTTCCTATCACAAACAAGCAATTAGTGGTTGAGGGGAAGCCACAACACATTCGACAGGTTATGGGAAGAGAGAAATCACATGGTGCCGATATAGAACCATGGAACCCTGACCAATCCATGCCCAGGGGCTAAATGAGAAATGGGCCAGCTATTCCCAGGCGGTATTGGGGCAGAATGAGCATGGACACCCGGAAATGTGGTGCAGGTGGAGGGAGGGGGAGAGAAAGAGGAGCAGGTGAGCAATGCAGGTGGAGGGAGAGTGAGAGAAAGAGGAGCAGGTGAGCATTGCAGGTGGAGGGAGAGGGAGAGAAAGACGAGCAGGTGGAGGGAGAGGGAGAAAATGAGGAGCAGGTGAGCATTGAAGCTGGAGGGAGGGTGAGAGAAAGAGGAGCAGGTGAGCAATGCAGGTGGAGGGAGAGGGAGAGAAAGACGAGCAGGTGGAGGGAGAGGGAGAAAATGAGGAGCAGGTGAGCATTGAAGCTGGAGGGAGGGTGAGAGAAAGAGGAGCAGATGAGCATTGCAGGTGGAGGGAGGGTGAGAAAAGGAGGAGCAGGTGAGCATTGCAGGTTGAGGGAGATTGAAAGAAAGAGGAGCAGGTGAGCATTGCAGGTGGAGGGAGGGTGAGAAAAGGAGGAGCAGGTGAACATTGCAGGTAGAGGGAGAGTGAGAGAAAGAGGAGCAGGTGAGCATCGCAGGTGGAGGGAGGGTGAGAAAAGGAGGAGCAGGTGAGCATTGCAGGTGGAGGGAGAGTGAGAGAAAGAGGAGCAGGTGAGCATTGCAGGTGGAGGGAGGGTGACAGAAAGAGGAGCAGGTGAGCATAGCAGGTGGATAGAGGGTGCGAAAAGGAGGAGCAGGTGAGCATTGCAGGTGGAGGGCAAGTGAGAGAAAGAGGAGCAGGTGAGCATAGCAGGTGGAGGGAGGGTGAGAAAAGGAGGAGCAGGTGAGCATTGCAGGTGGAGGGCGAGGGAGAGAAAGAGGAGCAGGTGAGCATTGCAGGTGGAGGGAGGGTGAGAAAAGGAGGAGCAGGTGAGCATTGCAGGTGGAGGGAGAGTGAGAGAAAGAGGAGCAGGTGAGAATTGCAGGTGGAGGGAGGGTGACAGAAAGAGGAGCAGGTGAGCATAGCAGGTGGATAGAGGGTGAGAAAAGGAGGAGCAGGTGAGCATTGCAGGTGGAGGGCAAGTGAGAGAAAGAGGAGCAGGTGAGCATAGCAGGTGGAGGGAGGGTGAGAAAAGGAGGAGCAGGTGAGCATTGCAGGTGGAGGGAGAGAAAGACGAGCAGGTGGAGGGAGATTGAAAGAAAGAGGAGCAGGTGAGCATTGCAGGTGGAGGGAGGGTGAGAAAAGGAGGAGCAGGTGAGCATTGCAGGTGGAGGGAGAGTGAGAGAAAGAGGTGCAGGCGAGCATTGCAGGTGGAGGGAGAGTGAGAGAAAGAGGAGCAGGTGAGTATTGCAGGTGGAGGGAGATTGAAAGAAAGAGGAGCAGGTGAGCATTGCAGGTGGAGGGAGAGGGAGAGAAAGACGAGCAGGTGGAGGGAGAGGGAGAAAAAGAGGAGCAGGTGAGCATTGAAGCTGGAGGGAGAGTGAGAGAAAGAGGAGCAGGTGAACATTGCAGGTGGAGGGAGGGTGAGAAAAGGAGGAGCAGGTGAACATTGCAGGTGGAGGGAGGGTGAGAAAAGGAGGAGCAGGTGAGCATTGCAGGTGGAGGGAGAGTGAGAAAAGGAGGAGCAGGTGAGCATTGCAGGTGGAGGGAGAGTGAGAGGAAGAGGAGCAGGTGAGAATTGCAGGTGGAGGGAGGGTGACAGAAAGAGGAGTAGGTGAGCATAGCAGGTGGATAGAGGGTGAGAAAAGGATGAGCAGGTGAGCATTGCAGGTGGAGGGAGAGTAAGGAAGAGGAGAAGGTGAGCATTGCAGGTGGAGGGAGAGTGAGAGGAAGAGGAGCAGGTGAGCATTGGAGGTGGAGGGAGAGTAAGGAAGAGGAGAAGGTGAGCATTGCAGGTGGAGGGAGAGTGAGAGGAAGAGGAGCAGGCGAGCATTGCAGGTGGAGGGAAAGTGAGAGAAAGAGGAGCAGGCGAGCATTGCAGGTGGAGGGAGAGTGAGAGAAAGAGGAGCATGTGAGCATTGCAGGTGGAGGGAGGGTGAGAAAAGGAGGAGCAGGTGAGCATTGCAGGTGGAGGGAAAGGGAGAAAAAGAGGAGCAGGTGAGCATTGCAGGTGGACAGAGAGAGAAAGAGGAGCAGGTGAGTATTGCAGGTGGACAGAGAGAGAAAGAGGAGCAGGTGAGTATTGCAGGTGGAGGGAGAGAAAGAGGAGCAGGTGAGTATTGCAGGTGGACAGAGAGAGAAAGAGGAGCAGGTGAGTATTGCAGGTGGAGGGAGAGAAAGAGGAGCAGGTGAGTATTGCAGGTGGACAGAGAGAGAAAGAGGAGCATGTTAGCATTGCAGGTGGAGGGAGAGTGAGAGAAAGAGGAGAAGGTGAGCATTGCAGGTGGAGGGAGAGTAAGGAAGAGGAGCAGGTGAGCATTGCAGGTGGAGGGAGAGTGAGAGAAAGAGGAGCAGGTGAGCATTGGAGGTGGAGGGAGAGTGAGAGAAGAGGAGCAGGTGAGCATTGGAGGTGGAGGGAGAGTAAGGAAGAGGAGCAGGTGAGCATTGCAGGTGGAGGGAGAGTAAGGAAGAGGAGCAGGTGAGCATTGCAGGTGGAGGGAGAGTGAGAGGAAGAGGAGCAGGTGAGCATTGCAGGTGGAGGGAGAGTGAGAGGAAGAGGAGCAGGTGAGCATTGCAGGTGGAGGGAGAGTGAGAGGAAGAGGAGCAGGTGAGCATTGCAGGTGGAGAGAGAGTGAGAGAAAGAGGAGCAGGCGAGCATTGCAGGTGGAGGGAGAGTGAGAGGAAGAGGAGCAGGTGAGCATTGAAGCTGGAGGGAGACTGAAAGAAAGAGGAGCATGTGAGCATTGCAGGTGGAGGGAGGGTGAGAAAAGGAGGAGCAGGTGAGCATTGTAGGTGGAGGGAAAGGGAGAAAAAGAGGAGCAGGTGAGCATTGCAGGTGGACAGAGAGAGAAAGAGGAGCAGGTGAGTATTGCAGGTGGACAGAGAGAGAAAGAGGAGCAGGTGAGTATTGCAGGTGGAGGGAGAGAAAGAGGAGCATGTTAGCATTGCAGGTGGAGGGATAGTGGGAGAAGGAAGAGTAGATGAGCATAGAAGGTGGAGGGAGAGTGAGAGAAAGAGGCGCAGGTGAGCATTGGAGGTGGAGGGAGAGTGAGAGGAAGAGGAGCAGGTGAGCATTGGAGGTGGAGGGAGAGGGAGAGAAAGAGGAGCAGGTGAGCATTGGAGGTGGAGGGAGAGTAAGGAAGAGGAGAAGGTGAGCATTGCAGGTGGAGGGAGAGTGAGAGGAAGAGGAGCAGGTGAGCATTGGAGGTGGAGGGAGAGTAAGGAAGAGGAGAAGGTGAGCATTGCAGGTGGAGGGAGAGTGAGAGAAGGAGGAGCAGGTGAGCATTTCAGGTGGAGGGAGGGTGAGAAAAGGAGGAGCAGGTGAGCATTGCAGGTGGAGGGAGAGTGAGAGGAAGAGGAGCAGGTGAGAATTGCAGGTGGAGGGAGGGTGACAGAAAGAGGAGCAGGTGAGCATAGCAGGTGGATAGAGGGTGAGAAAAGGATGAGCAGGTGAGCATTGCAGGTGGAGGGAGAGTAAGGAAGAGGAGAAGGTGAGCATTGCAGGTGGAGGGAGAGTGAGAGAAAGAGGAGCAGGTGAGTATTGCAGGTGGAGGGAGATTGAAAGAAAGAGGAGCAGGTGAGTATTGCAGGTGGAGGGAGAGTGAGAGAAAGAGGAGCAGGCGAGTATTGCAGGTGGAGGGAGAGTGAGAGGAAGAGGAGCAGGTGAGCATTGAAGCTGGAGGGAAACTGAAAGAAAGAGGAGCAGGTGAGCATTGCAGGTGGAGGGAGGGTGAGAAAAGGAGGAGCAGGTGAGCATTGCAGGTGGAGGGAGAGTGAGAGAAAGAGGAGCAGATGAGCATTGAAGCTGGAGGGAGATTGAAAGAAAGAGGATCATGTGAGCATTGCAGGTGGAAGGAGGGTGAGAAAAGGAGGAGCAGGTGAGCATTGCAGGTGGAGGGAAAGGGAGAAAAAGAGGAGCAGGTGAGCATTGCAGGTGGACAGAGAGAGAAAGAGGAGCAGGTGAGCATTGCAGGTGGAGGGAGAGTGAGAGAAAGAGGAGCAGGTGAGCATTGGAGGTGGAGGGAGAGTGAGAGTAAGAGGAGCAGGCGAGCATTGCAGGTGGAGGGAGAGTGAGAGGAGAAGGTGAGCATTGGAGGTGGAGGGAGAGTGAGAGAAAGAGGAGCAGGTGAGCATTGGAGGTGGAGGGAGAGTAAGGAAGAGGAGAAGGTGAGCATTGCAGGTGGAGGGAGAGTAAGGAAGAGGAGAAGGTGAGCATTGCAGGTGGAGGGAGAGTGAGAGGAAGAGGAGCAGGTGAGCATTGCAGGTGGAGAGAGAGTGAGAGAAAGAGGAGCAGGTGAGCATTGGAGGTGGAGGGAGAGTAAGGAAGAGGAGAAGGTGAGCATTGCAGGTGGAGGGAGAGTGAGAGTAAGAGGAGCAGGCGAGCATTGCAGGTGGAGGGAGAGTGAGAGGAAGAGGAGCAGGTGAGCATTGGAGGTGGAGAGAGAGTGAGAGAAAGAGGAGCAGGTGAGCATTGGAGGTGGAGGGAGAGTAAGGAAGAGGAGAAGGTGAGCATTGCAGGTGGAGGGAGAGTGAGAGGAAGAGGAGCAGGTGAGCATTGCAGGTGGAGGGAGAGTGAGAGGAAGAGGAGCAGGTGAGCATTGGAGGTGGAGGGAGAGTAAGGAAGAGGAGAAGGTGAGCATTGCAGGTGGAGGGAGAGTAAGGAAGAGGAGAAGGTGAGCATTGCAGGTGGAGGGAGAGTGAGAGGAAGAGGAGCAGGTGAGCATTGCAGGTGGAGGGAGAGTGAGAGGAAGAGGAGCAGGTGAGCATTGCAGGTGGAGGGAGAGTGAGAGAAAGAGGAGCAGGTGAGCATTGCAGGTGGAGGGAGAGTAAGGAAGAGGAGAAGGTGAGCATTGCAGGTGGAGGGAGAGTGAGAGGAAGAGGAGCAGGTGAGCATTGCAGGTGGAGGGAGAGTGAGAGGAAGAGGAGCAGGTGAGCATTGCAGGTGGAGGGAGAGTGAGAGGAAGAGGAGCAGGTGAGCATTGCAGGTGGAGGGAGAGTGAGAGGAAGAGGAGCAGGTGAGCATTGCAGGTGGAGGGAGAGTGAGAGAAAGAGGAGCAGGTGAGCATTGCAGGTGGAGGGAGAGTGAGAGGAAGAGGAGCAGGTGAGCATTGCAGGTGGAGGGAGAGTGAGAGGAAGAGGAGCAGGTGAGCATTGCAGGTGGAGGGAGAGTGAGAGAAAGAGGAGCAGGTGAGCATTGCAGCGGAATGCATGGCATGAATCAGGTAGGGAATAAAGCATGCTTCCAATGGTCTGCCGGGGGCTATAGTCCAGATCTCGGCAGTGGCCAGTGAAGCTTGCAGGTGAGAGGATCGAATTGCTAGCCTGCTGGGGGCTGCCTCCCAGTGCCTGATAGAAGCCAGAGGACCTGAGAGAAAAGGAGAAAAAAAGCAGAGCATGCGGTGGGCTTAAGCCCATGGGACAAACCCTTGGGTGGTGGATGAGAATAACGTCAGAGTGACAAACAACACAGTATAGGGGAGAAATGCCTACTAGTAGCTTTTTGGGTATCCTTTCAGGAAATGGTGATCGTACGTTCTTGCTGGTAGGTGTTGTGTGTGCTGAGCCAACATCCCAGGAACCTAGGAAGGTGACCCACAGCTGAGGGCGATCTTATCTGTGCCAATCAATAACCAGAGAAGTCAATGTTTTCTGGGCCATTAGTTAAATCCTTTAACGTCGATAACTGCACCATCACAGTCTCCACTGCGGTAAAAACGCTAGGAGTATACCTCGACTCCACTCTCTCCATGACATGGCAAGTCAATGCCGTAGCCTCCTCTGCTGCACTAACCACTAAGATAATGAACGCCGTTAAACCCTTCCTATCCCCTAAAAACTGCCTGAATGTAGCCAGAGCCACAGTAGGTACCAAATTGGACTACTGCAACGCTCTCTTCCTGGGCACATCTGCACAAAACATTAAAAAAATGCAAGTCACACAAAACAATACTCTAAGAGCAGCCCTAAGCATTCCAAAAAGGGAGCACATCTCCCAAGCCAGAAAAGAAGCACACTGGCTACCTATAAAAGAACGCATACTATTTAAATCCATGGCCATCACACACAGATGCCTCTCCGCCAATGCCCCACCCTATCTTTCTGAAAGGATCACCCTCCATACCTCCACTAGACCTACCAGGTCACACCTGACCAACCAGACCTATGTACCCACTTTCAAAAGAAGCAAAGCCGGAGGGTCCAGCTTCCAACACCTAGCACCCAAAAATTGGAACGCACTCCCCACCGCCTTAAGAAGCGAAAAATCATACCATGCCTTCCGTAGACTACTCAAAACCACGCTGTTCCACTAACCCCGCCTCACCTGTATTCTCACCACTGTAATTATGGAAATAACAGCAAATGTATGAAAAAACGCGTCTATGCTAATCTGTATATCTGTATATTCACCATGTATGCCTGTAACAAGTAAGACTTCTTAGCGCCACTATGCCCCCGGGCAGATGTGCGCTCTACAAATCCAAATAAATAAATAAATAAATAAATAGGAACAGTGCCGGATTAACCACTAGACCAAGTAGGCACTGGCCTATGGGCCCCACTCCTTTCAGGTGCCCCGGCGCCCGCCAGCACTTAATATAGATTTGTGCCCCGGGGCTGAACACACTGTATCAGTCTGTCTTCCACAGCGTCCGCGTGTGGGCCCTCCGTGCCGCCAGTTTTTTCAGTTCCTTTTTTTTACTTGCATGCCTGTGCGTGCCAGCCAGGGCCCAAGCGCAGACTCAGAGAGTCTAAGACACACCATTCATGGAGCGCACGGGCAGGCAGGAGCACCGCCAGGAGTAGTCAAGTCATAAGAGGTCCAGGAGGCGCTGCAGGCTCCGCCACGGCCATCCTACAGTAGGATTTCTACTCATGGGCCAGTGGTGGAGAGGCCTTGGTGAACGCAGTGAAAGTGACTCCCATGTGTGGCCTGCCTCGGTGGCTTTACTGCAGCGGCAGTGCTCAGAGTCGAACGACCCTCATCTGGTGAGTGGCCTGGCCGGGCCTAAGCTCCTACCCCTTTTCTGCAATGCTATGCCCAAATACGCCAGGCCCCTGCCAGTTGTTAGGTGGCGGGTGGAATGGCAGAATGGTAGTATAATGTGTGTCTTTGTTCGCAGATCTGGGCAAAGTTGTCTTCATGACAAGGGCATTTTAAATAATGCAATGTGTAAACAGACCCTCCGAGATTTTGGTTTATTCAAATCACCATTTTCAAGATTTTATGCTGCAGTGTGGAAACATTTTCTATTATGGAAATCTTTGGTAAGCACATTCATTGTAACATGTCAGTAATTATTGCATTTAGAAATGTGCAAATTGTACGCAAAAATAAAAAAAGAGCAGCATATTGAATTTATTGCAATCTACTCCAAACGTACCAGCTCCGATATAGTAAGCCGCAGAATGGGAAGTGCTGATTGGGCGAGTCTTAAAATATGACCTTGCCACTGCCACCGAAATTGAGCTCAACACATCGAGGCAATGATATAAAGTACTTGGCTGCAAAATACATTTGACAAACCGTACACGTTTGTCAATTCACATGTACTGTGTCAAAGTGCTATAGGGTGACAGCACATAACAAGCCCGTACAATACATGCTAAAAGACACAATTTGCCGATAATTGTACCCACAAATATCCAAAATATAAAACAAATTAGGAGATAATTTGCAAGGGGGGCCCAGAAAAAGTCGACTGCCTGGGGGCCTCCAAAGGGTTTAATCCAACACTGATTATGAACACCTTGTTACCTCAGCAGGGGGCTAGGTACATATAATTGTGATTTTGTAGAATAAATTGGACTTGGACATGGACACTAGGTCTTAACATAGACCATGTCACCTATTTGTTGATCCTCCATCTTGACAGTGATAGAGAAAGGTATCCCTCTTTTGTTCCAGTTGTAGCCCCATAGTTGCTGTAGGAGTGAAACAAAACCACACCCCAACACGCATATGGCCAAGGGTTATACAAACCACTAGGATGAGCATTTGGGATCCAAGGCGGCTGCATGGCTGTGATATGATTACGAGTTAAGCTTGTGATTAGGGGAGGACCGTTCCATGGCATGGAGAGAGCTGGATACTGATTTTTGACTTCATTGTATTGTTCCTTCATGGCCTATAGCTGAGGTTCTCACACACATTGGGTTACCAGTGCCTTTCACCCCCACTTCCGGAATGGGGGAGGGTACCAGTTAGATCCTAGATGGAGTTGCAGCATGCTTGGCCTCCAGTGAATTGAGCACAAGCACTGAAAACTTTCCTATTCCAATAATTCCTTAAAGATTTAAGGTATTCTTCAGGACCCTGCTAGGCACCAAGAATTTGGAAAGGTTTTCCAATCTGTGAATTTTGCATCACTGGTTCCTCCGCGCCCTGATACCTGCAGGTTTACGGCGCGTTACAAGCACATAGACATAGACATAGACAGATAAGGCAAGTGTGTACGTTCAAGCTTGAGCGTGACAAGTACGTGGGCAGACGTCCCATGCTTCAGTGTTACAGTCATGGAGCAATGGCAGGTGGCGGATGGCAGGCGCAAACTGTGGGGCAAAGGGAACCATGAGGGAAGGCTCTTACACTGGTTAGACTGGAAAGGATGGAAGTCTGGGTTAGAGCAGTACTCTGACAGGAAGGGAGCTGAGCTCATTTTGCAAGGCTTTATTTAGGGTCTCAGGGTCCCACACAAAGGACCGCGGTGGGGGTATGTGAAGAGAATTTGACTTCTATGAAGGACCGACCCGAGGTGTTTGAAGTAAACTTGGCAACCAAAATATTGACGGGCGGGTTGCGGGCCTATTTGATCTGTCCTCTTTACATGGGTTTTTAATTTGTATTTATATTTATTAAATGTGTACAATTTATTAAATTTCCCCCCCAGGAACTGTGCTAAAGAATGAGCAGTGAGAAAATTCACTAATGCACCAGGCATTGCTCTGGTGGGAGGGACAGTCGGAAATCAATTTAATTGATTAACATATTTTTTTTAGGGATAAAAAGGAGTTGGGAACAGAGCAGAGATGGGGCAGTGTGACAAAAAGTCAAACTTCGGACTATTTACCAGTGCATCAAACAATGTCCATTTGCAAGCCCTGCCTTTCACGGGCAATGATAATGGGATACTCAGTGTCCCGTGCCCTTTTCGCAGATGTTAGCACCTCCCGGGAAGAGGCGATTGGGTAGAAATCTGGGATGTGACTTATTTGATGATTGTGTGCTGGTGGGTATGAAAGAGATTGCTTGGACAGTTTCAATGATCACAATGACGGCGCACGCATATGAAGAACCACCCAGCGCTTTCTTACCGACGCGGCCACATAGTCAAAATGGCCATCGGCTATATAAACAATGGTTGCCACGACAATGCTTCGATACTGGGATTCCCTCCAGACACTGTTGCGCACTCAGAGGTAAGCGGCCGCCCCTCAGTCCTCCATTAGAACTACTCATGGCACTTAGATGCCAACCTGGACCCTTTCATTTAACCCTGAGCCCTGCTCTCCTTTTTTTCCCCCTCTTAGATACGGCAGTTGGACCATACATCAGCTGATACTCTCACAAGGGCCTTCATTACCGAATCTTACACAGCGATATTTACACTACTGCGCGTCCCAGATCCCGGCCATCAGTATATTATACAGGTAACCTGTGTAGACATTTTTGACGCACGCCGATGAAAGTCCTGATCACAATGTGATTTAGCGAATAAGGGATACCTAATAGGACGTCCCTGTTTTATGCCACAGGGACTGGGAACACAATTTGAATACCCAGCACCTTAGTGGTCCTTTAACAACCAGCGGGCCGTACGGAAATTGCCTCAATTTTAGATGAACACTTAGATCTCTAAGTGGACGTCCGTCGTCTGCATTTAAACTGTATTTGATACAGGTAAGCTAATGAATTTTTCTCTTAGCCCACTACCTTTAACTCTACCCTCAATTAGGGGTACTTGAAGACGTACTTCATTGCATTCTGACACCTGTCTTCAATACACAGGTTGTCCAATCTCCGTTGAAGAATTTTAACCACAGAGGTCACCCGAATTACCACGGGCACCACCTCCCTTTTTCAAAACCCGTGCGTTCTCCACCACGTTAAGAAAGTCATTTATAGACACCTAAATGAGTATCTATACTTAACTATACCTTAAATGTCCCAGTACTGACACCTGCCGATTCTGTTTCACCCTATAGGCAGCACACACATAGAGCAGTTCCTCCAGTTCCTTTTGTACTGATGAAGGCCCTTGCAAGATTGGCTGGCACTACAGTCAACGAGGGCCGAAACACATTTGTGTAGACCTGTTTTTGAACCAGAATTGCAGTGTTTATTTGCCAACACGTTGTTACATGGATACATTGTTATGTTTTGTTTGTTTCACTGCTGTAACCATCATTGTAACCACTGTTGTGACACATACAACAGTAGGCTTGATACTGTTCTAACCTGATCGTATTGACGTTTGCGTCCCAATGCTGCTCAAACTGTTTGTGTAAAATTGTTACATATTTGCTTTATGTTGCAAGAGTGGATAACTCTATATTGATGTGTGCTTGTAGACCAGTAGGTCTTTACCCTTGAATACACGTACTTTGTATAAACTCCAACAAGGTGTGTTGTGTACTTTACAGAAAACTAATAATTGAGACGTAGGTATAGGGAAGGTTGACCCCTCCTGGGCAGAATGGGTTCTTAACCAGGAGCCCCGGATATTCCAGGGACAGTAAAGCCACATCATTGGGTCAGGATCACAGCCAGGGGAAGGGAAGATCTTGAAGAACGGGAGATCTCCTTGAGTAGCTATAACAGGGTGTCCATGTGGTTGGAAAGGAACAGGAGTTGTGGAACGTTCAAATCTTTTCTGATGCTGCCTTAGTGACAGACTTTGGAGTTTCTGGTTAAAGGACGGGCTGCACTGCTCATGCGTAGAAAAAAAACACAGCATTGCTTTTCAAGAATTTTCAGTTTGGTCTATGAAGTGGAGCCTGCGCCGCCTATAAACCAAAACCTTTGCATTAGTATTCAGATAGGGAGAAATGGCACATGAGGAGGGACACAGCTTAGAGACGTTAGTTGGTTATTTGCCCACCTATTGACTGCCCATGGCCATGCTAATCCCTATGGCCATTCCCACCCAGCTCCTGCCCCTGTCTGCCCAAAACACCTACTCGTGGGAACTCTTTGAGCTCGCTTCAATGAAGCCTTACCATCAGAATTTGCACTTGCCAGTGTATTTTAAAAGCAGTCATCTGAGAGTTAATGGCTTAATTGGAGGTGTAAACGCGCCCCAGGTGCAATAAAAAGGTCCCAACCAGGTCTGCCTTCAGTCACGCAATTTATAAGCACTATGCGTGTCCTTCACTGAAGTCCTGTTAAAAACAAGCATTGGCAAAGCCAACACTTTAGGCTTATGTATATGTATTAGGCATTTGCCAGCCACTGCTATTAGCGGCCCAGGTACTCGCACCATCTTGCATCAATGGGCAGTTAATATCACTAAGGCAGAGCCAGGCAAGTGCCTTTCCCGTGCCAACTTCCGCATTGCCAATTCTTGTTGGTTTGGCGTTGGCGTTTGAGGTTGGTGTGAATTATTTGAGTTGGCAGGTGCTTTTCTAGGTGTAACATGTGCCGGGCAGTAGCTGATGCCCTCTCTGGTTAGCAGTGGATTGGGTTCTATGGTGTGGTTTGTAATGCAGGCTGGGAGCTAGCACAGATGCCGGAGGATTTGTGGGGGCCAGGCTTATGATGGATTTGCAGTTCAAAGAAGGGTCACTGACACACCCCACAAGATGTTCTGGCAGTCTTGGGAAGAATTCTATGAAGAGTGGTGGTAGGGGTTGGGGGTGCAACAGGGATGATAGGCAAAAAAGGGATAGTTATACGTTTCCTTCTATCGATAGGGCCGGGGATAGGGCGCTTGGCCTAGACAAGATAAGTGTCAAGTTGTCAGAGGTAGAGTTTTATGGGAAGTGATTCTGGGGATATGAGCCATCAGAGGGAGAATTGAGATAGAGGGTGTTATAAGGATGGGCATGAATGAGAGGAGAGTATATTTATCTTTTTGGAGGTCGTGGTGGGAGTGTGTTGGGGCAGTTTTGTTTCTTGTGGTTTCAGGTTTGTTTGATTAAAGGGGTTTTTGCATTGTCATTTCCTGTGACCTTTTTGAGTCCCTAAATTAGAAAGGGGAAGAAACAGAGTGTGATTGCAGACAGAAACGTTTTTATGGGAGGGCAAAAGGGGCACTTGCCCAGGGCCCCCACCTTAGAGGGGGGCCCGACAAAGCTGCCTGATCTGAAGAATTAAGATTCCATTGTTCACCAGTCCTAAATAGCATACGCAAGGATATGTTATGGGGTGTTGCTGAGGGTCTAAACACATTGCCTTTCTGTTTTGACAACTACATTCTGCCTTGATCATTTCATCATGTATTGCTTATGCATATTGTTACATTGAGTGCCACAATGGTGCAGAAGTTAGCTCAGTGTGTGAAGCATACATTGCAGAGGTATGTGTTCATATGTAAAATTAGAATATCACATTCCAGCAAGGCTGGCTGAGCCTTTCCTATGTCTGAGGTTTATAAACCTCCCTGCATATGTACCTGGTTTTGGAGAACAACATCTGCTATTATTATCAATATACCTGCACCAGATAGGGGTTGCTATAAAAACTAACATATGGTGAAGGTCTAGAAATTGGTTTGTTCAGATGCAGTGTGATCTCCAACAATGGCATAACCTGTTAGTCCAAGAGGTGAATAAGCATCCAAATTCAAGACTATGGAACAAAGGTGTTCATGCTTGTATCCTGGATTTGCCAGCAGTCGATACAGTGATTCTGGTAAAATCAGCTAACATATCTAACATTACTGTGCTGTCTTCTCTGTGGTTTTCCTTCTCGCATGCTGGTGGCATCGTTTAGCCCATTACTTGATATTTCTTCTTATGCTGGCCATTTGGGTTGAAGGGGTGGTAGACAGAAGAGAGCGGACCAGATGCTGCAGGCCTCAGGCAAGCATATTTTAAGGTCTCCTCGTTTCACACAATAGTCGAAGGTTTTATGCACGTTAATAAATGAAAATGTCACAAGCCATTGTTTTGGAAATATTTAAAGCTTTGAAATACAAAAGACAAACCCAGATTAAATTTGTTGAATCACATGGATTGGTATGCTGGTTCTTATACACTCCCTTGATGATGGAGAGAAGGAAGCTATAACCATTCCCATTTGGTGTAACAGCCTTCTATAATATTTTGTTTAAAAATGGTCCTGTTTGGTAATGTGATTTGTGTACTTTCCAAGTCTGTTTTCTATAAAATGAGATTGTTTTAGTTCATGATAAGAACTGGGAAATAAAGTGTTCAAATGCAGAAATTGCAGAGTTGGCACAAATGCCAGCTTCACCGCTTCACCCCTTAACCAATGTGTGATCCTAGGCATCTCATTTAATCTTGTATTGCCTAACCCCTCAATATTGCCACTCCTTAAACCTTTCAAAATTGTCAGCCCTTCAGAGTGATTTCTTTCTCATGGTATCATCTTCATAAAATACCTATTCATGGTTTCAATGGCTATAGGATTGCTTCCACTTTAATAGTGAGCATATGTATATTGCACACCACAGGCATTTGTTCCTTTGATATCTTATGATAACACTATTCGAACACCATATCACACTTCTAATCTCAGTCTGTCTGGTTAAAGACACCTTCCTGGTAGCTTCTAATCTGCATCCACTATCCATGCTACGGTATGCGTAGCTTTCTTTTCCTTCCAATTGGTCTCCTCTATCCATGCATGGGCACTTTTGCATTCTGTGAGGCAGCTAATGTGAGTTCTCTGTCTATTACGGGTTACATGTACCTTTTATATACGGTCCTGCATTAATATTACAGGCTGCATACCTTCCTGGATGCTATTGATACAAAATATTCTGTATGTGCTAGAACAGTGACCTCTTCGTAGACAGCTAATGTTGGTCTTCAAAAGATATTTGTTTACCATTCTGATCAGTGCAAGAATGAAGAGGGTAGGGGGACTTAAAGGGAGTAAACGTGCTTATCATGCTGTGACACAGCATATCAACCTGTAGGTTGTGAGCGCGACAGGTGGCGAGTGCAACCAGTATTCTTGATCCCTTAATTCCTTTGGTTTGGTGGAGAGGGGTCCCCAAAGATGTCCGTGCCCAGGGCCCCAAAAGTGCTTAAGATGGCCCTGATTGCAGAGGGTATACATTGAGGAAACATGGGTGGATGACTAGTGCGTCAAAGCATAGCAGAAGTGAAATGCTGGACGGGTCTACTGGGGATGACGCAAGTGTTCAGTAAGGGCTGCCAAGGAATTGGGGCAATTGTGAGGGGGGCAAGTTGCGTTTGTTTTCTGGTGCCTGAGAATGGTATGCACCGAGGAGTGTGCAGGTCCTGGTGGCTGTTGTGTAGAAATGACATGGGGTCACCTTTACCAGGACCGACCTTAAGGGAATGGAGGAAGTGTGGAGGACCCGAGGAGAG
This sequence comes from Ambystoma mexicanum, assembly GCF_040938575.1. NCBI lineage: Eukaryota > Metazoa > Chordata > Amphibia > Caudata > Ambystomatidae > Ambystoma > Ambystoma mexicanum. The sequence goes on along the minus strand of NC_090927.1, from coordinate 191,899,809 downwards.
AGGGAGGAAGAGGAGGGGCTACTAGAGCCCGGGAAAGAGGGCAAAGGGAAATATAGAAGAAGGTTATGGTCTTCTTGGCTCCATCATTGGAACTGGTCTGGACACTGAGGGAGCAGGGTAATCAGGTCAGAGGGTCTGCTGTCACGGAAGGTGAAACAGTGGCGAGGATATATCAGGCTACGAGGAGAATGGAAAAGCACAAAGTGATAGGGTAGAGAGGGGAGGCTGGTGGGTGAGGATTGGGTACTGACTGGTTATCCTTTTCATACAAGCAGACTCTTGCAAAAAGAATGAAGGAACAGACCTGAATATGCTGGCATTCCATCTTCAGGTGGGCCGGTGTCCATGCAGAGACTTAGAGCCTAATTCACAGAGCGCTTTCCAATGGGGTTTTGCCATTATAAAATGCTTCTGTGAATTAGGCCCACAGTCGGATAGGAAACAGCTGGGGCAAAGCTTTGGACAGTGTGAGGGAACATGGTCTGGGAAGGGGTAGGGGACAACAGATGCTGAAAGTGGGAATTTTGACAATTCATGATGCAGGGAACAATTTGCCACAAGAGATGATGAATGTGCGTCAAAGTTTGGCCTCAGGGGATTACAGCAGGGGGGACTGGTGGCATGGTCATTGTTATTGGCCTGAAGGGTCATGAGTGACGCACATAAGTCATATGTGAACTCCCACATTGCTGTCTTTAAAAAGAGGAAGGCTGCGCTGTTGACTCACTTGTTTAGCCATTTCGCACACCAGATGGCAGGTTAATAAAGGGGCTATTAATACTCTATAGACAGTGTTTCTGCCCAGCAGTTTTATATGGTCTCGAGGCATTAAGAATGAAAGATCTGAGGTTGCTGAATTGCATAGAGGGATCGGTTTGGAGGAAACCTCTGGAACTCAGACCTTCGGTCCCTGCGGAAACTCTTTGTCTGGAGTTGGGTTTAATATCATTAGTTGCCCAGATGGAAAGGAAAAGGGGCGAGTTATACCTAAAGGCCAAGATGCTGCCTCTGTACCCGATTCTGCAAATCGTTGGTGCCAACTGTGGGCGAAGTAAGCAGGTTAAGAGTGATACACTTGACGATCTGGTGATGAATATCTTCCTGACCACCAATTGGTATCCAAATTGGGAAAGCAGGAGGGGGGTATTTGTCTTTGAGAGCCTCGTTTAAAACCAAACTCAAGCTTGTTGACTGGAACAGAAATTACAAACACATTTCTACATTAAAAAATTGAATATGTACTTCCAGGTTTTCTCACAGGTACAAAAAAACCAATTGTATATTACGTTGAGCCCTAGGCCAGAAGTGCGCAGATCAATGTTATGTCTACGCATCAAGCAGTTGCCCTTATGATCAGTTTTGGGCGCACAAATGAATTTAGCACTGGACCAACGAGTGTGTCGCATTTGCTGGTGCAATGGACTTATTTACAGAGTGTCCTATCTTGAGTATTGTGTACATGTGTACCTATGAGAATCGTGGTTATGACTACGATATTGATTTATGCTGTAGTGAGAAATGACAATTGATTTTCACTTAACCTGGATTGATTTCTTTTGATTTCACCTTTAATATTGTATACAGAACGATTTATGTATTTGGTTTGTCTTATTCTTTAAAAGAATATTCTTTTTCTAATCACATGAAAAATTTAAAAATCTTATGAATTCCCATTGGGTTTTTCATTTCCATTTATTAATGTCATATATGCATGAGTTATGTGAGTTGCTTCCTTTTGATGAATTGTTCATAAATTGTCACAAATAAGGAATTAGGACAAGGTGTTAACAAATCGGACATCCAAAAGAATGGGGATAGTCGCAACCCAGTCCTTTTCCACTTCGAGATACAGGTAGGGGCACACGTATATTGACGAATATATGACTATGACTAAGTCTGATGGTTTTTGGACTTATTGGTTAAATTCTCCATCACACACAGTCCACTTGGCAATGTGTAGGATTTGGAATGTGGTTGCTACGTGTCTTGCCACTGCGGCTAAATCATTTTAAGCCCAGGATTGTTGCTGCTGAGACATATACTGATTGTCACCTGCTGTCATCTATTGATATAATTCATGTAATGTAAGCCACAATGGGTGTGATATGTTGTGGTGGTTATGGGCAGGACTTAGAGTCTTGGCTGCATGGCCTAAGGCCATGCACCCAAGAACAAAGCTATAAGCACTTCAGTTATAAGCCACAATGGTTGTGATATGCTGCAGTGGTTGTGGCCAGGACCTAGAGTCTTGGGTGCATGGTAAAAGGCCATGCACCCAAGACTGAAGTTATAAGCACTGCAGTTATAAGGCACCATGGGTTTTATATAGTCCGGTGGTTGTGGGCAGGACATATATAGTCTGGTGGTTGTGGGCAGGACATAGAGTTTTGGGTGCATGGCCGCAGGCCAAAGGCCATTGGCCATACACCCAAGAACAAAGTTATAAGCACTGCAGTTATAAGGCACCATGGGTTTAATATAGTGCAGTGGTTGTGGGCAGGACGTAGAGTTTTGGGTGCATGGCCGCAGGCCATAGGCCGTAGGCCATACATCCAAGACTCTGGGCCCTGCCCACAACCACTGTAGCATATCACACTCATACATCACACCCATACAATCGAACATCTATCTGGTAGGTGTGGGCAGGGCCTACAGTCCTGGGTGCAAATTGAGTGTATGCTGCAGTTAAAATGTGTCATTCTATGGGCGTGCTAATGATTTATAAGCCACCATGCGTGTGATATGCTACGGTGGTTGTGGCCAGGGCCTAGAGTCTTGGGTTCTTGGCCGTAGGCCATACTCCCAAGACTCTAGGCCCTGGCCACAACCACTGCAGGATATCACAGCAATAGATACACCCATAGTATCGCATATCGATCAGGTGGTTGTGAGAAGGACCTAGAGTCTTCATGCACCCAAGACCAAATTTATACATAGTGAAGTTTTAAGCCACAATGGGTGTGATATGCTGTGGTGGTTGTGGGCAGGACCTAAAGTCTTGGGTGCATGGCCAAAGGCCATGCACCCAAGAACTCAGCTATAAGCACTGCAGTTATAAGCCACAATGGTTGTGATATGCTGCAGTGGTTGTGGCCAGGACCTAGAGTCTTGGGTGCATGGCCAAAGGCCATGCACCCAAGACAAAATTAATACGTAGTGAAGTTATAAGCCGCAATGGGTGTGATATGCTGTGGCGGTTGTGCGCAGGACCTAGAGTCTAGGCCATGCACCCAAGAACAAAGTTATAAGCACTGCAGTTATAAGGTACCATGGGTTTTATATAGTGTGGTGGTTGTGGGCAGGACGTGGAGTTTTGGGTGCATGGCCGCAGGCCAAAGGCCGTAGGCCATACATCCAAGACTCTAGGCCATGCCCACAACCACCGTAGCATATCACATTCATACATCACACCCATACAATCGAATATCTATCTGGTAGGTGTGGGCAGGGCCTATAGTCCTGGGTGCAAATTGAGTGTATGCTGCAGTTAAAATGTGTCATTCTATGGGTGTGCTAATGATTTATACGCCACCATGTGTGTGATATGCTACGGTGGTTGTGGCCAGGGCCTAGAGTCTTGGGTTCTTGGCCGTAGGCCATACTCCCAAGACTCTAGGCCCTGGCCACAACCACCGCAGGATATCACAGCAATAGATACACCCGTAGTGTCGCATATCGATCAGGTGGTTGTGGGAAGGGCCTAGAGTCTTGGGTGCATGGCCAAAGGCCATGCACCCAAGACCAACTGTATACTTAGTGAAGTTTTAAGCCACAATGGGTGTGATATGTTGTGGTGGTTGTGGGCAGGACCTAGAGTCTTGGCTGCATGGCCTTTGGCCATGCACCCAAGAACAAAGCTATAAGCACTGCAGTTATAAGCCACAATGGTTGTGATATGCTGCAGTGATTGTGGCCAGGACCTAGAGTCTTGGGTGCATGGCCAAAGGCCATGCACCCAAGACTGAAGTTATAAGCACTGCAGTTATAAGGCACCATGGGTTTTATATAGTCCGGTGGTTGTGGGCAGGACATAGAGTTTTGGGTGCATGGCCGCAGGCCAAAGGCCATTGGCCATACACCCAAGAACAAAGTTATAAGCACTGCAGTTATAAGGCACCATAGGTTTTATATAGTGCAGTGGTTGTGGGCAGGACGTAGAGTTTTGGGTGCATGGCCGCAGGCCATAGGCCGTAGGCCATACATCCAAGACTATAGGCCCTGCCACAACCACGGTAGCATATCACACTCATACATCACACCCATACAATCGAACATCTATCTGGTAGGTGTGGGCAGGGCCTACAGTCCCGGGTGCAAATTGAGTGTATGCTGCAGTTAAAATGTGTCATTCTATGGGCGTGCTAATGATTTATAAGCCACCATGCGTGTGATATGCTACGGTGGTTGTGGCCAGGGCCTAGAGTCTTGGGTTCTTGGCCATAGGCCATACTCCCAAGACACTAGGCCCTGGCCACAACCACTGCAGGATATCACAGAAATAGATACACCCATAGTATCGCATATCGATCAGGTGGTTGTGGGAAGGGCCTAGAGTCTTCATGCACCCAAGACCAAATTTATACGTAGTGAAGTTTTAAGCCACAATGGGTGTGATATGCTGTGGTGGTTGTGGGCAGGACCTAGAGTCTTGGCCATGCACCCAAGAACTCAGCTATAAGCACTGCAGTTATAAGCCACAATGGTTGTGATATGCTGCAGTGGTTGGGGCCAGGACCTAGAGTCTTGGGTGCATGGCCAAAGGACATGCATCTAAGACTGAAGCTATAAGCACTGAAGTTATAAGTCAGCCTGGGTGTGATGTGGTGCGGTGGTTGTGTGCACGACCAGAGCCTTAGGGGCATGGCCGCAGGCCATGCGCCCAAGACCAAAGTTATAAGCAGTGAAGTTATAAGCCACCATGGTTTAGATATGCTGCAATGGTTGTGGGTAGGACCTATAGTCTTGGTTGCATGGCTGCAGGGTGTAGGTCGTAGGTTATACATCCAAGACTCTAGGCCCTGCCTACAGCCACTGCACCATATTACTGCCATAGATCAGACGTACAGATTCGAATATGTATGAAATGTGTGAAATTATACTTACTGTTTACTTTGTTGAGATTCAATATATTTCTTACATGACTTTAGTACTTGGCGGAAATATCCTTTTTCAATTTCTGTGATAAAAGAAAAGAGCATGTTAGTGTTTGTATTTTATAAAGACTTATTACATTTTACAATCGACATTTTACCATTTGTTCCCTCATATTTAGTTTACAAACCAGTGTACTGTGCATTTTGCTCAGTTTCTGTGTTTGTTTTTCTAATCATTGGGTCTGGGGGGAAAAAAATCCTTGTCGGATTAAAAAAACCCTTTCCTTGCTATCCTACAAACTATTTCTTTTTTTCCTTTGAGTGTTCACTTGTTGTTTCTGATTAATGTTATGTATGTTGGCTTGGTGCAGATTTTTTAAACAGTTAGATACCTGTTGGCGTATTCTAACTGTGTATTTTCTGTTACAAATCTGTGGTATTCATTTATCTGTGTGGTTGGTATACACTCTTGGGCAATAAGATACCTGTTGGCGTATTCTAACTGTTTATAGTCTTTTACTTCAATTTTTGTTAATGTTGAAGTACACATACTTTAATAACATTAGTTATTAAATGTTGGCTTTAAGAAGATTAAATACGCGTTTGTAAGATTTGCTGGTAATCTCTGCTTTAGAGTAATTCTACTATCATTACATTCGAACATCCACATTTCTTTTTATTATATGCAGTGTAGTGACCTGCATTGGTTGTGGCTCCTGCATGGTAGATTATACCTATTGTTGTGAAGGTTTTCTTACCAAGTTACACCTGACCGTGTGTGAATCCAGTCAGCTTGCAGTTGTTTTTGGTACCATCTGCATTGTAACGTAGAAGCATTAGCATTATGTAGTTACTATGTGTTTGTATCAGTAAGGTGGAGCGATTATCTGAATTGCAGATAGTACATAATCTGCCATGGTTTGCATTTTGTAGAAGTTGCTGAAATGGAATGGATTCACAATTAGGTATGGATACATACATAAATGGCTCATTTGGGATGTGTTCCTGTGTCACATTGTTACCGAGAGTGCATGTATGTTTCCACATGTATGGAATCTGGAAGATTTCATTTATAAGTATGTTTTTGTTTTCGAGTACTTGTAGTAAGTACATTAGAAATTTGTGTGGATCTTCTTGTGATTTTATAGTGAATCTCACCATTCCAGCACAGTAGTCCAATTGTTGTCTTATTCCGTGAACCCGATACATGTTGTCAGGATTGTTTGTTGCGTTAATATGAAGGACTAACATTTGCAAACACAATTGGTCTGTACTGTGTAAGTAAATGTTGTTAACAATTGGTGGCAATTTAAATAGAATATTCATTGCTACATTTGCGTAGCAATTTACACCAGTTTCATTTGAAAATTTGAATGGACCAGATAGTTCTGTCTCTGAGTGATTTTTTCTGAGTTTTTGTTCCTTCTTTGAAGAAGTACCTGATTTACTTTCCCCAATAGGTTCTTTTTTGCTTGTGGTAATTGATGACGTTTTAGCTTCTTTTGTTTTCTTTGAAGGATTTGCCGTCAGATTCTGTTGCATTTCTGTTTAAATTAGTTTTGTTTTACAACGTTTTCCTTTTTCTGGAACAGGATATGATTTCAGATGGGGGGTGTACAGTGAATGCAGTCTATTGTATTCTAAAATGCAAGGAATATCAGCGTTCACTTTACTTGCATCAAAGTTGATTAAAAATAGACTGTCAAGTGTACGTAAGCGTGATAGTGCGATGTAGCTCATGCCTTCTTTAAAGACTGTGTTTCCTATATCTATCAATGCTTTGTCTAGGGTAAGACCTTGGGATTTATGAATGGTGACTGCATATGCAAGAGTTAGAGAAAATTGTTCTCTATGTACACACATGTCTTTGCAGAGAAGGAATCGAGCTGTTGAGCGCCCTATCCTTTTTACTATCCTTTTAACCTTTCAAAGTTTGTCAAAGCGAATATTGACAAACTGAATGTTGTTGTCACGTGGGTATGTTTGAAAGCCAACAACTGCACCCAGTGCCCTATTAACTAGCCCTTGCTCCACGTCAAGGTTACGTTTAAGCATTACTCTACAATTTAAGGATTATTTTAATATTTTCTCCAACCCAGCTGTGTTGGAGATTGAATTTTCTAAGGTATTTACTCTTGTTGTGGCTTGCTGACACATGGGTAGTGTCATACCATGTACGTCCAGTTTGTCTGTGGATCAAATTTCAATTATTGGCTGCATTTCAATTTCTAACATGGTTTCATTGAATTTGAAAAAGCTTGCAAGAGTTGGCATGAAGGCCATACAATTGACATTTTTGTGCGCAAATTGATCCATAACATCAGTAGCACATGCGTTATCGCCATAAAGTGCATGAATGTGCCAGTTTTTCAATATTGCTTGTGCTTCTTGAGAGTACACCAATTCTAATACTTTTAAAAATTTTGGTGTAAGTAAGGTCTGCAGATTGACGCATGTTTTCTGTTAATTCTCTATATTGGAAATATATTGGAAATGTTGCCAAAGGTTGACATTTCCTATGCTGCCAACTGTTTTACGGCAGAGTTTGTGCCCTAAGCTTTTAAAAATAGGTTCATCTTTCACTGGTGTCAATTGTAGAAGATCTCCGAAAACGATAATGTGTTTTCCTGCAAAGAGTTCTTCATAGTTTGTTTTAAGTACTTCATGCAATCTGAGGTGAATAAAAGCCAACATTAGGCTGGAGACCATGCTCACTTCATCTATTAGTAGCATTTTCATTTGTTTTAATACTCTGCGTAGTTCCATTGCAGCTTCTGCAGAAAGTTTGTAATAGTCTAATTTGTTTTGGTGTTCTACTGGCAGGAGTAGTAATCGGTGTAAAGTGACACCGCCTATGTTGTAGGCAGCTAAACCTGTGGGGGCAGTTACAACAGTTGACAGTTTGTTGTTTGTCAATTGTTGAAGGAACTTGCTGATGATTTTGATTAAGAATGTTTTTCCTGACCCAGCTTCACCACTGACGTACAGTAGTATGGGTTTGTAATTTTGGCAGTTACATTCTTTATTTTCGTGTTGTACACCATGTGAAATTTCTTTTGTTACTTCTTCAAAAATGGTGCGCTGATCTTTGTTAAGTTTTGATTGTAGTACAGTTAAGTCTTCTATATCTTCTTCATAGTGACACATGGTGTTTTCCACTTCTGTCATAGCTAATGCTGTCTCATTTGCTATTAGTGGCTGTCCTAGTGGTTCTTGACTTCCTGTTACAGAAAGTTGACTACTGTCGGAAGTGTCTTTATCTAGTTGGGCCTGAAGTTCTTCTTCGTGTTGCTGTTCATTGTGCAACATTGTTTTGTACTGCGTAAAGTTCACATTGGCGATAGTGCTTTCATTTGCTTTGAAAGCGTCTTCATAGGAGTCATAGGGCCTCATTACGACCCAGGCGGTAAGTTACCGCCTGGGCCGTGACTTTACCACCATGGTGTAAACTACGTTTACGACATGGTGGTTGGAGGACTTACCGCCCCATTCCGACCTTGGCGGGGTGGTAAGTCCCCAATCCCCATTTACCCTTCCCCATTCCCATTTTTGCCCCATAGGGCATAATGGGAGTGGGGAAGGCGTCAATTACGCCACCGTAAATTACGGTGGTGTAATTAACTCCATGGTCCCTTAGCGCCATGGATTTTAACACCTGCTAAAAGCAGGTGTTAAATCCGCCATGGCGCTAAGGGACCTCGTACTCAGGCGGTAAGGGTCGGCGCTGTTTACGCTGCCGTAAACCCCTTACCGCCTGGGTCGTAATGAGGCCCATAGTAATCTAGTATCTCTTCCTCTTTTCTCCATGTTTTAAAAAGTGTAGCAGGGACATGTAATATAGTTCTTTCTGTTGAGGAGTTTTTAATGACAATTTGACATGATTAATTAAGCTTCGTTTGGTAAGTTTCACTAAGCTGCCGTCACAATCTGTCACTCTATATCTACCTTTGCTTTCATCGGGTTTTATATTATTTTTGCATGCAAAGTTTTGAGCTATGTGGTAAAGACACATGGGGCCTCATTACAACTCAGGCGTTAAGGGTTAACGCCACCGTTAACCCTTAACGCCTGAATCTGATTTTAACCTGCCATGGTGCTAATTACGCCGCCGTAATTTACGGTGGCGTAATTAGCGCCTTCCCCACTCCCATTATGCCCTATGGGGCAAAAATAGGAATGGGGAAGGGAAAATGGGAAATGGGGATTTACCGCCCACTCACCTTGGACTGGGGCGGTAAATCCGCCATCCACCATGGTTTAAACAGAGTTTACACCATGGTGGTAAAGTTGGTGCACTTAGCACCAAGGTTGTAATGAGGCCCAAGGTTTCCAAAGTGGTACTCTTGTTCGGGTAGTATGTGTCTAGTAAATTGTTTTTTAAAATGTCTTGGCTGTTGGGATCATTTTTGGCAATCGTTTCTATGTCCTCATATGATTTGAGTACTCTTTTTCTAGATTTAGCAGGACCAAGACTTAGCCATACTATGTTTTCGGATTTTCCAACAATCTGCAGCTTCATAGGCGCCACATTCTCTATGAGAGAGCATTTTTATGCCTAGGCTGTACAATTTCTGAGATAGTGTTTTGTCTGATGATAGGTCTTTCCAGAGGTCTTGAAGCTCTGTTTTTTGTGCTTTTGTTAAGTAGGCTGTAACATATTGTGCAACTGCAGTGGAATTGTCTACAATGTACTGCACATCTATGTTTGCATTCCATAAAAGGGCAATGATTGCATTGTAATCATTGATACATTTTGATTCTTCTGTTCTTTTTATGTAATACGTGTTCTTAGGTGATTTACCTTTAACACTATGTCGAACTGAAGACATGAAGTTGTTCACTTCACCTGTTTCTGTAACTGGTCTAGGGAAACCAAAGTGGCATTTGGTATAGTATTTCCCTTTGCTTTTGTATTTGTGACAACAATATTGCCACATTTGTGTCTTTGAAATTGTACAATCTGTCCATGAAGGGATTTCACAAGTGACATATTTCTGGATGAACTGCAAAACAGTGGCATCACTGTCCTGACCAAATTTAGGTGCACCTTTGATCCATAAAAGCATGTGAATATGTGGTGCTCCTCTGGCTTGGTATTCTTTTCTCCAAAAGAAGTGTTGTACCTCTCTGAGGGGAGGAACAGTTTTATTACAAATAAAGTGTAGCATAGCAATGAAACAATGATGGAAATATCTTTAAACATTAACAAGATCTAGAGAGGAAACTTCTCCAGGTGTTAGTATATCTATGTTGGTTTTGTTGTTGTTTGATATGCGTAGGAAATCATGTAAATCTTCCCATGCATACTCTGCACAACTTAATGTAACAAATCAAGTGGGTGGTCCAAGGTTTCTGATCATACAACGTACATCTCTCTGCCGTCGGAACCAATATTCTTTCGTACCACGCATTTTTGCAAACAGATTTGGTATACTTGATTGTAAAACCTCATCTTTTTCTTTCACTTTTTGTATTAATTGCATAGCTGGCATATTTTGAAAGTGGTTTCCCGATTTCAATATGTGTGCACCTCCGTAACATAGGGTTGCTAGTTCACTTTCAAAGAGTAGGTGGAATATGTATTGCACATTTTGTCTAAATCTGGGATCTTGAGAATACATTCGTAATGAGCGGCATTCTGATGCTGTTATCTGAGTGGGTCTATCATCGTATCTTCCTCCTTTGCCAGTAGGAAATAGCAGTGGACAAGCACGTGCTTCTATACTTTTTTCCCATATGCTCATTGGTGACCCTTTGGTTTTTCGCATTTGGTAAGTTACTAGTGCATCATCTATGCTCTCATTAGAGTGCAATGGATGAATTGTGTAATGGTCCAAGAGAGTGGATGCTGCAGAAGGATCCAGAAGTTCAAATGGACCAGTTTCTGATGACTCTTGAATTATTTCAGTTGTTTCCCTTAAGCTTTCTTCAATATTTATTTCTTTGTAGTATTCGTTATTGTCTTTCAGATATTGCAAGGCTCGTCTAACTTTATATAAGTCCACGAGTTTTTGTCAAATATTTTTGGATTTTGTTGGTACACCATTTACTAAGACAATTAAATAATGCTCTATTGGACGTTGCACTCCTAGAGTGTGCACATTTTCTGTCAGATCCAATGGCAAATAAACTACTTTGCCACAAATGCCTTTCACCAATTCAAAGGGAGGTAATTTTGCTGTTTTTTTTTTTTAAGTGTATCATTGCTTGAAATGGGTGAACAGTTTGAATTATGATGCTCTCATACAAATTGAGTTTTTGCAGGGGTTTTGGTAGTGGGAATAATTCCAAATTATTTGTGATAGCATGTGAATGACTTTGGTTGTTGTCCAGTTTTGTAGTGCAGTAACTGCAACATATTAGGGGTTCCCTTATTTCGTATTTGTTTTCTGCTAAAAGGTAGAGAGCTAATTCAAATCATTTGGATTCTTCATTGTCTTCTATTTTGTATGTTACGCCTATAGTTTTTGTGTTCCTTTCGTAAAACGTTCTGCGGCAACACACACACACACATGGTTTGGTACTTCAGCGGATGTACTTTTAAATTTTAGTATTTCTTTTTTGTATGTGTGTAATAGAAGGTTGCTATGTGCAGAATTGTTGCTAGTCTGTTCTAAAACTATTGCATTTTGTAAGTGGCTTTCACTTCCAAAATATTTTCTCTGGATACGGTTGATTTCTTCTTGTAGGTATCTGGGTGCACCATGCAGAAGAGTGTTATTTAAATTGGCTAATTCTAAAGCTGGACTTTTAGCATAGTACAGTTTATACACTAGATTTCTTACATTTGAATGATGTGTTGATATCATTTTGATATCATGGAAGGTGCTTTTACAAATAGGTCCTGAAATGCAGGCTAATGAATGTCCTTGTAGTCCTGTGTATTTGCGCACTGGACAGGTATCCATATCTTGCAGCCCTTTCATTTTGATTTTGTCGTTACCTTTCACATACTGATTGAGGAACTGACGTAAAGAATTGAAAGATTTGCTGGAATGTTACACATTGACGTGCACGGCCATTTGTATACTGGACGGTCTTCTTCAGTCGACTCGAGAGGTAATTCTGAGTTTTCAGGGGATACTTTTGTAAGTAGTGTTTTTGTTCCAGGATGGTATTATTGATTTTTTCATACCCTCGTCCACTGCTATGGATGGCAATTGTGTTTGTTTGATTTTGTTTGTATGCTTCTTCATTAAAATATGGTTCTGTGGTCATTGTGTGACTCCATTCACCTCCACAAATATTTAAGAAGTTATTTTTGTTGACATTCCGATTATTGAGAAGATTCTTTTGTAGTTTAGCACTTAGTTTTGTTAGTGGTGTCATCCTATTTAACACTAAAATAAATAACTTCCTTTTGAGAAGGATTGCACTGTCTACGAGAGCTTGTAGGATTAATTTTCTATGGTAGGTTTATGGGTTGAGGGTGATTTCGCTCCTCTTATTAGATTCTGAAGGACTCTGTAGCGGAACATTTTTGCTAAAATACTTGCTAGTACATCAGGATTTATAGGAGCATTGTTAGCAGTAGTGATAGCCGAATTCTTGTAAAGCATTTTCTGTTTCGTGCCACATTTTTATAGAGGAGCCAAAGTTTCTGTAGTTGAAGCTTCCTTTGTTTCGCTAAATGACTGTATTAGCTGTTTTGTTTCAACGTTCTGTACAAACTCTGCTAGAGATGGATGCTTACTTTGGACACTTTTATTTTCATTTACTCTATTTCTGTGTTCCTTTCTACGGACTTGCTTTTTGGTAGGCATTCTTTGGGGTCTGTTGAAAAAAAAGAAGGCATGGGTTGGTCTGTTTTACAATGTATGTGTGCTGTGTGCATGCGTGTATGAGTTTGATGGGGAAGATGTTTGAGGTGGTGTGTGAATGTGCATTGGGCAGTTACAATGAGTTGGGGAGGCTATTTTTCTGTTTGTATATTACTACACTGTGCTTCAGATGAGAGTAGAAAGTGAGCTAGTGGTGAGGAGAAGCATTAATAGTAAACATAATGATATAAAATTAAAACAGCTATTTGTTTTGTAGTACTAACATTCTAAGGCTTCTGTTTGTTATTTGTGTTCCAAAAACACAGGGATTTGTGTGCTATTCTGCCTGTTATTCTTTGTTTAATAAATGGGGATTTGGGGGTAGAGTGGTTCAGAAATCTATGTTTTTTTGGTGCGCAAATTACATAAATAACCCACACAGTATCTTTGAGGTACAGTAAGAATATAAAGGTATTTTTGTGGAATGACCAGGTTTCTTCGGATATGTTGTTTGCAATGTAGATGCTGTTGATTTTCAGGAGAGTAGTCTTCACTGCAATTGTAAAAGGAAGAAGTTATTAATTTTGTGTGTTTAAAGCAGTGATGTTAATGTACACGTTCATTTCGCATCTTTCGTCGGAGTATTCTCGTTTGATATCTCAACACAGTGGGCCTCATTCTGAGGTTGGTGCTAGTAATGGCCTTATTAGCGCCATGACTAGCACCAATACCGGTATCGCCACCGACTTGGTGGTATGGGGACTTACCAGTCTATACCGACCTTTGCGGGTCCGGTAAGCCATTCCCCATTCCCATTTCTGCCCCCATAGGGCTCAATGGGAATGGGGAAGGCGCTAATAATGGTACCGTAAATTACGGTACCATTATTAGCTCTGAGGTCCCTTTGCGGGTCCCGTCCATAACGCCTGGTAAAAGCAGGCGTTAAGGACGGGGCCGCAAAGGGACCTCGGAATAGGGCGCAAAGGGATTACCAGAACCGGTTTCCTAACCGTTACCGGTAAACCCTTTGCGCCCACCTCGGAATGAGGCCTAGTGTATGTGTGCATTTCATTTCACTATATGCAAACTTTATATGTTATTTGCAGTATGTTAGTTGAAACTGCTTCGCAAATGAGTACAATTTTCAGTTCATGAAATTCCCTTGTTTTTTTAAGCTGTGTTGTCCGTAGCAGAGAGGTTTGGAAGTGATAGGTCATTATAGTAGATGGGAAAAATTTGAATACTTTCATATTATAAGTAGGAATGCGAAAAATCGGGGGCACCTCAGAGGGAAATGTCACCACAGCAATTGGAACGTTTATTTTTCTTATACGATCGCATTGGAAGTAGCATTAATTTAGGCGGAAGACAGTAAAAAATTGTGACATTTTCTAATGGAAAATCGAGTTTTGCGCATAAATCGGGAGGGTTGGTAAGTATGTATAGGTTATGCGGGAGAGAGTAAGCAATAGTGCGATTTCTCAATGACAAATTGGAAGACTTGCACTTAAAGCGAGAGCGTTGGTATGTATTGGCTATGCAGATTTAGTGGCATTAATTTGTTTAAATGGAATCATAAGAGTTGCACATGTTCTCTGAATAAAATATGCATACCTGTACTTTGTACTCATTCATGTGCGTATGCATGGAGCTATAAGTAGAAATCCGCGACACTTGCACAGTAGTTTTTGAAGTAGGTGCTTTGCAATGATATGCGACTTGCATTCAGAGTGATCAACAGTACATTTGAAGTGCGGAACTCTGATGATGGAGTTAGATGTAGAGGTCTTGAATGTGATTGCTGGATGGTTGTCTGACTGCTTAGCTGTGTCCAATGAGGGAATGGATTAGTGAGTGATGTGGAAAGTGTAGAAGGACTGGCTTAGAGTTACGAGCCGCACGGACACCGCGCTTGTCCGCGGGTAGGGCGTGCCACATACGTGGTTCTACAGCAAATCCAGCAAGGAAAGGGGACAGTAGGCATCAGCTAATCAGATGTTCACATTGTTCATTTGTGTCGAAAGAGAGTGTGTGTAGTGAAGATGGCAGAGGTGGAGACAGTCAGGGTGTTGGTGCTTGGAGATATTTGTGTCCATGGTTTACAGCACTATTCTGAATGTAGGCATGTGGCAAACAATTTCGATGTCAGAGGAGTGGAGGTGGTGTGGAGCGCTGCGACTGATTGCAATGTAGCGGCAATTCTCCAAGTTTGCAGAGATATGCGTAGGATGACCAGTGCCCATGTGGTAGTTTTGCACTATGGTGCTTGCCATTTGGGCTACTTGAGTTCACCTACTTTGCTGGAAGATTTGGAACAGTTGGTTCAAGCAGTCATTAACATCTTTCCAACTGGGAAAGTCATTTTTTCTGGCTTACACCCTAGAGCAAAATAGGACAACAGTTCTGTTTTTTGTCCTGATCAAAGTATTGGGAGGTGTACCATCAATCGTGGCATGCGTGCTTTCATGTTACGAGCTGGTATGTTTTTCTGCAGCCACGAGAACATTGTTTCCAGTAATGCGGCTTATTTGGCGCAAATGGTGTTTCTTTATCTTTTTTGGGGAAATGCCATGTTCTTTTGGAATGTAAGGCTTGCTTTGGAGAAGGTACTGTGATGATTGTAGGAGTAAAGTAAGAAGAAAAAAAATCAAAAAAATACAAAATAACAGATGTCTGTCAGGCAGATGCAAAACCCCCCAAAAAACGGCTCTTTTCAGAGCCCACCTTAAAAGGGAAAAGGGGAATACTATTTAAATGTACAGTCGTCACTCTCAGATCCTCTACGTGCCCGCGGACATGGCGGTAGTCTGCAGGCAGAGCGTATTACCAACTGGGATTCTGGGGTGGAGACGCAAGCAAATGAGAATGAGCGAAGCTAGGGATTGGTCAGTAAAGTTCAGTGGGTGTGTTCTGAACGGAGAGATTTAGTGAGAACGTTTTTTACCTGAGAGGAGAACAGACAGCAATGGCTGTGTGTGCTCGAAAACAGATTATCTAGATTTTGGGAGACTCATGGATACATTGGTTGAAGATGCATGCAGAACGTTGCGGTATATCTGCAGATCTTGGATTTTCTCATGTGGAAGTGTACTGGCATGCAGTGCGTGGAATGAAGTGGCTGGACTTGTTACCTCTCTGTGCTACTCTACAGACAGAGCGTCATCCTGTTATAATTATCATTCATTGTGGAGGAAACATTTTAGGGCATGTGTCTGGAATTTCTTTGCAATTTGCAATGAAGGAAGGACTTGCGAAGGTCATGGACATGTTTCCAAATTGCCAAGTACTTTTTTTCCTGTATTGCACAAAGACAAATGTGGCTGCGTTCTTCTTCATTTGGTCCACAAATGGAGAAAGTGAGGGGCAATGTCAATAAGGCTGTTTGTGCCTTTCTAAGAGATTTTGGCATGTCCTCTTTCCACAATGAAAACATTTTTTTTCGTAGCACATTCATTTTTCGCAGAGATGGAGTCCATTTTACATATGTTGGCAATCAGATTTTTCTTAGACATGTACAAAATGCATTGTGACCTTTTTTATTCATTTGTTTGTTTGTAATGCGTCGGTAGCCCGCAGGCATCAGGGCGCAGAGAGACAAATTAGAGTTAGGCAGAACGCTAGGTGGGAACTAGCGGTGGCACATTATTTAAAGAGATGAGTCTTCAGGTTTTTCCTAAAGATTAACAGGTTAGGCTCTGCTCTCAAAGTAACTGGAAGATTGTTCCACTGTTGAGCTGCACGGACCGAAAAGATTTCCCAGCACCCGTAGTTTGGGATGCCTGGGGTATCTGTAGCTTGCTAGATGTTTGAGATCTTAGAGCCCTATTAGGGATGTATCGTGTGAATTTGGTTCTAAGGTAGGATGGAGCCACTCCGTACAAACATCAGTGTACTAGAGTCATGGACTTAAAGAGGATTCTCTCCTCAACTCTAAGCCAGTGGAGGGATCTTCTAGCCTCTGTCACATGACTTCTTCTATCGATCCATTTTACGACCCAGACTGCATTGTTCTCCATTATCTTTCATTTACTGATGCATTTTATGGAGGCTCCCAGCAGCAATCAATTACCATAGTCCAAACGTGCCAGTATAATGGCCCTGGCTATTGTGGTCAGATTATTTTCTGTCAGAAAAGGGCATATAGCTATCAATAGCCTAATATAGTATATGTTGGTTTTATGAAGGTAGTTTGCCTGGGATTCTGATGCCAAGGACGTCTCCAGCATCATCCCAAGTGTTTCGACATGGGAGACCACCTTAATGCATGAGTCTTTAATGGTAAACTCTTCAAATTCTTTACCGCGCTTAGCCCTTGCTTGACCAGAGCCGAAAACCATAAGCTCAGTTTTTTTTACTGTTCAAGCACATCCAATTATCTTCCATCCATTTGTCTCTCAGATTGCAGATGGTTATAATCTTTTCCTTATCTAGTTGGTATTCTCCCTCAAGCTCAAACACTAACTGTGTATCATTGGTGTAGTTAGTAAAATGAACGCCGATGAATTCTAAGAGTACACAAAGATATTTCATAAAAAGATTAAAGAGCATCTTTGATGTCCCGGGTGTAACACAGTGCGAATTTCAGGGTTTTTTTGGTTTTACCTCGAACCATAATGTCACGTTTAAAAAGGTTTTTTGTAGTAAATTTCACAGGTTTTAGTAGCGCAACTTAACCATAACGCCCCCCTAACAAAGTTTTTTTAGTGAATTTTACAGATTTTTAGTAGGGCAACTTAACCATAACGTTCCTTTAACAAAGTTCTTTTTACTGAATATATATATATACAAATATATATATATAATAATACAAATGTCTTAACCAGCTCTGCATTCAGTCAGTCACTCGATTTATAAGCAGTGAATAAACAAGCCAACTGTTTCTCCAAGGTCTTATTTAGGCATTACTTAGCCCCTCTCATACATATGAGAGGCATGTGAATTGTAAATTAGTAAACTAAACAGTCAGTGATCATTTTCTAAGTGGGTTACTCAATGCTTAGAGAATAAATGAAATGCTAATCACTGCTTAGAAACTGTATTTAAATGTTTCAACTTCTTGATAAATGCTTGAATGATGGTAGGCAAGCATTTTTCTTTGCCTATCTTTGCCTAGCTGAGATACAGAACTGGTGAAGAACACTGGCCTTAATTTTCAACAAAATATGTGGATTGTGTTGAGATCAACAGACAAGGACAGGGGTTCTTTTGTCAAAAGAGGGGACTGATATTTCCAGATAGAGGAACCCAAAATGAACCATAATGGACATGGGACATGTACAGGAGGCTCCCAGGTTATGATTGGCTGTGCAAGTGTCATGTGACACAGGGAGAGAACAGCTGCCCCTGGCCAGGGAGCAGACTCTTCCTGGAGCATCTGTAGTCCAAGAACGAGGCCTGTCTGCTGCTTATTTGCTGGTTCTTTAGCGCACCCTGCAGCGGTGGCGGGGAGGGTTAGGAGTGCCTGGGCTAGAGGAGGAATTTGTACGCTTGATTCGTAGGCTCCTCTGGTGGTTTGTGCTGCTGCATTCATGCAGAGCACCCATGAAAATATTGCCCGATTGGGGAGTGTTAATGGGATGTTCAGGTGGATCTCTGCCGTCATGCTTCTTCCTGGGCAGAGAGACCCATCAGATTTTCCCATTTCGTGTATCATGCTAGTAGCTCCAACTAAATATTGGCCAACCAGCTCCTGAATATCCACCCTAGTAGGCCCTTTGTTGTCGGCTGATGTGTAAGCAAACAGTTTGGTGGTAGGAATATTGATACCTGTGAGGGCCTGTGTGTGGCACTCTCCCTACTTAAATCAAGGACCAAAGTGCCACGGCTGCATTCAGAAAAGGATTTGCGACCCTTGTCTTCAGGGAAGTGCTTAACTCTTAGCTTGGATTGCCTACCTCACTGACACTCTTGGGTGGTCTCTGGTCAATTACACCGTGGACCCTCTTGCACGTACCTGACTTCTCTCATGTTGTCTATTGCTCTTGGCTGTGTACCAAATGTTACTGGACTTGTCTCTCAGTGCCCCTCTGTCATGTTTACTGTGGTGCTCTATTGTGACTGCCGGTTCTTGCCCACCAATGTTATGATATGATAAGCCATGTATTACGTGCCTGTAAACAAGTGTTTCCAGGCGCTAGAAGTATTTTGTGTCCTGTTGTTGACATCTTTTATAGGGTCTGTGTGTGCCCTCCTTCTACTTACACTCTTTGCCTGCATCTTACCACTTTCATGACCGGACTGTTACAAGGCTGTGAGAGTCAGCACTCACCCATCCAACCTGTGGGGTTCCATGTGTTAAAATCGTGGCAAAAATGGCTGTTTACACAACAAATCGTGGCAGAAACGCTGTGGTTTCACTGCCGCAATCCATGTAAAGGATGCAGGGGACACCCCGCAACCCCCAGACCCATTATACCATCTAGGGAGAGCGGGGACACCCCCGCAAACCCAGATCCCCTTAAATGGTATAATGGGGTACACTTTTAATAGGTGAAACCACTGCATTTTTGCCACGATTTTTTGTAAAGGCAACATTTTTGCCGCAATATTATTACTGCATACCACCTGCGTCACCAAGGAGTGACTGGGTTTCACACAAGGCCCCTTATGAACCAACTGGAAATTACAATGAATGAAAATAAAACTAAACAAAACAGTCCCTCTCAGACAGCCTTCAGGGCAGACAGCATGCTCTGGGTTACATCATTTGGAGCACTGTATGTACATTTTAATGACAAATTACAATAATGACCATTCAAGTATCATGAGTCAAGTGCAGCAAACAAGTTGAGTGCGGAATCGAAAGTCCCCACTCGATCTCAACGTGACCAAGGCTGCCTCTTTACTGGCATACAGGCACCCATTATTGGGGAGTGAGAGCCACGGTGGGCCTCGGCACATGATTCTTAATGCACAGAACCCCGCGCACTCGGAGAGATAAGTGGGCCTGCTTGACTGATTGGTGGTAATGGGTCTACAGAAAAAAAAAAACAATATAATTGAATCTAATTACAACAGCCCAACGAAGTGGTAAATGGATTAGGAAGGGAAAGCAAGAGGCCGGGGCCTTGAGATTGCGAGCTGAGGGTCTTGTAAGGTCGGACTTTGCTCATTAGTGGCAAGCAGCACTCGTCCATCACCGGGAATCATCTCATACCGCGAAGAGGCGCCGATTCAGGGATCAAGGGACATTGAATTGCAAGCTTTGCTGTGTATAATTCCATTTGAAGGCCCTGTCTTCTGTCCCCGGTCGATAACATGCTTTATGCGCCTTATTTGTCTTACTGGATGCAAAAGACTGGCAACAGCTATTGATGGGCTGGCGATTCAGTAAGAGAACGGGCATTTTACGAAGCCGCCGGAAGGAGATGGGTGACTTGACCTGCCGTGCCCACTGTCTGCTCCTGGTGAAGTTCATAATGTCACTGCATTGTGTGAGGGGGGGGCGCTGTCTCAGCGCTTCCATGTCATTAGGTCAATAGTAATCACTTCGAGCTAATTTACTTCGAGTATTTACTTCGACATTTTACTTCGATTGTTTTTTATGGGGGTCCACCCATTTCCCCCCTTCTGTAAAGCCTCTTTGTAGTCATCAGCACTCAGAACTCATACACAGATCCTATGTGGAGTCTAGATTGGTCCAGGTAAGGCTTTATTATACAGTATGTACATTATGTACATAATCCAGTTACTTTTGTTAGTATTTACAGTCACGTTTGGACAGGACAGGAACATGGATGGGTATTAACAGTACTAACAGAGGAGCAGACCCACCGGCCATCCTATCATACCCAGCTCAGGCCCCCAACTGACACTCTCAGAACATTTGCACACAGATTCACTCAACATTCTCCTGAGCTGCATTCATGCATCAACATTCTGATAGCAAGCACACCTGGCCAGTGACAAGACAAGACTACAATATAAACATCTCCCTTTCATACCAGATTCCACCACAACACCCCCTCCCCTTCATTGCTACCACTACCCCAATCCCCTCCACACCCACTCTTAACTCCTTAATCCACAAATACCTATATATTATTCGAAGTAATTGCTGTTGTTGAAACCACGGGATATAATCTCAGCAATTGGAGGCATAGGTTTCCGGTGCAGACCTAATCAGACTAGAACCGGTTTGCTTGATCATCGTATATTTCCAATGCGCTTCTCTTCTCCTTTCACAAGAGGGTGGACAGGCAGAGCTAGCGCTACAAGAAACTAACTGTACCAAGCTGCCTGGGCACCACTAGCAAAGAGGCACTTGGGGATCCCATTTTGGCCCTCTAACATCAAATCTGGCCTCTTCACAAGGGAGGAGTGATGACAAGGTGGCATTTTGCCCAGGCCAAAGCATTGCAACGGCCCTTTGATTCTGTTTTAAAAACACCATTACAGTTAGTTGTACCATAAATGGCACAGTTGGGTGGCGGTATTACCTGCAAAGAGGTTAAGGGTTAAGTGAGCATCATAGCTACATCCTCGCCCACCAAGGTAGGTTGTCTTGGAGCACACCTCGTTGTGCCAGGCAACCTGGCAGTGTGTAATCTGTGGATGGAGGACTCACATGTGTAGAGCTGTCAATCTCCCACTGTTATCAGGACCGAATGTTATGGTAGCCCTTGAAGTGGGACCAATGTACAGGCTGTTCAAGATAAATAACCAATCACACGACTGACACTGTGTCTTCTGGAGAAACCAATTAAACCAAAAGTAAAAAAAAAATACGTACAATGCATTAGGATTAAGCACTCGATATATGACGATCACCGGTACAGCATCAATTCTGCATCATTATTTACCCTCCTCACTCGTCCTTCTCACTCCTCACTCGTCCTTCTCACTCCTCGTTCACCCTCCTCATATATCAGCTTCACACGTCAGGCCTCCTAAATAGTCATGCCTTTTCCCTATTCCTCCTTTTCGTTCTGTAACCACCTTCCTCAGTCCTCAACCAGCCTCATTGCTCCTGAAACCTCCCTCCCCACTCATCTTCCTTATTTCTCCGTCCCCACAATCCTACCCTGTTCAGGGTTCAAAATTTGACCAGAGAAGGGCCCAAGTAAGTTGTCCAGGATCACACACTGTGGTCCAGTGTAGAAACTAGGATTAGGAACAAGGCCACCAAGTTCTCAATTTACACTTAGATGCCGAAGCACATCCCCATGGCATGTATGTTGGTTTGAGGTATGCACAAGGGTGAGTGAGGTCTGAGGAGGATGCATTACAGATAGGGATGCCCTAGAATAGACGCTGTACACCAGCCTAAATAAGGTCAATATCTATCAATGCTAATCCATGGCATGCAGACAGGATAGTGATTTGCGCCCTATCAAGCTCACATTTGCCCTCACCATCCTCACCCTGCACACTCTCCCTGACCCAGTTGCCTTCCCCCATCTAGAAGCTCTTTACCAATGCCAATTGTCCAATGCTTTGTTACTCTCGTGTACAATGTAAATACCCATTAAAGTACCCCAAAGGGTTCAAGATGAACATTTTGCAGTCCCAGAATCTGATTGTTAAGTGTGGTCCTTTCATTTTTTTAAAAATATTTATTTGTGTATGGTTTTTAAAAAAACCTTTACAAAATATATGACACAGTTTTGAAACATGAATAAGTGCTTTGAATCGAATATACACAATTTCACATGATCGCATGACATAAAAACAAATAAGAATACATGTTATATCAAAATATCAGAATATAAAAACAACTAAACGCATTGATGTAACTAACTCCTGTGCTTGCTAACTCACTCAATACAGATGAGGCATTCTGTTTTTTAACTCAGTGCATTCAATTGGTGCACACAACTTGTACAGAATTATCAGTGAGGAATGCTTGTACAATACAATCAACACACACATATAATCTATGCAGAGTGCATGTAATAACATCGCATATACCATCAGCCCAGTGTACACATTTAAGAACAAATAGAACAAAACAAAGCAACACTCGCAATGTTACATAAAGTGCTAAATGGAGCAAAACCACCTAAGGATCTAGTGGATAATGTCCCTGATTTTACCATAAACAACCTTAGTGCAAAATGTGCAATGTGCAAAATATTAAAGACTGGCCCTTTCCTTAAAACCCATGGTGTGTCATGAGAGATCTAGCAGGTCATTGCAGGTCACATCTACTAGCTAATGTTAGTAATATTTATGTATTTATACTTATTCAGGTCCTTTCTGTAGTGCTCACCCTTGCGCAGGATGGGTTTATCTTTCAGAAAAAGTAACGAAAAAAGCACAGTGGCGCCTTCACTGCTATTCCTACCTCTCTTTGGTGCATTCATCTTCATAACAACCCTTGCATACCACTGACCCACCTAAGACACTTCACATTGACCTCTAAACATATCGTAGTTTTCATTCTCAACCTCCCCTCCTCCCCCCAACTCCACCAATTCGAGATGAAAACAGAAACACTATCATCTGGGGGTTCGGAAGGAATAGTAATAGCTACCACTGCTTTGCTGCCTGCTACCTCGGAGGACTGCTAATCCCCTTTAGGAGTTGCCGTCTTTAAAACAACTGTTTACAAAACATACAATGGGGTCATCAGGGCCTAACACCAACAATGTAATCAAGGCCACTCGGGGTGTGTGATGTCACTGCTGCTTGCCATAGGACTTTGGTGAAATGACACCACCGACAGCACACGGATAACACTCTTTGGGCAATAGCAGAGCTAGAATCCCCAGGGTTCTGTGGTTTCCAAGGGCAACCGGTGAGCACAGCAAGCAGGTGCCTGATTCACAGAAGCGTTTTAAAATGCCGCAATCCCACTGGAAAACGCTCTGTGAATCAGGCCCCAAATCTGGAGTGTTCAGTCTTTCATATTATCCTGGATAATCACTGACCTGTTTGATTACATCTCAGTCTTGAAAACACGCAAATCTCCCAGCTTCTGGCAATGCTTACAGCTAACAGGGTTGATGTCCCAGCACCTCCCAAACCCCAGCTAGGGCTTTATCCTCTGGCTCTGCATCTAGGCAGGGTCGGACTGGGACAAGAAATAGGCCCGGACATAAAAAAAAGTGGCCCACCGCTAGCCTCAAAGAAGTGGCCCACCCCTCGCCTCAAAGAAGTGGCCCACTCCTCGCCTCAAAGAAGTGGCCCATCCTGGCCTTCAAACGATCATCCGTGAATCGCGTCTTCACGACTTTACAGAAAATGCTACTTATGGAGGGTCCATGTGTCTGTTACATTACAACACAACTCATAAAATAGCATAACCTTGCATACAAGAATGGATCACCATATGTATCATTGATATTGATGTGTATAGATCCATATTGTCAAATTACTGTGAATGCAAGCAGACGTCCAAGGCCAAATGATAATGTTATTGTATAGCACTAACGTTTATGCTCTTTTTTTATAGAACACATATGCATACAATATCACCCTACCTGTGTTGTTACTCATTTATCGACCTCAGAAGGATGAAAAGCTGAAATGGCCTTGCTGGGATTCGAACCTGCAACCCAAAGATCACACACAAATTGCAGCAGCGAGCACTCAACGCACTGAGCTATCATATCAGTTACAGTAAAATGAGCAATTATTATCCCCTGGATACCATTAAACTGGTAACTGAGATTTAACAGCAGACCAGTTAAGTTCATCTGCAGGTCTGGTGCAAATCTGGTGCAAATTTGGCCGCATGTCAAGCGTGCGTGCATCTAATTTTCAGGCTTCAGAGGTTGGCAAAATAGGGAAAGCAGCGCACTCACAGAACATCCCATACTCTGAGCACTCGTTACCTCATACATGCACACAAACATCCTGAACAGCATGCCAGGGAAAGATAGACACATTACAACAAAGCCTCATTGTGGCACAATGAAGTCAATGGCCACTTGATGTGCTGTGGTCAAATATTTCTACACTGTACACAAGCTTTTAGGCACAATGATTTTGTCAAGTGACCGAGGACACCGAGATGGAATGTCTTGTGATGATCGTGACAGAGACAACAGCAGAAAAAACATGCTATTACTGCAACTTGCAAAAAGCAAAATACATAGTCCGAAATTGATGCTTATTCAGGTGCCTCGGATAGCGCCTCAAAGACAGGGGACACCAGAGGACCAAGTAGAGGGGGCTGGGACTCTGACCTGAGTACTGCTGCTGAACCTGGTAGGAGGGACAGTTCCTTACCTTACCTCTTCATTGGCGTCAATCCATCAAACACTGGGGTTTTGTGGGAATGATTGGCATCCATATTATTCTCTACAGAAACAACAAGAGCCGCTGGCTGTCGCAAGCCAGCAGAGCACAGTTCGTCCCTCGACTCCCTTCCCTGCTATGTGGGGAATGGGATGCAGGCATTTCTGTCCATGCTGCTGCCTGAGGTGTCCTCCGCAGCCTCTCCTGCTCACCGCCTCGGGCCGCAAGCTGAGAGTGGAGTCCTGTTAGCTTTGTTGTTGCAAATTCAATGAATCACAACAAAAGGAGCGGCTCCTGGTGCAGGAGCCGCTCCTTTTGCGATTCATTGCTTTTGCAACAACTGGTGCCATGCCATCACCGGATCGGCTCAGGGCCCAGTGCACTGCCAGGCCAGCACGCCTACGGGATGCATTCATTAAAGAAAGGTAACACTTTTGTGTTACCTTTCTTTAATGAATGCATCCGTTGTGCCGCAATGAGGCGCGAGCTAGCTGTTGAGTGGGCTGCTGCCCGCAGGCAAGCCGACCAGTCCTGAGCCAAGGTTGTAACCTAGCACACCGGGCCACATATAGTAGACTGTCCCCCTCGCGTCGGCCCGGCCATGGACCAAATGGCGATGGGCCGATCCAACAGCGCATCTAGGGTCTTTCCTTGTGCATGTAACGTAGCCAAGAGTGCACCACACCGCTGGACAGACTGGGCCTACCACAGCCCCTCAAGCGGGTGGCAGGCTCCTCACCTCTTGGGCCAGCAGCACTTCCTTATGTGTTAGGGAGAATTAAAATTTCTGTGCCTATTCCCTTTAACCTTAGAGACTCTAAGCTCTTTTGCTGGACTCAGGGCTTTTTAATTGTTACTTCTGAGTGAGTGGGGCCTTTTTCTCACTCATGTGTTTTCCTATGATTTTCTATGTTCTTTACTGTTTTATAGAGTCTGGTAAACTCCATAGGCATCTGCTTTTGCATTGTGACACACAGCACCGTTTGTGCAGTGCAACTGAGCAGTCCCTTGGACTTCTCTTAATGTTTTAATACATTTTCTTGGGTGAACTACTGTTCCCAAGAATAGTAAGATGACCCCTGTTTTACTTAACTTTATAGGCCCAGCACCCACCATTCTATGTGGACTGCTGGGGGTATTACCTAGTAATTCTTTTAACCCATTCCTCATGTATCATTTTTTATTACCTAGTGACATCTATTTATAGGCTGATACCTCAGCTGCAGTGCTGCACCAAAGGGTGTCCATTTTCTCAAAATGGCCCCTATTTTTGCCATTTCTTGTTAGTTAGTTTCTTCTGGGCTTTTACTCTGTTGTTTTCATCAAGTTTGCGTCCTTTGTGTGAATTGCCTTTAGCGGGCTTCAGCCCTGAAGCGTGCCCAGGCTCCAGTGTGTCTGGAAAGACAGGAAGTGAGGAAGGGTCCCAAAACTTCCCTGCCCTTTGTCTCTAGGTGTGCCTGAGTGAAACCAGTTCCAATTGGCTGACTGGCTGTCCTGGAGGACAGTCACCCTGCTGTGTGATTGACAGCTAGGGCTGTGAATGAATGGGAACTTGCATAAAAAGCAAGGTTTTGGGACTAAGAGGAGAGTCGACCACTCGAGGACAACATCTGAAGCAGCAGACGAGAGAAGATGCCAGCAGCACCTTCCTGGACTGCGAAGTGGCCAGTGAAGCCCTGCAGCTGTGCTAACCCTGTTTTTGAATCAACAGGGAAGACCCCTAAAGGATGACTTCCTCCCTTAGGCTGGTGAGACCAACTAGCATCGAGACAAACTCTATTTTGGCACAACCCCTGACTGGCTGCAACTTTCCAAGGCTGCAGAAGCCAATTACTTGGGGTACCTCGACCACCTGTGAGTGCATTATCTTCCAAAGTCAAAATCCGGCCAGATCTTCGTGGGCATCCAGAAGACCCTAAAAGCGCAACAGGTACACATTCAAGGTCCCCTCACCAGAGTCCAGGACAGAGGGATCAAGGTAAACCTAACAGGAGATTTTCGGTCTTCGCTGATGCTGAGAAAAAGGTGCCCAAACCACAAAGAGACGCTGAATCGACGTGAATCCATTGCTGCCAAGTCCCTCTCTCTCGAGTGCTGCTGCAGGAGCCCGCCAGACGCCCCCCCTTACGTCACCACGACCAAAGACCAGGAACAAGGGTCTACTGCATTGCATCGTGAAGGCAACCAGTTGGAGCAACTTCTATATTTCAAAGGTACTGTGGAGCCTGGGGTTCTTTATTCTTTTGCCATTTGGGGTGCTTCCTATCTTTGGGAGTACGATTTAACCCTACACTAAATTGACCTCAACTTACCTGCACTGGCCTTATAGCTTGGCTTTCCAAAGGTGACTCCTCTTGAGTTGCTGTGATTTCTCTATTTAAGAACATATTTCTAAGAAGAAGAGCATCAGAACTTTGACTTTATCCATTGACTTTGGCTGTCCTGGCTCCCCAAAGGCCTCCTCTGAACCTATTGGCTTTGGCAGTGCTTGTTCCTTTACAGGTTTTACATGTTGAACACTTTAATGCTCGGATAATAGACTGCCTGCATCCCTTTGGGAGAATCTAACTGTTCTTATGACCTATCAGTCTGTTCTGATCTAACCCTAACTTTTCCTTCCTTAAAAAAATCAATATTGCAAAGGTGATACTATATACATGCTACTCTGACCTCAAAAGACATCACCTCCAGGTGCTGGAACATGAACTACTGCCTGCTTTATTCACCTTTTTAAATTGAATACTACATTGGGATTAATGTTACAGCTAATTACTGCTTTTAAAGAATGCTTTAAATATCTTTGTGTATAAATAAATAATGTATTATATAACTTTAAGTGTGTTTTTACTGATTTCATTGTACAGCTCTACAGCTCACATTACCCATCTTAAGATAAGCCTGGCTGGTCAGTCACACTACCAACTTGTGCAGTGCAGGCCTATATAGAAGGTGGGTTACCTAATACCAGGAGAAAAGTCTTGTAAAGTCCCACACCAGTTGGACTGCACTAATTCTTGCCTAACATCATGCCATGTCGCGTGCCACCCTGTGATATGGCCGATGTCAGACAGAGAAAGAGAGGGAACATGAAATGCTTCAGGTGCAAAATGTTGTTGAACAGAGTGACTAGTCCCGAAGCAGTATCTGCACTGAGTGATGAGTGCAACCACCACATTGTGCACTCTTTGCAAATATTGGTGCAAAATTGCCTGTCATCAGTGTCCTTTATGCGAGATGGCCTCAGAGGTGTCAAAAGTGTTTCCTTAGCTGTGTATAAAAAAATGCTTTACTTCATACACTGCCAAAGATTTGAGTAATCAGGAAACAGCTGTGACAAGTAATTCACGTGCAGGGTCCCCAAATTCACTACATTTTAACCCCTTAAGTGCCAAGGATGAGTATGCTTGTCCTTTTTGCATAGACTTACTTAATAACCTGGCACTTAGAGTGATGTTCCAATGCACAGTCGATCCCTTATTGGAAATCTTACAAAATGCTAGAAGGGGATCAAATTCCAGACCCGAATGAATGGTTTCCATGTTGAATGAGATCATGGCATGATCACTATAACCGTTACATTTATTATCTAACAAAAGAACATTTCAATAACCATGGTTCAGAAATAAAAACATGGTCTACTCCAGGATGAGTGAGCCCCTCTTTTCCACTTTATGGTTTCGGAGGATAAAATATTGCGGCGCCGAGTTAACACATGTAGGCCCCAGGAGCTCATAAATTCAACCCATTGTTCTACTGTAATCTTCGAGGTTGAATAACTAGAGCATAAAGTAGTAAGGTTGACGGCACAATTGTAGATGTGTAGAGGAGGTCCCAGAAATGGCCTGCACCCCTGCCCCTCATTTCGAAGCACCAGTAAAGTACTCGCCAAGGTATGTGACATATGAGGAGCAGATGAACCAACAAAGAACTGCGCTGGGACTGTGCCCAGTGTACATTAGAAGAGCTGTACCTGTTGAAGCGCCCTTAACCAGACAGCCCTGGGCAGCACGGTACCCCATCAGACAACCATACCAGCCGCTGATATGAAACGATGAATATTTACAGACTGTACACGAAGAGACACAACAAACCCTGATGCAAGGCAAATGGTGATGAGACGAGGGCCTGGATAGACTCGCACATGGAAAAGGTAACACGCCAGTGTGAGCAGCCACTAAGATAGATAGAAGAGACATAAAAATTGAAACAATGCTGAAACGTAAAAGAATCATAGCTGTGAACCCAAATGGAAGAATCGAACCAGCTAATGTGTGTAAATAGGCGTGGAACGCAAGCAGCTAAGAAATCGATACTGCTTGCAAAGCTTAGTAGAAGAATAGAGCGGGAAGAGCCAACTATATATCTACCTCAATGAAGCACAATGTACACCTGCGACTCCATTTTGTAAAAGCAGAAGTACGCCCAGGCGGCCAAGGCCTAACTGGTCGGGTTTCATATCCAAGCCCAACCAGGGGAAAGATCGGAATCGAAACTCAACAAAGGACGGCTGGGTCCTGGGAATCGAGGTCAACCCAAGAGAGGGAGGTGAGCTTCAGCTAAGTAGAATTGAAACTGCAGAGCATACCAGCCTGCCCTGTGAAGATAAGGAGGCCCGGGCAGGTGGCGGGACTACAAGGAGAATTAAATACATGAAAAGCTGGAAACTGAAGCAGATTCATGGTGAAGTAACACGTAACCAGCCAGGCGTGAAGATGTACCACCGCCTGATGTCACCCAGAACCTGAGGATGCCATAACTTTTCCCGATAAGAGACTACAGTTTCGAGGCCATCCTTAGCCAACTAATTGACACATCACCCTAAAACACTGATTGATGGAAAGGAGGTAGGGTGAATCCTGGGGCACTAGGCACAAGGGTGTCCATTCTGCATGCTGCTAATTAAAGTGGAGATTTATGTTTAAGGGTGTAACCAGCCCAATCACAATGGACCATATAATCTAGGGTCCTATAGACACTGTAACCAATAGGACGTTGAACTATTAATAACGTCAATCATGTGTGGTGTAGAGGGATGGGCATAGATGCCCACCTGATACGAATTACCCAATCCGCATGCTCTGTTGTCATAAACAGATATAGCTGCACACTGAAAGGCGGAGGAAAACCCACACCCTGGACCGGGGTATTAATGTACCAAGGTATACTGAAATATTGTCCAGAGGACGTTTTTTAATTGTTAAGGTATCAACATGTATTTACTGAGATACATAATTTTCCACAATGAATTAATCATCAATTAATGCACACATTAAATTACATAAATATTGCAGGAGAGCATAGTACACCAGGCTATAAAAAACCTTACACAACCATCATTCCTCAACAGTCAAACAATCATTTACAACTCACATCAGTCAACCTCATTCAATCACAAATTGATAAAAATTGAACCACACTGTTGGTACAATATATATGTAGTGGCACTTCACTAATTAACCCTACATAATCTTTGTCATTTCATCCACATTAAATATGTATGAACACAATGATTGTCAGAAATGTGATCCGTTCCACGGGGTGGGTATATTCAACAGAAAATGGCTGATCCCATCCGCGGATTTTCTTCTCAACCGGTTTCGACGTTTGAAAGCAATTGGAACAACGTCTTCATCCGGAGAAACAATTAATAAAATACAACAACTGAAAAAAACAAAGAAATACAACAATTATATGCAATAATACCCTTGCCAAAACTGACTAGCTGAAACTGACAACATACAATTGTTTACACCAGAAGTTAAAAATTGAATTAGATTAGAGGCACCACGTGGGGGTGAATCCCAAGGTGTCTACTGTTCCAGAGTGTCAAAAGGGTTTGTGAAGCCCTAAAACCAAGAGTAACACTGTGTCTCGAGTGGAGCTGACCTACCACCGTGGTTGAAAACAAAACACAAAAACTAGTGAAGCCACACTAACCTGACTGCCAGGGTCATATGCTCTCGATAACAAAACCCATAGATATCACTCAAAATCAATTCAAGGGAAGTCTATATCTGAAAAGACATGTGTAATGACCATTAGCTAAAGAGCTATCAATTCAGGTGCTACAATTGACCCAGGCACATAAATGTGTTGGTCCGGCCACTCACCTCGATCAAGGAACAGGAGATGTTCCAATGTTCGAATAAATATTGCAGTGTGTACAGCCACAATCAATGGTTGTGTTCATTCAGCTCAAAGGTGTTGGAATTCGAAGTTGTCTATAACAAGTAGGACAATAAATGAATAGTTACCCAATAATTTAAATTTGTGCTGCTAACTATAAGAAGTTCACATGACAGTTACAAAAACCTATTAGTTACAAAATACCCATAGCCACACAATGTTCTAAACGGGTGTAGATTAATTAAATGTACACATGAAGTCCAATAGTGCACTAATTCCTCTCAGCCTTTTCAGGTAGGCAGTCATTGTTTAAAACATCTAGTTGCAACTGTCCGCTCAGTTTTGTTTCCGAAGCAATTAAATGCTGGGAAATTAACATTATTGTCACATCTCAAATATAGCAAATACGACTACTTACTATTGACAACACCGAAAACTGAACACGCTATGGAGGACACAGACCGCTGTTGATTCACTGCAATGACGAGTGCCCGTTGTGCTGACAATTCACAACAATGGCGAGTGCACGTAACTGTAGAGGTGGTAGTCCCTCCGGGAATTTCCTTAACTACACGTCAGTGTAGAGATTGCGTGCCAGCATGCAGGCGTGGTGAACCAAGCCGGCATATGACGGAACTCCGTTTGAGGCCATGTGATTTATGTGATGACCGGTCACATGGGTCAAACTAATGTTGTTTAAAGGGCCCATCTTTATATAACAATGACTTAAAAATGATGGTATTTCCCAAGGAGTTATATGTGGACAACCCTAAATGTGCACATAAATCAACTCGCAGCTCTTCCTGCTGCTGGAACAACAATACAAAATTGCAAAATAGTACGGTGCAAAATTAAATGTAATCAAAATGTAACTTGCTGGGACTCAGTCATTGTCCTACGTTTATTGTTATGAGACATCTAACTTAGAGACTCCAATATGGATATTGCAATTTGTGCGAAGACAATTACTGCATAGTATTAGCGCCACATGAAAGAGAAAAGGGGACAAGGGATCCATGTCAACGTGAGTTAAACTCCCAAGGTTACAGCGTGTTAAGCCCCTTGTCTAACGTTTTAAGATTGAATATCCACAATTGTTCTTTGTATGTCAACTTGTTCCTGGTTTGGACAGGTCCACTAGTGACAATTTTCTCAACACAAAACCACGTTAGGTCTTCCACACTATGGCCTGTCTCCACAAAGTGAAGAACCATAGGGGCATTAAGGTTACGAGTTCGAATTTTTGAACGATATTCATTAATACGAACATGAACCTCTCTTGAAGTTTTTCCTATATGCAACATATTGCATTGGACCGCATACACCTCATTTTTGCTTTTACAGGTGGCGAAGGTACGTAAATCCCATGTTTTCCCTTCCCCCACAAAGGTGGTCATTTTTCTTGAGTATTTACAAGCTGTACACAACGTACAAGGATAATGTCCTACTACTGGGTTCAAATTAGTGTCTCTAATAAGGTTACACTTAGGTGGTAGGGTGCAAAAGTTAGTTTTTGTCTCAAATGTTTGCCTTTCTCAAAGGCAAACAGTGTTTTTTGAAGTTTCATTCCTGTCGAGTTCAAAATTCTCCAGTTTTTTAAAATGATTCCTTTGATCGCCTGACTGTGCTGGCAAAAGGCGGAAACACACACCAGCTGGCCTTGATCAAGAGACTTAGTCTGTGGACCCTCGTATTTCACTATATACAGATATAGCACCTATACGTAAGTTACCTTTCCTAACCAATTATATGGCATGATGATTTTTTATAGAATTAGACGTCAGTGATGAGGAGTTTTGCCTATAAAAATGGCTGTTTGACTGAAGTTCGAGGACGTTGGAGTGAGACGGGTGATGGCAATGCTGCTGATTTCCATTTGTTTCTCTGTTTGATTAAACCGACTTCCCTTTGCCAAATTACTGAGTCCTCATTATTGAGTCGTGTTGGAGTAAGTGAATCCTGCACCCCAGGCCTCACATGGTGCAGCTTTCTTGTATTACAGGTACCAGAGGGTGCGCACTGATCTATGGGCCCGTCAGTGTTATTACGCCCCTCTGTACACTTGGTAGCATGAGGATGGTTACGGCCAGTGATTATTGAATATATAATACTAAGACACCTTTAGACCGACGGCATGAAGTAACTCTAGGCCTTCGACAATATCACAAGTCCTTTCACCATTCTGGCTGAGTAGACTGAGAAGCTTCCCGTGGACAATGATAGAGTAAAACTTCAAAAACTGCAGTGGGTCTGAAGGAACCTGTCTTCCAGCATAACCCTTCTCATTCCCACGGGCAGTCAATCGGACGAAAAACCTTAAAAAGCTGGAAGAGGAAGGGGCGGTGATCCCAAAGTTCCAGAGAGGAAAAGATGCGAGCGGTGAGTGAAACAGTAAACTCGTTACTTTGGCAAATGTCTTGTAGGCATTAGAACAAGTAAGGGAAAGGTAACGGAGGGTGGTGGAGAAAAAATAAAGTAGTTAGAAGTAGAGAAGACTGTGTATATATATATATATATATATATAGGGGGTTAATGACTCAAGTATAAGGTAAAAAATGAAGGTTTACCAGGGGGGCACCTGAGATAAAAACGTAAGGTTTACCAGGGGGGCACCTGAGATAAAAACATAAGGTTTACCAGGGGGGCACCTGAGATAAAAATGTAAGGATTACCGAGGGGGAACACCCGAGATAAAAATGAAGGATTCGCCTTATTCCTGCACTTTAATACAGCGGTCAGAAGAAACGTGAACTCAGAGCCCACGGAGGTGGGACAATTAGGCTACGGTGATGTTTAAAGACGTCATCAAGGGAGTTTGTTTGAATCCCATTACGGGGTATTGATTAGAAGGCAGGTATACGTATGACCAGCTGGTGTCCGTCTAGTCTGTCACGTGTCTGTAATATGTGTCTCGTTGTATGTCAAATGTAAAATAATTGTATTGATGATTGTTTGAAATGCATTTTGGCTTTACGCGATTCTGTAACTAAGAGGGAATCACCATTGAATTGATGGGTTTTGAGTATATTGTTAGTATACATTTTGGCGGGAAAAGATTGGATTGGAGCTTGCGTATGTGCTGCTCGCTCATACTATTGGAAGGTTAAAGAACTGTATAAATACTGATAGTGACGAAATTAAGAATGGAGGATGTCACCCCGCTTGCACATTTGTGCAAGCAGCTACCCAAGCATGCACCAAAATTGAAGAAGTATAGTACAGAGTGGGTTAAGGGTACTGCCCACAAGATGTTTATGCTGTGGCCCCAGAATGGGTCCCTTTCTAAAGCCGTCTTACAGCATATGACGACTTTCCTACATGCCACATATACCTGCAAGAAGTTAGAAAAACGCCTTGCTGTTCTTGAACTTTGGAAAATGTTCGAGCAGACAAAGGAGGAAGAACCACTCGCAGATTGGATATTAAATGTATGTACAGAGGGGGGTGAGACGCCTACTGCGCCACCAGCCCCGCCGGAGCCAGTGATCGAGGTGAGTAGGTCAGAGGGTCTGTACCCACTAAGAGAACTCAAAGCAGCCACGGGGTATAGCAACCCTGAATATGAGTCACCTACATGCAGTAGTGACGAGATCAAAGAAAAGGAGCAGGAAAGTAATCTAGCCTCTGCAGTCCTGAGGGACAAGGAGAGACGCGATGGTGGGAGAAAGGATCAGGCACAGACTAGTGCACCTCTCTAGAAAGAGAGAGAGGGAAAGAAGTGGAAAGGAAGTGATGAGTTAGCATTCGCAAAAGATGAGTGGATGGGTGGACAGATACTATTGAAATTAGATGGAAAGGGAAGTGATGACGTAAGGCCGAGAGAAAGGCCTGATGAAACTCAAAGAAAGGAGAAGGAAATGAGGGACGAAAGGATAAGAAGAAAGGATAGGCTGAGGCGAGAACAACTATATCGCAAAGAGCAAGGAATACCGCTCAGTCGCACACAATACGCAGCCTATGAAAAATACAGGCAGAACATGCTAAAATTAGAGGAAGAAAAAAGAGTGCACAAAAGGAAAGTAAAAAAGTGGGAAGATGAGGAGATTAGAAGGGCAAAGGAATGTAGGAATGAACGAATGAGGGAAGTAGATAAGGCTAGAGAAGAAGCAAGGAAGCACAAGAAAATAGACGAGGAAATAGAACGTAAACGCAGACAAAGGGCACAGGATCTTGAATATTTGGAGCGGGAAGTCATTAAACCCAATCCTACAGTAGAATGGGAAGACATAGAAGAATTCTTTCCTGCAAGTGATGCGGTACCAGGTACAAGCGGGACAAATATTGAAGATGACTTCGACACCAGAAGCATCGGGGAAATGATTGAGAAAATATATGACAAGATGGGGCTGGAACAAATTTCCCAAGGGGGAAGGGAAAACGAGCGCTTAGGGAGCACCCAGCTATATGACCCTGAGGATGCCAACCAAAGTAGTGGGAGTAGGGGATTGTCCCTAGACAGGCTGGAGATCAGGCTAAACGAAGAAGATGCAAGGAGTTGCATGAACTGGGATCTTTCAGAATCTGACTCTGGTGGGGAAACGGAGGACGAGGCACATGAGGAAGGGAGACGGTGCGAAAAGTGGCTCCCGAGGGACCAGGGGGTACGATGGTCCGATGCTAGCAAATCTGAGCCCAGTACATCGAAGCCTGCCACAGTGCATGGCCAACATGAGGGAACTCCCCACGGGCAGAGGGGGGAGCCAGAATCTACCTATATAGGCAAATTAAGGGCACTGCCGGGTAGACGGCAAGGTGGGAATGCTGAACCAAGCACGCAGCAAGTGAATAACCCATCGCAGAACAACCAGGGTAATGCAGGATTTTACCAGAGGGGTAGAGGATTTAGAGGAAGAGGATGGCAGAGTAAGCAGGGGGGTTTTCATGGTAACCAGGGAGGTTTTCAGAGCAACCAAGGTGGATTTCAAAATGTACAGATGGGCAGTCCAGCTGTGCCAGAGGGGCAAATGATCCAACCATCGCACGTATGTTCACTGTGTGGAATGACAG
The DNA here is from genome assembly GCF_040938575.1 of Ambystoma mexicanum. NCBI lineage: Eukaryota > Metazoa > Chordata > Amphibia > Caudata > Ambystomatidae > Ambystoma > Ambystoma mexicanum. Next base: position 191,863,640 of record NC_090927.1, on the reverse strand, counting down.
GACATGTGGCGCGCATGTGCAGAAACCAAGGTATGTGGCAAAATGGCCAAGGAGTGGGAGCAGGTATGGTAAATCAGCCTGCCACCCCACAACAAGGTGGTACACAAGGTCACATAGGGCAGCAGCAGGCGATAAGCTTGCAGCAAGGTGCACAACAAGGGTTTCAACCCTCGAACATGGGGAACTTGCAACAGGGGCAACCCCAACAGGCACCGCCGCTAATGCCCCAGGGAGCGAACACTGGAGGGGAAGTTAGACCTGGGAATGGGGGTACTCCACAAGCGTACAGCGGTCCGAACCTATATAGAAATAGGACAGCTCACGGGGAACTCTGATGTGCTCTATCCTATCAGTGACACCAGACCCTAACAGGGAACCTAGGGTAAATGTTGTCATGGGGGTAAAGAGTAGTCCTTCTTAGTTGACACGGGTGCGACGTGCTCATGCATACGAAAAGGCAAATTTACTTTGTCCAGCGAGGCCATAGATACTCAGAGTATCACAGGAGCTCACAGTAGAGTTCCCTTTACAAACGCGCTACCAGTCTCTGTGGGAGAGCGCAAAATGAATGTGCCTTTACTGTATTCATGTCAGACCCCAGTAAACATCCTGGGTCGAGACCTGATGACAAAATTGAATATGACAATCTCGTTTATCGAGAACGGCATAGTGTGCTCCACTCCAGGAATGCATTATTCAAATGTGTGCAAAATGATCAGAGCATACTCATGACGTATAGCCATGAGAGCTATACCATTAGAGCCAGAAGTCTTCGCATATGGCGTACGAGAGATTATGGTGGGATTGCCAGGCCTCACGGATAAAACAATGAGAACCCCTAATTAATTCCTTTTCAGACCACGAATACCTATGCATGAAGAAGAGGGACAAGTATTTCCCTTGATGATACAGTGTGCCGCAGTGAGAGGGAAGGTGGTACTGGTAGAAGGATACGATGACGAAGGAAGACAATGGTGCGCTATTATCGCCATTGAGGAAGGGTATCGAGTGACTGACGTCACTGATGATGATCTGTTCGAAGAACACCCTGACTTAGAATAGACAAGAGTGGAAGTAAGTCTCAAATTCTGGGTCAAAATGATCAAACGAGAAGTGCCACAGAGAATGATGTTGGCACTGGTAAGTCCTGCATACTTCGAGGATGACATGGCACGGGTGCCTGTCACAGTATGGACTACAGGGCCTTATGACGCAGGACTCCTGAAAGGGGCAGGAGAAGTGAAAATCAAGTTAAAACCGGGAGCAATGCTACCAAGAGCGTGACAATACCCCATGTCTAGAGAAGCGGATGAAGGGATCGCGAAGACAATTTCCGCCATGATGGAACAGGGAAGCCAAGTGACATCAGAATCACCCTGTAACACAGTGATTTGCCCTGTCAAGAAATCGAAGGGAGGGTCTTGGCATCTAATCCAAGATTTAAGGGCATTAAACGATATTGTTGAAGCCGAGTTCCCTCTAGCCCCTAACCCATCTACAATTCTATGCAATATACCCACTGAGGCATAATCTTTCACGGTGATCGATTTGAAGAATGCATTCTTCTCAATCCCATTGCACCATGACTCACAAGATTTGACATAATTTACTTTCAGACAAATGCGCCTGAAAAGCACGAGATTGCCACAGGGCTATTGTGAGTCTCTTTCCATTTTTAACAGCGTTATTTTGCAGTATGTAGATGACATTCTGATCTGCAGCACCAATGAAGAGCAATGCAGGCACGACTCTGTGCAGGTATACTGGCTGAGAAAGGATACAAAGTCGGTAAGGAAAAGTTGCAGTACTGTCAACAGGAGGTGTTGTACATAGGACAGCTGATCTCTCATGAAGGGAAAAGGGTAACCGCAGAGAGGGCTGAAGCTATCATGAACACGGCTAAGCCACTCACAATAAAACAAATGCAAAGTTTCCTAGGCCTATGCAATTATGTCAGAGCATGGGTCTTCGATTCCAGCTCCTATACCAAGCCCTTGCTCCAGGCCTTAAAGAAAGCCCAGGCAACAAAGGAAAACATTGAATGGACTGAAGCAATGGAAAAGGGGTTTGCAGAACTCAAGGGGGCAATTTGTAAGTCGCCAGTTCTAGGGATTCCTAATTATGCAGAGGAGTTCTACCTGTTCTCACATACCAATGGCAATTTTATGACAGGAGTACTCGCTCAGCGAACATCGCTGGGGTACAAGCCCCTAGCATACTACAGCGTGAGCCTGGACCCGGTCATGAGGGGCCACTTCCAATGTGAACAAAATCTAGCTGCCGCCGTGTTTGCCATCAAAAGGCATCATCCATTGTGATGGGGTGCTCCATGACATTGTATGTTGAACACTCGCTGTTCGCCATACTAGAGAAGCCGAAGGGCACACTAACATCGCAGAGGGCATCTGCATATGAGGTGATTATCTCCAACCCATCAATCAAAATAGTTCGATGTAAAACTATAAATCCAGCGACGTTCATAGCTGAGCCAGTCACTGAAGGAGAACCGATACATAACTGTGCGAACTACGAAGAATTCTATGATGAAATCCCCAGAGTAAAAGAAAATGCCCTGGCAGGTGGTGAGATCATCTTCATTGATGGATCTTCGAGAATCAACCAAGAAGACGGTCAAAGATATACAGGCGTGGCCGTGGTGAAACACCTGGAGAATGGAGAGTTTCAGGTACTCGTCAGTGCGTGAATACCATCTCACTATTTTGCCCAAGCTCCTGAGCTAGCGGCACTGATACTCGCCATCGAAAATCATGCAGACCAGGAAGTGACGGTGTACAGTGACTCTGCCTATGTGACATCTACCATGCATACAGGCTTAGCACGCTGGAAAGGGAGGGGCTACCTCTGAGCAGATGGCACGCCAGTGCAACATGCAGCCTTATTGGACAGGTTGATAAAAGCACTACAGCTCCCAGTGGGCATAGCAGTCGTGAAATGTGCCGCCCACACCAAAGGGACAGATTTCGTGTCACGCGGAAACCATGAAGCGGACACGGAAGCCAAGTGCATGGCAACCAAGAATGAAACGATCATGGACGTGGAGGTGGCATGTACCCATGAAAGAATGATGGTAGCACGAGCCACTCCAGGAGCCTATAGTAACATGTGGCAGACTTAGTTAATGGAACTCCAAGGGGAGGCACCTCAGGAGGAGAAGAATTTATGGAAGCATCGAGGGTGTTCTTTAAACCCCTCTGATGGATTGTGGAGACAAGACAGCACTGGTAAACCAGTGATGCCTGTCTCTCTACTAAAGGTAGCATTAGAACAACTACATTACCCGATCCATTTGTCAAAAGAAAATCTTGCTGCAATGCTCGCAGAAGACTGGTTCACGCCGAACTTAGCAGAGCACGTTGCATTTGGTGAACTGTATAATCAGTTCACCGCTGGGCACACATTAAAAGTAGTGAGAGGAGTCATCCCCAGGTCAAATGGACCATTTCAGCACTTACACATCGATTATGTCGATATGATTCAAGTTTGTAATGGGTACAAGTATTTAATTGTGGTGGTGTGTCCTTTCTCTAGATGGATAGAAGCAGGTCCCTGTACACACCTCGAATCTACTGTGCTGCCAAGTTCTTGGTGAGGGAATTGTTCCCTAGATGGGGGGGTGTGCGAGGTATTGAGATCAGATAATGGGGCCCACTTTGTAAATTCAGTTTTTGAACAGATTAGCTTGTTGCTTGGCATAAAGCACAAGTTCTCGTCAGCGTATCATCCCGAGGGGAATGGCATATGTGAGAGGATCAACGGCTTGCTTAAGGAGAGGATAGCCAAGTTGAAGCTCACATTAAAGAAGGGATGGCTGCACTGTCTACTATTGGCATTGTATGCACTCCGACCATCATCTCACGCCGCACAAGATAGTTACAGGCAGAAGGATGAGGACCCCTCTTACCCCCCAAGATAGAGCTAGATGTGATGCCCAGCCGACTAGGGAGGTTTTGGGAACAGAGATGCAGGACTACCTAAACTGTATGACATCCAGTGCCTCTGTCATTTCAGGCAGCTGCAGCGACGGCGAAAAGGGGACAGCACAGCACAAAACACAACAGGAAGTGCTGAAGCAGACACAGTTCAAGGTCTGTGTGCACCCCTCGTCTTCCCAGGTGATGCGGTGTTGGTGAGAAACCACAAAAGAAAAAGGTGGGACGAGCCAAGATTTAATGGCCCTTTCATCATGGAGGACTGCACACCCTCTGCCATCAAGCTCCAGGGCAGAAGGGCATGGATCTTCATAAATGATATTAAGCCTTATATAGGAGACCACCCTCCTGCTGCATCCAACTGCGAATAAACTAAAGACAATGGGGAAGAACCACAGCACGTGCAGACACGGTCTATGACGAGGAAGAAGGACGCATGAGCAGCGAAATCAAGGCTAAGAAACTCTATTTTAAGATTGTGGCATTCAAAACCAGACAAGAGACTCGAGAAAAAGGAAAAGTGAGAAAAGGTGACAAAAACAAGAAAAAGAACACTCTCTGCATCCCAGTTGCAGGGTAAAGAGAAGTGCATCCGAAGCCACAATAACAGTGATAAAATGAACTTTCAGTATAAAAACTGAGACTCTGATAACTACAGACAAGACATTTCTTAGAATTTAACACAGTATCCCGTAGCAACCAGAGGCGAGACTTTGTTCACAGAACTTATGGTACATTCCACAGAAGTCTCAAGTGGGATGTGCTCACCTATTTTCAACTTGTGGTGTTATCCTATCCATCACTCATAGGGAGAGAAGCCAGTGTCACAGACTTTATTCAAGATCCAGCTAACAAAAAAGTAATCAGACAACTGCTGACTGTCATCACAAAGGTCTTTGCCCGAGGTACCCGAGCATAGTGAGAAGGACACAAATGCTTCCACCGCAAACAGACGCTGAAGAGCTCACCTTCGCATTGTTATTCCGCATAATTGAAAGTTGCCTAGGACTCATTGGAAGAACAACTGATACCCATACTTTCATCAGGGACCCAAGACATATCGAACGATTAAACCAACTGTGGACTAAACTACACTATCTAGTGGCAATCCACGCAGCAGGCCAGTGCAGAGACTGGATGAATCAAAAGAAAGGCTTGTGATCAGGACCCAGCGAAACAAGGCAAATGTCCCTGTCCTCCGCCTATACCCAGTTGGCCCACAATGTCATGCTCAGACTAGTCACAGACTATCCAGAGATGGTGGGAAGGCCTGCCGATGTGATGTTGTCACCTTCCTCAGAGATCCTGTCAATATCCCACACATGAGCACTCTTCTCCACGGTATAATGCTCCAAGTGGAGCTGTCCAACTTCCAGCGAGAATTCCTAAGGAGATTCCAGTGAGACTTTCCACCGGGGACAGATCAAGGAGACAAAGACACAGTTCTTCATTCTTCCGCCAGTGGACAGATCGAGAAGAACCAAAACGAGGATTGCAACATCTTGTTCTTATTTTATTTTTTATTTTTTCATCTATTTTTCTTATTTTCCTTTTCGTCATCTTTCCGCCGTGGAGAAGATCGAGGAGAGAGACACTGTTCTTCAACTTGTCGCCGAGAGACCGAGTGAAAGGAGTGGACCCAAGAACTTTACTATCTTATTTTCCTTTTTCTTCATTTTTCTAATTTTTTCCTATTTTTTCATATGTTCACTTTTATTTTTATTTTTTTTTGTATTTTTACGACATTTTATTTTTGTGTGATTTATAGCAGTTCGATCTTTTCAGCCCTTCGCATTGAACAGATTCCAGCATGTCCTCAGGGCCAAAGCAAATTAGGGGAGTGCACTGGGATTTTGTCTATCATAGAGATGCAGAATGAATGTGATGTGTTAAAGACATTAGTCTAACCTTTTTCCATAGTCAAGTTAAAGGAACTGTACTGCATAACCAGAGGACACTTGAAAAGCAATCGTCACTTTAGTATTTACTGAACTTTTGAGCAACGAGATCGGAATAAGAAAAGAAATAAATCACTGACTATGGACTCGGTCGACATGGGGGCCCAGAACAGTAACTTAGTTTGACCCCGGACAGAGGGGCGCCCCCGCTTCCCAGGAAGGAAATGCTGCCAGCTGTCTCTCAAAACGATCATGTGTATATGCATAGTGATTATTGTTGTATTTTTTAACTATCAAAACTGCATTTTTTATTGGTGCACGAAGTGTCCCAATGTCAGTACATGCACCAGATAATGAACGTCTGGGTCCCACGAAAGCACCCAGACCATATATAGTAATCCCTGTTCCAAGGAAAACTGATGGTAAAGCAACTGAATTGAAATTGAATGTAATTAGCAGTGGTACATATACACTTGAGGTAATGAATAGAGAGAAAAGCTGGAGAGAGGGTCAGCACGGAATGAATGATAATGTAGCGCTGACCACGACACGCACCCACGCACTGAGTGCACACGAACAAGGGCAAGTGTCAATGGCTACAGGACCTCAGACCAAAACAACAGTAAAAGAAAAACTACCTACAGAAAGAACAGCTCCAGAAAATGGTGGAAGTAATCAAGAGGAGCCAGGCGAGAAACCAATCAGAGATGGCATAGCCAAATCCCTCAGAAGGACGGAAGAAGCCACGAAGGAACTCTCCGAGAAAACATACGCGCTAGTTGATTATCTATTCCCACTCATAGTTAGAGCGAAGATGCTACATGAGGAGCTGAACAATAAAACCGCAGAGACTGTAACAATGAGCATGCCAGCTCCAACGCTAGGAACAAGCGCCAGGCCCACATCACAGCCACGCGTTGGGAAGATGGTGAGCCAATGGTGGTTGGAGGAAGTCTATAAAAGATTGCACGAGGGAAGGAAAAGAAACACACATCCTCCTCCTACTACCTCGGTACAGGTAACGAAACCTGCTCCACCGAAGATCATACCTGAGAAACTACCACAAAGGAAAAGCAGCACAGGCACATTTAGAGACATAGTCATAGCAAATTATAGAAAAACATTAAGGATCAAGAGAAGCCCGCATGAAACTGATAATGAACTAAACGATTACCTGGACAGCACAGCCCATCTCGGAAACAATATTTGCTACCAACACATGAAGGAAGTTGGAAGAAGGCAAGCAGAAGGGGAGTGCTTCGTCTGTGCACTCCTGCCGTACAGCATGGGAAAATCCAAAATCTTTGCGGCAGTGGAAATTGATATTCCCACAGCACACTGCATGTCACACGTAGCAATATGCAACACCAGAGGACATTTTATGGGAAGAGACGCCTCACTGATATGGGCCAACGGAAAGGATTACCCTGATGAAGACGGTTTTGTCCAGGACATCAAAACAAGAAACAGGGCGCACACCAAGAATCACTTGATCAGATATGAAAACCCTGACATCAAAGGATCAGGAATAAGATGGGAGATAAACCCGAGATTGAACGTCCAAGAAAAAACAGCAGAAGAAGCGCAAATCTGGAAAAACAGAGGCCAAATGCAGATCTGGGGGTCAGTGGTTTCCCCAAATGGGTGGGAAGAAGGAGTAGTGATCTGCCGAGCTTGGATGGTCATTGGAGCCTGCCAAGAAGCAATAGAGAATTCACAGAGACTATGCAAACCTCTATGGCCAAAATTGGTAAAGCTGTTAACATGGGTCGAAGACAGAGGATGACCCTTGCAAATAGTACTACTGGAAATCCCGAAACTGTGCTTCAGAAGTAACGGCACGAGGAAAATGGGGGAGAATCAAAACTGCGGGCGAATATACGAAGCCCCAGGAATGACACAAGGAATCGCAGTCCTGATGGAACAATACTGGGCATGTGGATCCAAGGCATACATAAGACTACTGAAAAACTGGGGAGGCATATGCACACTGGTGAAGGTCCACGTTCCTGCACTAGTGATCCCCAAAAATGACCTGAATTTTGACAGTTTCCTGAAAGCGGACGCTTATCTAAGAAAAAGAAGATCTGTGGAAATGATATCAAGGATGAAGAGAGAAAACTACTTCTCAGCCAAATCAGAGGAAGCATTGTATGCAATCCCCTACGAACACAGGTTGTTTAGCCTAACCTCATCAGTATTCACAACAATTCTCTTGCCACACATCCAAGTTGGTGCAAACACTAAGTGGTTGCAGATAACCAGATGGGAATTACTGCAGACCATCAATACCACCATAAGAGGATTCAACACGATCAAAGAAGAACTAAGAGCAGTCCGGCTGATGACCCTCCAGAACAGATATGTGCTTGACGTGATCACAGCAATGGATGGAGGTGTTTGTGCAAAAATTGGAGAATCGTGTTGCACATTTATACCATCACACGATGAAGAAAATGGAACCCTAACAGAGGCCATAAGCATGTTGACCAACCTAAAGAACCAGATGATCGATGAAACAGATGAAGTGGGCGACGACAACTGGTTTGGAGGCCTGTTCTCATGGGTCCTACAATGGATGGCGGATATATACAAGTTTCTGGGAGCCTTACTAGCAATGGTACTGCTGGGATTCTGTGTTATCAAGATAATCATCACACAGTGCCAGAAACCTGCAAAGAAAGCCATTGGGATGAAAATAAAGGTCGATGTCGAACCAAGGTGGAAGCCCAGAGACCTGACTGATGAAGAAATAAGAGACTTTGTGAAAGCCAGTGAATTTGCGCCAGAAGGAACGAAGTTCACTTATCATAAGAAATGAAGAAGGTATGAAGGAAAATGGATTTACTGCAGTCCAAATGGACAATGCCAGCTAATGACCTGGAACAAAGACGAGCATTTAAAAACAGCAGGAAGTTTGAAGGATGTGATAAAAATATGGACACCAAAGATGCACACATTCACACCATCTTGTGCAAACCCAGAAGACGATGAACAAGACAATGAAGAATCAAAGAAAATAAATACAAAAGAGGCAGCAGAAGTGGTCGATGAACTGACCAGAGGGGGGAGTGTAGAGGAGGTCCGAAACATGGCCTACACCCCTGCCTCTCATTTCGAAAGCACCTATAAAGTACTCGCCAAGGTATGTGACGTATGAGGAGCAGATGAACCAACAAAGAACTGCGCTGGGACTGTGCCAGTGTACGTTAGAAGAGCTGTACCTGTTGAAGGGCCCATAACCAGACAGCCCTGGGCAGCACGGTACCCCATCAGACAACCATACCAGCCGCTGATACAAAACAATGAGTATTTACAGACTGTATACGAAGAGACACAACACACCCTGATGGGAGGCAAATGGTAATGAGACGAGGGCCCGGATAGACTCGGACATGGAAAAGGTAACACGCCAGTGTGAGCAGCCCCTAAGATAGATACAAAAGACACGAAAATTGAAACGATGCTGAAACGTAAAAAAATCATCGCTGTGAACCCAAATGGAAGAATTGAACCAGCTAATGTGTGTAAATAGGCCTGGAACGCAAGAAGCTAAGAAATCGATACTGCTTGCAATGCTTAGTAGAAGAATAGAGCGGCAAGCACCAACTATATATCTACCTCAATAAAGCACAATGTACACATGCGACTCCATTTTGTAAAAGCAGAAGTACGCCCAGGCGGCCAAGCCCAAGCCAGGGGAAAGAGCGGAATCAAAACTCAACAAAGGATGACTCGGGCCTGGGAATCGAGGTCAACCCAAGAGAGGGAGGTGTGCTTCAGCTAAGGAGGATCGAAACTTCAGAGCATACCAGCCTGCCCTGTGAAGGTCAAGATAAGGAGGCCCGGGCAGGTGGCGGGACTACAAGGAGAATTAAATACACGAAAAGCTGGAAACTGAAGCAGATTCATGGTGAAGTAACATGTGACCAGCCAGACGCGAAGATGTACCACCGCCTGATGTCATCCAGAACCCGAGGATGCCATAACATTTCCCGATAAGAGACTACAGTTTCAAGGCCATCCTTAGTCAAAACACTGATTGATGGAAAGGAGGCAGGGTGAATCCTGGGGCACTAAGCACCTGGGTGTCCATTCTGCATGCTAATTAAAGTGGAGATTTATGTTTAAGGGTGTAACCAGCCCAATCACAATGGACCATGTAATCTAGGGTCCTAAAGACACTAACCAATAGGACGTCGTACTTTTAGTGACATCAATCACGTGTGGTGTAGAGGGATGGGCATAGACGGCCACCTGATAAGAATTACCCAATCCGGATGCTCTGTTGTCATATACAGATATAGCACCTATACGTAAGTTACCTTTCCTAACCAATTATATGGCATGATGATTTTTTATAGAATTAGGCGTCAGTGATGATGAGTTTTGCCTATAAAAATGGCTGTTTGACTGAAATTCGAGGAGTTGGAGTAAGACAGGTGATCGCAATGCTGCTGATTTCCATTTGTTTCTCTGTTTGATTAAACAGACTTCCCTTTGCCAGTCCTCATTATTGAGTCATGTTGGAGTAAGTGAATCCTGCACCCCAGACTTCAAATGGTGCAGCTATCTTGTATTACAGGTACCAGAGGGTGCGCACTGATCCATGGGCCCGTCAGTGTAATTACGCCCCTCGTACAGATTTATTTGTAAGTACAAAAAGAATTAAAATCCCCAGATACTAGTATGTTATTTTGGTGGCCATACCCCAGCCATTTGTCAATTGGGCCATTGAGATAATTTAGGGCTTTGTCTATGGTTACGACAGAGGGGTTTCAGTAAGTATTTATTACAAGAAACTCCTGATTATGGGCAAAATAATGTGTTTGAAATCCAGCAGCTAGGAACGTTTCGCTGGAGTTGTCTATCACAATTACCTCAAAACTCAAGTCTAAATCAACAGCAATTACCAAACCACCTGAGGGACATCCCCTATTCCCTTTAATGGTCACTTACGAAAGAACTTGGTAGCCGTCAATCATCCAAGGGTTAACTAAAATAGGGCCTGATTCACAGAGCGTTTTCCTATGGGATTGCACCATTATAAAACACTTCTGTATATCAGGCCAAACATGGCCTACACCCCTGCCTCTCATTTCAAAAGCACCCAGTGCTTTCAAAATAGTTTTGTGCAAGAGAATAATATCATAATCAGTAAACTAATAAGATAATGAGACATTCAAAATGTTTGTATACCCACAAGCATTCCATAATAAAATGTTCAAAGAGCTGCGGCTAATGCCATCTAGTCAATAGATTTGACCCAGAGGTCTTGGCTAGGGCGGAAGCCACCCATGACCAATCTTCTACACTTTTTAATTGCGATGGCCCATTCTTGGGATTGACTACTGATCGGTTTTTATCAGACATAACATCTTTTTGAATTTTTAAATGGGAAAAGTTTTCACAGTCTCAGTCGAAGATCTTTTTTTAAAAATAAAAATCTAGACATTTGTAAAGAGTCACTGAGGTTATGAATGTCAAAACCCAGATGTCTTAGTTGATCCATGTGGTCCCAAGCAAGGTGTGCATTATAAGATGAGTAGAAATGGATCACCATCATTTTGTATCGGGGTCCTCCGATCCCACCATATAAAAATCGTGATAAAAATGGAGCACACACCGGGCAAGACACAACACTGTTTAATACAGTTGGGTGAGCACAAATCAACAGAACAGTGGACTGGAACTGATTGATGAGAGCTGACATCTGGGCATACAATGAGCATTAGTTGTATACTACGATTACAGTGGTCAAAACATTAGAAACAGTAGCAGCTCAGGATGTTCATATTTTCCATGGTTCCCAAGAAACTCATGATGAACAGTATCCCAACTCACCGGCCTCCCCATGTGGCACCACATCGCTTCTCACCCCTCCCGGAAACAGTTTGCAATTAGTAAAATGACATTTGTGCTGACTGCTGAAACTTAATTATTCTGTCCTTGGTCAGCACCATTGCGAAAGGAACAGAGTGATACCCTGGTTCTGGTGGGAAGGGAGACATTCACGTAGTACCTGCTGGATAACGGCCTTTGCAAACCTTGTGGTGGATACTCTGAATGCTGGCCACCACCCAGGGACATAGAAACGTACAGTTTGATAGGTCCTCCCAGGAACGCCACTCTTTTCAGCTTCCCATTCCCATATCCACCTGCCGACAGGCAGTCGTAACTATGTGAACGGTTATCTGAATTAGGTCCACTTCACCTCTAACCCCGAATGCATGTAGGATTGGCTTGCCACCCTGTCATTACATCACCCAATGTTGCCTTAGCTGCTTTGGTCTGCCCGTGATGTGCAGCTTGTGCTCTGTCTCTGTTTTCCATAACCTGTGGTGTGTTGATCATGTGTTCAGAGCAGGTTTTCCTGGTGAGGCCCAACCTGGGGGCACCCCTGCTATATGCGTTTACCTGGGATTTTTCCCTATCTTGTAATAACATACAAGCTTCCCTGTGCAGATGGCATGCACAGTGCATCTCTACCCCTGCATTTCCCTGCAAGGCCTTCTTTTATGGTGTTACTGCAGTTGGTTTGTGTACCTGTGTTTTTCACCGCCTAGGAGATGCCCCATCCCCTCTTGCTTACTCCCGTAGGTGGTATGTGCACCTTTAATACACCTCACTTTCATCAAAGAGATCCACCCAGTCAATATCCCCAGAATTAATAAGATGTAAGGCTGGAATCAAAGAGAATATCTGGAGCAATTTTGATTGATTAATGGAAATAGATTAATTGATTTGAGGGATATTCTCAATCCCAATCACTCTTCCAGTTTAAATCATCATCAGTCTTATAAGCAAGAGATTGTACTTCAGGATCTTGGTTGTGGGAACCTGATTTAAAGAGAGGTTGCACTGGGTCATTATGAAGGTCTCCATCACACAAGGGGTATAGGCCATCAACATCAGTGGCACTAGTTATCTTAGCTAGATTTATTTCCGGGTGACCTTCTTCCATCTCTTCTTCCATTAGCTCTGGTGCCTTGATTGGTCGCATTGCTTGAAAGTAGAAGTTTTGTCATTTTTGTTTGAGACTTCTTCATGTGTTTCCTTTGTTGTTTCTTGGATTTAGTTGTTTTTTTGTAGTGTCAGGAAGGACTGGGATAGTTGTTGGGAATGATGCATTCTGTATATTTACCTCACTCGCCAAAGGCTGTTTAGTCAAGTAAATTAAAAAATTGAAATTTCTCTTAGAAATGTTCTTGATGATCGATTGTGTCTCAAATTACATTTCGATTGCTTTCTTTTTTTCATTGCCCTTTTAGACTTTTTCCTTGTTCTGTTAGTTAAATCTTTAGATGTCACTATGGGGTCCATTATGGTAATGCAGTCCCGGCCTTTGTTCAAGGGAATTTACCTTTTTAGGTGCATGGAGTCAAAGAGCTCAGGTGTATAACTCAACCTATCGGATAATGTGCAGTGGCATGATAGAGAGTGCAGTAAGGCTAGCGGGCTCATTGCAATTGTTCAAACTGAGAACTTGTTTCTTTAACTTGTCTTCAAACCCCTTCACAGGGTGCAGTTTCTCTAGGACCCTATCTGTTGAGTTGTTTTTTTATTATTGGCGAAACAAGAAGATAGTTATCTTGGACTGATTCTTTGATGTTATCATATAATAGCACAATGGATTGAAGGACTAGATGCAGCGCCGTTATAGAGGTAGGGCCCAAAGTGTCAAGTTGTATGGCATAATTTCGTTTGTAGTCAATATTATTTCTATGAGTCTTATATTGATCCAGTAGGGTTGTGGGTGAGTCTTGAGAGTTTGCAGCCATTTTAGGTGGCAGAGGCAGTCTAACATAAGAAATTATAGCATCTTCCTGAGAGAGAAATTAGTCATTGTATAATTCCTGAAACATTCTCTACAACTTTGCAAGTGGTGAGTAAGTACGAGTCCCTACTGCTCCCCACACTCGTTAATGCAGCCCTTCCCGCCTACGGTTTTATTTATTTAACTTCTCCTCTGATCTGCTCATTATTTGTTTAATGTTCACCTATACCCCATTTATTTATGTATTTATTTATTTGAGCTTTGTGCTTTTTAAATAATATTTTGCCTTCCTGCCTTATTTGCTAACCCCTCCCTCCTGTTTGGCCTTCCCTACCAACCCCCTTAGCCTGTTCCTGCCCCAATGCCTCCCACCCGAACTGTGATTGGCTGATTCCCAGGGAGTAGCCCTCTTTACTGAGCGCACCAGGGCAGCCTTGCCAGGGCAGCCAGCCAAGGGCCAGAGGCAAAGGGCAGCTCCCTAGGGCAGCTCCCTTTCCCTGTTTGCCTCTGTTCCCCTGTGAACACCTGATGGAACAACCTACAGTGACATACAGGTAAGGTGGTATGAGTGGGGAGCACAGCCATCACTGTACTACGGTAAAACTCTACCACTCCTAAACTAGTAACACCCACTCTTAACTTTGTGTTCAGTTGCACTGTGCTATTCAGTTTGCCATTATATTGCCCATGTATAGAAGAAGTGTGAAGATTAGCTCACGCATTGCTCATAATTTATTATATAGTTTAGCCCATGCATCGCTCTTAGAAGCACTGTGTAGGATTGCTCATGATTGCATTTAGAAGAATTGTGAAGGTTTGATCACATACTGCATTTGGAAGAACTGTGAAGGTTAGCACATGCATTGGTCTTAGATGAATTGTATTGAATGTAGCCATTGCTATGAATCTAGATGAATTTACAATGTTAGCCTATGGATGGAATCCAGGTGAATGTAGAATGTTAGCCTATAGATTGAATCTAGATGACACTTGGTTGCATGCAGAAGGTAACCTTAGATGATTGAGATTATAATAATAATAATGTAGCATTTATACAGCGCTACGAACCCTCATGCATCTGAGCGCTGCTTATTATTACCCACAGTGTGTGGTGCTCATTTATCGACCTCGGAAGGATGAAAGGCTGAGTTTGGCCCTGCTGGGATTCGAACCTGCGTCAGCAGGCTCTGCACGAATGTCAAAGCGAGCTGTGCTATCTGTGATTATGGCGATTGTTCAGAACTTAAATTATTTTTTAGGGTGGCAAGTGTGTTGCACCTGGATGAATTGCAAAGCTAGCCAATATGTAGCACTTAGATGAGTTGTGAAATTAGCCTATGTATTACAATTGAGGACTCTCGAGGACAGCCAATATATTGCAGTTAGAACTGCAAGGATTAGCCAATGTATTGCTCCTTGGATAAATTGTAATGTTTAACCTATGTATGACAACTCAGAAGTATTGTGAAGGCAGCAAAGGTATTGCCCTTTGAAAGCATTGAGAGCAGCCAATGTACTAACCATCCCTACTCTTGCTTCTCTCCTGCATACCTTCCAAGTAACGCACACGCCCATGGGCCAGCCAAATCACACGCAAAACACACAGAACACAAATCCAACATAAAAAAACACTTGCAAACAACGAACAATCCTTGACACTGGGCCTTACTACTCGGGATACAACAAGCCAGTGAACACAATCAAACTCAAATTAGAAAACCGACTCATACAGATGGCTCCTCAAGAATCAACAGAAGAGCACAATTTCTATCATATAGCTCTTCCCTCACTAACCCACCCTCCCCACCCTCTTGCTTACATAGCCACTTGACCACCTGGAGTCTATGCCAATGGTAACAGTGCGTGATATAAGACAACTTAACATAACATTCTTACAAAGGTCTCATCTAAAACGAATCAGTCAACATTTGTTTGTGTTGCGTCAGAGGTGACATTATTACCCACTGGTCAATAGGATTCTATTGCGTTTTTTCTACTAGATCATCCTCCAAATTCTTGCACTTGGAATTGAGGGTATCGTTTCCTATAAGGCCCATTGGGTTAGTTTGTGCGTCCCCAGTATGTGGTATCGGTAGTTGCCGGTGTGAGTGTGGCAGGGCAGCAAGGAGTTGGTAATTGAACAGTAGTTTTATTGCTGCATGTTGAGTTGCTCCTAAGATTATACTTAGGGTTAGTTGGTGTTGCCATGGGGGTGCGGTGTGAGGTATCAAAGTGCTCTGAGGAGTACAGAAATGTAACGGTTCAACAATATCAATTCTTACTGTTGGTTGCAGCGCTACATTGTCTTCCCCTCGACCACCGCGGACTACAGCCGACCACACTTGCTCGCACTTCTGCTCTGCGCTCAACGTGGTGTGTTGAGTTTTGAAGGTTCAACACGGTGCTGTAGCAAATCCGGTCCCTCCAGAAACAGAAGGCATTCTCCAATGACTCGCTAAAGCAGACCACACTTGCTCGCATTTCTGTGCCACGCTCCAGGCAGTGTGTTGAGTTTTGAAGGTTTGACATGGCGCTGCAGTACATCCAGTCCCTCCAAAAACAGAAGGTAGACTCCAATGCCCTGCTACAGCATACCGCACTTGCTTGCACTTCTGCGCTGTAGCTTATATCTTCTGCTTCTTCTGTCAATTCACAGATTCTGAAAGGTTTGTCACAGGTAGGATATAGGAATGATATGCCATTAGGGCAGTCATTGCACCCGGATGCTCATAAACCAGGAACACTGCCTGCAAATATCATAAGGCCTCACATGGCCAGTGGCTGCCATCTTATACCATATTTTGCCAGTGACAGCCCTCATGTACACAATACTTCCCTTTCTAGTTCCTTATTTCCATCCTCCTTCAAGCACGCCTTAGTTATACCTATATTAAAAAACAACTTCCCTTGATCCCACTCTTCCTGCTAATTTCTGCCCTATTTTGCTTCTATCATTTCTCTACAAACTACTTGAGAGTGCTGTATATTCCCAGGTCTCATCCTATCTACATCTTCATTGCCTTCTTCTTCCTCATGAGTCTGGTTTTGGTCCCTCTCATGCTGCAGAGATCGCTCTCCTCCTCATCTCCAATGTTCATCTATTTGCCTGTCACTCCAAACTCTCTTCCGTTCTTATTCTTCTGGATCTCTCAGTGGCTTTTGGCACTGTCGATCACTCCCTCCTGCTTTCTTCTTCTCCCACTTCACGTGGGTGCTCCGGTTCTGTTCTTAAATGTTTCAGATCTTATCCCACTACCTGTGCCTAGTCTGTCTCTTGTTCTGGACAATCTTCAAGTCTGCTCCTTCATGGTGTCCCTCAAGGTTCTGTATTTGGCCTTTTTCCCCTTTAACCTCTATGCTATTCCTCTCTCTACTCTTATATCAACCTATAACTTATCTTACCATTTTTATGCTGATGACACTCAGATCTTCTCTTTTACTTTATTTACTGATTCTCTAACAGTTTCTCTGCTATCACTTTCTGCCCCCTTAAAGGAGACCCCCTTATTCCCAGCTGAGCTAACACGATACCCATTCCCACCACTCCTCCTTCTCTTTCTTTTCCTCCTTCATTTTTGCAGCTACGCTCGTAACCTAGGAGTGAACTTTGATTCTTCCCTCTCCTCCTCTGTATACCTCTAACACTGCTGCTCCTGTCCTTTCTTCCTATTTAGTATTCACTGTGTTCGCCCTTTCTTATCTTGCCATGCTACCAAACTTCTTATCACTTCTATCATTTTCTCACATCTGCTCTTCTTCTTGGCGTTCCTGCTTTCCATCTGACTTCTCTTTGATCTTTCTATAACTCAGCTACCTGTCTCCTATTTTTGATTTCCCCTTGCACCTCTATTATTCCCTCCCTACTATCCATCACCTTTCTACCATTTGACACGTGTATTATCATCCATTTTCTTACTAGTATCTATAAATACATGCATGGTCCCACCCGGCTTTATCTCTCATCCCTTATTTCTCTCTACCCCCCATTCTCTCTGCTCCCAAACTCAGTTCCTACTTACTGTCCCTTACCCTTGCGCTTCATCCCATTTAGGTTATTTTTCTCTCCTTGCTCCAAAATGCCCATCCTCTCTCCATTAATTCATCATCTTCTCTTCGTATCTTCAAAACCTGACTTAAGTCACACCTTAATTCATCTCTTTCCAATAACTGACACTTTCTCCTGTAACTCCTGTGCTCCCCTTTGTTTTGATTAATTTGCCATTCATACACTATTCTTGTACCATGTTCATTTTTTATCATGTTCAGCTCTCTGGATACACATGTCAGGTAAAGCCATTTATGGAAGGTACAGAATTCCCATGCACAGGTGCTTAAAGCACATGCCATGCTCAGCCTCCAATGCCCACATTATATGCCAAATTGGGGTACAAATGCCTCTGTATCACCATCGTATGCCAGTAGAAAATGCCTGCCTCACACCCCAGGTGCTGTCATCATATGCTAAAAGCATCCTCAATTATCACACTACCACAGTTTGCCAATGGTGACTCATATCTCTACACCATAACATGCAGGGTGCTGCCATATCATGTGGAATATAGCCACACATGTCCCAGTACTGCCATCTTATGCCAGATGCAGGCCCATGTTCCTGGTGTGCTTATCATAACACAAGGTACAGCTTCCCATGTCCAGGTTTTGCAATCATATATCAATTATCCCTGTACTGCTCTCCCGTGCCGTCAAATACTTGATGTGCTTGATATGGATATGTACTAAGGGGTTCATGTGCTGCTGCCACCACATGCCAGATGCAGTCTCAAATTTCTACCTTCTGCCATAAAACCTACTATGGCAGGAATAATTATAATGTGAAAGGTGAATGAAAAGCCAGTATGCCCACTGCACTCCCTCAAACGCCAGCCCGTTTCCCTGCCACGCTTACCTTAAGGCACTCCTGAGCCATGACATGTTGGAGAGCTGAGGATGCAGGCCACCGCCACCCGCAGTCTGGATTGGCGGAGAAGTTAAATATGAGCCTACTTCCTTGTCACCATAACTTAACCCATTTGAATGGGGAGAATTGAGGATGTTCTGGAAGGATGTGCGGCATGAACAGGGATGAGGAGACTAAATATTACCACTGCTCCTACCCTGCTGCTGCTATTTCTTCTTGCAACCATTTTTGGTTTTGGCGTTTTGGTGGCATAAGCCACCTAATTGCCAAAAACATTCAAGAAAGGGGAGCTTGGGAGCAGTCTATGGCATTGGCATGGCAACTTGCCGATGCTTGGCTATGAAATGGCTAAGCACCATCTGGGCCTTCACCCTCTCGCTCACATCTGCCGGGCTGCTGCTCTTGGCAGGGAGGTGTGCATGCTCCGAAGTAGGAGCAAAAGGACTGCAGCAACAATATTCTGGTTATTATTTTCATTTTGATGTGCTAAGGCTTTTTTTCACTTGATCTCTGGGCAGACTATGTTTAAAGTCTGCCGCAGAGTGATCTCTTTTAGCACCAAAGCTGGAGCCATTGAACTGCATAGCTTTATGTTCCGGGTGGGGAGGCAACTGGAGGGGGTGTGGTGCTGTTCTACTGCTTTGACAGAGGCTGAATCACGCTTTTGTAACGTAAACACGGTTCCAGGAGGGTACAGCCACATGGAAGGAGCAGTGAGGATAAAGGAAGGGGCTGTCCACAGAAATAGTGTTTTGGGGTCTGCAGACGAGAGCAGATGCCGTCTCTCAGCCGTGCTGCAGCCATTGACCCCTACTCTGTGCACCACGCTTGCCTGGTGGTGAAGCAGCTACTGCACTGAGCTTGCAGATGATAAAGCCCGCTCTTCGCAGGGTAAGTTCTCTCCAGCTGGGCCAGGCTGGAGTGGGGGCTGAGAAGAGCGCACAACATAGATGGCAAAGCACAGCAGCTCAGACCCCATTGGACATTATCTCTGGAGATTTGTATGTCTGAATGCTTCTGAAGGCTCATTATATGTCTGCGATGTGAATGCCCCAGGGGCTTGGCCTCAGAGTACTCTGAGCCCTCCTCAGGGTCTGGTGGACATGACACTGTCGTGCATTGGGGGAGAAAGTAATTCTCTTGATGCAAACCCAGCATGTTGAAAAACAGCAGCCTGTCAGTGCTGGAAGCTGAGGGGCTGCCAGCCCTGACATGGGGCATGCTTTCTGTATGTGAAGCAGAGTGGCAGCACTGCAAAGAAAGGGGGCACCTCTCCCTGGCATGAGACACCACTTGGTGTCTGCAGTGGAGGGTCAGTCATTAGTGCAGAGGGCACCTCTCTGCTTAGGTGTTAGCGCTGAGAGGAGGGGATCACTCCTAGGTATGAGACGCTGCTGCAACTGGAGTGGCAGTGATAAGTGCAGAGGGCACCTCTCTGCTTAGGTGTTAGCGCTGAGAGGAGGGCATCACTCCTTGGTATGAGTTGCTGCTGCACTGGAGTGGCAGTGATGAGCGCAGAGGGCACCTCTCTGCTTAGGTGTTAGCGCTGAGAGGAGGGGATCACTCCTTGGTATGAGACGCTGCTGCACTGGAGTGGCAGTGATGAGCGCAAAGGGCGCCTCTCTGCTTAGGTGTTAGCGCTGAGAGGAGGGGATCACTCCTTGGTATGAGACGCTGCTGCACTGGAGTGGCAGTGATGAGCACAGAGGGCGCCTCTCTGCTTAGGTGTTAGCGCTGAAAGGAGGGGATCACTCCTTGGTATGAGACGCTGCTGCACTGGAGTGGCAGTGATGAGCGCAGAGGGCGCCTCTCTGCGTAGGTGTTAGCGCTGAGAGGAGGGGATCACTCATTGGTATGAGACGCTGCTGCACTGGAGTGGCAGTGATGAGCGCAGAGGGCGCCTCTCTGCGTAGGTGTAAGCGCTGAGAGGAGGGCATCACTCCTTGGTATGAGACGCTGCTGCACTGGAGTGGCAGTGATGAGCGCAGAGGGCGCCTCTCTGCTTAGGTGTTAGCGCTGAGAGGTGGGCACCACTCCTTGGTATGAGACGCTGCTGCACTGGAGTGGCAGTGATGAGCGCAGAGCGCGCCTCTCTGCGTAGGTGTTAGCGCTGAGAGGAGGGGATCACTCCTTGGTATGAGACGCTGCTGCACTGGAGTGGCAGTGATGAGCGCAGAGGGCACCTCTCTGCTTAGGTGTTAGCGCTGAGAGGAGGGGATCACTCCTTGGTATGAGACGCTGCTGCACTGGAGTGGCAGTGATGAGCGCAGAGGGCGCCTCTCTGCGTAGGTGTTAGCGCTGAGAGGAGGGGCTCACTCCTTGGTATGAGACGCTGCTGCACTGGAGTGGCAGTGATGAGCGCAGAGGGCGCCTCTCTGCGTAGGTGTTAGCGCTGAGAGGAGGGGATCACTCCTTGGTATGAGACGCTGCTGCACTGGAGTGGCAGTGATGAGCGCAAAGGGCGCCTCTCTGCTTAGGTGTTAGCGCTGAGAGGAGGGGACCACTCCTTGGTATGAGACGCTGCTGCAGTTGAGTGGCAGTGATGAGCGCAGAGGGCGCCTCTCTGCTTAGGTGTTAGCGCTGAGAGGTGGGGACCACTCCTTGGTATGAGATGCTGCTGCAGTTGAGTGGCAGGAATCACTCCTTGGTATGAGACGCTGCTGCAGTTGAGTGGCAGTGATGAGCACAGAGGGCGCCTCTCTGCTTAGGTGTTAGCGCTGAGAGGTGGGAACCACTCCTTGGTATGAGACGCTGCTGCACTGGAGTGGCAGTGATGAGTGCAGAGGGCACCTCTCTGCGTTGGTGTTAGAGCCGAGAGGTGGGGACCACTCCTTGGCATGAGACGCTGCTGCACTGGAGTGGCAGTGATGAGTGCAGAGGGCACCTCTCTGCGTAGGTGTTAGCGCTGAGAGGAGGGGATCACTCCTTGGTATGAGATGCTGCTGCACTGGAGTGGCAGTGATGAGCGCAGAAGGCGCCTCTCTGCTTAGGTGTTAGCGCTGAGAGGAGGGGACCACTCCTTGGTATGAGACGCTGCTGCAGTTGAGTGGCAGTGATGAGCGCAGAGGGCGCCTCTTTGCTTAGGTGTTAGCGCTGAGAGGTGGGGACCACTCCTTGATATGAGATGCTGCTGCAGTTGAGTGGCAGGGATCACTCCTTGGTATGAGACGCTGCTGCAGTTGAGTGGCAGTGATGAGCACAGAGGGCGCCTCTCTGCTTAGGTGTTAGCGCTGAGAGGTGGGAACCACTCCTTGGTATGAGACGCTGCTGCACTGGAGTGGCAGTGATGAGTGCAGAGGGCACCTCTCTGCATAGGTGTTAGCGCTGAGAGGTGGGGACCACTCCTTGGTATGAGACGCTGCTGCACTGGAGTGGCAGTGATGAGTGCAGAGGGCACCTCTCTGCATTGGTGTTAGCGCTGAGAGGTGGGGATCACTCCTTGGCATGAGACGCTGCTGCACTGGAGTGGCAGTGATGAGTGCAGAGGGCACCTCTCTGCGTAGGTGTTAGCGCTGAGAGGAGGGGATCACTCCTTGGTATGAGACGCTGCTGCAGTTGAGTGGCAGTGATGAGCGCAGAGGGCGCCTCTCTGCTTAGGTGTTAGCGCTGAGAGGTGGGGACCACTCCTTGGTATGAGATGCTGCTGCAGTTGAGTGGCAGGGATCACTCCTTGGTATGAGACACTGCTGCAGTTGAGTGACAGTGATGAGCGCAGAGGGCGCCTCTCTGCTTAGGTGTTAGCGCTGAGAGGTGGGGACCACTCCTTGATATGAGATGCTGCTGCCGTTAAGTGGCAGGGATCACTCCTTGGTATGAGACGCTGCTTCAGTTGAGTGGCAGTGATGAGCACAGAGGGCGCCTCTCTGCTTAGGTGTTAGCGCTGAGAGGTGGGAACCACTCCTTGGTATGAGACGCTGCTGCACTGGAGTGGCAGTGATGAGCGCAGAGGGCACCTCTCTGCATAGGTGTTAGCGCTGAGAGGTGGGGACCACTCCTTGGTATGAGACGCTGCTGCACTGGAGTGGCAGTGATGAGTGCAGAGGGCACCTCTCTGCGTTGGTGTTAGCGCTGAGAGGTGGGGACCACTCCTTGGCATGAGACGCTGCTGCACTGGAGTGGCAGTGATGAGTGCAGAGGGCGCCTCTCTGCGTAGGTGTAAGCGCTGAGAGGAGGGCATCACTCCTTGGTATGAGACGCTGCTGCACTGGAGTGGCAGTGATGAGCGCAGAGGGCGCCTCTCTGCTTAGGTGTTAGCGCTGAGAGGTGGGCACCACTCCTTGGTATGAGACGCTGCTGCACTGGAGTGGCAGTGATGAGCGCAGAGCGCGCCTCTCTGCGTAGGTGTTAGCGCTGAGAGGAGGGGATCACTCCTTGGTATGAGACGCTGCTGCACTGGAGTGGCAGTGATGAGCGCAGAGGGCACCTCTCTGCTTAGGTGTTAGCGCTGAGAGGAGGGGATCACTCCTTGGTATGAGACGCTGCTGCACTGGAGTGGCAGTGATGAGCGCAGAGGGCGCCTCTCTGCGTAGGTGTTAGCGCTGAGAGGAGGGGCTCACTCCTTGGTATGAGACGCTGCTGCACTGGAGTGGCAGTGATGAGCGCAGAGGGCGCCTCTCTGCGTAGGTGTTAGCGCTGAGAGGAGGGGATCACTCCTTGGTATGAGACGCTGCTGCACTGGAGTGGCAGTGATGAGCGCAAAGGGCGCCTCTCTGCTTAGGTGTTAGCGCTGAGAGGAGGGGACCACTCCTTGGTATGAGACGCTGCTGCAGTTGAGTGGCAGTGATGAGCGCAGAGGGCGCCTCTCTGCTTAGGTGTTAGCGCTGAGAGGTGGGGACCACTCCTTGGTATGAGATGCTGCTGCAGTTGAGTGGCAGGAATCACTCCTTGGTATGAGACGCTGCTGCAGTTGAGTGGCAGTGATGAGCACAGAGGGCGCCTCTCTGCTTAGGTGTTAGCGCTGAGAGGTGGGAACCACTCCTTGGTATGAGACGCTGCTGCACTGGAGTGGCAGTGATGAGTGCAGAGGGCACCTCTCTGCGTTGGTGTTAGAGCCGAGAGGTGGGGACCACTCCTTGGCATGAGACGCTGCTGCACTGGAGTGGCAGTGATGAGTGCAGAGGGCACCTCTCTGCGTAGGTGTTAGCGCTGAGAGGAGGGGATCACTCCTTGGTATGAGATGCTGCTGCACTGGAGTGGCAGTGATGAGCGCAGAAGGCGCCTCTCTGCTTAGGTGTTAGCGCTGAGAGGAGGGGACCACTCCTTGGTATGAGACGCTGCTGCAGTTGAGTGGCAGTGATGAGCGCAGAGGGCGCCTCTTTGCTTAGGTGTTAGCGCTGAGAGGTGGGGACCACTCCTTGATATGAGATGCTGCTGCAGTTGAGTGGCAGGGATCACTCCTTGGTATGAGACGCTGCTGCAGTTGAGTGGCAGTGATGAGCACAGAGGGCGCCTCTCTGCTTAGGTGTTAGCGCTGAGAGGTGGGAACCACTCCTTGGTATGAGACGCTGCTGCACTGGAGTGGCAGTGATGAGTGCAGAGGGCACCTCTCTGCATAGGTGTTAGCGCTGAGAGGTGGGGACCACTCCTTGGTATGAGACGCTGCTGCACTGGAGTGGCAGTGATGAGTGCAGAGGGCACCTCTCTGCATTGGTGTTAGCGCTGAGAGGTGGGGATCACTCCTTGGCATGAGACGCTGCTGCACTGGAGTGGCAGTGATGAGTGCAGAGGGCACCTCTCTGCGTAGGTGTTAGCGCTGAGAGGAGGGGATCACTCCTTGGTATGAGACGCTGCTGCAGTTGAGTGGCAGTGATGAGCGCAGAGGGCGCCTCTCTGCTTAGGTGTTAGCGCTGAGAGGTGGGGACCACTCCTTGGTATGAGATGCTGCTGCAGTTGAGTGGCAGGGATCACTCCTTGGTATGAGACGCTGCTGCAGTTGAGTGGCAGTGATGAGCACAGAGGGCGCCTCTCTGCTTAGGTGTTAGCGCTGAGAGGTGGGAACCACTCCTTGGTATGAGACGCTGCTGCACTGGAGTGGCAGTGATGAGTGCAGAGGGCACCTCTCTGCATAGGTGTTAGCGCTGAGAGGTGGGGACCACTCCTTGGTATGAGACGCTGCTGCACTGGAGTGGCAGTGATGAGTGCAGTGGGCACCTCTCTGCGTTGGTGTTAGCGCCGAGAGGTGGGGACCACTCCTTGGCATGAGACGCTGCTGCACTGGAGTGGCAGTGATGAGTGCAGAGGGCACCTCTCTGCGTAGGTGTTAGCGCTGAGAGGAGGGGATCACTCCTTGGTATGAGACGCTGCTGCACTGGAGTGGCAGTGATGAGCGCAGAGGGCGCCTCTCTGCTTAGGTGTTAGCGCTGAGAGGAGGGGACCACTCCTTGGTATGAGACGCTGCTGCAGTTGAGTGACAGTGATGAGCGCAGAGGGCGCCTCTCTGCTTAGGTGTTAGCGCTGAGAGGTGGGGACCACTCCTTGATATGAGATGCTGCTGCCGTTGAGTGGCAGGGATCACTCCTTGGTATGAGACGCTGCTGCAGTTGAGTGGCAGTGATGAGCACAGAGGGCGCCTCTCTGCTTAGGTGTTAGCGCTGAGAGGTGGGAACCACTCCTTGGTATGAGACGCTGCTGCACTGGAGTGGCAGTGATGAGCGCAGAGGGCACCTCTCTGCATAGGTGTTAGCGCTGAGAGGTGGGGACCACTCCTTGGTATGAGACGCTGCTGCACTGGAGTGGCAGTGATGAGTGCAGAGGGCACCTCTCTGCGTTGGTGTTAGCGCTGAGAGGTGGGGACCACTCCTTGGCATGAGACGCTGCTGCACTGGAGTGGCAGTGATGAGTGCAGAGGGCACCTCTCTGCGTAGGTGTTAGCGCTGAGAGGAGGGGATCACTCCTTGGTATGAGACGCTGCTGCACTGGAGTGGCAGTGATGAGTGCAGAGGGCACCTCTCTGCTTAGGTGTTAAGTTTTCATTTGGCTTGTGTGTGACATGTTCGTGTTTGCAGTGTGTTTCGGAGTGACATTTCCATGTCTTATGTGTGACACTCTGAGTGAAATCCTTTTTCCAAGCTGAGCTAAGCACTTACATCCATGAAATAATGTTGTTTTGATTTCCCGCACCCTTTTGTCCAATACAAGTGTCTATAATCGCTTTGAAACAGGCATCCGACTCCCACAGTTCTACTGCACGAACGCCAAGATACTTTTTTCAAGTTCTTCCTTGAAATGTCTGTTGTGCCGTAAATAAAAGAGCCTGGCGCCCCCTTTTCTAAACTGTCTAGTTATTTCGATCCTATGTGCTCGCACAAACTGGATTCTTTTTTGCAGAAATTAAAGTTTCAGCTTCCATTCACCATAACAAGCCGCATGTCTGTGCCAACGAACGACCTTTCTTTTCCTTTAAGCATTGAAAGTACAACTGCAAAACGGCCAGATCTTGCTTGGGCTTGCCTTACTCTGTACTAATGTCAGTCTTACATTTCATGGAAAATAAAACGACAATAGTTTATTCTGTAGACTCTACTGTGAGCATCAACCGGTAGAAAGACAAGTCGACCTGTCTCATCGCCCTCTTTCCAGCACCTCCCCACCCTGCGTTTCGTACTCCCACTTGGCCAGGCTTTTAAGAAATCCCCCACCAGCTTTGATCTGGCGCTCAGCCCTCTGAGATGAGCGCGAGCGCTGCGCAGTAGTTGCCCATTGGACCCCCACTTTCTTTTCCTAATCAAATGAAATACTAGTCTCAGGGTGAACGAATCATTGGTCTGGGCCTGACAGCATTTTGTTGCAACAGTTTGTTTAAAAATATTGTGACCATTTGACAGTGAAGTTAGCAGACTTGTGGAGAGTGAGGAGACCCAGAGACTGAAGTGCTGGGCGTTTTAAAGCAGCAGTTCCTCGTGCCCATCATCAGTGGCACCCTCTATCAATGGCTTCCTCCCTTGCTCCATTCTCCATCTCATTCTGCACTCCTTATCGCGTCCTCCTTTAAAACTGCACTATCTTCTGTGCACCCAGGTACCTATAAATGCAAAATGCAAAGAACATCACTAAACGCCAAAACTATTGGCATTGCCAATGCGTGTTTGTTGACTTGGTTAAGGTGGGAGGAGGAATTCCCACCCCTTGTCCCTGCTGCGGTCCTGGAACAGCCTATAGGTAGGTGGCTGATGTGGGTCTCTCGGAGGCACAAACACATGGGACCTGCAGAATGTAAACAAGTTGTGTTGCCTTCTATTCCTGGTACTCCCCCTGCGACCTCTAACTCAGGAGCAGCAGAAATAGCATCAGTGGTAAAATGAGAGTTACTGGGGATAACTGCTGGTAAACCTAGCAACCCCCAATTGGCCTCAGTTAAATAGACTAACTACTGAGCCACCATGTATGGAAAGACCCAAACATCTATTCACACAACCCTGAATATGTTTTAAGAACAGGAACACTTTTTTAAAAACACTTTATTAAAATATCAAATTCTTGCCAAAGTCTATAGAAACCGAATACAATTTTTTTTTTTTAATGTACTCCCACCCGTTTACAGTGACAAAACAAGGTCAAAAATACAGGAGTGTGGCGGGTTGTCAATATCTGGCTGGAAGCAAGGGTTGGCGGCATGGTTAAATATTTGTATTTCCATCCGTTCTATGGGATGCCATCAGTTTCATTTCATCTATTTCTTTTTTTTTAATAGGACATTTTACCGCAAATGTATGTGGGGGAGTGCCCCCATCGCCCTACCTTTTTATTACCCTAATCCCCTGTTAGGCAGAATTGCAGGCAGTTCCCTCTGGGAACACCACACTCAATTAGGACTACAGGTGTAACCAAAAACCAACCTTTTGTATAAGTCTGTACCACACACTTTTGGTAGCGAGCTGAGCAGCCAGGCTTATCTCAAGAGGGAATGTGAGCAGTAGTAGAAGTTACACAGACGTAGCACAATCACAGTGGTTCAAGTAGACACTTAAACTCAAGGTTTCTTGGTAAAATTACTTAAACATTTATTTACACAGTCATTTAGAAAACTTTCACTACTAGAAATCAACTCAATATTAAACACCAATATACTAAATTAGTACCCGGCACGTGCGGTGCACCGGGAATCCAACGTGTTGATTGTCTCTTTTCCGAGCCATACCACACAGTATTCCCGTGTACGCCGTGCATGCTGGGTTCTCCTCAGCATCCCCTCAGTCAATGAGGAGGCTCGAAACGGGGCAATCCCCGCTCCGAGCCTCCCCATGGCTGGAGGCTGCTTTTGTCCCCCGCCAGGGACTCATGTAAGACTTTTTTTTTCCTCCCTCCTCCGACCTCACTGCCCTCCCCACCCCACTTACCTTCTATCTCTTGGTCTCTGGTGGAGGACGATGGAAGCCTCCAGGCGTGTGGAGACTCGGAGTGGGGCCATCCCCGCTCCGGAGCCGCGGTACTTTTTTCTTTTTTTTTTCCCTTCCCCCCTCCTAACCCCACTTACCTTCTTTTTTCTTCTTTTCTTGGGAACAAACGCGCTGAACACACTTTTGTTCCCAGCGCGTCCGCTCCCGATGGCCTCCATGGAAAGGGAAAACGGACTACGTTTTCCCTTTCCCGGCGGCCATTTTCTTTTCACTTTTTTTTCTGTTTTGAACCGCGGTAGCATTTCATAACAGAAAAAAATGCCATTAGTACCCCGGTCTAATGTGCCGGGGTACTAATGGCAATAAGACCCTCGGCGGCTGGCCAATACTCCCCCCCCCGCAACTACAGCCCCGAGGGCATTATCTGGGGCAGCATCGGCCCGCCGCCTTGGGTCTCATTGCCACAGTATCAAACTCTAAAGTTATAAAGACAGTTTGCGCTCTCCTGAAAAAGGAGCCAAATGGCACTTCAGTACTTTCAAATAGGAATAAAAAACATAGGTTTGTACAAAGGTTTAGAAAGACACTTCTTTTAGATAATGCAAAGGTTCAGTGTACCAGGAGGGTCAGTTCGATTCAATAGGCCAGGCCAAAGTCAATAGTCTAGTGTTCTTGGATAAGACAGCACAGTTCTGGTACAAAAGGAGAAGTCTTTTTAAATGTTTTTAGAAGTAGTTTTGACGATAAAGAAAAATATTCTGGATCACAAGCTGATTAGGCCTGCGAGTTGAAAAAGTTTCACAAACTTCCACCGCGAGAGTTAGGATCTCTCAACCAAAAGGCACAGTACATTAAAGTGGAGCAAAAAGATGCAGCTGAAGATGTTGGTTCCTGGCTGGTCCTGCAGGTCTCGCTGTTCCTGAGTCTCAGTCGTGGGGACAAGAGGGAGGACCTCGGGGGACTCCTGCACTGCACGGGATTGTCGTCGGAGAAAACAAAATGGCGTCACTTCAGCTCAAGTAACTATAGCTTCCAAACTCAAACTGGTATCCTTTTCCCTGGTTAACCTTAACAGCTCCGAGAATGGTGTCCAGGCGTTTGCTGAGTTGATTGGTCCCACCAACTCAAAGGAAGAAGCCGTCCTTGAAGCAGCTTCTCTGTCGGGGGAGTTTCAGGCAATTCCGACCTGCAGCAGGGCTTCACCGGGCAAAGCAACGGTCCAGGAGTTGCAGCAGTCGTCTTCCTTCAGCTCATCTTCGGTTCTTTCATTCCAGTGGTTGACTCTGCCTTACAGTCGTGGAGACTCACCTTTTAAACAGTTTTCTCCCATTAATTCCAGCCTAGCTGCCACTCACCCAGCAGGGTGGCTGTCCAGACAGTTAGCCAGCCAATCATGCCAGAGTGCATTTGGGTCTCCTAGGAGACTAAGCACAGGGAGTTTTGGGCACCTTCCTCACTTCCTGCCCACCCAGACACTCAGACGCCACGGACGGACTTCAGTCCTGAAGCCTGCCAAAGGCTCACAAACAAAGGGACCAAACCTTGTTTGGTGTGCAGAGTTAAACCCCAGAAGAACCTTTCCACAAATAAATGGCGAAAAAAGATGACCAGAGTCTGTTTTTACAGAGGGGTTTGGGCGCCATATTGGAAAACATGGCTGACACGATTTTTCGCTACGGGTGTTCGCGGTCGGGAAAAATCATGGTAGTTCATTATAAAACCACTGCCATGAGCCATTTCAATATGAAAGGGTAACATTTGACTGTTATAAGAGTGTTTAGACACAGGGGATGCTAGGCAACCCCTCCAGCACTCTATAGGAAGATAGTGTGTGCTGGGTCTATGAATTTAAAAAGACTAGTAAGGTCAATTTAATGTTACATTCCCTGGAAGACAGTAGTCAGTCTCAGAGAAGGTATTTAAACCTTGGGGAGTCCAAAGGACACCCCTGTTCCACTGCACTAAAGGTGCTGTGTGACACAACAATAACAATATGATGCCTATGGGGTTATCTAAAACTCCATAACCAAAGAACACAAGAGTAACAAACACATCAAAATACATTAGAGAGGGGGAAAAAGGCTCACACTCTCTCCAGGGAAAACAACACGTCCTCAAAAATCTAGCAAAGTTTCTGGGGGTCTCTAAGGTGAAGGGAAATAAGCACATTTCTGAGAATTCTCCCTAACACCCACCCCCCCACATACATATGCGTTAAAATCCATTGGAAGGCATTTGACAAATTCTCCCTCGATGGAATAACCTGCAATGGAATCTTTGTATCCCTTTCCATGTACACAAGTTTAAGCACATTCTGCACTTCCATCCCAAATCTTATCAGGTGTGGGTGCCCCTGTAAATGATCACTTAGATAAATGCATTCGTCTGTAGGCCGGGTTAGCTCTTGACTTTCTACTACAGCCAATGCTAGCTTTAAATGAAAGTGTAGGGTTGATCTGGGCCATGCTCCAACATGACCATGCAATGGGTGCCTATCACCGCTCGGATCAACTTCAGAGTTGAGCGTACCATCCATAAGAACATTTTCCCGCCAGTCTCCCTTCTGGACCATATGCTCAATGGACCCAGCCCTTTAAATAAATGTACCAATGTATTGGTAGCACAGACTGTAGACCCTTCCACTGGCCTCAACTAAGCATTTGACATGGATATGATTGATAAGATTGTACATGATTGCTTGATTAAGATCAACACTAAACTAAACTGAAGAAGCATGTTTATAATGTAAGGATGATGCAAGCTAAAAGGAAAAAAAAGAAACAACCTCAGGCTCACAAGACGTATATTTATACATGATGAGGAAGGATATAGATTAAATTTAAAAATATATATATGTCAATCATTGAAACATCTGGAAGATATTGAAATATGAGCTATATATTACAGATAGCCAAAAAAGTCTTCACTCCCTTTGGGGTAAGGATGTTTCTGCCTTTTGTCAGATTACTAACACTCTAGATCTTTAAAACCACCCCACTAAGGTCAGATTAGTTTTATCGAAGAAACATCGGTTAGACGTGATTTTAATGAATATATAAATAACTAATTAAATAATAACAAAGAACAAAACTGCCTCCACTTCTGCCCTTTACCCATGCTTCAAATCTTACCCCGAACCTCCCACAACTTTTTACCCTTTAACCCCATCCCATATATATACATTTTCACATTATTTTCGTTATCATTGCATTCGTTATTTTATTTTCCTTAAAATCACTGCATACCAGAAACATCATGTGTGACCCATTGTAAATCAATGTATCCCCCGATTAAAGATTGGAATCCCAATCTTAATATCTCTAGAGACAAACAAAAGAGAAGGGACCAAAGTTTCCCCATTGATGATATTTATGACACAATATTGAAATCTAAGGCTTCGAGAGCATCAGGTCCTGACTCCCTGGCTCCTATTACAATTAAATTCTATCCTGAACTTTCGTCAAAAATCATGACTAATTTATTCGATGATCTTATCTGAAATGACTTGCTTCCACAGAGTTTGCAGCTCTTCTATGTTATTCCAATATACAAAAAAGGAGACAGATTAAATCCTGCCAAATACCAACCTACTGCTATTTTCGACGCATCCTTACATGGTCCACTTTGCCCTGCACAGGGGTAGCATGGGCCTCTTGCCCCCACTGTGGTTTTGGATCCTGCATTTGTAAGAAAACCCAGGCCTCTGCAACCCCAGCAGGAAGGGAAGGTTAGGGTATCATTGATTGGATGGGAAGGGGGATTTAGGAAAACTGGGTAGAGGGTTAGGAAGAGGTTGTGGATGGGTAGGGGGGATGAGGGTAAGTGCTGCTCCTTGGTTTCTGTATTTCCTGTTGAGGCCGTTGCCTCTCCTCTCTAAAACTCATGCACACTATATGCCCTTCAATATGCACAATCTCACCCACATCATTCTGTGACCTCCACCAGCTGTTGCTCCACAGTCGGTCATCAAATGCCCCCAATAAAGGTTACTAATTTAGTAGTAGCATTAGGCTGTCAATACTGGCATCTTCAAATAAATATGGCATGGCAAAGTAGACAAGAAAGAAAACATAGTTTCGTGGAGTGTCCTTGGTTTTCTCCAACGCACTGTCTCGGTCCTCAAATATGGCAGAGTGGCTGCAAGAGAGAGCCAAGTGAGAGAACATAAAACCACCCTTTAGCCAACAAGTTATTGCATTACTGAGTATTTCTCAGTGAATGCCCTCTCATTACTGAGAGGGCATTCACTGAGACAAACACTGTTGTATATAGCATCTAGCTTGATTAGTAACACTCAGGGTTAATGTGGTACAGTTCTTGGGTAGGGTCAGGGTGCTTTTTGTAGCGCTAACAATACTAGTTCCAAGTGCTGGTCTAGGTGCGGATTAGTCAGGGTACGTTTTAGTATGTAGGGATTGAAGCGTGCCCAACCTATCTTCACTCAAGAGCAGGGGTCGGAGGTATCCGGTAGGGGGCTTGGCCCCAGCCCGCGTTCCCCACTCTGGTGTGCCTTTAATGCGGTCGCGCTGTGTGCATGCAACTTATCTGCACACAGGGCAGGGGCTGGAGGTGTCCCTTGTGGTCTTGGCCCCTGCTCGTTATTCTCGCTCTGGTGCTTGCGGCTCGGGGGTGCGCTGCCTCCGTACCCCCTGCTTCCCAGCACTTATCTTTGAGGTGGTGAGGGGCCAGTGATCCATGCCAGTGGGGCAGGGCCCCTTGCATGTGCTCTGTTGCTGGAGCTCAACACAGCACGTCTTGCCTGGTGACATTCTCAAATGCAAATCCCGGGCTGGGGCTGCGCATATCCATTGAAAGGTGCGCACCAGAGATGGTCACCATTTTGTATTCCCACAGTCCATGTGATTCGGCGTGCTCTTTGCAGTTCGATGGGTTCCCCAGTATTGGTGCCTGCAGAGGGGGCAAAGTAATAGTTTGTAGGGATGCCTTAGCCTGCCTACTTGATGGCGTTGCTATATTGCGGATGCCAAATGCTTACAGCACCTATCAGTTGTTTGTTTGGCCTTCCCTGCGTTGCCTGGTCCCTCACACATCCAGTAAAATATTTGCTTCTTTACTCTTAAAAGATCTTGAATTATATGTGGAAAAACTAGGCATGCTCTCCAAATTTCAAAGAGGTTTTAGAAAGAGAGTAGGTACCTTCCGCAGTGGGATGGTCCTTGCCCACCTGCATTGTTCTACAAGACAGAAACTAGGACAAACTATATACATCGGAGCATGGATATGTCTGATGCCTTCAATAGGGTTAATAGGGAGAAATTGTGGCTCAAGCTTAAATATTGGGACATTCCGGTTGACATACTAAGTCCTCTCATACTTCTGTACAAGAATACCGCAATTTAAGTAAGTTTGAACAAAGAAGACTTATTATCACGAGCAATCGACACATACATGGGTCTAAGGCAGGGCTGCATCTTGGGCCTGATAATGTTTAACCTTTACATTTCTGATATTGGAGATCTATGGAGAGATCTGGACTGCTCTCTAGTAAAATTGTGATCCTCCGCCATTCATTGGCTTGCGTTCACAGATGATCTGCTGTTTTTTGACAAAACCCCATTAAGTCTACGAAGGAAAATGGAAACATTCACCAAGTATGCTATCTATCATAATATCTTGGTACACAGAAACAAATCCCAAATTATGAGATACACGAACAAAAATGACCTAAAGTCATCTATTGGACGGTGGGTGACATCAGACTTGAAAATGTTTGCTCACTTACGTACTTGGTGTTCAATGTTTCTATCTATTCCTCCATAGGATTGATCACGCAATATCTTCTGACTGAGTTGATCACGCAATATCTTCTGACTGAGATGAAACCCCTCCAGGCCCAATTTACAAGGATTTACACGTACCCTGCCTAATTGGCGTCTAGACCAATGCTTGGAACTAGTATTGTGTAGCGCTACAAAAAGTGCCCTGACCCTAACCCAGGAACCGTACAGCATGAATAGTTCTCTCATAGTTTGTAAACCTGAGTGTTACTAATCATGCAAGGCGCTCTAGGCAATAGAATTTGCTGGTCTCAGCGAACACCCTCTCAGTTGTGCAATAACGTTTTGGCTAAAGGTTTGTTGTACGTTCTCTCTCACTTGGCTCTCTCTTGCAGCCACTCCACCATATTTGAGGATCCAGACAGCGTGTTGGAGACAACCAAACACACTCCGCAAAGCCTATGGTAAATTTATCTTAATTTCTCTATTAAAGTATTACTGTGTGAACATTTTTCGATTTTAACATATGGGCTTGATGTTTGTCTGCTCGATATGGGGAAAGCCCTTAATACACTGGAAGGCATCATATGGAAAACTACTTTAGGATTACAATGATCTATTCCCAATTCAGTAATAAAATACCAGTTTGGCCTCATCTTACTAGAGGTTATTGGCGCATGGAAGAAGCTTTCATTATATGCAAAGATGCTTAATACTCTGATGAAGTCTTTCTTTTTGGATATCAAGAACGTAATTGCTGACAATTCCTCTAAGAGTCTACTCAAGTTTGCCAGCCTTAATGAAACCTTATTGAGAGAAATTGATTCAGATCCCAATTAATTAGTTAATAATCCTAATAGAACCTAAAAGAAACTTTTTTTTAGGGACTTGGTTATTATGATCGAACAACTAAACACATTTTCCTTGTATTTAGAATATGCAAATATATTTGGGGAATTGGAAGAAATTATCAAAATACATACAACTGTTCCCTTGCTTAGGGATGTCTATTTAATATTCAAACAGAATCAGGTCCCTCATATGGAGTGCCTTGTTCCTGAATAGGGTCTTCCTAAACAGGAAAGAACTTGTAGAGTTTGTGGAGCTTGAGACAATGAAACACCTCACAGTATATCGCATCAGAACAAGGCATCTAAGATATATGTCGTTTGAAAAATGTTTAGTACCTAACCATTCCTATTCTGAGGAGTGCCAATAGCATAGTCATTGGCACTGAATACATTTTTAAAATTACTCTATGAACTATTTGAGGTTCTAAACTCTAACAAGAAATGAGGCAAGCACTTTAAAGAAGCATATATATTTTTCTTTAAACATTTCGTAATGTATCTTTATGTTTATGAACAGGCATTTCCTAAAATTACCTTTGCTGTCAATAAGGTTTAATCTTCTTCACTGATTATAAATATATGTACTTGTGTAGGGTTTTATTTTTAAACCAAGTCGCAAATAAATAAATTAAATAAAGAACCTGTGAATCAGTATTGCCTCATCCTCCTGCAGCCAAATGAACACACAAAGGGAGCAGTACGTTGCAGTCATGTGCCAGAACTCGCCTACATTTCCAAAATCACACAAGCTTTCCCATTTTCCATGATCGTTTGCGATAAGTTAAGACCGCCAGATTAATCTGTGCACTCATGGAAACTCACTTGAAATCTCCCTATGATCCTGGAGTATTTGAGGGTCACTTTATGAAAAATGTACCTGAGCCTAATCCTCATCAGTCACATGATACGAACCGAATTACTCCTCATCAGAGACAGTGAAGAAGGTGACTTGAAAGTACTGACAATGGATTCAAGGAGCTCACATTTCATAGATGTCTGGTAGGGCTTGGGTCTATTTGACCTATAACATTTGACCTAATCACATTTGATCACATTTATTTGACCTTTTTTCAGTCTAAAATGCGGGGTCAAACCCCCACAATCCCCTTCCCCACATCCCCGCAAACTAATCTACACCCTTACCCACCCCCATATATATATATATAATTAAGGCATACAAATCTTTTCGTCTTTTCTCTTTGGTGAATGCTTTGCGATAAGCATCACCTACAAGGCACCACAAGGTGCAAATTCACCTAGAATTGCAAAGCTTGCCTTACAATAGGCAGCCAATGATTTGGCAGATTATCTATCACTACCTTTTCAAAAGACACAACAAGAAAGACATTCATGCCTTCCTGAGTAATATAACGGATTCGCTATTTGCACAGAGGTTCTCTCTGCAATCTTGCCAAAGAACATCAAGGAGGAAATTGATGCAGATGCCACCCGGCCGTAGGTAGGATGACTAGTGGACCTGCAAGAGTGGAGGGAAGAAAAAGTACACTTAGGCAACTGCCAGAGCAGTTCCGGACAGCATGGCGTCCAGGGCTAAACTTTAGAATGTCCAGGCCCCCATAGCGCCACACTGGAGTCCACCCAACAGCATTACATAACGCAATTTTAATGTCATTTTATTCACTGGTACTTGAAAGTAATAAGTAGACAAGAAGGTACAAACAGAATTCGTCATCTCATGCTTGTGTTAATTGTCTAAAAATGAAGGGCACGCACCTAGATTTTGCTAGCGTAAAAAGGCATCCATCGCTTTCACGTCCTGGTCCACCTAACAGAAACTAACTCCTTCCCTCCATCTCTCTTCGGCGTTGTCCACAGTCAGCTTTTTCATGGTTTCTTTGGCCTACTCTTTGGTTCATTTTATTAGCTTGACTTCTCTCTCTTTAATCTTGCCACTCACTTTCAATTGCTTTCTTCTTTGTTCTTTTTCCTCACCCCATCGTCCTCTTCTTTTACCTCCTCTCAACTGCTCTCTCATTCTTTCCTTTACGGTTCAGTTTTCAAAAAATGTTCACCTCCTTCTCAATTCCTGTCTTTCACCCCTTTTTTTCTTTCTCTGTTTTATTGCTAAAATCCTCCATTCTTTGTCCCACTTTGCCTGTTAGTAACTTCATAAACTCTCTCTCTCTAACTCTCGCTCTTTCTCTCTCTTTCTCACTTTCTCTCGTTCTCCTTATTGTGCCTTTTCTTACTTTTCTCCCGTTATTTCTTGATAGTAATTTTTGGTTTTGGGGCATTTCACCAAAATATCAACAACACCACAGACAACACCATTGCTACAGAGGAGAGAGTGTAAAGGGGTGCTAGAAAGCTGAAGTTGTGGTTGGCATGACAACTGGGAATGCTGTGTATGATCGGCCAACACACTAAATTGTATTTCTTGTACCACTATTGTATTGCATTGTGTAAAGCAAGGCAAAGACTGGGGGCATCAAGGCGCTATGCCATGGAATCCAATATTGGCTTGTTTTATAAATGTTCTCCCAATCAGGAGTACTGGGCCCGTGTAGTGACCTTTCTCTGTGCAGCCACAGGGAGTTGGGCTATATTTAGGTACTGTTACCATACAGCAAGCATTTTTTGGAGAGGTGCAGTTCCACTGACAACATACAAATGTCTTCAAAAAAAATCTCAATGTCATTTCCTATGAGGACCTCTGTATGTTTTTCGTGGTTCTTCCCCAATCTCAATGTGATTTCTTAAGGGGACATCTGTATGTGGTCAATGGTACTACACTGTTCCAATAAAATAAGTTGGATCTGTAAGTTGTAGTTCACTGGAGATCTATCCTACTATTGACACATGTTTTCTCCTGCTCACAACCTGTTTCATTTCTATTTCCTGTCTCTCTGGTTCTTGTTATTATATTTCATTTTTTTTGGAGAGGTGCAGTACCACTGAAAACATACAAATGCCCTCATAAGAAATCTAAATGTAATTTGTTATGATGATATCTGTATGTTTTCAGTGGGACTGCACCTATCCAATATCAATGTGATTTCCTATGAGGACATCTGTGTGTTTTCAGCGGTACTGCACCTCTCCAATCTCAATGTGATTTCCTATGAGGACATCTGTATGTTGCCAGCAGTAATGCACCTCTCCAATCTCAATGTGATTTCCTATGAGGACATCTGTATGTTTTCAGCGGTACTGCACCTCTCTAATCGCAATGTGATTTCCTATGAGGACATCTGTGTGTTTTCAGCGGTACTGCACCTCTCCCATCTCAATGTGATTTTCTATGAGGACATCTGTATGTTGTCAGCGGTAATGCACATCTTCAATAAAATAGGTTTTGATGACATCTGCAGGTTGTAGTTGCTTGGAGAGGTGTGTGCCACTGACAACATACATATGCCCATGTAAGAAATCACATTGAGATCAAAAATACAATATAGGATAACTATAACCAAAGGCTGCAATTATACATAAAACTGATATAGGTCAGTCCACACTTGCCTTTCTGCTCCTTTCCCCGCTTGTGTTGCCCCTCATGCCCCTTCTGCTGTCTCTCTTTTCCCCCTTGTGCTTCCCTTTATTCCCTCCTTTGTTGTCATTCCTTCGCCCCTGTACTGTCATTCCTCATTGCATCTTTCCATGCTTAATGTAAAATGCAATAAAACAATTCAAATGCCAAAACTATTGGCTTTGCCAACGCTTCTTTTTTTATTTTGTTCCAGATCTCCCCCACAGCTCCACCCACTCCTCAGTGGGACAATCGTTGTCTGTTTTGAGTTGTTACCCCAGGGGCACAGAAACACTGCATGAGTTCAGAGTGGAAGTCTTTCATTGTCTGTGGCTGATGTTAAATCCTCCCAAGAGGATACACAGGTGAATCTCAATCCGCAGGTACCACTACGTGGCGCTAGCATAGTATGACGAGGGGAGGCTTGGACCTCTTCAGAATCTGTAGTCTGTGCGCTCTCGGCCATCAGAAGGGGCCTGGGAACCAAATGTGGCCCCAGGAAACGTGTTCAAATTGGCCTCAGAGAACAGCATGTGAGAGAGCCAACTCCCAGCATGCAGAGTGTGTGCTTTCTCTTGCCAGGAAAGCTTTGAAAAGTGTGCCCAAATAGGGAATTTAAAAACATGTGTCCCTATGTAGGCAACAAAAGTAACAAAAAAGATATAAAACGTGTATTAAGATTGAGGAATGACATACGCAAATATTTGTTACAAATGAATTGCTTTAAAACGTTGTTGGTGTGAGGAGAAATGGAGAAATGGAAGGAAAGCGATTTGGTGACTGGGGGAGAAGGTAAGAGGAGTAGAAAACTGGGGTACCCAGAAAAAAGAGGCCCCCCAGGAAACCTCCAGAGTTCCCTGTACGCCAGTGCACATCTATCAGCCATCCTTGCTAGCTCTGGTTCATACAGAGCCCCTACTCTTGTGCGCCCTGGGCTGTTGCCTGTTTCGCCTGCCCTGCATTCAGTGATCGAAGTGGCGGGAGCTGCTGGGAGCGGTGCTCCTCTACTTTTTTAAATTAAGTTTTACTGTTCCTATACTTTTATTTGAAAAAAAAACTTCCGGAATGATTTAGTTTTAAAATAAAAGTGTTGGAAGTGACATCGTTGTTCGGAAGGTGCAGGAAGTACCTATTTTTACCGTGTGACACCGCGGAGCGGTGAGCGGAGCTGTGAGCCTGAGGTGTAAGCCAGTCTGCAGCAGCAGTCCACATCGTTGTGTGGAAGGTGCAGGAAGTACCTATTTTTACCGTGTGACACCGCGGAGCGGTGAGCGGAGCTGTGAGCCTGAGGTGTGAGCCAGTCTGCAGCAGCAGTCCACATCGTTGTGCGGCGTTGCAGGAAGTACCTATTTTTACCGTGTGACACCGTGGAGCGGTGAGCGGAGCTGTGAGCCTGAGGTGTGAGCCAGTCTGCAGCAGCAGTCCACATTGTTGTGCGGAAGGTGCAGGAAGTACCTATTTTTACCGTGTGGCACCACAGAGCGGTGAGCGGAGCTGTGAGCCTGAGGTGTGAGCCAGTTTGCAGCAGCAGTCCACATCGTTGTGCGGAAGGTGCAGGAAGTACCTATTTTTACCGCGTGACACCGCGGAGTGGTGAGCGGAGCTGTGAGCCTGAGGTGTGAGCCAGTCTGTAGCAGCAGTCCAAATCATTGTGCGGAAGGTGCAGGAAGTACCTATTTTTACTGTGTGACACCGCAGAGCAGTGAGCGGAGCTGTGAGCCTGAGGTGTGAGCCAGTCTGCAGCAGTCCGCTACAGACGCGAAGTCGAAGCCGAATGGAGCCAGAGGTACGTCCTCTGAAAGTTTTGAAAAGTTCGAAAACATTCCTGAAAGACTTCCAGGCAACAAAAACATCTAAGTCGGGCGGGAAAATGAGACCGGAAAAGAGGAGGAGGAGTAAGTCTGACTCAGCACCAAGACCAACGGCGACCCCCTCTATCCTAGAACTATTAGCAACTACTCAGGGAGGTCTGGCGGAGCCGAGCACGACCTCGCTCTTGCCCGCGCACACACCTGTGCCGGCGCCCGTGCCCGAAACCGTGCCCGTTCCACAGGGCCCCAGACCGGATCTGGCCCCTCAACTCGGAGCAGGTCGGGTGCGGCTGGAGGAAGACACCAGCCAGACCTCCATCATCAGGCGGGCTGCGGCAATGACGAAAACCCAGAACCGGAACGAAAAAGGGATCGGCCTGAAGTTCTCTCCCCAACTAAACCAGACACCGATACAGAAATGAGGTGGAGCGGTGCCAGAAATCGCAACCAGGTCAACAAAGGGGCCAAGTGGGGGAAAGGAGACAGGTGAGGGAGCAAAGACTACGGACGTATCTGAAATAAATGAAATACCCCCTCATCGAACAACTATTGAGGGGGAGAGAAAAATCCCCTGCGTGGAAGGAGAAGTGGCGATAAACCCGCTAGCTATAACAGAGAAGAGCGACTTTGTGCCAAATGTGTTCTCCATTCAAGCAATGCTGCATGATACAGGTCACGACAGCGAGCAAACCATGCAGGGCATGGGCAAAAATGTGGCAAGGGCCGCCAAGCCTATTAGAGAAGTCAGAGACAGTGTGATAATCGCCGACCCCGATAAAGATATGGAATCGGATGAATAGGACCTGGAGAGCGATAACCAAACGGAGGGAGAGCCGGAGGATTCTAATAAGGAAACGGACAGTGAACAATTGAAAACTGGATCCGGTCCAAAAAGGAAAAAAAGAGGCAAAACTAATACCCCGGCGAAAGCTAGGCCTCAAGGAGTAAGAAAAACGGCAAATACAAGATCGTTAAAGATTACTATGCTGGGGGAACAAAAATCAAGAAAAAGTAGTAAAAAAGGTGGACTGATGTCAAAAGGGCTGCACACCCCACTGCTGTCATGCCCATTAAAAGATTTCTTCATTCAGCAACACAAAAGAAAACAGAGCATTGACACGGAAATATCGGACGCGGAAATGCTGGAAATAGCAACTCAAACCCAGCCCGCGCAAAAACAGAGGAGAACTGAGTCACCCACAGCGGCAAGAGACAAACAAACCCGGTCCAACGGCTCTTCGCAGGAAAAAGCTATGATATCCATAAATGAACCACATATAGACACTGAAAAATCAAAGGCCTCTGAGAGTCCCGAATCGGTCCTTTTGAGCATAAATGGCCATCCAAGCGGTAGGATAGAGAGTCCCCAGATCCAAAGTCCCCCGAAGGGGGTGACACAAACCATAGAGGAGATACTCGTTTCTGACGAAGACCAGGAAAAAGGAGGGTCAAAGGGAGTTCAATCTGATTGGGAATCCAATCGATTGTCGCAGGTACAGCAGGACAGAGAAGATCACCAGGCCTGGACAAAGCCCCATCTGTCCAGGAGACTACCCTCTGTTTCATCCTCGTCATCTACGAAATTTTTATCACCAAGAAACCCCGTAAACTTCGACAGAAATCTAAGAGTAACAGGGGAATGCCCTGGCCTAGACTCATCATCAGTATTGAGAAGATCGGATAAAACCCAAGCCTCACCGAAAAAGAGACGACTCAGCGACATTGCGGTGGCACTACAAAATGAATCTCCAAATAAGAAACCACAAATGATTGCTATCATGTCGGCCATGACCATTGTATTAGCCCCCTTCTGTAAGCTGTATGAAACAATTAAAGAAAACATACACGACAATACAGCAATTCTTTCTAATATAATGGCGAAATTGGCCCAGATGGATAGCCTTCCACCAGCTAATGCTGAAAAAACGCTCAATCAGAAAGCTCAGCGTGAAAGGAAAATCGAAGCTTTGGAGAAAAAAATCGAGAACATGGAAAACTCGACCGGGACCCAACGAGTAAGAGCGATAGATGGATCCCAGAAAACTTCAAATCAGAAAACAATGTGGGAAACTAAAATCGAAGCGTTGGAAAAAAAGATCGAGACCCTGGAATTACTGAACAAAAGGTCTATAACAAGGACATCTGCCTGCGATGATTCTGTAGATGAGCCTGCACCGCAGACAAATGGAAAAAAAAAAACCCTGCTGAGATTGACACAAGAAAAACCAGAAGGAGGGCTACTAGCCAAAGCACAAAAGATGCAGCCTCCGACAATTGACCTGACGGAAAGGAAATTAAACCTTAAGAAGGACCCCAAACCGTTGGTAAAAGTAGACGTGAGGGGGCCGGGCCTGGGTGAATCAGTAGCCAACAAAAATCGACAAGATCCTAGATCTCGAGCAGAGGAGACCGACCCCGTGAGATCTCCAAGAACAGTAGACGAAGGATGTACCGACTTAATGAACATCTCTATTTACTCAGAAAAGGGGTCACAGGAGTCAAGGGAACCCGCTATAGAAGGTGGGGTAAAAATGCCCTGCACAAATCGGGCTGAAAATCCCACAGTCAAGTCCAAGATGGACACGGACGGTCCAATCCAGAGTGAAAATAAAGCATCAAGCCTGTCAGTCGCACAGGAAGTTGTAGCCCAAGCATCAGCGGAAAATGAGAAGCTCCAGACATACGTATCGAGAACAAGAAGAACCCCCCCCAAACCACGAGCAGCTGGCGAAAGGGCAGATATCCAAAGAAGCCCCCGGAAGTACCGAGCAGAAAAAGGCGAATTGGAAAACAGAAAAAAAGTACAAGAAAAGATACGAGTTTTCAAGCTGGAACAAAGAGAAGTAGACAAAAACTTCCTAATTCTAAACAGACCGACAATACTCCAAATAACAAGGAGAATGCAAACGCTGAAAAAGATTAGAACAGAGGACCTCGTGCTTGTGGAACCCTATCATAGGGAAAAGAAGGCGAAAGTTTTTCTGCATTTGAAAGCAGCCGCCATCAAACACATTGATGAGTCAGTCTATGAAGAATTCGAGCAATTGGGCTTTTCTTTGACGGAACAAAAAGGAAGACGAATAGACAAAACCAGGAAGAGGAAAAGATGGAAAAGCCAAAACTCCAGTAGCATTACAGATCCAAAACGGAGGATTTATACCAATGCCGAGGGCATAAAACCCAGGAAAGGCAGGAAACATTCAGACGTGCACACTATCAAGACAGGGGTGCTAAACGGCCCACCGACCCAATGGAAAGAGATCACCCCAACCCAAGACAATATCGACGCACAAAGGAACAGTCCGACTGGACCGAGAACCCAACGAGAAACAATAGAGAGGTTCAGAGACAAGTCGGATCGTGCAGCAAGTCAGACTGAGAACTCACAGAGGACACGATAAATAATCATGTAAGGCATCAGGAAAAAACGGAAGATGAAAGACAACCTAAAGGTCCATGAAAGTGGCTAATGTCAAATTGGATGAAAAATAATGGCAGATAGCAACGACCAGGGTTAGCTTGCCTCAACGATCACAGCAAAAATCCCAGCGAAAAAAGCAGCGAGCAACCCATAAAGGAATCCTATATTCTGGGCTCATGGAATACAAGAGGCCATTCGCACCTCACGATACCTGGAGACGTCGATCTGGGTTTCTATGACATCCTATGCCTACAAGAAACCTGGCTTCTACACCAACCGGTTCTCGACGGGTTCTCAGTCATGATCTCTCCCGCAAAGGCCTGCTAGGTAGACCGTTGTCGGGTCTGCTAACCGCAATAAAAACAGGAACGGGTCTGAGCGAACCAAGAATGTGGAAACAGTCCTACGAAATGTTGGTCAACTTGACCTTGCAAATCCAGGGAAAGGCCAAGATGGAAAACGGCTTTCAAAAGACAGTGGCCATAGTGAACTGTTATTGGAATCCACAGCGAATGTCTATAAAAACCTTCTGCGACAATATGTCTGAAACGATTGACCAGCTGTATGCGGAATTCGATAAAATCGAGTTTATCATTTGCGGCGATTTGAATGCAAAATGTACTGAGGCTCTGGTCGACAAACAAAGTTCCATCACGCAGCGGGGAGGTGTTGATCCCACCATTGAGAGAGGATAAGCCTGGAATGAAGTAATCAGCCAAAGAAGTATTCAAAATGTTGCTTCTCTGTTCCCCAACCAAACGAACAGTCCCACGTGGGAACGCAATGGGTCCAAAGCAACGTTGGATTATATCTTCGTTTCTGATGGGCTTACGCACGGG
This sequence comes from Ambystoma mexicanum, assembly GCF_040938575.1. Taxonomy (NCBI): domain Eukaryota; kingdom Metazoa; phylum Chordata; class Amphibia; order Caudata; family Ambystomatidae; genus Ambystoma; species Ambystoma mexicanum. The sequence continues at coordinate 191,819,615 of NC_090927.1, read as the reverse complement.
CTTTTGAGGTTTTGAGGTCCAAAAAACCATCCATAGTGACCACAATCTACTCCGTTGTACCTGGCTTACTACAACTTCGAAATCGAGAACTTATGATTGGACGTTGGAGACAAACCTACAACAGACCCGTCTACGGATAACCGAACAAGATATTGTGAAAATCAAACCCACCTGGGAGAAGAGAGCGATTGATCAGGCCCGGAATGACAAGAAAGAAAGACCGAACTACTTCCCTTTACTACTATCCTTCCAGGTGAAGGGCTCAAAAAAACTGAAGAAACCTTTCGACACCAATCATACGTATGATAAGACGTTGCTGGAAGAAAGAAAAGTGTGCCGTAGACTGCTAAGAATAGCAAAGAAATCTAACACCGAGGTCGATTGGAAGAACTGGCGCCTGGAAGCTAAAAGCTACAGCAACTGGCGCAAACAGTACAGAGCCACTCAATATCAAAATGACGCCGAAGCAATGATGTAGAAATCACAAAAAAAAATCCAGCGAATTTTGGAGGTTGATAAAAGAGACGAACTGCACACAGTCGGCATCTTTGTCTAACGCAGTACCCGAAGAAAGGTGGATTCAATACTTCACTACAGAATTCATCATCACACAAATGAGAAAGCAGAGCCCGTCGACATCGTGGGTTGATCTTTCGAACGCAGAAGACATTGAAGCAGCCATACGGAAATTGAAATCATCCAGAGCCCCGGGTCCTGACGGACTCACGAATACGGCTTTAAAAATGTTTCCTGAAAAATGGGCAGAAATGATCAGTAGGATATTCGCAGAATGCAGCAGAACGAATATGGTGCCTGAATCCTGGCAGAAAGCGGCGATAGTCCCGATTTACAAAAAGGGTCAGAGACAAGAACCAGCGAGTTAGAGGCCCTCCTGGACATATTAGGCAAACTATACGCTACCCGCCTCCTTGAGCACTTTCGAGCGTGGGAAACAGACAGCCAGTCAAAAGATCAATTCCAAACGGGCTTTCCAAAAAGTGGATGCACCTCAATCAATCTTATAATACTAAACATCCTGAAAGCAAAAGTCAAAGAGGGGGCGCCGAAGGTATATTTAGCCTTCGTGGACCTTTCAAGGGCGTTTGATAAGATCGACAGGCCAAGTCTGTGGTTGAAGCTACAAGGTTGGAACTGTCCGACAAAAATATTGGATCCCATAAAAGCACTCCATTCACGCACAAAAATCAGAGTCAAACTAAATCACCAGGGTGCTCTGTCAGAGGAGATCAATGTTAACCGAGGAGTGAAGCAGAGGTGCCCCCTGGTGCCAGCCCTGTTTACGGCATTCCTAGGCGACTACCAACTCTCCGAAAGTAAAATTCGTTCTTTTCCCCCCATAATCGGGAAAATGGAGATCTCGCGTTTATTGTACGCAGACAATGTCATCGTGATCGACCAGACGAAGGTGGGCCTACAAAGAAAACTATGCAATCTGGAGTCTTACATTGCGGAAAATCACCTTGAACTAAATAAAACTAAGACAAAAATCATAGTGCTTGAGAAAGCCCCCAGTATAACTACGAAGAAATTAAATATGTACCTTGACAACACCAAAATCGAAATTGTAAACAGTTTCAAATATCTGGGGATTCAAATGGACAGCTCCAGATAAGAAAAGAGTCTCCTAAAACAACTATGGGAAAAAGCAAAATCCCTGACCACCCAAACAAGAGCAGTGGATCGCAAATTCTGAAAATTCTCTCTGATACCGGCCATAACATTCTATAATGCAAAAGTTGTTCCAGCCCTGACCTACGGAACGGAGGCCTTGTTATACTTCCGGCGGATTTCCTGGAGCAAAATTGAAGGTCATCTGTGGAAAACGGTTTTAGGCCTACCCAAATCCACTGCTATGCCGGCGATCAGGAGAGAGTTGGGGCTTATATCATTAGCGTCTATGGTCGATCAAAACACCATGCGCCTATAGAGAAGAATTATTATGGCAGACACGCTACCCATCTATAACATCATACAGGATGAAACCGAATTAGGCAAATATGAGGCCCTGAACAAGTGGGTAAAAGCGATAAAGGACGAACTGGCTAAAATCGAATGCAGTGAGAAAGAGCTGAAAGAAAATCCAGACCGAATTAAAAGAAAAACGGAAGATATGGACTGGATTCTGACAACAGAGAAAGCGGTGGGGAATAAACTTCTAAACCACCTTCCTCCAACATTCAACAAGGTAAAAAAACCTTTGAAATATTGTTCTAAGTTCCCAAATAAGAAATTGAGAAACTCGATCATGAGAGCTAGACTCAACCTTTTGCCAACTAGAGAGATCATAACAATCAGAGGAGCTGGGATCAGGAAGCGCTGTCGATTATGTAAAAATGAACTATCCATCGAGACTTTGAAGCACCTTGTGATAGAGTGTTCTAACACGACTGAAAACAGAAATATATACCTCCCCTCGCTGGCTAAAAACCTGTGGACATTTCAAACGAATGAACTCTGGAACAGATTAATCTCTGGCGAGAACACGAGATGGACCCAAGCCCTGGCCGAACTGATCGAACTAGTGTTTGACCAGATAAACCGTCTACGGCCCGAGGGTGGCTCGGTCCTGGACTCTGACTCAGCTTAAAGAAAATCATAAAGATCCCTTACGTAATCTGCTCGCTACTGACACAAAGAGGCCTGGCCAGCTCTCAGGGGAGGTATTTAGTCCTCTCCCCTCTCAACTAGTTTAGTTTTATGTGGAAGGTTTTAACAAAACTTAGTTGTAACTGAGTAAAGTTCAAATAAAATAAAAAAGTGTAGGAAGAAGTTGAATCTTGCACTTTCAGTGCATTGCACTGAACATCCCCTTAGACAGCAGGCGCATGTCACAAGTCTCTCCCCTTCTCACCTGTTTCTGTTGTGTACTTGTGACCTTCTGGGATTTCTTCTTCTTTACGTTCTGGGATTTGTATAGACCCGAACGCCGATCTTCGGCGTCCAGCATGAGAGTAGCGGTTCAGTTTCCAGGTGCGTTCCAAAAGTCCAGGGTGATTCCAGGAAGTAATTAAGGTACGCTCGGGGGCACGGAGGACCGTGAATCGAGCGCAGAAGGTTTTCCAGGAGATTGTGGAGGAAAGGGAACAGGAGGGAATTCAAGGGACTGGGAACAAGGAATCAAGCAAGAGCCCCGATCGAACGCCGGCTAAGCACGTCCGACTACAGGTAGCGGTAGCGTTGAGACGTGCAGAGCCACGGGGGCATGTCTCTTTTGTAGGATAAGCAGCGTGGAACGCATAGACTGATCCAGAGCATTCTGTTCCGGGCGGCCATGTTGGAAGGATAACTGCATGCAATCCCTTGCGAGTCAGGGACCAGGAGGTCCAGAAAGGACGTAGACGACGGTTCATGACAACGCATGTGTTTGGGGGTTTGAATTGTGGGTTTGAGGGGGCATGGTGATGGGTTTTGTGAGGAGCAGGGGCAGGCCAGTAGGGAACATAGCTCCACTACTTCTTTTCATACACTTCGACCACTGCCTGCATCTAGACGTGGCCTCATGTGGGGGCTGGTGCCATGGGCATTGTGACAATGAATACATCCAGGATGAGCTGTCGGAGGCAGTCGGTGGGCTTCTTGTGAGTGGCACAATAGTCATACTTCAAATTTGGGGCAAACGGTGGCCAAAACAAACTGCATTCTTTTTTTACTTGAAGTGGTAATTTTGTGACACTGTTTTTAAATGCTACGAAATCTTAATGCTATGAGACGTCTACGATGGTGATTTGATGCAGTATAAAACCCTTTCAGAAGTCTTCTGGTAGTGTTCTGTTGAAGGCTTGTCATAGTTAATTGGTCTTCCTACAGAGTTGATTCTGATGGTGAGGATAAGAATTCAGCATCAAATCATGTCTCAGGTCACTTTGCATCACCATTGTCCTTAGAATTCATGACACTTGTGCAGTCAGATATTGCATTTGCACTATTTCTTTCAGTCAGAAAATAAACATGGATGACGTCTGCGAACATTTCGACTGCAGTTCATAACCGTACATCAGTAGCAAGCACTGGCAAAGCCAATAGTTCTGGCATTCATACATAAAAAAGCTTGTATCCGCTGAGCATGAAGATTTGCTTTGTGTGCTGGTTTGTAAGACCAGGTGAACAGAGGTAGTGTACTTGTTACAAGTGTGACTTGTGTTTAGTGATGAGGGGCAGTGGACTTGTCTGTCCAGCAAAGTTGGTTTCAGTTTATTTGCCAGCAGTTAACTAGTTTCTAAACTATTCTAGCCCAAAATAATTAGTCTAATATAATAAAATGTTGATTAATACGGAAAGCTGGGAGATGCGGATTTCACCAAGATCACACATTTTGTGTCAGGTAGGGAAGTTAACAACGTACCCACTAAACCATATCTGTAGGTGGGAAGAGGGACTGGTGTGTCCCAGCTCAAGGTTATGGCCCTTATGTTGGAGACACTGTGAACATGTAGCCTGATTCGAAGGATGCCGCCAATTTCGGATGCTAATGGAAGGGAACCTAGAGTATTAAGAATAAGACCTGTACCGCACAATTTTGCCCCACAGAGAGATTGATTTGCCAAGGACACATATGCTTGTTTGGGTTTAAGTTAGCAGGATGTGATCTATGACATGCAGGTAGCAGGAGTGTTTGAGTTGCTTGCTGATATTTGAACCTGTGAGCTACACTTCAATTAAGACCTTCCTTAGCTCAGAGACCCTAAATGACTATGATAGTTTATGTGCTTTGGACCTGTGTTAAATAAAGCAAAATGTGATGGATGGAAAGCTTTAAATTAATCATAAATATTGGAAATTACTCTAGAAAGTTTTCCATTCCAACTTTAGGTGTGTCTTTGCAATTAAAGAATTGGAACAATGATATGTAAATCAGTCATGGCCCTTCTGTATAAGAGAGAAATCCATCCCAAACTGCCAGTAGGTGTATCTCGCCCTCTAGCCAGATGGTACCGCTCCACTCTCCTCCTCCTCTCCCTGGGGACAACGCCTGCTTCTCCATCCTCCTTAATACTCTCATCCAAATAACTGCCCTCCTCCAACAATATCCTCTTGCCGTATGGTGACCCTCCTCTGCCAAAATAACTCTTTATAGATGGCCTTAAACAAGTAAATGTTGTTGCATTAAGTGTGTTAGCCTTTCCAACGATTTTAATTGTACCTTGTAGTACTTATGTTTTTACTTCATTTGTATATCCTTTTCCCCAATTTCCCTTATTGCGTTCTGCTGCTTAGTTAATTCATTTTCCTTCCTTGTTCATTTGTTTCTTTTTACTTACCCTTCTCCCGGTCTTTCCTGGACGGGGGTCTCTTTTTCTGTCTATTCCTCTTGCGGTCTTGTTTGTCCAGGTCACCTTACTTCCTCATCCGGCATATATGTGCCATGAGTCAAGACAGGGTAGCCGGCTGGCGCAGAGTGTGGGATATATTTACCCACTCAGCAATACTTCCTCATATCACTAAGCTGCGCATCTGCAGCCAACAGCAAAAATAGCTGTGCTGGCTCCTGTTAGCACCATGGCCTCAAAACTGCATTTTGCTGCCACAAAGGGATGACTGCACCACCTAGCCAAACACGAAATGGGCGTATGGTTGAAACAAGGAGCACACAGAGAAAGGTGCCTGTGTGTGCTCTTGTGTGCACCCAAAAAGAAGCAAATCAAAGCGGCCCTGCTCTATTGTTTGCAAAAAGTCCCCATTGAAAAGGGGATATTTTACCTTGAAAAAAATGCTGCTCTGACGCTAGTTTCATCTGTTCTTTATAAAACTACTGTTATTAAGAAGGTCCTGCCATGTCCATTCATACCCCATTGTGCTTCTGCAGAAGAAAGCATGACCCGGGAATGACAGGTTCTGTCAAGTTAAATCTGAAAAAAGGCCCAATAAACTTCACTTTTACCCACACAGGAAACGCTGTACTTTTTGAACTACGAAGTGTCAAGGATCAATAATTCAAAGAAATTCCAGCCCAGTGCATCTGTTTTTCAAACAAACTGCTGCCTACCAGAAACTAACAATGGCTGCAAAAACAATATTGGAAAGGCAGATGGAAAAAACGAATTTGAAAGGAAAGTGCTAGCAGCTTGCACCACATGTGTCAAAATGGGCCTTTGCAAACTAAAGAAGAAAATGCCTGTTTTAAAAAGTACAATGTTGAATGAAAGCTTATCCGTGCTTAGCAATGTGAAAGGGGATTGTCCTGTGAAAATACATGTATGAGATGGTTTTATTCAGCAGGTTTTTTTCCAATTCAGAGCTAAAAATAAATAAAATAAATCAAATTACAGTGGCTACATTGGGGTAAAACCACCCAAACAGGTCTGCTGGGAGGATGCTAGCAACAGAAGGACCCCCACAGTAGATCCTCGAACACACAAGTGATAATTACTAGGTTGGACAGACTGTTGTCTGTGCTCCAGTCTCTTTCAATAGAAGTTCTGGAAGTGCGAAGTGAATAAGGGGCAATAAACCTTCAATCGAGCTGGGAAACCCCCATCATTACTCTGGAGGAAATGACATTTGGTGGTAGCTGAAGAGAAAAAAAATGGTCCAGTGAAGGTCAAAGGCCAGCCCATTTGTTTCCAGAGACTATGTTATAAACAAACATTGAAGACTTTTATCTTTGCCATAGGATTTAGCAAAAATGTGAACATTTTACAGTTTAAATATGATTTTATGGGCTTTCATTTAAGATGTCATAGACCTCCTTGCTGCATGGGGAACAGAAGTGGCAGAGAATTGGAGATTATAAGGAAAGGATCCATGATGCCATTGCGAATTTTCATACTTATATTCCTTATGATAATACATACATATATATAAAGTTGTGGAATTTTAGGCTGAATATTTCTTACAAAAAACAACAAAAACCTGTTAAACTGATGAAACAATGTCTCACAGACTGGACAATTGGACTGCTTTGCTCTACATAAAATATATAATCTGCCCATGTGATTTGTTACTGTGCCACAACTGTACAAATGTACACATTCTGTTATGACTGATTTTTGGCAAAAAGGGAGAAGGCTTTGTACATGGTAAAGTACAACCCCGAGTCACATCCTAGAGGAGGCAACCAATATTGATTGTCCAACCCAGTTGTTTAGAGGCGTGCTTAGCTAAGCCTGCTCCACCATATAGTTTATGATTTCACTATGCATTATAAATAAGAGCCCCTAGCAGAACTCTAGAGGCACTCTCTCCTGAATTCCTGCACTGCTTTCCTGATCTTCTACATTCATCTTCCCGATTCCAGATTTTACTGCAAAGCCAAAGCATAGCTGAGTCCTACTCCAGCAAGGCCAACGCATAGCTGATTTTTTCCTAGCAAGGCATTGATCCAGAAAAACCCACAGAATCCCATTAAGAAGGGGAAAGCTGTGGTACCTTAAGCATCCTGAAACCAGACCGGCTTCTTGCCACTACCTGCATGCCCGCTGACCCTTAGCATCTGGCGACCAGACCTGGCCCAGCTGTCTTTTGCCAGGAGAGTCCGCATATGGTGACCAGAATCTCTTGTGACCAGAACCTGTTGACTGCCCAAAATCCCTAAATGTAAGCGTGGACTGTGAGTATAAATCCCCACCCCATAGAAACACATAGCCTACTCTATCTTGACCCTTTTGTTTCTAGCCTACTCTCTAAACAATCCTATTTATAGCCTGGTAACTTGTTAAAACTGTTAGACTTCTCTGTGCATCCTGTCCTTAATTTCTAAGTGCTAGAGCCATCTCTTTATTAATTTTGTCTTGTGTAAATCCTAAGCCATTAGTCATATTTTGAGAAGTCAGACTAGTTTCTATATAAGGTTGAGCGCTGGGGTGACAAGGTTGATGTCGCAAATCAACCTTGGGGCTTACTGTGTCCCTCTTTGGCGGTATAGACTGAATACTCTAGTTTAAAAGTAAACCTGCTCTTGTCACAGCTGATTTTCTTTCCTATTCATTTTACACCAATTGAACCTTTTTTCTATCTTGCATATCTCATCCAATTTCATAGCTAGAGACGTCCTTACACTTTGATATTGTCCCTGTAATATACATCTTTCCCCCAGACCAAAAACCGCATTGCAATTTTCAGTATTTCACCATTTTTTATTAAAAACCGTTTGGGTCATTTAAACAGGAATTGTGAAAATTGCTACTTTCTAACGTGTCATTCTGCTGCAGCATGTTTTAAGTTTCCACTTGTTTTCGAATTGTATGCTTCTTGTTGATCCCTTGCCTTGTGATTATTAGTGGTTATGCATTCATGCTAGTGTAAGAAATCAGATGTGCCTCAAGGATTTAACCGCACATTCATTATTTATTTGTCAATTTCTGAGTGTCAATATCTGCTAGTGGATTAAGATCCTCCTATTTTGTTAGGGAGGTCATATTTTGAGTCTAGTTGCTGCCTATTATTCCTGACTACCTGCTGCTTCTTTCTATCCACTCAGAATTTGATTATTTGTGGGTTGAGGGAACTTTGTAGGGGTAAACCTTACCTTAGGTGCTCTCTATCCTAATTCAAAAAGTGCTCCCATTCAATTGTGCTTTGTATAGGTTCTACTAGAAGGTTAAACAAGTGCATTGCTTACATTTCCATTGTCACTATCGCCCTATTGGTGATTGCTGCCCCATATTAAAATTTGCGCGATTTTTGTGAACTTTAAGAATAAATAAATATTGGATTTTCACCAACCGGCCTGGTTCATGGTCCATTGTGACCCGGGGTATTTGTAAAAGGGGGTGTGAGACGAGTCGGATACCGGCTCAATTTGAATTCAAATAAATTAAAGAAAAAGCATTCCTATTGAGCACCACACCTCAGGTCAAGACCAAGTGTCCTGGTCCAGTGTGTGACGCCCGATTGGAATCCTTAACAAGAGGGCGGGCGCACCTGTTGCATGCCTTCAAGCTGTTTGTGCCCTTCCGTGCTTGGACTGGCATGTAGGAGTATACTCCCTGGACTTGTACCACCAAGGTCTCTGCCCTGTTATTTTTGCAGACATGGCTTCTGCAGCTTGCTCCACTGTCTACCAAACATCCTAAGGGATTCCCCCTGGATACAGATATTGTTGGCCTGTCTCCTTCCTCAAAGGTATTGAAGGGCTTTCTCCTCGATGCTCGTTCACTTGTGGCCCATACTGCCCATTGTCTTGATATCTTAAATGATTATGCTCCTGATTTTATGTGTGTTACCGAAACTTGGTTCAACGCAACATCTGCTCCAGCTATAGTTCAGCTCCTATCTAACAGTTCTAATATTTAGCAATTTGATTGTGCTACTTCTCGCCCTAGTGGTGGGATAGCTATTATTTTCATTTCTCTTTTTGCTGGGATCTTACTACCTTTGCACCTTATTATTCAAATGGAGGCTCTTTTGGCCCACTTGATTATTTCCCCTACGTTATCTATCCACTTTCTTCTTGTCTATCACCTGCCTTGCTGTTATTCTACCTTTTGTGACAGTTCCTTGGAGCTTGCATATGTTCTGACTTTCACATACCCACCTCCTAATCGTTGGTGATTCCAATTTGAAATGTAGTGATCTCTCCGATTCAAGAACCTAGACATTTTCTTTAGCCATAAAGGAGCTCGTCTTTACGCACATTGTCACTGGTTCAACCAACTGTTTGGGTAACACGCTTGATCTTATTTACGTTCTTGAATATGACACTATGGCTTAATCTCTCCTCCCAATATTTTGGCCTGACCATTTCCTTATTCCTTTTCCTTGGAATCTCTCTTCTCCCTCAGCAATGGATACGCCTTTCTCTGGCCTTCACCGTGATTGGCCTTCTGTCTCTTCGGACGCGTATCAAGCCATCTAAAAGCCTGCTGTTCTGACAGCCTGGTTATTGATCTTAAGACTATTGCTCTCGCTTTTTCCTCAGCTGCAGACTCTCTTGCTCCTCTCAGTATGCCAAAGCATAAGTCTTGTACTTCTCAACCTTGGTATACGGACCAACTTTGCATACTTAGCATGTCATGTAGGAAAGCAGAGCGTAATTGGTGCAAGAAATATGATCCGACTGATAAAGAGACTCTCCGCTGTACTTTATTCAGCTATCATAAAGACATTTTTAACAACAAATGCCACTACTTCTCGCATCTGGTTAGTAATTCCATTAACCAGCCCAAATCACATTTTAAAGTCGTTTGCTCTTTATCAACAGTCTCTTCTGCGCCTATTCAGCCAACCAAGTCCTTGTGTTCTTTTCTCTCATCTTACTTTGCTGAGAAGATTGATACAAATCGTGAAACCATTGGCTTTTCTGACCTTTTATGCCACAGTCTGTACTTCTTGCTCTGCTTTCTCGTGGTCTGTGCTTTCTATTTTTACTATTGCCGATATTTCATCAGCGGCTCTCAAGTTGAAATCGGTTTCACCTATTGACCCGATACCTTTAGCCGTCCTGAAAGTAATTTTGCCTCAAATTAGCCCTCTGATCACATCTGCCGTCAACACCTCCCTTTCTGCAGGGCTGATCCCGGCGTCCTTTATGCACTCCTTGGTTGTTCCTCTTTTGAAAAACCCTTCCCTGCATCCTACTGTTCCTGCTAGCTATCGTCCTAGCTCTCTTCTCCCTTTTCTAATGAAGCTTCTTCAAACGCTCGTTGGTCCTCTTCTAAGCTCCTCTCTTGAACATTCGTCTTTCTTTCATACATCACAATCTGGTTTCTACCCTGGTCGGGGCACTGAAAGCGCTCTGGTCTCTGTCGTCAATGATCTTGCCCATTTGTATGAACAAGGTGGGGTCGCAGCACTGTTGCACTTTGACCTTTCTACCACATTCGATACTATTGACCACGCTGTTCTACTCGATTGACTAGCGAGGGTGTGCCTTTCTGGTACTGTCCTTTCATTGTACACATCCTTTCTTTCAGGTAGGACTCAATCCGTTTCTCTGCCTACTTTTGCCTCCTCTCCCACTACACTCACATGTGGCACCCCTGAGGGTTTGGCGCTCTCACCTGTTTTGTTTAATGCCTACATCACAGCTTTTATTAAGCTCATCTTCTACCACGGCTTACGCTGTTATTCTTATTCTGACAATACCCAATTCTTGGCGTGTTTAGATCTGTCTCTCTCTGACACAGCCACTAGATTTTGGGTATGTCTTGAACTCATGGGAGAATGGATGTGTACCAGCTGACTTAAATTGAATGGGGAGAAAACAGAGGTGATGGTGGTGGGGTCTCCTTCTGCTGCTGCTCTTTGGACTTCTGCTTTTTGCCCCCCTGGTCTGGTTCCTCTTCCCTCTCCTGCCTCATCTATGAAAGATCTTGAAGTATAAATATCTGAGGCTCTTTATGCCAAGCTCCAGATAGGTGCCATCTGCCAGAAAGGGCATTCCTATCTTTCTTCTCAATTTACAGCTCCAGTGGTATCCTCTCTTGTTTTGTCTACCATGGATTACTGCAATGCAATGCTTTATTCTTGGCGCAACCTTCTTACCTATTGAAACATCTCCAAGTCTTGCAGAATTCTGCAGCGAGTGTTGCCACCACTATGGCCAGGCGCACCCATATTTCTCTGGTTCTCCACCCATTGGCTTCCTGTTACTAAGCGTATCCAATTTAAAGCCCTTTGTTTGGTCCACTGTGCTTTTTATGGCTGTGGAGCCGAATATCTGCAGGAGAAATTTCGACCATATATCACGGCTCGGGCACTATGTTCGGCTGATGTTTGCTTGGCTGCTGTGCCTTGTTTTAAGGACTCCCGTATTGGTGGCCATTCGTTTTCAGTGGCTGCAGTTCAGCTACGTAATTCTATTCCCTGCACTCTGAAAACTATTGAAGAGCACTATTTGTTTTGGCGCCCTATGAAAACATACCTTTTTTAGCCCCTTCCCGTATTATTCTTGTTGTCAGGCCCATGATGCCTTAGTTGGTGATTGTGTGCTCTATGAATAAATGTACCATACCATGGCAACCATCTTCCTCTAATAAAGCTCTCTCTCTCAACCTGCAACTACCTCCTCCAACCTCCTACCTATTCAATAGAACTCTTGCTCACCAATCACGTTCAAACTCCTTCCTTCGGCTCCTTACCGGAAATCCAACACTCTTAGGATGAGCATGCTCGCTTTCAAAGCATGATCTCTCCTCCCCTAGGGAGGTGCTTACAGACAAGGGTTGCCCATTTGCAGTGTAGGTTAGGCTTGACTATGTTTGGGCCATGTGTATATGCCCATGTGGGCAGAAAGGGTCTTTGCTTGAAGTTAAATCAAGGCCTGAACGATCATTCATTTTAAAATGGTCCGGAGCATTTGGGTGATGTTCTCCCCTTCTCTTTGTAGCTTTACAGGCATGGCCAGCTTTGAATGGTGTCCCTGTTACTCCCCAGTGTGTACATCAGAAGTCAGGGAAGCCATTGTTAGGTAAGGGAAGTTTCTATCATTCTGGGGAAGGACTGTAACATTATAGCATGTGATGCTAGTGGGAGAGCAGTATTAGCAGTTAGGGGGTGATAATGTTGGGGGAGGGGAAACCTTGTTGTGAAATTCTCTCCCAAATCCACGCTTTTTGATATCTGCAGCTCTCATTGACAACATAAATGCAATAGAAGCACTTTATTATTATTATCATTATTGTTATTATGGTATTTATTGAGCGTGGCCTAGCTTTGGGGCGCAATGGATCAGTTTGCAATCGTAAGGAAAAAACAAGGTTAGGGAGCAGAGAAATGAGGGAGTGGAGATCTAACAAAAGGGGAGGAAGGGCAATCATCAGCAATGGGTCCACTAGTAACCAGGGCAGGAAACAGTGGGGATCAGATCACCCAGTCTCAGGTGTGGTGGTGAGTGGATGGTGTAAGGACCTAGGTGTAAGGGAGGTGCCACCCCTTGAAAAGGAGGGTCTTGAGCTCCTTTCTGAACTGCAGGAGTGAGAGGGATGTTGATGGGGGGGAGGCCCCAGAGTCTCGGGCGTGGACAGAGAAGGCCAAAACTGCACATACGTCAGCAACCCAACCCTGCAGCTCATGGAAGCTAGAAATGTAACTGAGAAGTAATTGCAACCTATTTCACACACAGGGAATAGAAAGGTTTTAATTTAGGAATAATGGCTTGCCAGCCTTACATTCGAGCCTCACCATTACTAGTCATGCCCAGGCATCTGAGATGATTGCTTATAGCCTTTATGCATGTGGATCACATAGGCTTTGCACGTCTGTCATGCTTTAAGAAGCCCCACACTTTTTTCATACTGATCAAAGCAACCGCATTGTATAACTAAAAAATGTTTACAAATATACTGGGGCAGGATTGCTGTGTGCTAATTCACATCTTTTCATTAAAGCTGACTTTGGGCTGCCGTTAAACGATCCACCACGTGATGCTCACGATCCACCACGCGATTCTCACGATCCACCACGTGATTCTCCGCGCATGCGCACGTTCTGACTATACATTTTGTGGAAACACGCCCTGCGTGATTCTGGATATGCAGTTCCTGGGCGCAGTGGAAATCTCCAGTGTGGATAAAAGCATCCGCTTCTCTAAAGCATGCAAGAACACGTACCCTAACTACCTTCTCCAAGCGCTGACCTTCTCTACACAAGGGATTTTAAACATCTTTTAAGTCTTTTTTCTAAGATTTGAAACTATGGCTCCAGCCAAACACCAGGACTGAATGATCAAATTAGACCCGAATGCAAATAGCAAAGTCCAGGTTTGGAGTCCGTTTAGAAATGAAAGGTCTGTGGATTGAAGGGAAACCTGCTGAGCGCAATCCGAGTTGATGATTTATGCGACAGGTGATTTCACGGAGGAACACACAAGAGAAATAATGCAATATATGGAAAAAGCTTCCTCTTCAATTGTGTTATTAATATGTTTGCGTTGTCTCACCAATTACGCATTCTGGCAGACGAAAATGTAAGGTTTCTTAAATGCTTAACAAGCCAAGCCATTAAGACTGCTACTCCGTTTGTCAACAAAATTCATGTTTATTTGTGCAAATGAAACGTTTTTTGTTTCACTAAAGAAACTTCCACAACCAAGGAACACAATACCATATTTATAGCACCCTCTCCCACTTGCCTTCCTCAGTCGTGCAGAATGAACCATACAAATCAAGTTCTCACTATGCCGGTGAACTACCTCCATGTTTTCCGACTGCGTTACTCCGAGTCCGCTGGTAGGGAAAGTGAACTACCGGCAGGCCTGACCTGCTCCTAGTTCAAGCCCCTACCTGCTGAGAAATCACTAAAGCACCAGTACGGCCAATAACGGTGCCGGTGCTGTACTGGTTCCCATTCCATGGAGTCCTGTGGGACATCTTGGTAACTTACCACCATTGCCGCGCCTGTAGTATCCCGGTAACACCGGGATATCGGGTGCCAGTAACGATAAGACGAGACTGCCGGTAACCCACCGGTAGCACCCGCAGGTTACCAGTAGTATTGTAATGAGGCCCCATATCTCCCACTCTATCACTCACTGGGCCTCATTACGACCCTGGCGGTTCTCGTAATGAACGGTGTCGGTACGGGACCGCACCGTTCATTACGGGTTGCCTGATTACGAGGTCCCCTAGCGGGACCCGGAACAGACGTCTGGTAAAACCAGATGTCCTTTCTGGGTCCCGCAGGGGGACCAAGGAGCTAATAACGGGCCCGTTATCACACCCCCCCATGGGAGCTCAAATGGGAATGGGGTATGGTTCTGTGCATGAGGAATTACAGGCTCCTCCAAGGTCGGAATGACCTGGTAATTCCTCATTTACAGACCCCGGTATTGGAGCCCGGTATGGAGGCAGCCATGGCACTAATAGCTAACCACACTCGTAATGAGGCCCACTGTTTCCACCTCACCATGATCCTGCACTGACCCACACATATGTCTTGGTGCATGCAGGCACTACAAAGCCCTAATGCATACTCCATATAAAGCAAGCATGCACCCATGCAATAACAACATCCGCCCTGCCTCATGATGCTGATGTAAGAGCAACAATTGTCTGCTCCCACTAACCCACGCATAACCAGACTGCCTTACTTGTAGGACACAAAATGATATGCTATAGCAAAACCCAGTACCATAACATAATGGATTTTATCTGAATAAACTGAAACGGATCAATTTAGTTTGCTTTTAAACATGCATGGCTGCTCAGCCAAACAGGTTTGTGGAATTCCAAACACTAATCTCTTTTACAATGCCCAGAATTCTGCATTTCCTGTAGTGGGGCTATTCTGAAAGTCGTCGGTCCCTGGCACCACCGCATGTTCTCTCCTGCTCAACCCTCTTTTGCTTTTGGCACGTTTGGTGAGGCTAACATCAAATAATTGCTAAAACACTGCTGTAACATTGCACGCTGCCATCTGCCCCCAGGGACACGCGTGGCGCCCCCAGGGACACGCGTGGCGCTCCAGGTTTTGGTCACATGATCTTGGTTAATGTAAGTGCGCAAGCTGTGCGAATATATCAGTGTTATGTTCACCTTTACCCAGGTGACTGTGCCGTACTTTGTCTAGTGCTGCTGTGCACGTTCATGATCCCAAGAAGGGATCTTACACTGGCGACGAGATTGAAGCCCAGCTGCCTGCTCACACAACCTGCCATTGTATTCCAGGCATGAGTGGAGACATCTCCTCAGGTGAGCGGGGTGTCAATGTGAGACCGGAAGCTCGCCTACACTGTTTCCTGAAGGCGCCGCGTGTAATATGCGTAGCGCGATGCACAGCAACAGTCAGCAGCTGATGAGCCATCTCAACCCAGAGCACGTGTGAGGGTTGATGGTGTTTCGCGTGCGAAGAGTAGCCCAGCTGAGCAAGAGTTATTGAGGAACATGGCTGTGAAAGGTACCTCCGTAAGCCCTGGAAGAGAGGGATAGTTGCATCTATGTTGAAATACATGTCCAAGGTGAAGCCCAGCCACGAACGCCCAAACAAGGGGTGAGAACTGCAACAAATGGCATTTCTGGTTTTACGCTCCTCACTGCAGCACCAGAGGAAAGATCCAGAAGGACGAGATAGGCCCTCAGGATACCCCAAATCATCCGAAACGTGAACTTGCCATATCTTTGGTGTATTATTTTGACCTGGATTGCCAGAACTTTGACACGTGCCCTCAGTTCCAGTTGCCTGGGCATTTGAACTTATAGTTACTCCCAATTAAGTCATTTGACTTTACCAAAGGGAGTTAAACTTGATTCAAAGACCATATAAAAGACTTCTTAGCTTTGCCCCTCATTTTTCTCAGGACCATGATTTTCGTTTTTCCCTCATTAATTTGCAGGCCATTTATAAGGACATACTTCTGCAGACTGGCCAGTCTCCTCTGCAAGCCTATCAGTGTCCGGTTCATCAGGACTAAATCGTCGGCATAGAGGGACCTTGCTAACCAATGCTAACCGATGTCCGTTGATTTTGGATGGGAATGCCCTGGCTTCATTTAGGTCTTCATTTAGGTCAGAGAGGAAAAAGTTAAGCAGCGTTGGAGCTAAAGGGCATCCTTGCTTTAGCCCTCTCTGGGTAGGGATTTCTCTCAATAGCAATCTGTCTGTGTTCAATCTTTCCTGGTCTCTTGTGTTTGTTTAGAGAGCCTTGATCGCTCCCAGTAAGTGTGGGGGGCATTCCACTTTGCCATCCTTTCCCATAATAGTTTCCACTCAACGCTGTTGAATACTTTTTTTAGGTCTAGGAAGGCCACGTATGTTTCAGTTCCATTTTTTATTGCCTTCATTTTTAGGAGATTGACCCTTGAAAAAGCCAGCTTGCAGAGGATCTCTTGTTCCCATCTTCATGATACATGTCTGCAGATGTTTCAACAATATGGCTGCTAAACGTTTACCCAGCACATCCAGCAATGCGATCGGTTGTTAATTATTTGGATCTGTTCTGTTTCCTTTTTTATAGATTGGTACTATGATCGCTTTTTTCCAAGAATCTGGTATCTCTCCCCCTTTTGGACATCCTAAAAAAGTTGCATGATAAATGGTGTCCATTGTGCAGAATTAGATTTGATTGCTCTGTAGGTGAGGTCGTCTGGGCCCGGAGCAGTTGCTCCATTTGCTTTTTTTATTAATTCAACCAAGTCAGCCTCATCCAGCCTCCAGCCTCCAGACGGATGCAATCTTGCTCCATTGTGTCCTTAGAGCCAAACAACAAGTTCTTATAGAAAATTACTCAATTCTCTTGCATCACTGCGTTTGTCAAGATTGCATCCTGGGGTGTCAATGTTTTATTGATTAGTTGCCAGATTGCCCTGATGTTTTTTGATGCCATTTCATTTAGCATTGCCTCTGCATCAGCATGATTTTGTTCTGCTTTATTGGCAATTAGCACCTTTTTGTACATTTGTTTTCTTTTTCTTAATGCTTCCATATTCTCTTCCGCTCTAGAAGATTCTTAAAGAGGCTTTTTTTCTGCTATATCATCATCCTGTATATGTTTGTATATGTTTGTGGAAGACACTTGTTTTGGACAAAGCATTGGATAGTACCTTAAACTCCAATAGGAGCGGGAGGTAAATTTACTCCACCTCTCCGATTGGAAGTGATTCTGTCAACATCTTTAGGTCTAATGAGGATTCGATTTCTGCCTTCCGATATCATTATGTCTCGTTACTCAAATTTATTTGAGCTCTGGCACAAGTTTATATGCATTGTCAGACTATTGTCAGACTAAAGGAGAAATGGTCACTCTTTGTTTTTTTAAATCACTCCCAGGCATCTTGTTTGATTTCTGGTATCCTGACAAGCGAGGATATAGTCCAAGGTCTTAAAGTTCGTCCCATTTGACCAGGTGGCTCACCCCAGATTATCTCCTTTTGTTTGGCTGTTTAGCATTTCGAGGTTCCTGGATTCTATGGCCATCGTCCACATGGCGGCTCTATCCTCTGCTTTGTTGAATAGACTTTCGAAGTGTGTTTTGATGTTACCCATTTCATCCAGATATGCAATGTTAAGATGTCCACACATTAATATTTGTGGAGGATTTGGCAGGGTAAAATGTTTATCTAGGATGACAGTAATAATATCAGTGAAACTCAGCAACAGCATGGCATCCGGGTTCAAATACAAATCGAGTATGAGGATGCTTCCCCGTTGCATATCAGAATTTTTTGGGATCGATAGTAGGGTCCCTTGCATAAATGGATCTGGGTTCCAGGATGAAATGATCCCCAGTCCTGCTTCTGATTTGATAAGGGTGAGGAGGCCTGATGAAGATCGCTCTTTTTGTCCCTTGTATGAAGGTTTTAGGTGATCGCTATAACCCTCCACAATCAAGGGAGTTGTTATCCAAGTCTCTTGGAAACCTAAGAATTTCTACTGACCTCCTTTCTTATTCGGGAATACAGATTCATTTTGCTCTCCTTTTTCCTTGCTCGCCAGAGTTTCATATGCCAAGATCTCTACGTCCATCAGGTCACAAGGCTCATTAGTTCTTTTATCTTCCAAAGGTTTGCAGCTTGGTGATTAAGGCATGCTCAGTGCCCTGTCCGATCCCGATGCCTTTCGTTGCTCCAGGATGTCAATCAGATATGAGTTGGGAGTCAGTGGATAGGGTATGGTCACTAATGTGTTCATGGGGTCAGGTTTTTTGTATTAAAGATTTTTTTGTAAGATTTCACCTTCCGTGCCTTTTCCAGAATCACCCCGTCAGCTGGCTGCATCCTTTGCTAATAGTTCCCTTTCTTATAGGGGAGGGAAGAGTAGTGAGTGTTTTAGTGAAGGAGGTTCATGTGTTTTGTCTGTCATCAAACGCGCTTGACACATCGTACGGTTGGCAGTCTTTGTTTCCATGTGCAAATGTGAGCTATATGTGATTGCCAAAATATCCCTTTCCAGTTACTTTAGTTCACTAGCTGAACTAAAGAAATATCTTGCTGACTGTTTACATCATAGGTATATCACACCATCCACGTCACCTACAGGTTCTCCTTTGTTTCTTCGTGCCCAAAAAAGAAGGCACACTAAGACCCTGCATCGATTATCGCCTGCTCATTGAAATGAAGGTGACGGATCGATATCCATTGCCCCTTATCACTGATATTCTGGAGTCTTTACATGCCGCCAAATGGTTTACCAAACTGGATCTCCACAGTGCTTACCATTTGGTACGAATACGCGCCGGGCATGAGATTAAGACAGCCTTTATAACACCTTTTGGCCGTTTTGAATATAGAGTAATGCCCTTCGGTCTCCGCAATACCCCATGAGTTTTTCAGCGGTTCATGGATTCAGTATTTTCAGATCTCTTGGGGCAGTACGTATGGGTTTATTTGGATGACATTCTGATGTTTTCCCCTAGCCGGCTATCACATGCCCTCCATGTACCCGAAGTTCTCAGAAGACTCCAACCGAACCATTTGTATGCCAACATCGAGAAATGCCAGTTCCATGAATCGGAAATGGAATTTTTGGGACACATCATTAGCTCTGAAGGGATACACATGGACCCCAAAAAGGTGCAAGCCATATTGTCCTGGCAAACCCCACACGATTTGAAATCCCAGCAGCGGTTCTTGTGGTTTGCCAATTATTACAGGTGTTTTATCCAAAACTTTGTCCAGATTGCCCAAGGATTAACTGGTCTCTTAAGTACCAAACATCCCTTCATATGGAACAAAACAGCCGAGAAGCCGTTCCGCACACTTGAAGACACTTTCATCGGGGCACCTGTTTTCCAACATCCTGACAACTCGCTGCATTTCATTGTGGAAGCAGACACTTCAGACACTGCATTAGGAGCGGTTCTGCTTCAAAAAGATCCACATTCCAAATCCGAGTTACCAGTGGCCTACCACTCTTGTAAATTGATATCTTGCAGACAGAACTAATCGATAATCGAAAAGAAGTTGTTGGCCATTAAGGTGGCTTTTGAAGAATGGCATCAGAATGTATTGGGGTCGAGGTAGGTAAGGACAGATCACAGAAACCTGCAATACCTGAAAACCCAGCAATGTCAGAATAGCAGACAAGGTAGGTGGGCCAACTTCTTCCTACAATATGATTATTTTGTCACATACATTCCGGGAGCACCAAACAAAAAGGCTGATGCCTTGTCTCGTTCCCTGCTTGAGACTGAACCCTGTGAGTGAACCCGGGTTACATCCCATCTCCTGTAATACACTTTTTGACTGCCATGCTTCCATTGCTTCATCAAACTGTGCTGGACACAGCATCCGATCCAGCTCTCCCTGCTCTGATTGCTAATCCCTGAATCAGCTCACAAAACGGCCTCCTATCTTATAATGATCGATTATACATTCCCACTGATTCTCTCTGTCAGATCGTTTTGTCTCAAATGCATGAATCAAAAATGGCTGGTCATCGTGGATGTCATACAACTACTGAACTGATACAGAGACAGTTCTGGTGGCCGGGTCTGCGAAGTTATGTTCGGGAATATGTACTTCTTGTCTGGTATGTGCTCAGACCAAGGTGGAACACAAGCGCCCGGTAGGTCTGTTACAACCAGTGCAGCCCCCAGCACGTCCTTGGCATACCATCGCCACGGATTTCATCATGGACCTTCCGCCTTCTAATGGCGCCAACGTGTATTATGGTGGTGGTGGTGGATTGCTTTTCCAAGATGGCACATTTTCTGTCTTTAAATCAAAGAAAGAAGAAACAGAACTTAATCTGGTTCTGAGTGTGCTCACTTCCTGCTCTCCTTCCTGAGTTGCATGTAAATTCAAGTAGAGGGTTCAATGTTCAAATATTTTTATATATGATATACAAACTTCAATTCAGTCTGTGTTGTGGTTGAAACCACATTATTAACTTTAATTGATGAGGCATGAAGTGTGTCTGACTATTCAGTGCCAACGATCTTAAATGCCAATGCATTTCGGACTGGGTTCATCATCAGGGCTTCAAGGCACTTTTCAGCAATCATCAAAATCATCGTCCACATGTTCATTACACGCATGTTCAAACAATAATTTTAGGCAAGTATCAAACCAAGGATTAGCAATTAGTTAGCATGCACAGTTAAATAATGTTGTGTACGGTAAAGCAATTCCACATACCATTAATCCATCGGTTATGAAGAGAGACAGTTGCAAAGAACGAAAATAAACAAAATAACCACATAATTATTGTGTTATTCCAACCTCTCAATCTTGGCCATTACATGTGCTAACATTATGGGCAGTACCTGAATTAGTACTGGCCGTGTGGCCGTGATACTTGATCCTTAGAGCGTCACAGGTAGGCACCAGTTTGGTATATGAATACACAAAGAGGATTAAAGGTAATACATAGATAACACATGATATTTTGGTAACTCCAGATGCATGATGCTCTAAGCCTATATCCAAATCCAAGAATGTCTAGAAAGCAACCACCTATTAGGAGCGAGACAATCAGGCTTCCGACCTAAATACAGCACAGAAACAGCCCTACTCAACCTTAAAATCCAGATGGACTTCATTCGAGACTCTGGGAATATATGCATTCTCCTCCTACTTGATCTATCTGCCGCATTTGGCCTGGTAGACCATGATAAACTATGCCTTGCCCTATCAGATAACTTTAACTTCTCCTCAGGTGCCATCTCATGGGTTAAGTCATTCCTATCGGAACGCACATCAAGAGTTTTTCTTGGTGATGAGGGGGCTGACTCTTTTCCAGTATCTCTTGGAGTCCCACAAGGCTCTTGCTTATCGCCCACCTTATGTAACGCATGTACCAAACTCCTATTGCAGCACTCGATACCATGGGAGTTATCTATACGAACTTCGCAGATGATACACAGATCCTCATCCCCATCACGGGAGATCACAAACAAGATTCCATCTCCATTAATAAGATCTATGCCATCATACAAAATCGGATGGCACCAACAGCCTGTGTCTTAACAACGAAAAAACTGAGATCCTCATTGTAGGTTCGCCCTCCCGACTAAAAACTCCACACATCGACTACTCATCCATCACCATTGACGGAACCTCCAATCCAGTACTCAAACAGGTTAAAACTCTGGGTGTCTATCTAGAAACCAACCTCTCTATGACTAAACACATCAGTGCCCTCTCCTCCTCCATTGCCTATACAGCCAAACTTATTACACTTAGCTGCCATTTCCTCCCACCACAAAATTGTTTCGCCCTAGCTCGAGCCCTTATACTATCCAAACTTGACTACTGTAATATTCTCCTGCTAGGAACTACAAGGATTAACCTGGCTAAACTGCAACTGCTACAAAAACAAAGCCACATGGGCAGCCTTCAGATTAAAAGAAATGAACACATCTCTCACATTAGGAGAGAAGCACACTGGCTTCCCATTCAAGCTAGAATACTGTTCAAGACCCTAATCGTTGCACATAAATGTATCACCAACAGGGGTGGACTGGCCTTTAGGGAACTCTGGAGATTTCCCGGTGGGCCTCTGCACCCTGGGCCTCTTTTCTGTGGTATTTACAAATGTTCTCATAGGAAAAGCATTGGGCTTGCTGAAAAGGTGTCATACAGGGCCACTTTGAACTTTATTTCCAGGGCCTCTTTTGGTCCCCAGTAATTATTTCCAGGGCCTCTTTTAGTTCCCAGTCCAGCCCTGATCACCAATGATGCCCCTACTTACCTCAACAATTGTGTCACTCAAAAAATATCAATCCGATCCCTCAGATCCGGTTCCAGCACTCACCTATTTGTAGCGAGGATCAAGAGTTCTAGGGCGGGGGTGCCAGCTTCCCGGTAGCCGCACCTAAAATTTGGAACACCCTGCCCATGCACTTTAGAAATGAGCACTCGCACCAGAGTTTTAAGACACTTATCAAAACATGGCTGTTTAATAAATTTAACTAGAAATGTCCCCATCACGACAGTAGTGCTCCTGCCTGGCCCCTTCCATTCTGTGTATATTGTTATCACTGTACCTCATATGTTCCTGCTTGTATCATAACTAAACTTGTAACCAAATAAGCTTCCTAATGTCCTGCCTGTATTGTAACAAATCTTGTAACCAGATATGCTTCCTAAGAAACCTATGCCTTGATATTTCCGTGTTTGCGCATCTAACAAATGCGATAAATAAAATAAATAAATTAATAAAATCTGTGATGCCTGGATACGATGTCCCCGCCTGCACTATCTGGTGTCCTGGAAAGGCTATGCAGCTTGTGACAATTCCTGGGAGCTGGCCTCTGGTGTGCATGCGCCCCGTTTGGTTCACCGCTTCTACCTGCAATATCCTTGGAAGCCAGGTGCGCCCTCTCGTCCTTGGGGTGGGCGGCATGTCACGGTGCGGCCTTCCCATGCATGCTGCGCCGTGCCCTCCTGGAGATTTATCTGGAGGCTTGGGGACAGGTAAGTGCTGGAGCTCCCATGACGCACTCTGATGCCGCGACCCTGCTTCATGGACGCCGCCATCTTCCCCTCTGTGCGCATGCATGCAGAACCAGAGGCTTCTTTCCACGCATGCACGGTGAAGCTGTCGTTGTCAGTCACCAATGGCAATGGGCATACACACGCCAGTCTTCACAAGCATAAAAAGACCCTGGACCAATCACCACGCATTGCAACCTTTTCAGTAAGGGACACTAGTTGCTGCTGGCCTGCCTGCTGCTGCTGACCTTGCCTTGTGCCTACCTGTTTTTTGCTGCTGGCTCTGCCTACTGCCACTCTGCCTGCCTTGTATCTTAGCTGTTTCCTGCTGCTGGCTCTGCCTGCTGCTGTCTCTGCCTGCTGCTACTCACCTTGCCTTGTTTCCGCCAGCCTCTTCTTGCTGCCTTACCATTTTTCTGCTGAACCTTTGCTCTCCTGACCTTGCCACCTACTACTCTGCAATTCAGCTGTACCCCGTTTCGGGTGTCCTTTGTGCCTTCTCCTTTGTCTTCCTCCTTCCCTCAGTTTTCTTGAGCCTTCCACGTCAGTGCCACGCACTGCTTGACATCACGCTATTCTGTGGTTGGTCCTTCCCCGTGGTGGTGGAAGGAGCTCCCGGTCCTTGGCTGGTGATACCAAAATACTAGCACAGACCTGGGTTCTGGGGGTTTCTTCCAGCATTGCCCTATTCAGGACCAGACCGGACATCGGGCTGAAGATCGACCCTGGACCATCAACAGAGCAAAAGATCAGGTACAAGGGACTCACGGGGAGTGCACCTTGACAGCTGTTCATATTTTATTAGTCGGTGCATTGTTTCATGCTTTGCTTTTGAACTTCATGTCTTGGACATAATTGTATTCTCTTTGGGATGGCACTTTATTCACCTCACTATGGATGCTGTCCTGCCTTGGAATCGTCCTCTGGTTAAACAAAGTGCAAGGTGCATCAGGCAGTGTGCTTTTCTCACTGATACTTATGTTGCTATGAATATTTTAGATGTTCCCAAGGCATAAGGTATAAGGAAGCATAGATAGCAGCTTTCATCTGACGTTTTTCTCCCCACTTTCTTCATGTGTTGGTTCCACATGTTATTCTTTAAATGTGCCGAATTATCAAGATATTAATTTATACCTTCATTATCTTCCCTACCATCTCTTTTAGATCTGACAATTTGTTTGAAAATATCAGAAAAAAAAAACACTTGGGCCTCAGGTATTTCACTTGAATTATAAAACAATATTTCACGAAATGTATAGTGCATAACAAAATACAAACAGCACATAAGGCAACGTGTAGTTGTAAGAAGTATTGACATAGTATTCAAATGCCACATGATCTTTTTTGGAGTAGCTGGTCTTCTTGTTTGTGTGTGTTGTATATACAGAACAATTCACATTTTTAATTTACTGTTGTGCACCTTTAGTTATTTTTCGAATTTGTACTTTTTATAACAGAAACGGGATTATGATGGCTATAATAACTCAGTGAATAATAGGACTGTTTTTAGGATTTCCCAAAAATCCAACAACATCGTGTCGTCCCACTAGAGTTGGATAGGTTCGTAATATGTAAATAAAAACAGCATGCATAAATGTATGCAATATATCAGGCAGCAAAGAATGTGTTATACACTTTTTGTGTCATGTTTTTCAATGTTCAGTCTACTTTTAATTCAACTGAAAAAGTTCTGGAACAGCAGCAAGTCTATTTATTCCCTTTTTAGATTTAGGAAATGTCTATTTTTGTTCCAGATTGTTTTTTTGATCGATTGATTCTTTATCCTTGCCTTTGGTAGTCGATCCGGTCAGCATTCACGGAACTTCTTCTCATGCTACACTGTCAATGGGTGCCAGAGGGATCGGTGTCTCTCCTTTGTAGAACTTCACGTCGTTCAAATGCACCTAGGCTCTCCTTCTTGGTAACTTTACAACTGTGGGGGTGACCTCCTCTACTAGGTACGCTCCTTCACAACGGGGCTTGTTCCAAGTTCTAACAAAACTTTTAATGAGTATGTGGTCTCCTGGGTACAAACTAGGTTCCTTAAGAGAGTCAATTAAATCAATCGGTTGGTTATCTTCCTCAATCTTCTTCAACCCTTCCCTCTGATTTTTGTTCTGTTGAGAAATAAAAGAAACACTAGCGGTCATACTTGTTAAGTAATCATGCATCTCATCACCTAATGTTTTTGCTACACTGAGGGCATCAGCTTTCACTTGAGTGGGAGGAGCAAGGTTCTCTCCTGCAGCGTACAGTCACCAACTCATGGGGAGTTAGGTGGTGACCTGAGCCAGGCTGGTTTCCCAGGGCAAATAGAGCAAGGGGTAGGTAATGTAGCCATCTCTTCTTCAAGGACATTTTAATCTTAGCTATCCTTTCTTTCAGTAGCCCATTTAAACTCTGACAGACACCATTGGCAGGTGGGTGATAGGCTGAAGAAAACCTATGCTTTATTCCTAAACAACTCGTTTACAAAATGTGGCCATTATCAGACCACAGGACTTCGCACACGCCCCATCTAGGAAACACCTCACGTATGTGAAACTTTGCAGCATGTATTGCATTGGGGTGCATGCATGGACCTGCCTCGATCTATCTGGAAAGGGACATACTACTACCAGCATACATCTATATCCGTTGCATACTTTTAGCATATCAACGTAATCAATTTGTAGATGCTGAAATGGACCATTGGGCCTAGGGATTGCTCCTGCCAGTGTTCGCAAGGTGTGCCCTGCAGTACATTTCAGGCACACAATGCAATTTACAATAAACTGTGCCACATGTTCTGATAAATTTAGTCTGAACCAGTCTTCTGCGATTGTTGCAGCAAGACTCTCTCTGATGGTGTGTGCAGGGTAGTAAAGCTGCTCCAGCGCTGCCTTAATTAATGCTTGAGGCATAATTGGCTTTCCACTGCTATCCTGTCTCCATAAAGCCTGAGTGGGGCTCGACCTTGTAGCTCAATTAACTGTACAATGGATAACATAATAAATCCTTCATGCATTAGCATGCATTGCTCAGAACCTTGCTTAATATCTTCTCATTCGAAATCAGAAATATTTGGAAAGTATTCTGCTCTTTTTGCCTATAAATCTGCTGCTTCGTTTCTGCAAGAAATTAGGTCTGCCCACTTAGTATGGGTGGCGCACTTCACCACAGCGATAGCCAATGGAATATTTACTGCTTTAATGAACTTGCCCAAAAGAGACGCATGGTGCACTGGAATGCCTTCTGTGCGGAGGAAAGCCCTAATTTTCCAACGTGTCAACCCTGTATGTACGGTTGTCATCACATAGGTGGAGTCAGAATACACAGTCACTTCCTCATCTTCAAATCGCTGAAGTGTGGCAAGGAGCTCCAATAATTCTGCCGCCTGCACTGTACAATGTGAAAGCTGTCTCGCACTCATCACTACTTCGAATTCACCATTCTTTTTAATTTCACTACTGCTGTCCCAGTATGCCTTTCGCCAGTTGTTTGATACATTTTTGAAGAACCATCAATAAAGAGAACTTCCCCCCTCTGAGAGCATTTTCTCTAACATGTGGAATATCATCATAGAACTCAGTATACGTTGTGCAGTCATGTACATTGTCCTCATTCTACTGGTTCTGCTATGAATGTTGCCTGATTCACTATTCTACATATAACAATTTTGACTGCTGGATTCGAAATAATCACTTTATATCCAAACACTCTTTGTATAGTCAATGTACTTTTGATTTTCTCCAAAATGGCAAATAGGGAGTGCTCGACAAATAATCTTATTGAGCATCCCATTGTAATATTGGCAGCCTTTTTGATTGCGAAAGCAGCAGCTGCTAAATCGTGTTTGCATGAGCCTTCATTCATGTCGTCATCCCATACTATTTTACTTTTGCCTATCTGTGCTTCCTTGGTCGAATATATGTACTGTAGCCAAAACCCCAGACCCTGCAATAATTACATATGCCCAGAAACTGTTGCATTTCCCTTACTGTCTCAGGTTTTGGAGTTTTTATGTTTGCCTCTGCTCTCTCGGGTGTCACTTTTTCCCCTCCTTGAGAACTGAGCTGTCCTATGTACAGGAACTGTTCCTGACAATATTGTAGTTTTTCTTTGTCTACCTTTTATCCTTTTTCTGCTAGTATTGTCATTAGTCGAACAGAGTCTTCCCTGCACCTTTCCTCTGTCTCACTGCACACCAAAATGTTATCAACGTACTAAATTATCGTGCTCTCAAGTTTTGCATTACCCAAGTCCATCTGAAGTACCCTATTAAATATTGACGTGGACTCACAGTACCCCTGAGGCAGCCTTGTGTGTTTCAGGCGCTGCTTTCTATTTGAGAACGAGGTCAAATCCTGATTGTCTTCATGAAGGGGAATTGAAAAGTATGCATTTTTTAAATCTATCACAGTGAACTATTTGGCTTTAGCTTAGATGTTGCGTAATATTGTAGCAGGGTTTCGGGACCAAAGGAAATTCTGCTTCAACAATATTGTTTAGGGTGCAGAGATCTTGAATAAATCTCCACACCCCCCCTGTTGATTCCTTCACTGCACTCATTCTACACAGCCTTCAGCTGTGTTACATGGGGACTCTGATGGCAGTAATATTACTTGCTTTATTAAAGCAGAAATGGCCTCAAATATGCCTTCATCTGCTTGTATAGACATAGGATACTGTTTTGCATGTGGCAGAATTGCTCCTGGTTTAAGCTCGATCTTCCTGTTCCTGCTCCACTCAATAGACCCATGTCATATGGACTATTGGTCCATATTGGCACCTTTTCTATTCCTGTAAAAATGACGGTTTCTTTTTTACCAATGCCATTCTCAGTGGTATTTCACTATCCTCAATTCTCAGCCAATAAGTAAGACTTATGAAAAACACTAATTCATCTTATAAATATTCATCTCTGAACAACTCTTCGCCTGTCAAATCTGTCATTTTGTATCCTTCCTTAAGGGCTATCACTGTTTTCCATGCTCTTCCCTCATCATCTGTCCCATGAACAACTATCCTTTCTCGATTTACTGCTGCTGCCTCTAGCACTATGGGAATGATCTGGCCTTCCTCATCATCTGTAGATATTTTTGGTCTGAACAAAAAGCCATGTTAACAAAATATTGACTCCATAAAAAAAATATTTCTCCTTCTAAAGGGAACCCCTCATAATGCTTTCTGGCCTTTAAAGGCTAATATGAATTCTCTCACATTCATATAATGTATCCCTGGAGTCAAACACACTATATCTTTGTCAGTAAAGGATATTGTCATGTTAAGTTTTGTCATCAAGTCACATCCTAAAATGTTAACTGTTGTCTACCAAGAGTATAGTAGTGGCATTGACACATCAGGTTCACCTATAGAAAGTGGTAATTCGTCAGTAAAAGGAACCAAACTTGTGGACCCAGAGAATCCCTGCGCATTCATGATGATCCCAGACATTGGGTATGTTCCCTCTCAAGCATAGGAACAAGTTGCTCCCGTGTACACAAGGAACAAAAATGTCTTACCTCAATCATCACCCTGACCCATGGTTCCTTTCGTGGGTCTGGTGCCCCGGATAGTACTGAACACATCAGGTCACTCTGTGGGCCTTCCTATTGTGGACATAAATTCATCCCTGTACCCGTAAAAGGATTCCCTTCCACTACTTTCACACTCCCTATCCTTGGTGTGGAAGCCTGTGGTGCTCCTATGTTTGCTTCCCATTGTGGCACTGTTGCTTGTTGCACTGGTGTATATTGTGGTTGCTGTGCTTGTGTTTGTTGTATCTGCATGGGTGCTTGCTGTGGTTGCCCTTGTGGCGTCTGCGTTTGCTGTGGTATCTGCTGGGTTTGTGGCACACCTGTCTGATACTGTGTGTGATTTTGGGCATAATATTCCTGTGATTCTGTGTCATGCTGCGGAAAATAGCCCTACCCCCCTCTTGAAGCTTGCCAGTTTTGTTGCATGCCTCCTCCTCTGCTTCTTTGTGTTTGATATGTTCTGTTCTCCCACAATTCCAGCATTGTTGTGGCTGTCCCCCATTAAATCCTCCTCCCCCTTGAGGGTTTTGAAATCTGCCTCGTCCTCTAGCTTCATTCCCTCTACCTCTTGGCCAAAAGATGTACCCAATCTGATCCATAGGGTGTACTACATTACTTTGCTGTTCTGACTGTGCTTCATGTCTGGCAACACCTTCATCAATATTGCTCCTTCTATAGCGAATTTTGACTGTTTTTTCTGAACTAACTTTGCTTCCTCTTGCTTTCTATTCTCATCTTTCTTCTTATCTCTCTCTTCAATTGAATTGATTGTTTATTTGTATAACGCCTATACAGAGAGGGCTTATTCATGGAATTTGTGCGCTGAAAAACAGGGATTTGTGCGCCATTCTGCCCGCAAATCCCTGTTTAACAAATGGGGATTTGCAGGCAGAATGGCGCACAAATCCCCGTTTTGTGGCGCACAAATTCCATGAATCAGCCCCAATGTGTTTCAAAGTGCTTCAAGGAGGGAGGGAACATGGTAGAATACAGTTACATTCTTACAAGTCCTTGAAACAATTCAGAATGTGAAAAATAACTATCATAATCACCCTAGCAACATTTCAGATAGTGCAAGTGAAAGGAACAATAAGGAGGAGAGGGGAAGGGAAAAATGAGACAAAAACAAGCAGTAACATTAATATGCCTAGTGCCAATTGATGTAGTGCAGGAATATTAACAAGAGGAGGGAGTATGGAGTGGGGGAGAAGGAGAGGAACAAAATAAGTGATTATCATACTAGGTCAGACAACGATTCAGAATAGTGCTAGGGGGAAGAGGGAGGAGAAGACAAGGAGGGAAGGGGGAGAGACAGACAAGCTGCTATCAAAGGTCACGAGACAAAATGATAGAGTAAGTGCTAATGGACATAAGAAGGGGGGGAGGAGGAGAGGGCAGGTGGCTGCAAAAGACATGCGGCTACAATTACTATGTCTAACGGCAATTGAGGTAGTGCCAGACTTTAACAAGATGAGGGGAGGCAAGGGGAGCAGGAG
Organism: Ambystoma mexicanum; assembly: GCF_040938575.1. Classification (NCBI taxonomy): domain Eukaryota; kingdom Metazoa; phylum Chordata; class Amphibia; order Caudata; family Ambystomatidae; genus Ambystoma; species Ambystoma mexicanum. The sequence goes on along the minus strand of NC_090927.1, from coordinate 191,789,334 downwards.
GGGGCAGGTGGATGAGAAAGACAGCTGGCTACAATTACTATGCCTGACAGCAATTGACGTAGTGCCAGACTTTAACAAGAAGAGGGGAGGGGTGGGGAAGAGGAGAGGGCAGGTAGATGAGAAAGACAGGCGGCTACAATTACTATACCTGACGGCAATTGAGGTAGTGCCGGAATTTAACAAGAAGAGGGGAGGAGTGGTGAGGAGGAGAGGGCAGGTGGATAAGAAATCACAGGGGATGAGGGGGTTGGTGGAGGGCACAAACGTTAGAGAATCATGGGGGCCAAGAGGGTGGGAGGGGGGCACACAGACAAAAACGGGGGGTATGGTGGAGGGTGGGGGCACACAGCAATCATGGGGTTATGGGGCTGGGTGGGGGGTACAAAGACAATCACAGGGGTATTGGTGTGGGTGAGGGGCACACAGACAATCATGTGGGTATGGGGGTGGGTGGGGGCGCACAGACAAACATGGGCATATGGGGATGGGTGGGGGGGCCCACAAACAATCACAGGGGGTATGGGGGTGGGTGGAGTCATACAGACAATCACGGGGACAAGGGGGTGGTGGGGGCAGCGTTCCGGCGTACCGTGGTGGACAGGGGTAGACAAGGCCTTCACTGTGGGCTTTGTTTGAATGGCCCAGCTCCTGCCTCCCAGTTGCAGTGATTTGCTTAAGCAAGCCATGAGCAACCAATGGGGAGGGGGACCAGGCCAGGCCAGGAAGCATTGTCAGATGGTAAATCAGGCGGCCATGATGGGGTGCAAAACACAAAGGGCAAAGGCTGCAGGAGTAAACGCATAGTGATTTCAATAGTCTTTGCCTTGGTCAGTAAAGGGCAGGCAATGCCCTAACAGTCGACAATGGTGTACAATAGTCAACTGTATTTATGGCCATGGTTTTGCTCCCATACCTACCTGTTTCTTCATCTGCCTTTGCACTGGCTCTGGCAGTCCCTGACATATAAAATAATGCCACTGTTTTGTATTACGGTTCTCTCGTCTGGAGATGCAAACATTCTTGAATCTCTTGAATAAAGGCTACAGAATCTTCACCCTCACCCATTTTCCTAGTCATAATCTCACCCATGTCTGATGTGTTAGGATACTGTACTCTAAGCACCCTCCATATATCTGCCCTGCAATTATTAAATGGCACGCCATCATGTGTCATGTTCTGTGCAGTTACACTTGCATACCCTGCTCTTCTCCAAATGTCATCAGCTCTCTCCCCTAGAATAGCTGCCAGTAGGCCTTTTACATCACCTACTGCTAACGTCATTCCCGCTGTCATTCTCTCTAACTCATTTATCCATACCCGCACCTGCAGTCAAACTAGGTAGTTTGCGTTTTAGATTTTCCTTGACCGTTTGTGGCCATGTAATATATTGTGGTCATCCTCCCCTTTCTATAATAGCAGGAATTGTGAAAACCCATGTCCAAAATCATATCCCCCTACACTTTGCATCTTTCAGGTGGGGCTAGTTTCACCCGTTCATCTTCTTCTTGGCAGCAACCTTAACCTGCTTACATAAGGGGGGCGCATATCCCCTGCACTGCGCGACCGTGCTGGTGGTCGTTCAGAATATGGCGTTAGTTCTGGCGTTTTTTCTTTCGGGTCTTCTAAATCTAACCAATTTACCCCTCCCTCTATGTTCGGGTCTATCATAAATCTGCATGCGCACGGGCAAAGAGCTTTTTGACAAGAGCTGTTGTGGCTGGAGCGCTCTCCTTGTTCGAATACCTGCTTGAATACAGCGTTTGTTGCGAGCATTGGACTTTGCTGTATATTGGTGAAAACAGCGTTGAATTTGATCTGTTTTCCCAAGGCACTCCCCCTACTCACAATCCCTATATCATCAGTGCGCACGTGCATCCCTCGGGCGCGCATTTCCGGCAAAGAGCTTTTTGACATGAGCTGTTGTGGCTGGAGCGCTCTCCTTGTTAGAATATCTGCTTGAATACAGCATTTGTTGCGAGCATTGGCCTTTTCTGCATATTGGTAAGGGAAGTGAAAGAACTGCTCCCTGAATGGACTGAAAACAGTGTCTGGATACTTATAACTGTTTCTTTTCTCCTATTAGGTGAAAACAGTGTTGAATTTCATCTGTTTCCCCTAGTCACTCCCTCCTACCCACAATCCCTATATCATCAGTGCGCACGCGCATCCTGCTCACGTGCATTTCGGGCAAAGAGCTTTTCGACAAGAGCTGTGGTGGCTGTTAGGGCGTGTAGGGCTTGTAGTATTGAAGCTACTGAGAAGTGAAAAAGTGAAGCTCAAGTAAAAAAGCAAGTCACTTTTAATCGTGTGTTTCATGAGAAGTGGTTTGTATATGCTTAAATTAAATCAGGTATGCCTGGACACATAGCCATTTCATGGGCATCAGTAATGCTTAAAGCTACACCTATGAAACCGTCACCAATTATTGGTAGTTGGCGGGTATTTCATCTTTTATTGAAGATCAGAGAAACTTAACTGGCGACATAAGTGATTTTTGTCAGCCCCGAGAACGGGGATTGAAGATATTCTGTCTGGATGCACTCGTCCAGAGGGTGTATTAACTGATTGTTCCCACCCCATGAGTGCACCTGGCTCTCAGCTGAACAATATAAATACCTCCTTGACAGACACCCAATTGTTAACTGGTGTAAATGCTGCAATAAGTGACCTTTGCAATGATGCTGCTATTGTGGATCTGACCATTGGATGTTTACCCCCAGTCATACCGCTTATTGAAGCAGTGATTGTGGAAGTATCTCGTCTGTCTGATAATTGTGGTCCATTGCCCGAGTTGGGTGCCGGTGAGACCTCTGTCAACAAGGTGCTTGATGGTCACGCTAAAGGGCAAGAAGCAAATAGTTTACATGATACGTATGTCGGAATACCTGCATGCTTTTCTCCATTTGTAGATGGCCCTCTCTGACCAAAGACCAACATGGATCACTCACATAGTATGTTTGATCAATCCATACATAATGTGACCGACCACTCATTATCTTACATTGGACCCACTCCCCGTAAAGCTCTGCCTTTATTATCTTCTTCTAGTCCGGTTCCAAAGCTGAATGATGGAGTTGGTAATCAAATACCTTTACTAGAAATTACTTTAATCGCAAACACCATCAGTATGGTTTCCCTTACCAAATCGCTTGAAACGTTAGATCACAAACTTCTTGATCAAGAAAAGCAAATCAATAACATTGTTTCATGGATGAAAGACTTTGATAGAAAATTATGGAAGGCGAGAAACTGAACCTAAACTAAACAAATCTAGCATCTCACAAATACATATTCGAGAGACTGCACAGTTAAATGATGCTCAACTCTGTTGGTTGCCCCGTCTGTCCCTTGCTCTGTGCAAAAGACTCAGATAAAGATTTCAAATGTGAATATATCTAGTGTGATGGGTAAGCCAGCTGAGGAGAATATTCTTCCCGGCGCACTGACAGATGATTGCATAAAGAATGTAATCCTTGGATCATTAGTGGAACCGCCTACACTATTTAATATGTTTCAAGCCAAATCCATTATAAAAACGAACAAATCAGCTAATGCGTTATTGAAAACTAAGAATCGAAAAAAATCAAAGTTACCATCTGGCACTAGTGTCAGACAATTTGTTAGACGACTAGCACCGTCGAAAGTCCAGTACTCTAGCAAACATTATGAGATACTCAGCAAGTACAAATTCATAGCCAAGACTCAATGTAAAACGTTGGATGCAAAATAAAATACATCTAAAGATTATGCTCCCTTAAATGAATTGATCTCTGTCATAGCAGCCGCAGGGGTCGAAGAAGGAATGAGATCTAATACATTGTACTCACATATGGAGCCAATATAATCGGTAATAAAGAAAGCTAATTTGCTGAGTACCTCTGAGCCCCAAAGCTTGAGCATGGTACCTCCTGCTTCTAAATCCTGGAGGGAGATAGCAGCATCACCGCCGCATATTACAGCTGCACCTTGCTCGAAGAGTGCGAATACCCCCAATGACATATTGCCACAAATTAGAATGATGATTCAGTCGTCACTTGAAGAGTTTCTCCTGCAAAAAGAATTAAGCCTGTTAAATAACAACAGCAGTAATAAAACAACCGCGGGCTTAACCAATCTAAATGAGAAGATAATTCCTTCCAACCCTTTGATTCATAATACAATGAATAAGGCGGTGGAAGGAAATCAATCTACCTCAACATTGGCACAAGGTTCTTACTCCAAAGCTTCGAAATCACACCTCAGACAATACGATCATTGCTTTATAATGAAATGTCGTTGAGCTACATTTCCGAGCTATGATCTGAATCGAACATCTGTGCTAGCTATATTTAGAGAAATAATGAGCCTGCGAGATGTATGTACAACTGATATAATACAGGTTGAATTCTTAAATGATGAAATACTGTCCACAGTAAGAATATGGATACCCTGTAATGTTGTAAGAACTCTGATATGGCAAGCAAAAATTGAATTATTTACCTTAAGCTTTATTCTTGCTCAAGATACTTCAGAAGCCAAAGCTGACATGTTGCAACACCAATCTAAAATAATGAAACATGTACTTCGATTAAAGATGCCAAAAAAAGTACCAACAGAATTCTAATAGCAGGGGGTGTAATTTGTTTGCAAATATTAACAGTGTGGCTTCATAGCTATCTCCACCTCAAAATCTGGGAAGTGTAACAATTGCAAGTTGAACACACATGTGGACATGTTCACTTATTCAATCGAGTGCTGAATATCTTTCTACTTTTAACATCATTGCATTACAAGAAACCTGGCTTATTGAGCAGCCTGTGTAGTTTGGTCTTGAGTTAACACTTGTTCGAGCTAAGTCTAACAATACAGGTCATCCTTCTTCTGGCCTATTGGTAGCAGTGACAAACAAAAGGGGCTTTGAGATTTTTGCCTGGGTGGCTTCAGTTAGTAAGAATTAAATATCAAGGTGGTATGCTGGCTCTTATCAATATGTACATGAACCCCTTAGCAATATCAGATGACAAGTTCCTGAAAGATCTTGGACACCTCTTAGACATGGTTTCATTAATGCCAGAGATCACTAATACAATATTGGTTGGTGATCTAAATTTAAAATGTTTCTCAAGCATTAATGTAAAAAAAGAAGTGGCTTGCCAGAGGTGGTTACACTTCATGAGCACACAGCAATTTCTCATGCTTAAATGGCGCATTTAAGTCTGACAATTCTCCCTGGAGTACATGGCGGTGCGGTAAAAGTGAATCAGTAATCGATTACATCTTTATGGCTAGATATACCTTTAGTCAAACATCGATTTTTGAAGTCATAAATCAGTCAAATAGTGATCACGAACTTCTTATTGCCCAATGGTCTTATAATGAAGAACCTGTAGTATTTAACTTTGGGAGATATCAGACAGTAGTAAATATTAATAATGCTGGAACACGCTTTCGGTGGAACGAGAGATCTCTAGAACTGATCAAAAATAGCTGTGAAAGTATTTTGTTACACACAATGTGGATTGTTGAACAATACACTTCTATTTTGCAATTGTATAAGTGTTGGAATTGGGAGTACACTTGAAACATACTCTAATTTTTACATAATGAAATCTAGTAGTTCTAGAGCACCAGGCCCTGATGGGCTGAGTAACTACATGTTTAAATTACATCCTCATATATGGGCTAAATTCCTAAATGTTGTCTTCCATCAGATTGTGAAAAGCAATGTTATTCCTGAATCTTGGGGATGCTCAGTGGTTGTTCCCATCTTCAAGAAGGGTGATCAGTCCTGCCCTGCTAATTACAGGCCGATAGCCTTTCTTGATCTTCTCAAGATTCATATTAAGAGATTTTAATCTATGGGCAACAGAGAAATTACAGTGTGATCCTTTTCAGATGGAGTTTGTTCCCCGAATGGGAACGACGATAAATCTATTAACGATCAAAGCGGTTATAACACACCATGCCCAAATGAATGAACCAGTCTATCTTGCTTATGTAGATCTAAGGGCTGCTTTTGACTCTGTATCAAGATAGTTGCTTTTTGAAAAATTGGTGCATGCAGGTTGTCCATCTTATCTAGTTAATTTGATCTGAGCGTTACATACTAATACTAAAATGCAGGTGAGACTGCACCTCGAGGACACCCTGACCCCCTTTATTGGGCAGCGAAGGGGAGTGAGGCAAGGGTGTATCCTTACCTCAGCCTTATTTTCTTTTCTTTCAGATGTGCAGGGAGCATTTGAGGGAGTTATATCTGAGGCTCCAAGATTGGCCTCTAAGCCCATTGTAGCTATGCTCTATGCGGACGACTTAGTCCTTATGTCAAAGACCCCTCAGAGACTACAAAAATTGCTAACTGCATTGGATAATTATGTTAAGATAAATCTTCTATCAACACTGAGAAGACTAAAATTATGTTTTGCAATCAAAATAAAAAAACAACTTATGAAGAAATGTAAATTGTCAGTACAAGAGGTAGAATAAGAATGTGTTTTTAACTGCAATTACCTGGGTGTGACCATTGCAAACTGTAAGGATGAAGAAGTGTACATGGTGTGTCTGGAGGTAAAACGTACCGTGTCCATCTCCCAGGTTGTCTTGATTCAGGGTAAATATGGAACATTCTAGCTTGTTCCCGTTCTTAAGTTTTTCATGCAGAAAACAATCCCAATACTTATATATGGGGCAGAAACAAAGAACATTGTTTCTGAGCTGTGGGGGAACAGACTCGAAGACAAATTTTGGATGTGGCTTTTGAAGCTACCAAATTGTGTTCCAGGTTCATGGATTAGACATGAACTGGGTTTAATATACCTTTACGAAAGATATCTGTGGAATCTAGTAGCACTCTATCGCAAATGCATTATGGGAACTGGTTCAATGATGATAATTGGAAAGTTGTCAGAGCGTATGTGTCAAAGTAATGACCTGTTTCTGCGGAAATTGTGAGAGACAATTAAACAAGCACTATCTAATGCAGGCATTTCATTAGATGTGTTGATACAGAACCCGACAAGGGCTAAAACCAAATTGTCTCAAATGGATTGGACTCGGACAATAGCTAAGTGCTTACAATATCGCAATTTTTCCAATCAACCATTCTGCCATAAAAAATATAGTGAGCCTGAATTGTATTTGAAAAAATCTCCCTCTCTGCTCCACAGGTGTTGTTTTATCTGACTTAGGTTCAATCTGTAGCTAACAAAAGAAGTTCAGGTAAAAAGAAAACAGATAAATTGTCAAGAAATTAAATGTCGTTTTTGTAACATCACAGGTTCTGAGGAAATATTTTACCATTTATTAGTGAAATGTGAAGCACTATTTTCATTACGAATCAAGTATCTAAACCCAATTTTTGGAGAGTATAGAGAACTATCGGTGGAGTTGCTTTGGCAACTAATATTTAGTGGATAACTATCTTTATACAGAAATAGTGCAATTGATTTTCTACATGCATTAAAGCTGGAAACAATGTAGTTAATAATAACAATTCTTAAATTTTTGGTAGTAGTTGATGGTGAAACAATCATGAAAACAATATTGAATGTCGATATTTTGATAAATAGTGGAAATTTAGTTAGGTGACTTTTGTGACATGATTGTACAATTTTTAGTATGAGAAGGAAGGGCTTATATATATGTTAGTTCGATTTTTAGTATATATGTTGTATTCTGTTTTGTCTATCTTGATTGGAATTGGTATTTTTTATTGTGCCCTTTCATTTCATTTCTTTTAATACTAATGGAAATGTATTAGATTTTGAACCTCTTTTTCTTTCTTTTATGTAGTGTGTTTTTATAAATTGTAATAATTGGAACTATTTGTATGATTTGTAATAAGTTGTCATTTATTTATGGTAAAGTTGACAAAGTCAGCTATATATAAAAAAATAATAATAATCTGCATGCACCGTCACTTTGCGCTTTCTCATTCTTCCCCCTTTCTTTGTCTGACATCATTATACCCGGGCTGGTATGACTGTCATCTCTTTCCTCATCATCAATATCTAGTCTTCTTAGGGACAATGTTCTATGATCATTCATCAATGTATTATCTGCTCTATTTCCTGTTTCCTTCGGCAGAGATCCTGCGATGCTCCCCATAGCCACCTTTCTCTCTCATCTGTCTATACAGATTCCCAATCCTTTTCCCTATGCGCCTCATGCTCGTCAGCCCATGTCTGTATTCTCGGTATCCCTTGAAGCTCCCTGCAGGGCTGTTGTGATCCTCTCTCTTCCTCCCATAAACCTCGTGCTTCAATTGGTAACATACTTCTATTAACAATATGATCTATTTAGTCATCTCTTTGTCCCCTACTCTTTTTCATTTCTTCTTTCCTTCTCCTAGTCTCCCTGTTCTCTTCTTCCTCTCACCTTATTTGCAACCTACATTCTTTAAATCTTTGGGCCTCTACTTCTTCTCTTCTATTCTCTTTCTCTTTCTTCTGTTCTTCATACCTTCTCCTTTCTTCCTTTCTCTTCCTTGTATGCCATATATTGTTCCTTTTCCTTCTTGTCTCGTTCCTCTCTTTCTTCTCTCCTTAACATCGTCAATGCCCTTTCCATCTAATTTAAGCAGTATCTGTCCTCCCATCCACTCGTTTTGCACTATTGCCATTCCACTTACTTTGTCCTTCTCTCTTTTTTGTCTTCTGCCTTCCTCTTCTATTTCTATCTGTCTGTCCTTTCTCTCATCATGCTCTTTGTGTTTATCACGTGTGGACATATATTTTGGTTCCTTATTCTTACTTTCTCCCATAGTGTATTCGCTATTATAAGCAGGAGGTGCGTATGTTGGATTAACATGCCCCGCTGCTGCTTTTAATTCCTTTAGAGGATAAATCCCCTGTTTATCTTCTATCACGCTATCATTTCTAGGAGGAGAAAGAGGAGCTGAGGCGTTACGTCCTCCTCTTTATGCTGATTAAGCATTGACTCCTCGTCTGGTGGATCTTCTCGCTCACTCTGTTACATCTTCCAAAGTTCTAAAACAGCTACCCTTTTCTGTAGCTTCTTCCCTGTGTATGTAGCATGTAAGTATGTTGTCATGTGTCGCAGCACTGCCTTTCATAATAAACATTTCTTGAGGCCACAGCATAAGTGATTTATTAGTTGTGCCCTTCACACACTCAGCGTGGTACTTCCTGATTCTAGGTGTGTATCTTGGTAATGTTCTGCATAGATGTAAAAGGGGAGTGTGCCCGATAATGACAAGTCGCTTTGAACTGTCAATACTTACGGGAATCATTTTGTTTATTAGTTCATTAATTAATCACACTTCAACAATCCCTTTGGCCTGCACCATTAATCACCGCCCATCTCCAACAAACCAATTTCTCCAAAACAATTTCCAAATCTATACAACAATATCCATTTTTATCTCTTCATTTATAGTCTTTGTCAATTTGTATCATCCTGTTATTAATTTGATAATTTTAAGAATCTTTTTTACCTTATGTTTTCCAACTATTATCCCTCCTAGGTTTGATTGGCTTTCTGTTTTTCTTTAAAATCTAACCCGCTTTAGATTTGATTGGCGTCAATCGCTTGCTTTTCTATGCTCTCATCATTTGTCAAATTGTATTGCTATCGTTCTTATCATTTTTAAGCTTTCAACCTATTTTATCACCATCAATACAAAGCACGTCAATATATTTATTACACTGATATTTTTCAAAAACCCCCAAAACATGTGTGCACACTTTTTCTATGATCGTCTTTTCCTATTTTCTTGATAGAAGTGTCTCATCTCTATTTTACCCCATTTTGGAGTGTATCACACACCCTTCCTTGGCTCTAGTTGCAGGAATCCATTAAATAAAACTGAGTTCCGGAGTCTGGTGCGGTGCCTTCTTCCTCCTTGAGGAATGGTATAGAGACTTCTCCTTTTCCCCTAATAAATCCTGTTACGTTCCCAAAATATATATATATATAATACGGCCCCTGCCCTTTTATTTGTCACTTTCGATGCTTCTACTTACATCCACTTCTACTTACACCCGTTCGGTATGGACTCTTTCCGAATTGACCAGTTCGCCTTCAGTCCACAGGGTTCTTGCAGGGACCGGACATCAATTTCTTCAAAAGGGCACCGGCCAACTGCCTCAGATCACATGTGTTTATAGCACCGCTCTCTGCAGGAAACTGCGGTTTTTGGCTAATGGTGGAAGACGTTGAGAATCTGAGTATCTGGATCAGTACATCCTCTGATACCAAATGTGCAGCAGCACTTTTTGGGTGTGTCTATCGGCAGAATGGGATTACCATAATAAACAGTATTGGATCCAAATGACCGAACAGACTCAAAGAATATGACAAATTACTAATGTATTATCTATTCAATAAAGTAGGGACAATGAATTGCACTCCACACACTCACAATTACATTACAGGTACACAAAGGCTTTATACCTCAATGTGCTTCAGCTATGACGTCATCCTACGTGGCAAATAATTAAACCTATCAGGTTTAGGGACTGGTTAGGGGAACATGTCTACTTATACAGGGTCATCACAAGTTTGGCGGTAACCCTTGAATTCAGTGGTAAAGCTATTACTGACGCATTTAAGGGTCTGCCAAATCACGTGTTTGGCAGAATTTACCCCTAGCTTTGTGCTGGGGGTAAATCTACTGCAAATTTGCCAATTTCTGTCACAATTACCACGGTAATACCGCAGAAGGTAGTCGTGCTGAAAATTCCCCATTGGGCCCAATGGGGAATTCCTGAATGGTCTACCATCCCTCATCAGCCAAGCCTTCAGAAAGGCTTCTCCTTTGTACTTGACCTTGCTGGATGTTCTCTTCTCTGGAACTTTAAAGGGAGTTAAGGTACATCGTTATATTCAGGCCAGGGCTTATGAATAAGCCCTGTTTTCTAGTCTTGAACCACATGTGACGAGACCACGATTTTGTCCATTTCACCCTCTATTTAGTGCTATTTGATTCAATTAGTTCCAGTGTCATTACCCTCTTCGGCTGCTGGAGACTTGGTTGCTTTGTCTCACATAGGCTTTTCTGCATCTATAATCGTCAATTCTTGGCATTCGTAAATGTGCGCTCATTTATTTAATCCAAGAGAAATATGTCCTATGTACATGGCTCATCCTCGTCGACTCCCCTTGTACCCTGCAGCAGCTTCTTGCTGTGGCATCCTTGATCTCTGGCCTGCAACTATTCTTTGTTCATGCACAAATTTATATTTCCAGCCTCTGTCATCTCTGCAGCTCTTTTCTCTCTCATTCAAGCTCTTCGACTTACTATATTTGAGATCCAATACTTATAAATACTTATTAAATTGTTTTTGGGATCTAACACAGTTACTTTTTTGTATCAGGTCTAATTTGACTGGGAACTGGAGTGCGCGCTTCGCCAACCCCTTTTTTTCTTACTATGTTGGAGTCCCGGGCTCCAGAGGCAGCAGCACCGGGGTTACTGTGCCCCGCTTTAGAGAACCACACTGATGGTTTTCTCCCCTCCCCCAAATTTGGGTTAGACCTGTGCACTAGGAGGGGTGTCAGTTCCTGGTCACCTGATTTGGCAACATGTGAAAACTACAGCTACCAGAATCCCTAGAGACGATAAGAGCTGCTAATTGGAATCACCTGAATACCAGCACAGCCTCCCTGATGATTGTTTGTGACAGGAAAGCGCTAGGAGGAGAACAAATACAGAGCAACTGCACAGCAGATGGGATCCAACCCTGTTAATACTTTTTCAATGTTTTGGGATCCAACCCTGTTAATACTTATTAATTAGTTTTTGGGATCTAACCCAGTTACTTTTTGTATCAGGTCTAATTTGACTGGGAACTGGAGTGCGCGCCTCGCCATCCCCTTTTTTTCTATATTTGGGATCCAGCGTCCATCTTTTCAACATGGTCGCTTCACCCGTGTTATGTTTTTTACTGCAGATTTTCTATATTGCTCATCTACCTTACGTTTCTGCCTATATACATTCACTACTCATTTGGTTACTTATCTTCTTTCTATATCTCGTATCTTCTTGTACGTCTGTTTACTCTTGTTTCTTCAGTTACATCTTCATTCTTTAAGTATTTTCGTATTGTTTCAATGTGTCATTGTATCTTCTCCTTATGACATCACTTTGCACTGTTAGATATTCTTTACAACTCCTCGATATTCAGTATTGTCTGCAAATCTCCTATTACCACCTCAGTACAAGGGTACATTCGATACCTCCTTGCCACCTCTCGTGCCCTTTGTGCTCCCTCTCTTTTCTGCTCTCTTTGTCTCCCCGCTCCCTTACTATGACATTATCTTACTCTCCTTCTCTGCACTACTCCGACTCTATCGCTATTTAAATCCAACCTGCAAGCTCTCCTTCTTTCTGTAGAACCACTTTCCTAGCATTCTATGCCACCATATCTCTTCTCCACTTCCCCTACCTCTCTACGACAACTCCACAGCACTTACCCTTCACCCCATCATCCTAAATTTAGCACATCCTCTTCTATCCCGTTACTATATCATGCTCTACTATCCTTGTGCCTGGTTCATATTTTTATCTCTCCTGCATCATCTGGTCTTATATCCACATCCTCTCATCCATTGTTAAGGACACTGGCCCTCCGCTCTGTAAATCAATGTCAAAAATGTTGTAAGCATTTTTGTGTGAAAAAGCATTGCTTTCCCTGTAATTTCCATAAATAAATAAAATAAAAAATAATACAGCCACAAAGATTTTTGGTTGGTGAGATTGGTTTTACAAACATGGCTAGAAATGGGCTGTGGGACTTGAGAGATTCTCCACATACCTCTTCTGGGGCCTTCATTACAGAACAGGTGGTGGTTCACGGTGCCCAGTCACCATAGTCCCATTCCCTAGCCATGAACAAGTGACGTCAACACAGTATGCAGCAGGACATAGTCAAATTGTTGCATGAAATGTGTGCGGTGGCTGGCATACAGTCCTAACTCTAGACAGAAGTTCGAGCTTTAGTAGTCAGCGGCCCTGTGTGTCAGAGTAATAGGCTGGGAGGATAGCCAGGGGCAACGCGTTTGTCTTGGAAGCAAGACGATGCATAACACACAGGTTGGAATCCGGGCTCAAGCTTAGAAACTTGCCCCCGGTATTAAGCATGCTATAAATGAACAAATGTAAATTGTTGTAAATTGTAGTTTAGTTCTGGAGGTAAGAGCCTGTCCATGATATGCAATATTTAAGCGTTAAGCACCTGTTCCAAGTTTAATGAGGGACCCGGCCGTTAACACCTGTTCCAACGCTTGGAACGTGTGCTTAACACTGTTAGCACCTGTCCCATGGACTGGGACAGGGCTACCAGGAAGGTATTTTATTTCCGTGAACAGGTCGCCTCACGGCATCGTGTTCACAGAAAGAAAATACTAGACAAAGAAGACAGCCATGGAAAAGGAAGGCGGGGCACCGTGTGGAGACCCCTTTCCATTTTGATGGCAGCCAAACAGAGCAGGGACAGAAGTAGCAGGAGCTGCAGCAGCAGGAAATGCCGCTGCAGCAATCAGGTAAGTGGGTATTGGGTTGTAGGGGACAACATGACTACGTGGTCGGTGGGGGAAGATGTCGGGTGGGGAAACCGGCCTTCAGGCAGCTTGCGACGTAGGTGTAGATTATTTATGTATTTATTTATTGGTCACTTGTTAGGCGCTTATGCAGGTAGCAACAAAGATTTCAAAGCACCCGCAGGGCACCAGGGAGGGCACAAGGAATGATAGATAATGTATTACAACCACGATAAATAATTCAATTAATTAAATATGACAAAATAAGACTAGTAATTGGGGGGGAGACAAAACTACTATGCCTTGTGAGTGTTCAGAACGTGCAAGTGCAGTTGATGGAGGGGTAAAGGATAGGTGCAGTGGTGCTCATGGAGAGCAGCAGGTGAAGTGCTAAGAAGAGCAAAACATAAGTGCAACCTCCAGTGGGGAGGGTGAGCCTAAGCAAGTGCAGAGGATAGACAGCGGCTGGGAGGATAAGATGTGGGAGGTCAGGGCCACGAGGATACATAAGGGCCCTGCACATAAGTTAAGCTACTGTGCGACTAGGGAGGGAAGGCAGAGATAATGAGGAAGGTGTTCAGGCTTTTCTGGAACTTAAGGAGGTCCTGCTCAAGATGAAGAGGAGGGGGGGCTGTTCCAAAGAAGGGAACCAGCTTAGGAAAGCAATCGACCACCATCTCTCTGTTTTGCAAACCGCTTCCCACACAAGGAGTTGGTGCCAGAGGAACACAGGTGTCTAGAGGGGGAGTGTTTTGGTCAGAAAGAGTTGTAGATATAGTGGTCCCCGACCCAGACAGCCTTGTGGAAAATGCAGGATAATGCAGAGGGATTTGAATTTAATCCATGCTGTGACCGGGAGCCAGTGAAGACTTTGTAGGGCAGGAGAGATGCAGTCCGTGGGCTTGAGGCCAAGGATAAATCTTGCTGTCCTATTCTGGGTTAGCTGGAGGGGTCACAGAGTGGACGAAGGAAGATTAAGGATGAGGCTATTGCAATAGTCAAGCCTGGAGAGAACCAGAGCACAGGTAACATTGAGTCTCTGGGGGAAGGCGGGGAAAGGTAGAATTCCTTTGAGAAGGAAGAGCTGAAAGTGCGACTTCTTGACAATGCCCTGAATATGAGGGAGTAAGGAGAGAGAGGAGTTGAAGAGGACTCAGAGATTCCTGGCTTCCGAGGCGGGAGCAGGTGCAGATCCCATGGAAGAAGGCCAAAATGAAGGGAAGAAGTAGGGCGCAGGGGTCCCGATAGGGAGGATCTCCATTTTGCTGGCATTGAGGAAAAGATCATTAGCAGTACACCAGGCCTGGATGGCTGGGAGGCAGTCGGAGAATAAGGATGATGCAAGGGCGTCTGTAGGAAGTTTGAAGAAGAGTTGTGTGTTGACGGCATAACATTGGAAGTTCGCCCCCAGCTTCTATCTATCCTCAGCACTTGCCTTGGAACACCCTCCACTCTGGAGGCTCACACTTACCATACATTGCACTTCCCCCTCACTCACGAGCACCCCAGCACCTATCCCATTCCCCATCCCTTTTGCACTTGCACGTTCTGAACACGCACAAGGCATAGTAGGTCTGTACCCCCCTCACTGTATTTAATATTTGTATGTATTTTAATGCTTCTCATCCCCATGTCCCTTCCCTGTTGCCCTGTGGGCGCTTTGAAACAGACTTGACTTTCTGTATAAGGGCCTAACAAGTGAATAATAAATAAGTAAACAAATAAATAAATAAATAAAGATGTCCTTTATATGAAGGTGAGTGCACACAGGCATAACACTACGAGCTGCAGGCTCTTTAAAAAGCTAAATCATTACATTGCTCCTGGACAATTAGTTAAGCTACAAGGCTCTTAATGAGAAGTCTAGATTGTGCACGAAACGTGGAATTCTTAAATAAAAGGCTTGCACGTTTTAAACACTGGGGTGTCCTTCTGGGCTGCTTGCTATATGCAGTAAGGGTCAATGCTTCTCTTGACGTGCATGTACAGTAAGAAATATGAACGAGAATGGAAAGTAGGGCCTGCCTTTCTGATGTCTCTGTAATATTGCCTGTACAACAAGATCTCCTTTTTGACTCTCGAGTTGTCTTATATTGCATTTCAGGAGCAGTCCGATAATCTGTATAGTTGACTTTATAAGTGGCCCTGAAAGATGCAGTTCTCAGCGCCCAGGTCATTCTATTTTCTATAGCCTCTGCATCTGCCCCACTGTTGGGCCATGTTTCCGGGGGTGCTATGTGGATGCCTTTCTCCACTGCACATCCCCTCAGACTTGCCAACGATAGTGTTTCAAACATTGGTAAGTTTGCAAAGGGCTGAGTTTACAAAATCACTGAGAAATGTTCTTCTAACACGTCTTCTTGAAGTGTAAATCTATTTAATTTTTTTAGAATGCACACCTTCATGGCTGGTAAACATAGAGCATGCTAATTTATACAGCGAGAGCGCCTTGCAAACGTGCTGGCATGTCGACAAAATGGGGACGCTGGGTTATCGCAAATATTTATGTCCTGGCTGCAGCATCCTCAGAAGGCCCCATATGTGACTCTACTACTTTAAACATAGAAAGAGTGGCGGAGTAATTTGAATGGCGACACGGGCAACACAATTCTGTCTGAACTCTCTGGGTGCAAAGGTTCCAAGCACTCAACAAAGCTGGGTAATACCAGCATCCAAACAAGTCAACAATATGACTTTCACCCCGGTGTGGGAGGGTGGCCATGGCCGGTAACGGCCCGTCAGTCCTCGGCGAGGGCTGCGGGCTGATACCCCCAATTGAAGCCCCCCCACAGCGGGGGTGAAAACCATTTGCACCCCATGGTTTTACTGGGGTGCAAATTGTTTCTTTTTTTTCTTCTGAAGATTATCTCTGGAGGAAATAAATAAATAAATGCATTTTTATAAAAAAACAAATATAGCCACTGCCATAGGGAAAAGGGATTCAGTACCTTTTCCATTTCCATGGCGGCGGCCGGGAGACTGGAGGAGTGCTGGGACCGGAGCACAAAACTCCAGTTTGGCAGGTAAATGGGGAGGGATTGAGAGGGTGGCGAAGTGGTTTCGATTGTTTTGGGGGTGTGAGGAAGTGGCCAGGTGGGGAGGTGGGGATGGAACAGCGAGAGGTAGGCTCCCTGTTGCTTCCTCACCTCAAAAAAAATACAAAATAAAGAATGTGTATTCTCGTCCCGCTGTTCCAGCCACCTGATTCGCTGAGAGCCTTTCCCCAGGAATTTACGTTGAATTTGGAAGTACACACGTATACAGAAAAAGCGTTGTCATCTGGCACCCCTTTTTTTATTTATTTATAAAGCGCCAAAGCCCGCAGGCATTCGGGCGCAGTACATAAACACATAAGACATGAGAAACAGGACAACCAGGAGGAGCAGGACCATTTACTGGAAGAGAAGTAAGCTGATGTATTCAAACAGCCAAGTCCTCAGTTGTTTCTTAAATTTAATAAGGCAAGGTTCACCCATGGTGAATCAAGCATTCCTATTAACAAAGTATGCCAGATAACAGACTGTTTCCCATCCTGTGTGGTAGGAAGGCTGGTTATAGAGAGCCAGTGCTGGGTAAGAAAGAATTCTGTACCTTTGCTCTTTTTCGCGGCTATTTACCATCCATGCTGCTATCATGGGCAGCCTTTTTTGCGCTCTTACTTTATCACTTGCAATGCTTCAATTAAAGGCAAAGACAGGTGCTGCTTGATATGGCATTTCGGATAATTAAGTGCAGACTAACTAAACCTAAACTGTAATGATGTTTTTTTTGTAAATAGCATTACCTGCTTATGCAAAGTTTTCCTTAATTTTCGTAGGAATTCATTTGGATCATCGCTGTCCACCTGTGCACCCTAAGGTGTGGAGGAAACAATGCAAACCATAATTTGTCCTTGAATATGGTTGCATAAATAAACTATAATGTCCAGATAACTTTTCCAAAGTACCCAGTCAATTTATTGAAAACATTACATAGTGGTACATTTCAGAGTGTACCATAATACCAAAAAAACACTGAAAACCAGAGACGTTTTTATGGGAGGGCAGAAGGTGCACTTGCCCAGGGCCCCCACCTTGGAGGGTACCCCCACAAGGCTGCATGATCTGAAGAAGTAAGATTCCATTGTTCATCAATCTTAAATGGCACACGTCAGGATATTTTATGGGGTGCTAGTGAGGCTCAAAACCCGTTGCCTTTCTGTTTTGACAAGAACATTCTGCCTTGATCAATTCATCATGTATTGCTTTCTGTGTTCACTATGGTATACATAGTTGGTGTGTTCCTTACGGCACAACTCTGTAGTATTCTTTCCTTCCTGTGGGAATTATGTTGATCATGTGCAATAGGCAACAGTGAAATGCATATTGATAAATTGAGTGCCACAATGGTTCAGAAGTTAGCTCAGTGTGTGAAGCACCCATTGCAAAGATATGTGTTCGTATGCAAAAATAGAATATCACATTCCAGCAAGGCTGGCTGAGCCTTTCCCATGTCTGAAATTTATAAAACTGCCTGTATACGTACTTGGTTTGTAGAACAACATCTGCTGGTATCAGCAATGTACCTGCACCAGATAGGGGTTGCTATAAAAACTAACATATCATCCGTATAGTGAATGTCTAGAAATTGGATTGTGCAGATGGGGTGTTGTAAAACCTAGGCAATCACCTCCAACGATGGCATAAACTGTTAGTCCAAGAGTTGAACAAGTATCCAAATTTAAGACTATGGAACAAAAGCGTTCATGCTTGTATCCTGGATTTGCCAGCAGACAATACTGTGATCCTGGTCAAATCATCTAATATATCTTACATTATTTTGCTGTCTTCTGTGAGGTTTGCCTTCTTGCATGCTGCTGGTATCGTTTAGCCCATGAATTGATCTTTCTTCTTATGTGAAGGCCATTTGAGTGGAAGGGGTGGTAGACAGAAGAGAGAGGACCAGATGTTGCAGGCCTTAGGCAAGCATATTTTAAGGTCTGCTTGTTTGACACAAAAAACGGTTTGCTTTTTGGTAAAAGTCAAAGGTTTTTATGCACGTTTAGAAATGAAAATGTCGCAAGCTATTGTTTTGGAAGTATATAAAATACGAAAGACAAACCCAGATTAAAATCACATCGATTGGTATGCTGGTACTTATATACTTCCCTTGATGATTGAGAGAGTGAATCTGGAACCATTCCCATTTTGCATAACACCCTTCTGTAATATTTTGTTAAAATATTGTCATGTTTGCTAATGTGATTTGTGTACTTTCCAAGTCTGTTATTATAAAATTAGATTGTTTCAGTTCATCATAAGAACTGGAAAAGAAAGTGTTCAAATGAAGAAATTGCAGAGTTGGCATAAATTCCAGCTTCACCCCTTCAGCCCTTACCCAATGTGTGATCCTGGCCATCTCATTTAATCTTATATTGCCTGTCCCTAAAATTGTCAGCCCTTCATAGTGATTTCCTTCTCATGGTATGATCTTCATACAAGACTTATTCATGGTTTCACTGGCTATAGGGTTGCTTCCACTTTAATAGTGAGCATATTTATATCGCGCACCACAGGCATTTCGTTTGATATCTAATGGCAACACTATTTCAAAACCATATCCCACTTCTAATATCAGTCTGTCTGGATATAGACATCATTTGAGTTACTATCTGCTAAACTGCCTATATCCCCATGCCGCACCCTGACTATCTACCTCATTTACAGGCCACCAGGGCCTTTAGGCTCATTCAAAGACGATCTCTCCAGTCTGATAGCTAGACACACTAAACAATCATCTCAGATAATGATCCTCGGTGACTTCAACCTAGGACTCAACGACCCAGACGACAAACAAGCACAAGCTATAGCCACCATGCTCAATGAACATAGGCTACCCCAAAAGGTCCTCGCCCCTCCCCATGACAAAGGCAGGACCCTTGACTGGGTAGCTACCTCTAATTGCCCCACCAAAATTACTAAAATTACCCCCCAAACCTGGACTGACCATTTCTTGATTGAATTTAACCTAACACTCAACAAAGAAGTAGACAAAGAAAAAATAATGGCCCCCCTCTCCCTACCAGATCAAGAAAAAACATCACAATGAACAACATCCTACCGCCTCTCCTAACAGTGATTAATGCCTTACCAAGCAACTCTAACCCAGACACGCTGGTTGACAACTATAACGCAGCCACGACAAAAATCATCCTAGACACTGTTGCCCCACTCAAGAACTGTAAGTGTAAACAACAAGCCCACCTGAACACCTGGTTCACCCCGCTCCTAAAATAACTCAGACTAGAAAAAAGGAAGCTAGAAGCTATATGGCATCACGCCCCCATGGATGAAAGCAAATTAAAACTCAAACTCTTTGCCACTAAATACAAAAACAAAATCATCCAAACCAAAAAAAGAGGTTTATAATGAAAGGATTTCTAAAGCATCTTCCAACACTAAGGAACTATTTACGATTCGATGCGAGTTAGAATCTCCACCGAACAACCTACCAAAAGATAAACAATGGTGTACTAACATTCAAAATGCCTTAGCAAACAAAATAAAAACACTGCAAACCAAAATTCCGCTAAAAAGAGCTTCACTCCCACTTATGGAAACTCAGATGGCACCCCCTCCCAGCAACAAACCTGACTTAGTACCGTTCAAATTCTCAAAAATCTCTATTCATGAAACAGAAAGAATGATTGCCTGGCTAAAGCCCTCAAACGGCAAAAGCCACAGCTGCCTTGTCCAAATAATCAAGGATACAGCCAGAGATTTAGCTCCCTTCATCACCAAACTCATTATGCCTCCTTTAGGTCAAGCACGTTCCCAAGCAGCTTAAAAGAATACTGGGTCCTACCCCTCCTGAAAAAACAAACCTTAGACCCATCCATCCCAACTAATTACAGACCCGTTACCACTGTTCCCTTTCTCCTCAAGATAATTGACAGAGTGGCCTACCTACAAATTCAAAAATACCTTGAAACAAACCAACTACTAGGCTCTCGCCAATCGGGGTTCAGACCCCAACATGGCACGGAGACAGCCCTAATACATCTTAAAGCCCAAATCGATGAACTTAACGATAAAGGAAACATAGCTATGCTACTCCTCCTTGATCTGTCAGCGGCCTTTGACTTGGTGGACCACGCAGTTCTATGCAAGCACCTAGCATCGGCAGCCCACTTTTCAAGTGAAGGTATAGCTTGGGTTCAATCATTGCTCGATAACAGAAGCATGAGAGTCTTCTCCTCGGCAGAGTCTGCAGACCCAGTCATAACAACATGCGGCGTCCCCCAAGGCTCTTCTGTCTCTCCCACCATGTATAATATCTTCACTAAGCCTCTATTTGAAAAATTGGACAGATTGGGACTCACCTACACAAATTATGCAGACGATACCCAAATTATTATCCCCCTTATGGGCAATTGCACATCAGATACAGCCTTAGTGAATGAAATCCACACCCTCATTCAGGCTTGGATGGCTACCCCTGGCCTCTGCCTGAACGACGATAAAACGGAGATCCTAATCCTTGGCTCAACCAACAACTTAAAACAACTTAATGACAACTACAAGGCCTTCAACATCGACGGCAACATAATTACAGTTGCCAAAGAAGTGAAGACTCTAGGCTTCTATCTGGACTCCACACTCTCCCAAAGAAAACAAGTAAATTCCTTGGCCTCATCCACGGCCTACACCGGCAAACTTATCAAAGCATGTAGACCCTTCCTGTCACCAACTAGCTGTATCATTCTAGCTAATGCCCTCATTCTCTCCAAATTAGACTACTGAAATGCACTCTATGCAGGAGCGAACAAATACATCACAAATTAACTCAAGACTCTGCAAAACAATGCGCTTAGAACGGCCCTGAACCTCCCTACCAGAGAGCACATCTCCAACGCTAGAAGAAATCACAGTTGGCTAAAGATCACTGATTAAATCCTCCTCAACATGGTCACCTTAATCTTCAAATGCCTAAATAACGTAGCACCACCATACCTGAAGGAAAGAATAACCAGAAAACCTACAACACGCCCAACCAGAACAGCCAATTCCTATTGTTTTCAAATTCCCAGATTCCGCCTACAAAAAACAGGGGGAAATAGCTTCCCAGTAAAAGCAGCCCAGCAATCAAATGCTTTACCAGTCGAGCTAAGAAGAAACCAATCCTAGAACAGCTTTAGGCGCAACACCCGCACAATGACCAATAAATCATAGCCACTTATGCCCCCCCTCTACTCTTTCTGACACAGGCAGCAATCAGTTACCAACGATTCTTACTCAGGCATATGCACATACCTGCAACAAGGCCAATTGTAACTATCACTGTAACTACCTATACACATGTACATACCTGCAATGATGTAAATTGTAACCTATATGCACCTGTATATATTTATCCATGCAATACGTAATGTAACCAAGCTATAGGTAATCTTGTTATGTTGTGCGCCCTATTATTTATAGGGTTCAGGGCACCCTATAAATAATAAACAAACAAACAAAACAAACCTTCCTGGTAGCTTCTAATCTGCATCCACTATCCATGCTACGGTATGTGTCGCTTTCTCCTTCCTTTCAACTGGTCTCCTCTATCCATGCATGAGCACTTTGGCATTCTGTGAGGCAGCTAATGTGAGTTCTCTGCCTATTCTGGGTTACATGTACCTTTTTCATACAGTCCTGCATAAATACTACAGGCTGCATACCTTCCGGGATGTTATTGATAACAATTATCCTGTATGCACTAGAACAGTAACCTCTTCGTAGACAGCTAATGTTGGTCTTCAAATGCTACTTGTTTATTATTCTGATTAGAGAAAGAATGAAGAAGGTAAGGGGACTTAAAGGGAGTAAACTTGCTTATTATGCTGCAAGACAGCATATCAACCTATATGTTGTGAGCGCGACAGGTGGGGGGGCGGAGGCGCGACCAGTATTCTTAATCCCTTGATTCCTTTGGTTTGGTGGAGGGGGCCCCCAAAGATGTCTGTGCCCAGTGCCCCAAAAGTGCTTAAAATGGCCCTGCTGAAAACATTAAATAAATATATAAAGGGTAGTGGGGTAAGGGATTAAAATGAGTCGGGGTGGGGTTGGGGTGGCGTTATAAGGGTAGAAAATCTGTGTTTTTCTGTATTTTGCCCTCAATGAAATGTACCACTCTGTAATGTCCGTCTGTATTACATATAACCCTTTTCCAGCACCCTTACAAAATCCAAATATCTTTGCAATCCAATATTAAAAAGTAATATTTAGATGTTGATCCTACACAGAAATGAGTCATGGACGTCATTTTTGGGGGTCAGGGACACAGGTGTTTGTCACCCCCAACATTTGTGACACACCATTCTGTCTCCCTCATTTGGCAGGGGCCCCTTTACTTTAGATGTAATGCCTCCCCACCCCAAAAAACGTTCAACAAAGTTACTCCATTGAGTCTCAGGCCTCCATTCCTGAAAGGAAAATTCTACACATAATTGTGCTTAAGAACAAAATGATATTTATGTAGCATGTTCAATACTGAACATTCCCACTTGTGTTTCCTATGTAGCCTTTGCCACACTCTATGGTCACACTCCTCCTCACAAATCAACAGAACGTCGGGAACATGCTGCACCCCTATGTTCAATGGGCCCTAATGGACAGTATGTGCCTCTTTCAAACCGCTTGCAAAGCACTGAGGCAATTTCAAGAAGCCACGTGTTCGCCTGTTTTCCATTCACTGTGTTTCAAGTGCTTGCACATCTTTGAAGTGTAAATGCGCTGGTATGAATCAATTTCCTTTGCATTGTTTTTTCCTTGCTTTGGCCTCTGAGGATGTTATTCACCTGAAAACGCTCACCTATATAAGATGAATAGCTTATTTATTTATTTACATTTTTGGGTACAGCGCTACATGCCCGAAGGCCTATGAGCGCAGCAAGCAAGAATGAAGCAGCAGAGATAAAGTCAGACCAGATGGGAGAGGTCATTAGTCGGCTGAATTAAAGAGTCGAGTTTTTATACTTCTCTTGAATGTAATCAAGGATTACGATGCTTTGAATGTAGAAAGTAAGGCATTCCATTCACGCGGAGCATGAAAGTCAAAGCTGGATTTAGTGAATCTTTTTAGATTAAAATGTTGTTGATTCAGGTGAGGATTGTCAGATGAGCACAACATTCAGCGGAGTGGTTTCAGTGACAATCTTCTAGATAAGTAAAGAGGAGCGCACTTATTCTGAGGCTTAAAAGCAAGAAACAATATCTTGTGTCTTATTCTTTGCTTCACTTGAATCAAGTGCAGTTCCTGTCTGGAAGCTGTGACACAGTCACGCTTAGATAGTCCCAAGACAGCTCTCACAGCTCCATTTTGAGTGGTCTGCAAACGTTGGAGGTTTCCTTGTGAGGTACCTAGCAGTAGACTATTGCAGTAGTATGACCATGAGTTCACAAGTGATGAAGCCAAAAGTGCTCTGATTATGAGAGAGAGATATGGTCTAATCTGGTGAAGCAGCTTAATTACATGACCACAGGAGGACCGCAGCTGTGAAGCTTGTTTTTTCATTCATAACTCAGCATCAAGAAATACCCCTAGTGTTTTCACTGAGTTACTGACAGCAATAGATGTACCTGCAATTTCAAACTGAGCATATCGGGTATGAAGCCTTCTCAACCGAGGACCAGAAGCCATAATAAAAAGCTCTGTTTTGCAGTCCTTACGAGAAAGGGAATTTTGTGCCATCCAAATCTGTGTTTTGCTGTAGACAAGATTTACTGTGTCAGTTTCCTTAGAGTAATCCCCAGACAACTGAAATAAGACCTGGGTGTCTTCCGCGTAATTCGCAAATTGGACACCCAGATCATCAAGAAGGTCAATGAAAGGTCTTATATAGATATTAAACAATAGAGGAGATAGGCTTGACCCCTGTGGTACGCCACAGTTTAGGAGGATGGAATTATCCTGGGCTCTGAGCATGACCACTCTAGAGGTCCTGGCACTCAGAAAGGAGGTTAGCCAATTGGAGGCAATTTCAGAGAATTGGGCTACCGTTAACAATCTGTTGTATAAAGGTTTATGGTCAATAATGTCAAATGCTGCCGATAGGTCTATTAATAATGGATGACTTCTTTCAATGGTTTCCACGATGTTAGATTTAAGATGCAGCAAAGCAATTTCCGTTCCATGTTGGAATCTGAAACTGGATTGGTGGATATTTAATAAGTTGTTTTCATTTATCAACTTCTGGAACTGTAGATACGCTACTCGGTCCAGAATTTTCAATAGATAGTGTACATTGGTTATTGCCCTATAATTCTTTGGAAGTGTGGGATCCAGAGTATCCTAAGGGCAGTGGGGGGTTGTATAGGGCAAGCTGGATGGAAGGCTACATTGGTGCAGATGTCTCCTGCCCAAACCTCATACTTTTCAACATGCATCTCCAGAATGTTTAACAATTCGCGGCAACTTGAACCAACCAGAATTAGGATGGTTTGAGTTAGCCTGAACTAACTCGCTCAGCACTACACCTGATTTTTTCAAAATGTGGTAGCACACCTCTTTCTTTCCTCTTCCTAAATAAATAGTGTAAAATGTGACACTGCACAGATCTGTACGCTCCCGTTTTCCCAAAAGCAGTGAAATCTTTCTTCACTGTCCTTTTGGAGAGTCACAGAAGAGGAGCCAGTGGAATCAGATGCTGGAAATCCATTGGTCTTTTGCTTACTTTTTAAAATATTTATCATGGTCAGTGACTTTAGTGTCAGATACAAACAGGAACATACCTATGCAATGACAACCATTGTAAGACCAGTCAATAAATAACCACAAGTATCACCAGCCAAGCCTTTCAGAACAAGCTGATACATACAAAAGTTTCATATTCCTGCCTTATAGTCAATTTTCAAAAAATTGTACAGTCATGAAATGGCCAAGAGGACTGGGCCCCATTACAAGTTTGACGGTGCTGGAAAAAAGTGGCAGTAATTTGGTTACTGCCACGTTTCCCACACCGCCAAACTACAAGTTTGCCAGTGGGGTGGCCTGATTTACTTCCAGCCAAGATCCGGAGGTAAATCAGGCACCCCACCGGCAATAAATTGCCAGTATCACCGGCACAGGTATTACAGGTGTTGGTGATACCGGCAATCCCGCCATGCGGTGCTATGGACTCCATGAATAGGGATTAACATACCCTTGCATGCACCTGTAATCTTTCAGTAATTCCAGCAGGTCAGGTGCAGGTAACGGTTTTACTGTTTGGTGGTATCCCACCAGATTTACTGGCGGCATGCCACCAAACCTATAATAAGGCTGCAATCTATCGCCTGTTCGCCGGTCAAGTGGCACAGCGAGTTGAGCGCTCGCTTTGACATCTGTGCAGAGCTTGCAAACGCAGGTTCAAATCCTGGCAGGGCCAAACTCAGCCTTTCATCCTTCCGAGGTTGATAAATGAGCACCACACACCGTGGGTAATAATAAGCAGCGCTCAGATACCTGAGGGTTTGTAGCGCTATATGAATGCCAAATTATTAAATTATTATTAGGGCCCATGTGGGAAGGACCATAGTGTTGCACCTGATCTGGTTTTGCCGAGTTGGTCCAGAGTTCCTCCTCGTTGTGTCTGGTAGCCGGAAGAGGCAACCTGGATAGAGATTTGACCCACTTTTGTCCTTGGACATAGATGTCTCATGTGCAGAACTCTTTCCCAAATTCCTACCTCTGATGGCAGATTGAAAATCTGATTGTGGTGGCAACCATAGAGGCGAAAACGGTATTCCATGCCAGCACTGATCAACAAACGACAAACCATTTGTGTCTTGCCATCACACCCCACTGAGATACAACTTTTCACACAGGGAGTTAGAAGATCTCCCTTTTAATTAACTAAGTTCGTGAAGGCTGAAATATTTGAAGCTTGAAAATATTACGAGCACAGTGAATACATCTGACATTTAATGTAATTTGCTCTTCTCGTCGGCACCTCTGCAATCTTTTGATAGCCTCTGGGTGCGTGGCTCAGCCAATAAGAAGCAGAGGGGGTGGTTAATGGGGTCTGCGGAGAGGCAGAGGCGCTGAATACTGTGGGCTTGGGGAGTGCAGACCTCAAGTGTCTTTGCCCAGAGTGCGGGCACGGAGCTGTGTGGTTTGTGGTTCTGACACTTTGGTCTATGTTTTATGCAGAGGGGCAAAACCCAAACTCTATTAGATGACAATGCTAGGACACTGGGAACGCTGCTGGTCCTGGAGTTCAAGTTGTGGCTGTGGGTGGCTTTGGATAACTATGATGAAGTCAACCTCACTGTACATTTTAACCCCAGACAGGCCCATTCATTTTCAATGCTTACATGTCTTATTCTGTGAATCGGCGCGGAAAAGCCTTTCTAGTGCCGAGGCTCAGCTCTAAAATCTGGAGACCTACATGTAGGGCAGCAAGGGTTTCCATTAATTTATGTCAAAAGACAGGGTCTCTCTCAGGATTCATGCACTTTTATAACGCGCTTAATACCGGAGATCAGCGACTCAGTGCAGGGCCAGGATTCGAACCTGTGTTGATCTGAGTTGTCCTGCTGAGTTGCCAAGACAACCACGCTGACCCTGAGGTATCCTTCGGGCCCAGGATGTCATTCAGGTGTAGATAATGGCTGCAATCGCTGTCTCTGTATTCCTGCCTGCAGCCCCTCTGCAACGCATTACATCACTTGTGATTTAACCAAACGTTCTATTGGTTTGTAAGTATTTCAGGTTATGGGTGTGCCAGTTATCAATCACTTTGTTTTTTTAAAGTGCTTCAGCCTCCAATTGTCAGACAACTAGACGTAGGCAGGCCCTCAGCAGCACTCCATCAAGGGCACATGTGTGCCTTTACATTAGAGTATCTCTTTAGTAATAAATACTGCTGGCATGGATCCATAAAATGTACCCAGGTACCCTCTCCAAGCACCTGAAGGTGACCGCGGGAAGACTGGCGAAGCCTGGAAGGCATAGGGGCTGATGCTGGGATATGGGTTTGATCTTGAACTTGAAGCATATAACAGCCAACTTGGGCATGAATGGTCCAATCCAGCAAAGTCAAATTTGACAAATAAATTGTGTATTTGCCGGACTGTGTTGACTAACCTATCAAATGATAGAGGAACAGGTGATTACTTGATCAAGCAAAAAATAACGAAAAAAGCTATCACTTACCTGAACACAAACACCTCTGTTTCATCCACAACCTTTATAGAAAAAGGACTCCAATTAGTAGCGATGCAACCTCCACAGGGAAGGACCAGACTCCAGAGGCGGACACCAAACCCCAGTGTGATGCGCCATCTTTGCACTTTCCTCATGCCCCCTGCAGCATGCAGGCAGCTCTGGCACTCACCATTTTGACTACATTACTGCGGTACGATTTAAACCACACTGGCTGCCCTTTGACGCCTCCTCCTGTTACAAAATGCCCTATATCACATGCAAGTCTCTGCAGTATAACTCCTCTCGGAGTACGTGAAAAAGAACTCGAGTTTCAGGAGGATCTCTGGAGGATGGAATACCCCTGAGTGGGAGTGAATAGTTTCAAGAAGAAGGAATATAATCTGCAGCAATCCTTCTCCAGCCTTGCCCCACTGCTCTTCCACTTTAACTTGTGCGTGCCCACTCCCCCGCCACCATGTTATTCAAGGATGTCCTTGCTCATAGCACATGACTTTCTCCTTCTCCAGCCTTGCCCCACTGCTCTTCCACTTTAACTTGGCTGTGCCCACTCCCCCGCCACCGTGTTATCCAAGGATGTCCTTGCTCATAGCACATGACTTTCTCCTTCTCCAGCCTTGCCCCACTGCTCTTCCACTTTAACTTGGCTGTGCGTGCCCACTCCCCCGCCACCGTGTTATCCAAGGATGTCCTTGCTCATAGCACATGACTTTCTCCTTCTCCAGCCTTGCCCCACTGCTCTTCCACTTTAACTTGGCTGTGCCCACTCCCCCGCCACCATGTTATCCAAGGATGTCCTTGCTCATAGCACATGACTTTCTCCTTCTCCAGCCTTGCCCCACTGCTCTTCCACTTTAACTTGGCTGTGCGTGCCCACTCCCCCGCCACCATGTTATTCAAGGATGTCCTTGCTCATAGCACATGACTTTCTCCTTCTCCAGCCTTGCCCCACTGCTCTTCCACTTTAACTTGGCTGTGCCCACTCCCCCGCCACCATGTTATCCAAGGATGTCCTTGCTCATAGCACATGACTTTCTCCTTCTCCAGCCTTGCCCCACTGCTCTTCCACTTTAACTTGGCTGTGCCCACTCCCCCGCCACCGTGTTATCCAAGGATGTCCTTGCTCATAGCACATGACTTTCTCCTTCTCCAGCCTTGCCCCACTGCTCTTCCACTTTAACTTGGCTGTGCCCACTCCCCCGCCACCGTGTTATCCAAGGATGTCCTTGCTCATAGCACATGACTTTCTCCTTCTCCAGCTTTGCCCCACTGCTCTTCCACTTTAACTTGGCTGTGCCCACTCCCCCGCCACCATGTTATTCAAGGATGTCCTTGCTCATAGCACATGACTTTCTCCTTCTCCAGCCTTGCCCCACTGCTCTTCCACTTTAACTTGGCTGTGCCCACTCCCCCGCCACCGTGTTATCCAAGGATGTCCTTGCTCATAGCACATGACTTTCTCCTTCTCCAGCCTTGCCCCACTGCTCTTCCACTTTAACTTGGCTGTGCCCACTCCCCCGCCACCGTGTTATCCAAGGATGTCCTTGCTCATAGCACATGACTTTCTCC
This sequence comes from Ambystoma mexicanum, assembly GCF_040938575.1. Classification (NCBI taxonomy): domain Eukaryota; kingdom Metazoa; phylum Chordata; class Amphibia; order Caudata; family Ambystomatidae; genus Ambystoma; species Ambystoma mexicanum. The sequence goes on along the minus strand of NC_090927.1, from coordinate 191,760,120 downwards.
TTCTCCAGCCTTGCCCCACTGCTCTTCCACTTTAACTTGGCTGTGCCCACTCCCCCGCCACCATGTTATTCAAGGATGTCCTTGCTCATAGCACATGACTTTCTCCTTCTCTAGCCTTGCCTTCTCCACCCTAGCACCTTTCACTTGAAAATGTACCCTCAAATTCTGCACCACTCTTCCTCTATTGTACATTCCCCTCACCTATTTTTGTGTCTATTTTTTGCCCCCTCCTTGTCCCTTGACTACCCATCCTTCTTATGCCTACAGCTTCGCTCTTAGCTTATTTGTCTACAAACTTCCAAATCCTTTGCAGAGCTGTCATCGATCTTTTATTTTCGTATTAATCACCTTCTCTCTCCATCCACCCTGCTAACCTTTCTCTCTGCGCTTTCCCTCTCTCTCTCCTTTTTTCTGCGCTGCCTGATCACTGGCCGCCTGTTGTACCTCAGAGTCTCACAGGTCCCTGGCACCCTCCTCAGTCCTCTCGCACTAAGTTCTGCGCCTTGCACTTGCCTCATCGTTACTGCACTTGGTCAGTGAACCATGAGAGTGGCATCTCTCAGCACTTACCCCAGCTTCTTACAGACTGAGCGCACTTGGTCCCCTGCCGTCTGTGCACTTCCACAATCTGAATGCACCATGGTTTTAAAGATCGTCTATTTTATTTTCCCTTGTCTCCCCTCCTTGCATGATGGTGCCTCGATGCACTTGGAAAAACTGCAGAATCGTTGTCAAACCTTTTTGCTGTTATCTACTCTGTTAATGTTATTATGTACACTTGACCCATGCACCCACTCTGCCCTGCAGACTTGTATCATGTCAAAATTCAAGGGCTCTGAATAACTGTTGTTTTTTCCCTTGTTCCCTCCCTCCTTGACCGCTTTGAAACACTTGCTTTGTGTATAGGCGCTTTACAAATAAACAATACCATACCATACCCTTTACATACCCACAATCCACCTGGCCTACTCATTCTCTTGCTGTGCTTCATTCTCTCTCACAGACCTTTTCTCATGCGGCTCCGGATCCAGTGATGGAGGTAAAAAAACCTGGGAATTGTTTTTTCTGCATCCCTCTCTATGTCCTCACAGATTGGTGCAGTGTGTAAAACAGCCATTTTATACTGAAAACTCTCTGTATGGTACTGTCCTTCCTCCCCACACACTTGCGGCCTCTGATAGTGGCTTCACTTGTGAATAGTCGTATCGACTGTTGCAACTCCCTTTACCTGGCCCAGCCGTGGGGTCAAAACCATTGACTCCAACTTATACAAAATATGGCGGGGTTGCTGCTTCCACTCTGTAAGGGGACCACATCAGTCCAGTGCTTAGGTCCCTACACTGGCTTCCAGTGGAAATCAGAATGGATTTTAAATCCCTCTGTCTAGTGCATCGGCCCTACTATCTTCAAGGAGCGGAATATTCACAGGATACATTTGGCACTACATTCCTAAACACACTTTGCGTTCCAGCAATGGCCATTTGGTAGTTATCCCTACATTTTGTCGTGCTAGAACAGGAGGCCGTGCTTTCTCAGTTGCTGCTGGCACCCAGTGGAACGGTCTACCACATGCTCTTAGGTGCACTGAAAACCATCCAGCCTCCAGGCGTCTTTTAGAAACCCTACTCTTCTAAGCTCTGCTTCTGTGCCTCTCCTCGCTCCAAGATGCCATTGGCGAACGTGCGCGCTACAGGTGACCATAACATAACATAACATATCTATGTCACTACAATCTCACATATTCCTTTCACTCCACATCCTGATTGTACCACTGCTAACATGCTCTCGCCCTCCCCCCACCCTGCCTACATCCGTCCCAATGCAGAACACTGCTTCCTTCATGCACTATCATCTAACTCTAACTCACAACGTCCCACCTCCTCAGCATAAAAACATTACAAGACTGGCGTGCACGTCCCACCACCCACCTCTATCACCGGCTCAGGAGGCCACCACACCACCACAAGCTGGAACATTGAACTGCAATTGGGGAAAAACACAGGAACAAGTCCTTTTTCTGCTATGGACCCTGTCTCTGGAACAAGTTACCCATGCACTTAAAAATGGTTCCCTCCATCTGATGCTTTGGCAAACAACTGACAATTCTGTTGCCCTAAGAACATCTCTCCAATCACATATTGCTCCACTCAAACCTAATTAGCCCCTATAGGGTTCCCACTTCCCTTGCTTCCCATGTCCATCCCAGCACCTCTGTACCCTCGCTTGTAACCACCTTGCTGAGCCCCCTGTGCGCAGCACCCATTGCTGCTGAGCTAGGTTTGCACTTTATGAATCCCATGCACATTGTTGTGGAGTTGTCATGGAGTATTCTATGCGTGGACACAAGGCATGGAAAGTTTGGTTGGAATAACTCACATATTGTATTCAATAACAGTGAATAAGATGCCTTAGGTAAATACGGGTGCATAAAATATAAGATGAACTCCAAAATAACGAATTGTGGGAAAATAGAAAGAATAAAAGGTCTCTTACAAAGTTCTTGGCCTGGACTCATCCTGACAGCAATCCAATGTCTAATATGTAAGTCCAGCCCCAGCTTGGCAAAGTCCTAAGTTCTTCTTCCAGAAATCTGAGACAGAGGTGTATCCTTTCCAGCACTGGTCCACCCTCCCAGGTGTGTGTGCGGGGGGAGGGGAGTGCTGTATCCCGCCACCAACTCCCTCTTTTAGGGTTCTGATCCCCAAACACTCTCCACCTTGGTACCCCTGAGGTAACCTCCCTGGCCTTCAGTTAGGTTACATTGTCTTGTACCTCTTCTCACCCCTGAAGTCTACCCTGAAGTCTACCCTGAAATGAACTGGTCTGCACTGAAACCTCCCTGGGCTCTCTAGATAAAAGAGACACCTATTCTCCACCATCTTCCTGAGGGCTTGCAACAATATCTCCCCCTCTAGCGTTTACTCCTCCTCGTGTAATGCTAATGACTTTCTCTCTCTATCACATCCTCTAATCCTCTTCTTGAGATAAAGCTCTCCCTCCAACATTCTCATCAACTCTCCCTCCAGATGACGATCCTTCTCCTGAACAACTCCTTCCAACCTCCTTAATATGACCCTCTCCAGATGGTAACTCTGATCCTCCTAAACAGCTCCTTCCAACCTCTTCAATCTGACTCTCCTCAGAGGCGAGCCTCATCCTCAACAACCACTTCTACCAACCTCCTGTATTAGACCTTCATTTCAACTGGTGACGCTCGTCCTCCTAAATAACTCCATCCAAGCAACCAAAGCCTTCCAACCAGCTCGCCCATCCATAGACCTCTCACTCAATAATCCTCTCCAAACACCTTCCTCAAGCTCTGTCTTGCACCCCCAATCTCTTACTAAGCCAGCTGTTTTTTTTTTTAAGTTGGTTCTCCCATCCCCTTGGGTGCTGCTTAGGGGCGTGGATTTCAGGATGGCCTAGTATGTGATTGGGCCATGTATCTATGGTCAGGTAGGATGAAAGGGGGTTATCTGAGTTTATATCATAGTCTGCCATCATCATGGAGTTTAAAACTGCCTTGGCCATTTCTAATAACTCTTTCCCACTCCTTTGAAGCCCTGCTGACATTACCTGAGTTGAACTGGTCCCTTCATTTCCCCAGCATGTAAAACAAAATTCAGGCAAACCTTTGGTAAGCAAAGAAAAAACTGTTTGGTGCTAATATAAATCTTTCATCACCGGGAAATGGCGACTTTGAAATCCCTGCGACGCTAGCGGGAGAACAGTGTTTGTTAATTTTGTCCCTCATGCAAATGATTCCTATATATTTAATGAATGTAATTATTTTTGCTAGACAAGTGTACATTTGAATTCCTGGGACTCCCGGGGTCTGTGCTAGTCTGACTACTCTACTTAATGCTGCCTTCAGCAGCTGCGCCGAGGAACGAATGCATTTAAACACTTGCAGATGAATTTGGAATACTGTAACTCTGTTGCCTTAAAGATAAAGACCTTATTTCCTATGCTGGTATACTGTAACTCTTTTGCCTTAAAGGTAAAGACCTTATTTCCTATGCTGGAATACTGTAACTCCGTTGCCTTAAAGGTAAAGACCTTATTTCCTATGCTGGAATACTGTACTCTGTTGCCTTAAAGGTAAATACCTTATTTCCTATGCTGGAATACTGTAACTCTGTTGCCTTAAAGGTCAAGACCTTATTTCCTATGCTGGAATACTGTAACTCTGTTGCCTTAAAGGTAAAGACCTTATTTCCTATGCTGGGTCTTTGGGTCTGGCTAGTGAGTGGGAATATCTATGATTAAAAGTGCATGATCCCCCTGCTCTGGTTGTCATTTGTGTTTGAGGGTCTGGGAGTGCTCCTGTGACTACCTCCTCCCTTGGTGTGGGGACCTGGGTGGTCCTGGGATCCCCCACATACCTCCTCTGGGTCCATCAGCCACTAAACTAGGGTGGGCCACATACCCTTTGACCAACCCACTGTTGTCCCCCAAGCATACACAAGGGCCTTCGTTGCAATTCATACAAACACAATCCTCTGCCCACAACCATGCATTTCCCCTGGGCATTTGATTTCTACCTCTCCTGCTTTACTTGATTCCATTAACGCACACTTGAGAAGAATTCATTTATTATCAAAAAAACAATTAAAAAGAAATCAATTTCGCAAACTATATATATATTTCACACACAAGTTTAGTAATGTCCCATAATTTGTATAGAGCATGTTTACTCAACATGAAGCTTAAATAAACCCTGGGGAACTCCACTATATGCCCAGGTGAAGCTGAATGAACGGACAGAATGAATAAAACAGATACAATAGATGGTGCAGATGAGCGCTCGATCTCAAGCGCCTTACTGAAAACCACCATATCACACCACCACGCTTACTCTCTCCTATACACCTCCACTCAACTAGAACACAGCGATACTATGACACATTGGGTATAGCTGTTCTCATACTAACACCTGCGACATACTCCTCATCATCCTAGTTAAACACAGGTAGCTGAGCACACACAGCCAGCCTAAGCGTCTCCTCAGGCCTAACGCAGCCAGAAATCAGTCTGGGTATCAACCCACCAGAATGAACACATATTCCTGACCTCCCAACCACCATAACTACCGCTAAGAAGCAGCTATCATGCAAGTGCACACATAGCCGTGCACCCACGCACCTTATGACTCTCTCTCTCTCTAATGACTTGAACTACGGTTCCCGAGGGCGTTCAAACTACCAGCACCTTGAGATCATACCAAAGATACATAAGGAGCTATATAAATGCAAAGTAACATAGCATAACATAAATGAACCCTTTCTATAAATTATTGTCCATTAACACTAAGAGTGTTTTATCACACAGTGGCCCTCATTACGACCCTGGCGGAAAGTGACTGACCGGACCGCAACAGCGTAAATAGCGTTTCCGCCATTGCACGAAGGAGCAAAGTGCGGCCCATTCCGACCCATCGGGCACGAGCACCACGGCATGGCGGAAGTGCAAAGTCCGCGATGGCGGAAATGACCCCAAAACGGCCCACACCGCCGCCGTACGTCGCCCTAGGTGCAATACCGCCACCCATCACAGCGGACACCGCAGAGTGCGCCTACCGGAAAGTACGGTGACCGGAAATATACGGAAACGGAAGTAAAAACATGGGCCCGGAACGGGAAACATCCCGCCGTACACCTATAAAACCACAAAAACCACACAACCACTAAAAACACTACCCCGAGACACACCCCAACCCGTCATCCACCCTAGCGAAACCAAGAAAAATGGGAAAAGTAGCGAAGAAAGTGTGCGACCGCAAGCGGCAGGTCCACTTCTCCCGTGAGGAACTCACCGTGCTAACAGAGACCCTCCAGGAGAATGCTGCCGTCGTCTTCTCCACGCAAATGACCAGGACGGCACTTGCGAACAAGAATGCCATATGGGCTCTGGTGGCACAGCGGGTAAGTGCGGTGGGGACCGCACCCCGCAACCCACAGCAATGCCGAAAGCGATGGGACGACCTGCGGATACGCGTCCGCAGCATACTCTCTGCCAACCGCAACATTGCCACAGCCACCGGGCGAGGTCCTGAATCACCCATCAAGTTGACCCCCTGGGAAGAAATCTGTGCCTCCACCATCGGAATGGAGAGCATAGAGGGAGTCGGAGGGATGGAGAAAGGAGTGCAGACATCCGAAGATTCAGGTAGGTGGGCCAGATAAAACAATGTTAAATCCACAATGTCCAATCATGTGAACTCCCATGTGTCCACATAGTGCAACAGAAACACATGTCCAGGAGAACGTCCACACACATCGCCCTGATAGCGCACTTTAAAACTCACAATAAATACATAAATAATTAAAAACCCCTAAAACACCCACTACACGTGCAGCAGGCACACCCTAACTGCAGGCTGCCAAACAACTGCACCCTCACTCCACACACAAATGAAAGCACCTCCAAGGCCCCGACCCAAATCACCCTCAGGTACCACCCCAATGCATGTGATACAATGCCATTCCAATACCCACAGACCCATTATTAACCCTCGCCCTCCTTTACTCCACCACAGGGTCTGATCCAAACGACGAGCATCAGGACACCCCTACCAGCGCACCTGCAAAGAGGGCCAAGACCAACGGCCAAAGACCCTCCACCTCAGCTGCACGCATCAAGACACGGCAGCAGCACACATCAGGTGGCAGCACAGAGGAGGGAACATCAACAGGCACCCCAGCAGCCAGCATGCCCACAACACCACCACCACAGGTCCCCCCAACGGATGCCACAGAAGGCACTGCCTCTGGTGGCAGCAGCACCATAGGTGACACCCCATTGATGGCAGCATGCTCCGACACAGAAGACGGGGATGTCGAAGTCAGATCCATCCATGACCTGTCCCATTCCCCCTGTCTGTCCCATCCCATACAACATGAGGATACCACGCAGGGGCACCCACAAGACGACGACTGGCCATCCCCCACAAGCCCTGTGGCAAGGCAACATGAGGTCAACAGCCCCTCTGTGACACCCCCGCAAATGGCCATGGCCCAGCAGAGGCAACAGTCCCTCGACCAGTTAACCGTGCAACAGCAGCAACTGGCCACGCTCCTCAAGGACCATGCCGATGAATGTGGGCGCACTAAGGCAGACATAGAAACATCAACTGAGACACTCAGGGCAGAAATGGAGAGAAGTACAGAGACACTAAGGGCACAAATGGAGAGTAGCACCGAGAGCCTGAGGGGGGAACTGCATGCGACGTCCAAAGACGTATGTGCCGAACTTGCCGCAGTGCGCCGTGTGCTCACTGAGCTCTCACAAACCCTTAGGGACATGCATGGACGTGAGCAGGCAGAGACATCATCCGTTGCAAGTTCCGTCCAGGGCAGCCCCCAACGTAGATCTGGGAGGAACCTGCGCTCCACAGGCAGGGGTGCCCCTGACACCCGCAGAGGGGGCTTGCAATAGCGACAGCCCACTGACAATGAGCATCTTTGGACACTGGTGTTCGGGGGGGAGGTAGGAGGGTGGAGGGGGTGTGTTGGGCTCACTTGGGTGGCGGGTCGATAGGGTGTTCAACATGATATCACATATGCCATAAACAGTGCACGATCAACCAATGAGATGTGTGGACAATGATCTTTGTGTACTAGGCCATCATAGGCGTACAGTCCATATTGTGCATGTACCAGACACACACAGTGCCACGAGTCCCGTGTCCATGTATCAGCCACCAGGCGTGAGTGCTAGAAGCATGCATCAATGAGATGCTGACGAATGTCACGGCCCTCCGGTGCCTCGCAGACTCCTTGAGGTGCTGCCACATCCCCACCCTCATCATGACCATCATCAGGTGCTTGCAGTTCTGCGTCAGGGGGCATGGGCACATTTCTACGTACGCACATGTTGTGGAGCATGACACATGCCATGACCATCTTTGCAACCTTCTCATGGCGGTACAGGAGTGCCCCGCCAGACCTGCTGAGGCAGCGGAAACGAGTCTTCAGTAGGCCGAATGCCTGTTCAATGACTACACGGGTACGTGAGTGGGCATGGTTGTAGTCCTCCTCTTGCTGGTCCCGTGGGTTCCGGACTGGTGTGAGGAGCCATCTCTTCAGTGGATACCCAGCATCACCTGTATGTGGACGATAAACGTATGATGTGGAATGCCATTGCTACGTACGCACACCCCCCTCCCCTTCCTGCCAGGTCATTGCCGCATCACATACCCCACATCATCATGCATGAAAAGAGACTCACCGAGTAGCCAGGATCTGTTCCCTGCGTGTCGCTCCATGTAGCGTGGTATAGTAGAGTTCCTCAAGACCATAGAATCATGGGTTGATCCAGGGAATCTGGCACAACAATGTGTAATGATCCTGTTGGAGTCACACACCATCTGTACATTCAGGGAATGAAATTGTTTTCGGTTGCGGTACTGGGCCTCCATGGCATGTGGGACGACCAATTCCACATGGGTGCAGTCGATGGCACCAATGCAACCCGGTATGCCGGCAAGTGCATGGAATCCCACTTTTGTGTTGGTAATTTCCTGCTCCGAGCGTGGTAGAGAGATGTAGTCGTCTGCGTGCTGCAGGAGGGCATCGAGCACTTGCAATAGTGTCCGTGAGAACAGTGGCTGAGAAATGCCATGCAACTGTCCGACTGTGTGCTGGTAGGTGCCTGTGGCCAGGAAGTGGAGTACAGACACCACCTTCAGTAGGGGTGGGATGGCGGTTGGGCTATCTATCATGCTGACAAGGTCAGCCTGTGTCATGTCCACTATTGCGGCTATGGTGTCCCGGTCCAAACGGTAGAGGGTGTGGATCTGCTCATCAGTGAGGTTGAACGGATGTGCTCGGAGGCGTGGGATTGCGGGCTGCCTGCGTGGTGGTAGTGGCTGTGCTGGCGGCCCTTGCTGGCCCTGCCTTGGCCTCCTCCTCCTCCTGCGTCTCCTCCGTGCGGCCGGTTGTAGTTGGTGTTCGTCTTCTTCTTGGAGTTGGAGTACTTGCAGTGCTATCAGGTCCCCCAGGGCCAACATTGCGAGTCCTGCCGGTAGCATTTCGGAGTGGGTGTGGTTGTGGGAGGAGACTGGGTGTGCATTTTATGTGTTTTCAGGCTGTATGGCCTCCACCTGTGGTGATTCATTCCACCTGTGCAAGCTGCTCTCCCCTTTGGGCGAGCACGTCCCGCACACAACGCTGCTATTCGAGGAATGGCATCTTGCTATTGCAATCATGTATTTGTACCCGATGGCCGTGTAACATTTGTTGATATGTACATTCGGCTATGGTCCCATTGTTTCACATACAATCTTTGCAGTCGCGAACAGACTTGTGATGGGTCAGTGGAACGTAGTACTCGAGTAACGGTGGGCCCTCATGCATCACTGTACCGAGTTGCAACGACGGGCGGGGCGTCCCATTAGTGGGTGATGGCAGTTGCCATTTTCACACACAGCCGCACTAGATGGATTAATTTGTGATTTCAAACGGCCACAGATGCCTTTTCGACGTGATGTTGCAAATGAGGAATTCGAAGGCCGGCGCTTTCGGTTTTCAGCTAGCGGAGAGGAGATGCCCACAGGTCTGACTGCAAATATAACGTTCTATTGTTCAATGTCCTTGAGACAGGGGCCATGGCGAGGAAGCAATGATTGATATGAATAGTTTGGGATGCGCAATAGTGACGTGGCCGATGAGGCCGGACGTTCCCAAATACATGTAACTTCACAACACTGGAATTACGGGCTGGGGCACTGTGGATTTTGCAGGCTGCATAACGCACAGACTCAATGGAAATTTCGAATGTTTTGTGAGTAAATATTCAGGCGTTTTTATAACAGGATGAGGGAATGATGAATGGATGCATGGGCAGGTGATTTGATACAGGGTTTGCCATGTACAGGGCTTCTTGGAATCTATCCGCCTCCCCTGCGCTATGTGATGCAGGGCTGCCATAGTGGGACCATCGTCTATCTGGCCTTGTTGAGCCCTCCCTGTCTCGACGCACCTTCAGACACTTGTGTCCATGCACGTTAACATTCCCATCTGATGGAATCTGTTTTGACAGACGCATGCACAGGTACACTTGTTTGTGATGGTGTTTACACCTCGATATAGATAGTTATGAGTCGCAAGTGGTTTTGGGGTGGTGATGATCCTTTGGAGTGGGCTAGCATGCATATGGCTGTGGATTTAGTGTGATCATTGAAGTGAGTTGTTCGAATGTAGTTCTGATGGCCATTCTGTTCTTTTTCTTTTCTTTTGGTTGACAGGTATCTCCTCCCCTTTTGCCACTGCCATCTGTATGCCACTCCTGCAGATGGCGTTTACTCCCGACACCTGCTGCTTCGTGTTAATCAGTGGAGCAGCATTACGATCTTATGGGACGATCGCCAATGGGCCACATGCCCTTACGCAGTACTAGTGGCTCGGAGCAACATTTCGGCCTTTCAGCTGGACTAGTGCCTCCCCATTGGGACGGGCCTGCGGTTCTGTGCGCTTCCATGTTGCCTTTTCGTACGTGAATGTGGCTCTGTGTACCATGATGGAACAGGGCGTCACACAAGTAGTAGCTGGTCATTCCTTGCGGATGCAGCCCACAATGGTGATATGTGTTTTGGAGTTCATGGACTAATGGCTGTATGAGCTTGGTGATTTAGTTGTGCATTAAATTTCTATTCTGATATGGGCCGTGTAGCGTTCTTCTTTGCGAGTGATGTGGCATATTCCTATTTGGGGAGCGATGTATTGTGAGGAGATCTGCATTGGGTTCCGGTTTCGGAGTATAGTCGCGTGGTACTGTGCTGGGCGCGTTTGCCTACGGAGCCCAGTGAGGTCAGGGATGGGGGCTGCCAATATGACTGTTTGAATGTTGTCATGCTCAGGGGCGGGGGATTGGGTTTTGTGTAACAGACGCCGGTCAGCCAGGTGGACTGGTGGAATGTTGTGATTTTCGGAATATTGCTGGTCACAGGTGCCTGTGTTTGCGTGCGTTTCGGGGGGGGGGACTGTGGTCATGTCCATTGGAATGGCTTCTGTATTCGTGCCATCTGTGCCCTGCAGCTCCCATTGGCCCCTCTTGTGATTCTTTTGTTCGTTGGCATGCATGGGTGACTTGTACATTTCACTGGTTGCATTGTGACTTCATTGCACCTACGGGGAGTTGTACTTTGTGGGCAGGGAGCGGTGTACAGGCACTCAGTGGGGCCGTTTACGGTTGATTCGCGATGCCGTACTTCTCACCATGGCGGAATGGTGCTTTCCGCCATGCTTAATGGCGTTAGGTACATGTCCGCTAGGGTCGGAATTCGCGTACCCTTGCGCCATGGTGGTATTTACGGTTTGGCATGGCGCGCGCGCGTGTACTTGGTGCAGTTAGCGTTGGCGTTCACTACGGTGTCGCTAATGGCTTCGTACTTTGCGGTGACGGGTCATAGTCGCACCGAGCGCTATTCGATGGCGGTATTGCATTTCCGCCATCGTTTTCCGATTTCCGCCAGGGTCGTAATGAGGGCCAGTGTATTTCAAGGGGGACCTCTCCATTGTACATTCCACATCTTCAGAAGATCTTAAGATCATGAGGAATAAATATGAACCAAAAAAAAGACAAATTACTCAAACAGACAAGATGGGTTTACTGTTCATCAACATTTGCATTTGTACCACTAATTGTCCTTCTAAAAATAAGCCCCATTTGAGAGGAAAACATCCTCCTTTCATTACCATTGCCTATGCCGTCGAGGCCTGGAGTTGGACAACCCTGGCCTAATCTAATCTCAATCGTTTGGACATTCAGCACCTTATCACCATATTAGCAACCGCAACACCGGACAAAAGGAGTACCGGCTTCCCCACGCATCACGGATCAAAGTCGGATGAAGCGCAGTTAGTTGTGTTTTTTCGCTCTGGTTGCCAACCAGTAGCAAAATGAGGCCTACAGCCTAACATGGAGATAGGTGTGTGATTCTGAGAATGCTTCTTGCATGTAACTCAATTGTAACGTTTAGTTTGTCATTGTGGGCAAGGAATGGGCTGGGGTCTATCCATCTGCTAACTACTGCACTGTAGCATTGCATGCTAATCTGCTTCTTGTGGATCTGGTGTTTTGAGTGTTTTGGTAATTGATGCCTGTGGAGTATGTATTGTGTCTGGATACCTAAATGCAATAATGTTATAATAGATGCCATTTCCACTAAACAAAAAGGACCTGACACATCAAATAAAAAAGGAAAGAAATCAATTACAGACACTTTCAGAGGAGAAACCTATGCAGTACTTCAGATTAATCATTTTGTAGGACAACATTTAAAAAGGATATGGTGGTGAAATACTGTATGCAATGGGTTCTACTTTCTATAAGAGTCTCCCGCTGCAGCTTTGTTCTGCTTCTGAAATCCCAGAGGGGTTATAAAATGTCTAAATCTTCCCTTCTGTCTTCAGCACCAACCCCACTTTGGGCCTCATCAGGCGTGGGGTGGGGCAAAAATGGGGTGGTAACGCTATTACTGCCGCATTACAGCTCCACCCAATCCTGAGTTTGGGCAGACAGCTCGAGATTCCACCCATTTTTGGTGCAATTACTGCCAAGATACCATCAAGGCCCTGATGAGGCCCTTTGCCACCTGCGCTCTAAAACACATTGGTCTTCAGAGCGCTCCCCACACTCCTTCATTGGCTAGTGAAAAGCTTGACTCCAGGCTACATTATCCAGAGGAGAGGCTGGTCTCCGCTTCCTTTTCATTCCAAGGCTTTTCCATGAATTACTCGTACATCCAGTAGGAAATCTCAGCTGGACACTGTCCCCGCCCATTCCATCTGACACTGCTGTACTTTTTAAAGAACTCCTGTGGTGTCCTCCTCGCACTATCAAAGACCGCTTACTTAGTTCTATGAGGCTGCTTGGTGGCATTTAGCACTCTACAAATTCACCAATAAATTGTTAATATTTGGAGGGCACTATGAGTGTCTGCTGTTTTCTTTAAAGACAACGATGGGACTTTATGGTTTGCTTTCTTTAAAAAAAATCCCAAATTGAGATACCTCTATGAACAAATGCTTGCATTCGCTTACTTTGCTGATTGGTTTCCCATTTTAAATTCTACTTTTCTGGAGTTACCGTTGGTGCAAAAGGACCGGTCGGGGTCACAATGGTGTCAATGATTGGAGGTATAAGTTAGTTACCCCAAGTTCCGTTTGCCATGTCCGGAGCCTGGTCCTTACCCTGGTTGCACCATTATAATGGAATGCTCTTCACTTCGGCCTCAGGGCATCTACCTTCCTGATCTTCTTGGAAGCAGCACTCAAGAATGACTACTCCTATGGTACGATCCCCAATAGCGACCCAGTCTCTTAGACTCTTTATGCGCACTGGCATCAGTAGCATTGCTAATGCTGGCCTGGTCTATATGGACTGTAACAGACTCATATGTTGACTGCGCTGGCCTGGCCATCATGTTTTATGTCACCATCATTTATCAAGTGCTTATTTAACTTCCTCCACACGGGTGTGCTGGGAAGGGAGCTCAAGGGGGAAATTGCCCCCCAAGGAAGCTGGGCTGTTTAACCCTGGGCCAGAGCCGCAACTTGTAAAAAAAGAAAAAATATTGAAAAAGACCAAATCCTTCAGAATTCAGCCTGTCTCAAAGGACGTGATGGCTTCAAGGCCAGCTTGGCTTCTGTGTAGATGGGGCAAGGAGCTCCTCTTGGTTTCAGTAATGTTGCAGATGTCCGTGGGCGTCCCCCGCGCGTGGGCCTCCACAGTCAGTGAGAGGGCGAAGAGTCTATGCTGCAGGTACATGCCCCTACCGCCTGTCAGTAATAAACACATTTAAAGGGCAGATTCTGTGGCCATGGATGGTAGCATTGCCACCACTGCACCCCATGCACCATTGGTCTGTTGCAATCCACGACAGCTACTTACATCCTATTCTCTCTAGGTGGTGAAGTGAAAAGGTGTTTTCATCCTTTTCCCAGCCATTTTCACCTGCCATTTGATCGAAGAATGGATTGAGTTCAGCAATGGCTCTTACCACTGCAGTGCATTTTTATGTGGACAAAAGGGTCCATTCTGACTCTTCTATGCATTATATGGGTAGGAACGTGAGAGTGTGCCAATCATATGCGCCCACCTTTTCAGCCCTGAATATGGCCCTTTGAAAAAAACGCTTTCACTCTATTGAAGGGAAGCACCGGCGTCAAAGGTCAAACTAGGTGGATTTTCTGCAAAAAGCCTGCCTCAAATACCACAAGTATTCCCATGGAATTCTGACAATGGTATTTGATGAAACCCTCAACTGGATGGAAAATACCGTTACCACCCAATTCTGAATGAAACCCTAAGCTAGTAATCCTTTTCATTGTTATGTGCAGAATACTCTTGTCATATGTGGCCAACAAAAGACACAGATGCTAATCAACAACTGATTCAGATAAATGATGCAAAGTCACAGATACAGCCTCCTGCCTATACTTTACTCAATCACAGACACACTCAAACACATCACCACAGAAACAGAAACTGAAACTGAAACATATCCCTAAACCTCAGGGGAGTTGCTTGGTCTGGAAAAGACCCGGGGCTAGGCTGATGTGGGAACTGTTGGGACTGGGGGCTAGCTAGTCTTTTGGCTGTAGCTCCTGAGATTCTATCCGGGGCTACAACCAAAAGATCAGGGACTATAGCCCCCTTGCCCCCCCTAGCAATGCCCCTGTTAAACCTAAACCTAAACACAAACACACACACACACAGTCACACACTCCACCTTCCTTGATAACACAAATAACCATAATAGGTCGCTCTAGCTTCCTCTCCATCACCAGGTCCCAGTGGATTCCACACACCAGCCTCTGCTTCCATGAATTGCAGTGTGCAGCTGACTTTCAAAGAAAGTGCAAATTGGGAGCACAATAAAAGCCAAGCCCGCTCTGTTTTTTTCACTCTCTGTTATCCAAGTGCAAACACGATAAACACGATTACCCACAAGACCCCTACCACAGCCTCTTGGTGTGCCTTGCAGAGGCTCTGTGGCAAATCAAGATGGTCTACTGTCTATGTGTGAGCTAAGCCAATAGAAGGTGGTGAGGGGCAGGAAATGGGGTCTGTGTGCTTGGCAATAGAAGGAGGTAATTGGCAAGGTACTGGTGACTGAGCAATTTGGTCAAGGGAAGGAGGTTGAGCTAAGGGTTAAAGGACAGAGCAAAATGTGTCAGCCGATTTCAAAGTAGACCACCCGGTCCGACCTCCAATTAACAGTTATCCGCAATAGCGAGGAAAGTTAAAAGTGTAACCACAATGACGTATGAACGTTCGCATCAGAATCGCTTCAATCCAAGCCTCAGAGGAAGAGCAAGGATTGCTCGAAACACATTTCAGGCTGTACACCATTTTATTAAACAAATCTGCAACTCAAGCAGTGTCTATTACCTTTTGTGTCGGTGCAGTGAGACTGGAAATACTTCCTTCGAGATTTGTGCCTAGCCTGCATGCCATTTCACTCGACAGTGGGACTGGCTCCGCCCCTTCCTTTTATCTGATGAAGGGATGCATACTTGTGTGAGAGGGTCAGAAATCTGAGACGGACACAAAGCTAACGTTTTCTCAAGGTTTGCATTAATTCAAAGTAAAAAGGGAGTTTGATAAACACACGACTTTTCCTAACCTGGAATAGAGGTCTCTGCCTAGCAAAATAATACAAAGGAAAAATGGCTTATTGTCCAAAATATCTCTGGCCCTCACACTTATACACACAATAAAATTATACAAGGAACATATGGCAAAACAGCTTTGTAATTCGAACTGAAATGTTCTTGAAAGCACTCCTTGTGTCCAGGGTTGTATTCCCGTCCCCTGGACCAATTCAGGAATACTTAGATCACAGTTCTGATTCAACAGAGTTCTGTTCAAGGCAATTGAAAAGTCTTTTGTAAGCACTGTGTCTTTCCTGGAGAAACAACAAATGCCTTTTCCACCACACCTGGCAGATACAACAATTCAATGTCTTCCACAACAGCCCTCTTGAAAGGATGACTGCTTTTCTGCCCAAACACACAGCTTCAGGGCCAAATGCAATTGTTCTGTTACTGTG